>NC_054375.1:87685933-88294683 GCF_017654675.1 Xenopus laevis | reverse complement strand
CCTGGCCTGACCGGTAAAAATGATGATTGATGGCAATGTTATTAATAGGAAAAAATGTCAAGAATATAGAAAGGCCGGTATTTTTTTCCAGAAAAGGTGGAAACCCTAATAGCAGGGGAGACAGTGAATACTCTGGTCCCTATCCACCATGTGTTTTGAATTTTTGGAACATGAATATAAGCCAAATGCAAGTTGTTATTCTGTGTTCCAGCCATTTTAGGCAGAATTAGACAATTGCTTCTGTATCTGACCCATTCTAAAGATAATTTCTCCATGTTTGAAGCTTTGGTTTCCACCATTTAACAGCTTGGCCTGTAAAAAAACAAAACAATAACATTTTGAAATGTGCAATTACTGTATCTTGCAAAGTTGCTTATATTTTCTTTCACTGTGCAAAAGGGCTGTTTTTGGTGGATTAGGACTAAAGCTGGCCATAGATGTTGAGATTTTTAAAAGATCAGATCCTGATCGTGAGACCACGATCTTCTCAGAACGATCATACGAATTTACCATCAACTAAAAAGACCAATTTGCCAGACAATCGGGAGATGCCTGCTTGGCCCTGCAAACATAGATAGATTGCACTGGGACCGACAAGAAAATCTAAGACACCTTCTTATTTAGAAAGCACATTAGTCAGGGATCCTCTAGTCTAGGCTCTCTCTAAACACTTGATCCCTAAACAGTCTTAAATTAGTAGTATTTTTATATTCCAATTCCAAGTATTTGCCCCGCCTGTTTTAGGAGGCCTGTAAGGGGGAGGTTGCAATAGTCTGTGTGAAAGATGATTAGTGAGTGGGGAAGTATTTTTGTTGTTTTTTGATTCTGATTGAAAAAGGGGTTTATACTTGCTATATGCTTTAGGTGTAATCAGCAATATTTTGCAAGGGATTGGTTGTAAGAAATGACTCCAATAACTCCAAGACAATCAACCTGTGTACTAGCATGATAGCGTTGTTTATAGGTGAGAATACAGTTCTGTTTAGAAAACAAGAAGACATCCAAGAGGATATACCGTAGCAGAGAGGCAGTTGGATACTTGAGATGGGAGAGAGAGGAGAGAAGATTAGTACAAGTGAGACAGATTTCAGTATCATCATTATAAAGATGGTACGGAAGCCAAAAGCACTGATGAGTGAAGATGCAGTGTATAATGAAAGGGGTAGCAGTCCAAGGACAGAGCTTTGATGGAGTCCAACAGTGAGTGCAAGGGGTGAGGAGGTTTTATCTAAGAAAGAGATAGAGAAGGCACAGTTAGAGAGGTATGTCTGGATCCAGGAGAGTGCTCCTATGGCAGACTGCCTAAAAAGTTATCTTTGTACAACCCAACTCAATGTAATATGTCAGAGATATCTTAAAACAGGATAAAAAAAGTGTATAACTACTAATTATTGCAGGTACACACGAGTGCACTACCCTGCTGGGACAAGCAGCAGCCTCTAGTTGCATATGTTGTATCCCAGCATCATTTCGGCCATTAAGGTGGCCATAGACATTATGTTTTTTCTCTCAATAACAACTATTTTAATGCGTTCCGACAAATCCGGCAAATTATCATGAGGTTAGTGGGCACCGAACAGTTGTGCATCTAACGATTTTTCTTCCGACATCGGTCAGAAAATCGATCGGTCAGGTTAAAAAAAATGTTATCATTCGCAGTGAAATGTATCTATTGACCAATTGTTTACAGGGCCAAGCAGGCAGCTACCCATAGTTTCCTGGCTTCAACTCAATGATATCTCTTGAAATGGCCGTTTTAGTTGATGGACAAATCGTACATTTAAAAGATTGTTGCAGGATAACCTTGATCCTACAATAACAAAAAAAATCTTTTAAAAATCTTAACATCAAAGGCCACCTTATATATCTTATCAAATCTGCAACTGCCCAGCTGGAAATTCAGGGGTTAAACCCTACCCTCCCTAGCCATTTAGTGTCCAAATATCCCTCCCACACTATCCAACTTGCAAGTGAAAAAGACAACAGCAGAGGGAGTTGTAACACAGTGTTGACATGGGAACCATTTAAGTTCCGGGTATTAGTTCATGACAGTGCGGACTGAATAACTGGTTGAACTTTGTGCAAGAATGTCCTGGCTTCGGTCGTGTGGAGAGCGGACAGCTCCAGCACTGAGAGGGACATACAGGATTCTTGCTGGGCAGAGCAGATTCGTCAATAGCTCATCGCACCTACAACACACACCCCTCACTGTCCTACAGCAGGAGCATGGGATCAGGTAACTCGACCGGACAGTGCAAAACGGGGTTCAGGAAGGACAAGTCTTTTCATAGCCATAAACATTTATCTTTGTTTCCACTGGGGGTGTGTGCAGTGGTAGTACAAAGCTGATTGGATAGTGCCGACGGGCAAGCTCAAGTACTACGGAGAGGGAGGGGGAAAGGAGGCGGGAACTTCAGGGAGTTGCTGATATTCGTGTTAAATTAGTTGAATCATACACGTTCTGAAATAATGAAATCTGTGCCAATGCAGCAACAGTACATATACATCTGTATATTCATAAATATGTATCATTATATTAAATATATATTAATATACAATGTTTGGTATATATTACTGTATATGTGGGAGTATTCCATAGGGCAACTGATTCAGCCTGGCCTTCTATCAGAACTTTAGCTTCTTAGCCCTGGGGGATGTGTTTCTATGTGCACACCTTCTCTATACCAGTGTGTGAGTGCCTGTGTGTAACCATATAATGCTTAATGTGCTTAATAATGTGTGTGCCTGCCAAATAATAAGTGTAGTATTTACTTAGTATATCATCATCATCATTTATTTATATAGCGCTGTCAAGATACGCAGTGCATGTGTGAGTATTTTTTTCTGTAGTTTCCAGATTTTAGTCTCTGTCTTGTCTCAGGGACATAACTACAGAGAAAGCAGACCCCTGCTGGGGAGGTCCAGGAGGTATAGGGGTCCCATGAGGCCCTAAGTCATATACAATTTCAATAAATATTGGTAAAACAGGTACATTTCTAGACATTTATTTACATTTAAATTTGCTGTGGGGCCCAGTAATATCTAGCTACACCACTGCCTGGTCTCCCATCACTCTTAAGCGCCCCCCATTTCTGCAGATTTTCCACAATTTTGGATGTGAGCATGTGCAGAACATTTCAGGGATGTTAGAGGGAGCGATTTGCATCTTCCAACATCGGTCAGAATCTTTGGCTTCAGGAGAGGTCTGCCCATGAGTGTGACATCACTTCCACAATTTATACCTGGAATTAATGTTAATGGTGTTGACACTACAACTATACTGTATTCTGTGACATTTTGCATCACATTGACATTGCCTTTATTCTTTTTTATGACTTTTTGTGCAATTTAACTGTGAAAAAAAGTGTAAGACACTGAGCCCCTCTAATTTCCCTCGCCACCCCCACGTCACATGCATAGCTGTAGCTTGCATGATAAAACCGGTAGGACTGTGTAGGAGACTTTCTTTTTTTCCTCACCCAGGCACATTTTTTGCCTTCCCAGCAATTTTTATGGGGAGAATAATGTTAGTTTGGACAAACAAACAAAAAAAATATCATCCTTTGCATGGTTTCTCTGGCATAAAATGAGGTGCTGCATTATTGTGGAACAGGATGCCAAAATGAGTACAATCCTCTCCACTGCTGCAAAAACCCAGGAAAGTTTCATTTCACATCCAATATCCACCTTGTCTGCCTTAACCTGGGTAGAGACAATGCATCTGGGTGCAGGTACATCGATCAGGAAATGAGCAACAGAGGAGCGGATTCACGGCCTGCGTTTCTCCAAAGGCCTAGATCCGCCTAGTCTGGCACTAGCCTAAGGTCCCTTTTTCAGGTTTAGGTCAAGGGCAGACTAAGCTGCTCTCAGCCTGTATATTTTTTTTAGGCTGACAGAAGCGGATCTGCTCCATGACCCAGCTCCATACAACTGAACCTTTCTGCTTGCATGCAGTCACAGGCAGTGGAGCGAAGGTTGACCTAAATACTCACAAGCAGGCATTTTCAGGCCAACCTCTTATTCAAATCAATGGAGATGGGCCAGGGGCTCGTGGATCTACTTCTCTCAGCCTGAAAAAATGCATAAGCTGAGAGTAGCGGAGCCAAAGCTCCATCTGCCCTTGGCCTTAACATTTATTCAGGGCTTTCAGTGGCTCACAGCTGTCCCATTAATATATAGGGCACAAAATGGGTTTAACCATAATCTTGTCCTGCCTAAATTTACAGCTTTGATTTCAGAAGTATCTAGGAAAGCCAATAGGTATCCTATCCAAATATCGTCTTTACTTGCCTTAAGGCTGAACCCCCAGCGAGGGCTTTGCCCCATCCTACCCCCCCCCCCCAGCATATAAGGCCCCTGGGCCCTGTCTACTAGATATTAACTTAAGGCTAAAAATGCATTAATACATATTAGAAGATAAAGCATTTGCACAACTTGTTGAAGTGCTTGTAGTTTCTTTAGTTTTCTTTTCTTGTTCTCTCTCAGTTATCTAATTATAGTTATTCCATTTCACTGTGCAGAAGGATCATTTTAAATAACCCCCAGCAGAGGAATGCACTTTCTCTCCCTATGATTCAGTCCCTTCAGAAGGACATCCTCCATGAAGCTGATGACCCAAATCTAAGGGTTATTATCATATCAGGTATTTGGCAAGTTGAATTCCTCCTTACATGTGGTATTTTATTAATATAGTCCATATTAGAGGATCTATGTCACTTTAATTTATACTATGTAAATGTTTTTAAAAAGCAATAACATCATAAAGTAAAAACATATACATATGTATTTCATTTAAATCTGTTAACCCAATACCTACCAAGAAGCTATGTCTTCACTATAGTTCTGTAGAAAGTCATGAATGACTTTTCGCTCTAAAAAACAACAACAACGTTGCCCTATTGGCATATTTCAGCATGAATGGCTGCACCCATAGCTACACATCAGTTTATCAATAAATAAACTAACCTAACAGTACATTAATGATATGTAGAATGCAAAGTAAACCCTTTGTATAGTGTCATTGTTAATTTTAATAGAAAATGTAATATATATTATCATGCAACCAATTATATTGTACTGTACAATAAAGAGGTACTGCTTCTATATATAATTAAAATACCCTTAAATATCCGAAATATTTAGCAATGTTTCTCTATGTGCAGGCATTTAGGGTTGCCACCCAACCAGTGTTTCACTGGCCTAGCTGATAAACCAACAGTTTGTGGGCTGTTATTACAAATTTACCAGCAAAGTATTTGCCGGTAAATTTGTAATTCCCCCTTCTTCTCTGAAGTGTTCTACCACCGACTAGCATTTAAGGTCTCCATTAATGTTTTTTAACACACAGCTCCCCACCAAACGCCAAGATCTGCCCACTTACCACTACTGCCCTGCCCCCTGTGACATCACCACCCAGCCCCCCATGATAAGTTTTTCTAAAAACGTTCCTGGCTATATAAACAGAATTTCTAATTGTATCTACTTTCTCTATATCTGTGATGTTTTAAAGTAAAACTAAAACTACTAAGCCCCCCCCCCCCCCCACACACACACACACACACCTGCTTCACTGTGCCTGGCCTCCTTTTTGTTGAAAAGTTCACCAGGGGTACTTTCTTCTAAGCGCCTCCATATTTTTTCCACTTTCTTTGGTATTCTATAGGCTGCCCTGCAATTTTCTGTTGCTTTTTACTCTGTACCATAATTTCTACTTGTTTCAGTGTCTATATGGATGTGGGGTTGTGTTCTTTAACACTTTATATGCCACTCAATGAGTACTATACAGTGCAGGCATAAACCTACCATTGTGCTATCACTGTGTAGATTCTAAGGTTTTCGGTATGTCTGATATATAGCAAAATGAAACCCCCAATCCATTTCAAAGTGTAAGTGTAGGACTTCATGGTGCTGGTGGACCCGACACGTCGCAATGCGACTAAATGCATGTGACGTGTCGGATGTTTTACAGAAAACGGAAGTGAAGGAGAAATCACAGGAAACCACTACATTCATCCGGTCCACGCGCACCACAAAGTCCTACCCTAAAAGATAATGCAGTTTAAAGCAACGTTCTAAACAATGAAACATTTTTCACATGTTCGTTTACCCATAGCAATCAAGAGGTAATTTGTTTTAATTAGTTTACTGCAAGTAGAATAATGTACACATATCAGTGCTTAGTTGCTGCGGCCACTACAATTGTGGTGAATCATCCTACATTAATTAGATCAAATAATTTTTTTCTACCTACATATACCTTCATCTCTGTTTTTTTTTTTTGTTTCTATCTTGTTTAATTCTATGTGTAATCTCTGATTCAGCTGAAGGAAACGTATTTTCATCAGGCCACAACCTTAAAGAACTGACGGCTGAATATGGGAAAGATTATCATATGGAAGTATTTAATACCTGTGCCAAGGTGAGTGCAATAACAATTTTTTTTGTGGGCAGTAAAATTCTACCTGTCCAACATCTCATTTTGAAACCAATTAATATTAAATTGGCCCTCCCTTTGCTCAGCGCCGGATTTCTTTGTGGGCCGCCCCTAGGCCGCGCGGTCCGACCAGACGGCCGCGCGGTCCGACCAGACGGCCGCGCAGTCCTAGCGCCCGCCTACACATCCCCTTCCCAGCGCGCCGGTGAAAAAACGCCGGCGCAGCTGGTGTAATTGAATGGGGACGCACATGTCCCCATAATGCGGCTGGGCGGCATGCCACCCCTATTTATTGCTGCCCTAGGCCCGGGCCTATGCGGCCTTCCCGCAAATCCGGGCCTGCCTTTGCTGCTACAATAGCCTATACTATACTAGCAAGGCTTTACATTAGATGTTGAAATATTTTTGCTTTATGTAGTGATGAGAATGTTATGAGTTATAAGTTATGTCTTTCCAGTCAGAAAACCAATTCTGTATGGACTTGGGTTGTGCACATGGCATTATTGTGCTTAAACAGGAAAGTTGCCACAAAGTAGGAACCAGGGAACTCTGGTCATTGTGCATTGTACCATTAAGTTTTGCTTGCATTGAAAATATAAGCCCTAGCACACAAGCATTCATTTTGCTACAACAACTAGTTCTAGCAACAGCTAAGTGTTCCAACTGATGTTCATTTGCATGAATGTGTGTTTCCTACCACTTTACCTCTTTGCTTTAAAACTTTACTTTAAAAAGTAAAGATGCAAGAAGAAAAATATTGAACTGCAAATTGAAAGTGTGAGAATAAGCAATACAAGAGAATTGGAGAATAAAGAAAGAGAATGGCAAAATAAAATGGTGGAAAAAAAGAAAATGTAGTGTGAGAATCATTAATAAGAAAAGTTTTAAAGAGGAAAAGGCAGAAGGGAAGAGCAAAGGTAGACAACTAAGGGGAAAAACGTGTAAAGATTATGGAATGAAGAGAATGGAAAGACTGAATGGTACTATAGTATTACTGAGTAAGTACTATAGGTGTTGTATACTGTATATTATAACTGGTTGTGGGGCTGTGTGCCAGGGATTTTGAGTTTCTAGCAACACCCCTGGTGTAGAAGGTAAAAGGACAATTTTGAAAAGAATGACACATATGGTGATGCATACGCACTGCAAGAGAATTGCAGATAGGGTGGGTATATTTAAAAGAGAAGGTTTAAAGTTGTTGTAAAGGGAAATAATGGCAAAGTGTAACAAAAAAAAGGAGGTAAATTTAGGGTGAATTGTAGGGTTGGTGATTATTTGCTATATGGAATACCCCTAAAATTATGGTAGGCTGACTGTTGCATGTTATTTACAGATTGTGCAGTAGATATGAAATAGAGTGAAATGGGTGTGGCTATGGTGTGCTAGAAGGAGGGCTCTACCAGTAAATTTTATTGTGCCCCAAGATTTTTCATGGTGGCACTGCCTTACACATTTTGGAGTTAAAACTCAAATCATGTATAATATAGATTTATTAAAATTGTTGCACAGTTTGTCTAATAAATGCAGTATTTTTTTCATTTCTTGGCCAGTGGTGCTCATATTACTAAAGTGTGAACGCTGTGAGTGTTTTTTGGCCTAACAACAGGTAGAAGCTTCAGTGAGACCTTTCACAATGTGTGCACCTTTTACAATGTCTTACAGTTTAGCACCATTGATGACTTCTTTTGTTCTTTAGAGACCTACTTTTGTTAGTTTACTCTAGGACAGCAAAAGAAGAGTGATGTGTTGCACTATAATACAGCAAAGTTTTGCTGCAGAACGGGCAGATCAGTGAATGTCCAAGTGTGATAACCATAGGGCCACTTGTAGCATGTCTGCTGGGGCCATGCAAGTATGTTGTACCTCAATTATTCAGCCGTAGGCTAAGTGTATTCTGCTATACCCCGACTCATTGACAGCGCTGCATGCTGCTCAAACTACAGTATGTAACATTACCTACAAATGTATACCTAGTGTTTATGATGACTTAAGATTCTGCAATTCTTTAAACCTAAAAGAGACCAGAGAACTGTGTTGTTACATTGTACATATTATGCTGCACTGTATGTTTATAGTTAATTTAGTATTCTAACCATGAGTTTTTTGTTTTATTTTGCAGCTTATGACCTTATTCCAGACTCTTCCAGTGCCAGTTATCGCAGAGGTTAATGGTCTGGCCACAGCAGCAGGGTGCCAGCTTGTTGCTAGTTGTGATATAGCTGTGGCTTCTGACAAATCCAGGTTTGCTACACCAGGTGTCAATGTGGGTCTTTTCTGTTCTACTCCAGGTGTTGCTTTGGGAAGAGCAGTGCCAAGAAAGGTTAGTTATGACCATAGTAATATACTTAGGTGTATTGTATACAGTGTACTATCTGGACTGTAATCATTTACCTATATACATATTTGTTGCCTGATGATACTGTGAAAGTATTAGTTAAACAAATACATTTATGATATATTGAGAAAATAACCATATGACAGCATACTGATAAAATAGTACTGAACGCTATTTTCATATTCATGAGAAATGCCTTTAATAATGTATCAGTTTGATTCTTGCACAGTAATTTCTTTCCTGGACCCCAACCTAAATTAATAACCATGAAAATTTCATTTTTAAAGTTATTATTAAAGTGGGTCCTCCAACCAAAAATAGTTTTTTGGAATAATAAAAGAAAATACCATTCTAAGCAATATATATATATATATATATATATATATATATATATATATATATATATATATATATATATATATATATATATATATATATATATATATATATATATATATATATACGTTGATTAACATTTTTAAATAATATTATTCATGTATTTGCAGATGAGAGCAGTGAATGTTTACCTCTTTGTGTTCTCTGGACCTGACTCTTAAAACAGTGTAACAAGAGTTGGTTTTCCTCCAGGCCTGTTAATTAGCCTGGTTACAACATTGATTCAGGAGTCAAAGCAAGGAGATCAGACAGATTACATTTATAAATAACTTTAAAACCATTGAAAATGTTTTATAAATGTATATAAGTAAATTGTGTAGAATTACATGTTCTTTCATTTTGCAATAAATTGTTTTTATGTAAGAGGAATCCTCTTTAAGGTCCATGTCTGTAAAATACATTTTGTATATGATATAAATAAAAAAGCTATGCTGTTTTGAATGCATTTGGTAAAATGCTTCAAAAGCAAATCAAGGCCATTTCTATCATCAGTATTGTTGTTAATATTTCAGGTTGCCTTGGAAATGTTGTTTACAGGTGAGCCGATCTCGGCCCATGATGCCTTGTTACACGGACTTGTCAGTAAGGTGGTCCCAGAGGAAAATCTAAAATCTGAGACGAATAGAATTGCACTCAAAATTTGCCAAACAAGTCACTCAGTGGTTGCACTTGGCAAATCAACCTTTTACAGACAGATGGCAAAGAGTTTGACTGATGCTTACAAACTAACTTCTGAAGTAATGGTTGAAAATCTAGCCATGAAAGATGGGCAGGAAGGCTTAAAATCATTTATTCAAAAGAGGAAACCTGTGTGGACACACTCTTAAGACATGACCAGTGGATGGAACAGAGAAATAGTTTGGTAGAAAACGTTAATTTTATTTTAAAAGTGTGAATAAATAAATGCCTGCTATCGCTTTACTTTCAGATAATGTACATTTTGTGGTCATGTGAAAGTTGTTTGTTTCTGCAAGGTCTGTAGGTATTACAATAAAATACACGAGCCATGAATAATAATAAAATGTCCTTATTAACACTCATTGTTGTCACTAATCACAGAAACCTTTAGATTATAAAAAATATAAAGCAGCCCCTATTTATAGCATATTAGAAGTCACCTCCAGACCTATGAGCTGTGTCTTGTGACTTTTTATGGTCATGAAAACCTCAATTACTTCTAATATTCATATATTTTGCAAAAATGCCTTTTTTATTATCATTTATATAATACAAATTTAAAATATCACAATTATAATGACAATTACAATTAGATGTCTGCAAATATTACACTGGTTACAAACAAATGTTGCATTGTTTTTCTTTGTTTTGTTGGTATGTTTTGAAGTAGACTAGCATACTAGAAGTTCTATAAAGAAGCAGCCATAGCTGCCTCTGCTACTTTACATAGGAACCAAGGAGTCTTTTTGTAACCCATAAAGAACACAGAACCGGCACACAAAATTGCTCTTCCAGTGAGGGGTAATCCTTTGTGTTTAAAGTGGCCATAGACATAACAATTACGATCTTTCTTGGAGAAGTTCTTTCCAAGAAAGATCGTTTGTTTCAATACACATGTGTAGAGCTGAATCGTCAGATATACAGGTAGAAACAATAGAATTCGACCTGTATCTGACGATTTAACAGTAACAATGGCCGATTTTCAATGGCCTTCAAAGGCATCCGATCAAAATTTACCGTCCAGCCCGAACGATGAGCCGACCGATATCCAAGTCTTCTACCAATATCGGTTGGCTCTTTTAACACCATACACACACCGAATATCTTACTAAAAAATTTTTCTACAATATTATCTGTGCGTCTATAGCCACCGTAACAGCCTGTATGCAATGTTTTGGGGGCATACCCCTACATCATAACTCACCAAGTTCGTAAAAGAGCTTAACAAGAACAACCAGAATGGCAATCCCACATTCATGGAAGCAAATTATTTCTATCTGTTTGAATTACTTTAATTAAGAGGCAGTCACTATTGACATAAGCGTTGGTGATAGGAATAATAGATTAAGCAGCAGTAGTGCACTAAACTTGCAGATGTACACATGGGCGTCAATTCACTCTTTCTCTCTGCAGGACCCTGGAATTGTCATACCACAAAACAACAGCAGTATGAATAAGAATGGTGGTTATAATACTATATTATTATTACATGGATTTATAAAAATAGGTTTATTATATATTTTGCAGCGCTGCACAATAAATAGGTATACAAGGAACATACAGATTACATACAAAAAAACTACTAATAACTAATACAAAAGGTAAAGTAGGCATTGCACAAAACAGTTTACAATCTAAAAATAAAGGACAATTAAATCTGACAGTTTATTATCTGTATAGGGTAGACATAGAAAATGCATTATCAGTATATGTGCTAAAAATTTAAAGTCTTAGATTCTTAGTTTTGTGCAAAATTCCCATCAAATTCAGACCTTTCTCTGGTTATTTATACAGAAAAATATTATTCAGACAAGTGAAGCGCGGTCAACTTCATGAAAGTTCCTTAGCTAATTATTCACAGAAGCATGCCAGTTACTTTTATCTGAATGCAAACTTTAATCTTAACACTGATTCTTGTCATCACAACTTACTTTTCTTACTGTTAGAATCATAATGAGCCAGCTGCTATGGCTAGCTTGCAATCCATATAAAAATGATTTATCTCACCTCTAAATAGTAAAGTGAAGCCAACATTGTTTACTGTAGTTAATGTTCGATCTAGAATGTGTTTGTGTTTTTGTACTTCAGCATAATAGTTCATGTTTTTGAAGAGGTATCTTCATTTTCTTTTCTGATGTTTCCATTAAACTGCTAAATACTCTATGGAAAAAAATCTTCATCCTTTCATACGGTTATATGCACACTTGGGTACTGTCAAGGATAAAACACTATTAGTAAGCAAGAATGTGGTTTACAGTGATGGCAGCTGAAATATGATTTGTAAGAAAGAATTTGTAAAAAATCAGTCCCCTAAGCTTTTTAAAAAAATCAATTCTCTTACAACAAGAAAGAGATTTTAAAATTATATTAAATTTTCATTTTATTTTGCAATAAAAATAGTTATTAGAAGTAAAGTTGATGTCAGTTTGATTTTGCCTGGGGCATTATCATTATAATGCAACAAAACTTTCTGGTTATCTTCATCCTGAAATGAATCCCCAAATGCTTCATGGTTGCAGGGATCACTGACCCAGCAACAAGAAATAAGATTACAGATCAGATTTTTGCTATAAAATGCTCAAGTTTGCAACCTACAAATGTGACAACAAAAAAACTATTGTCTGCAGCAGTGCCATCTAATTTGCGGACTGTGGCCCCCTTGTGTTGCCCCCTCATTGAAGTCTGGTTGCTGTGACTGCTTACTTTATGTAAACTTTAATAGGTATCAATACTGAGATTGACCCTTGTAATGTTCACACCTGTAATCCCTGCATTGTTCACATATGTAAACTCTTATATTGTTCAGACTCAGACTATGCTCCCTTTGTTTGCCATGCTCCACCTGCCCTACGCTTCCTGTGTGTGCCCTAATCTGTTTGCCCTACTACGCTGTAGGAGGTGAGCCTGGTGGGGGTTGGTTCTGAGAGTTTTTTAGCATTTGGAAATAGTCATTAGGGTGTCCCTAAGGTGTTTAATTATGTGCTGGTGGTTGCTGTGCTGCCACATGGGGAGGAGGAGGAGGCATATGGATTTAAAGGGATACTGTCATGGGAAAAAATCAGTTTATAGTGCTGCTCCAGCAGAATTCTGCACTGAAATACATTTTTTAAAAGAGCAAACAGAATTTTTTATATTCCATTTTGAAATCTGACATGGAGTTAGACATATTGTCAGTTTCCCAGCTGCCCTCAGTAATGTGACTTGTGCCTGCACTTTAGGATGGAACTACTTTCTGGCAGGCTGTCATTTCTCCTACTTAATGAAAAAGACATGTTTTCCCATGACAGTATCCCTTTAAGGGTATGTCTTAATATTATTTGATTAATTTTTTTAACATATACGCAATGGGTCATATCCCTGCTGTGAGCACCAACCATTTGGTTTTTTGGTGTGCTCTCACCCTTACTTTGGATATGGTCTTAAAAGTTCTTATGATAACATGGGTCTGGCTTAAAATGGGTGTTTTTTTAAAAACAGGGAGTGGTCAGCTCTGGTCTCCATTATTGGGCCTCTACCACTGTGGCCAGAAAAAAATCGGCCCTTTGTACCACAGAATTTGACAGAACTAGTCCTAGTTACAATAGGCAAATAGAAACATAGATTTTCACATCATAGATAATGCATATCTTTATCCATTGGCAGGATTTTGTTGGTATAAGGTTGGCATATTGGGGAAAGAGCTATCATTCTTATGGCTGGCTATCTTGAGAGAGGAGCTGGTGAAAACTGGAACCCTCAGTCCATGTCCCCAATGATATTTGCTACCTTTGCAGGCAAAAAAATCAAGTGTGCGCATGCGCAGAACGTTTCAGTGACATCAGTGTAGCGTAATGGAACTTTACAAACCTGAACATTTTTCGGTGGTGTCGCACCTGCTCCCAGGTCCTTGTCACCAACTTTTAAAAGTTGACAGCCCTGCTGCTATAATAGATAGACTACATTATGTACAATCTGTACATAATTAATTTGCAGAACTTTCTGCCTGCACAATGCCCTCACCTGAGGCCATTTAAACCTGGGAGCGGGGAGGTGAACTGATGACCAATTGACAGGCCAAAATCAGTGTGTTGCTAATATACACTGTTGTTATAAGAACGTACAGGGATAAAGTATTTTCCTAAGGGGGAAAGAAGCCTACAGTTTGTATATACATTACTGGGGGAAGAAGATCAGTACAAGTGGACTGGCTACAAAAAGAGAATAACAAGAACGGAGCGAGTGTGTGTACTTTGCTGCGCTGGGGATTGTACAGTGTACACAGAAGCTTTTATTAAGTTAATACCAGCCGATTTCATGCAAGTGGTTATTTGCCGTCAATGTTTGTGAAATTGCCCTCAGTCCCTAACCCACCTATTCGCCCCTCCCCTACTTCTATGTGTCAGTTCTGTGAACTCCAGCAGCGCTTTACTACCGCCAGTCCTCCCTGATTCGCTCGTTACTAATTACCCCGCCCATCTTATTCAAATAGTAAAGTGTTAATCACCAATAGAGTTAAGTGCACGGTCAGTGCCTATTGGACGAAGGGAATCAGGAAAATGAGCTGTGACTACGAGGAAACGCTGTACAGAAAGTGCAGCGAGAAGACAGTATGGATTCGCCTGAAAGTTGGGACAACACCCCAACTCGCTCTCTGAATGGTGAAAGCTAAGGTAGCAGTAGCGGGGCAGCTTTCCGGAAACCAGAAACGTGGTTTATTGTGTGGCTGTTCAATGCATTGCCTGACAATTTCAAGTCACGTGCTTGTGACGGCATTTTGAGGCGTCTGACTACTGCTAGGCTAAACATGAGGCATGTCTCTTGATAACAGGGTATTTACAGTGTGTATTTGAGGGTATTTGTATAGTATGCACATTAGTCTGATATACTGTATGCAATGTGATATTACTACTGATTTATATTCTACACACACCGTCCCTAATATGTTATCACTGGAAATCGCTCTTCACTCCATCTATGCTTTACAGTATTTATAGCAGCACATTGGCTTGTCTCTGGATAGACTTTATTGCACAGTGGGGATGGGTTTACTAGTAGCATTCACCTTTATATATTAAATGGCAATAGAAAGTTTTTGTTTAACCTTCTTTATAAGATGGTAAGCGCTGTATGTAGCTTTTTGGCTGCGTTGCTGTGTTTTAGGGATCATTTGAATATGGAGGCAACTTTATCAATGAGAAGCCACTCTGGTTGTTAGGGTCCAAATTACCCTAGCAACCACACACTAATTCGAATGAGAGACTGGAATATGATTATGAGAGTCTGAATAAAATGATGAGTGATAAAAATATATATTTTATTAGATGGGGTCAATGATCCCCATTTGAATTCTGGAAAGGGTCGGAAGAAGGCAAATACAGTAGAACCCCCACCAGAAAAATATGGTGTAAATTCCAGGGAAATGTATTATGTATAATATATAGGCGCAACCACAAAGCAGCAATGTAAAACTTAAAAGCAGGGGATGTAAAATCGAGGTTCTACTGTAATTCAAAAACTGTTAAAAAAAATAAATGAAGATCAATTGGAGAGTTGCTTCAAATTGGCCATTCTAAAAACGTACTTAAAGTTAAATAAAAAGATGTACAGCCCCTTTAATTTAAAGGTGAACAACCCCTTTAAATGATATACACCCATATGTAATAACATACACACATTTTCCCAGGACCAGTTACCATATGACGTGTGCTTTTAAAGGAACAGTTCAGTGTAAAAATATATGGGTAAATATATAGGCTGTGCTAAATAAAATAAATTCTAATCTAGTTGCTTAGCCAAAAATGTGATATATAAATGCGTGGGCGTGAGCGGATGTCTTATAGAAGACAACTTCCTGCTTTCCAGCTCTCTATCTCTGAGTTAGTCATTAACTAAGTGGGGGGGGGGGCACATGGGACAGAACTGTTCAGTGAGTTTACAATTGATCCTCAGCGTGCAGGGCAGATTCAAAATCAAACAGGTATGACCCATGTGCCCCCCCCCCCCCCTCAAGTCTCTGATTGGTTACTGCCTGGTAACCTATCAGTGGAAACCAAGAGAGCTGAAAAGCCGGAAGTAGTGTTCTGGATATTATGTTGGACATACAGTCACTCCAGCCTTTATACATCACATTTTTGGCTAACTAACTTTATTGAAAACAGTTTTTGTTTTGGACAACCTATCTATTTAACCAGTTTTTTTGTTTATTCTAATTAATTCCTTTAAACAGGCAACCAATAAATGCTACCTGCTGATTGGTTGCTATGGGCAACATCACTGATGTTTGTCTCCAATGTTAAAGGAAAGCTATACCCCCAAAATGATTACTTAAGCAACAGTTTATATCATATTAAGTGGCATATTAAAGAATCTTACCAAACTGGAATATATATTTAAGTAAATTTTGCCCTTTTTCATCTCTTGCCTTGAACCCCCATTTTTTGATGGTCTGTGTGTTGTGCCCTGATAAAGGTCTGTGTGCTTTAAAATCTGTTGCAGTAATACAGCAATCAGTTTGCTGTAACTCACTGTTGCCAGTCCTTTCTTTTATGTATAAACCTTGTTCCTATTACTATATAATCTTTGCTATTTGCTATCCCCCGCTGATTCTTCACAGTAATAGTGTGTTTACAGGAGTGGAACTAAAGCTGCAGGGTAAATGTAGTGTGAGACAGAACAGTGATTGGCTGGATAGCTAGAGGGGCAGGGCAGAGAAGTAAGGGATCATCTGCAAACTCTTAGACTTATGGAAATGTTTAAAAAAACGGCCTGCTGGTATGCATGCATTTTAGGAAGAGGATTCTGGGAAATGAAGTTTGCAGGCCCTTTAGTTATCTCTGTAGTAATACAAAAAAACTACAACACCCTAAAGCCTTTGCAGTGAAGGCCGGTCTGATGACAAGTTCCACAAATTAGCCATTCAGGAGCTTTGTTATTCCGGTCCACCAAACACCAGGCCACTGCAAGGTCTGAACTGACCTGTAATTATTTTCATTCACATTGGCTTTGGGGAAATATTCATGCTATTCTCTAACTAATTTGCCTGCGTACATACTGGGTCAGCAGAAAGGTATAGTTTTAGCTGGCACTTTTAACACATGGTAAATGTTTGTATATTGCTATTACATTTATATACTATAATTGTGAATTTCTGTATGCTAATATGTTGATGAATACATAGCATGTAACTATGCCATGTATGTTTGTGTGTTTTATTATTTTTTTTTTTAATCATTTTGAGGATTCTTTAAAGGGCAATAACATGCAAATCCCTGAAAAAGATTACAGTAGCAGGTCAGGTTCATGAGAGTGAAGTTAATGTTTGTGTGTATTTGCACAAATATAAAATGAATATATTTCATGTAAAGTGCCCCTTTCTGAAATAGAAGTAACCATATTAATACACCACTCAAAGGCTACTTCTGATCTATCTGTATCTCCCAGCAGTGTCTACATTACACTCGTACAGTATTATGACACACAGATTTATGCCCTGTATAAGTAGTGCCAGGTGATGGAACTGCATAAGCAAGCACATCCAATTTATCTTTATGAGGTCACTTGAACATAGCACGTGCATTACTTTTGTGTGTTGTAAAATACCCTACTGTCAGATTTGATTTTAATGCTGCAAGAAATGCACACAAGTTAGAGATATAAGGAAGTTGTATGACGACTAAAGCCTTCAGATCTATTATTAATTGTTCCTTATTGTAATTGCAGAAAATCTCCAACTTCCACAGGAGTTGGTAGTATCTGACAAATTTTAATGAGACACAAGATGAACAAAGCCAGAAAGCTGGACAATGAGGATATATTAGATCATGCTATGAAGATTATTCATCTTTTGACTGGACAGGTATGGGGAAGGAGTAATGTTCTGCTGGCTGTATGACACATTTAATTACGCATTATTTTTATACCCCTAACATGTTATGCAGCAATATACAGAGATTGCTTATTATTGGCATCAGTCTCTGCCCCAGTGGAGCTTGCAATCTAAGTTCTTTATCCTCACATAGTGCGCCCACTATGGTCTAACTACCTGCCCGTATTTGTTTAGAGTGTGGTAAGAAACCATAGTACCCAAATGAGTCCTACATGGGAAGAATATACAAATTCCTTGCAAATAAGGCTAAAATCAAACTCTGGACATAAGTTCTGCAAGGCGGCAGTGCTACCTACTGAAATGTAGGTTCAACAAAAGAGATATGTGGACATAAGAGATTATATGGACTAATTAATCATTTCTTTTAAATGTTAATTGGTTATTAGTTGTTATATTTTATAATATTAAAGGGGTCATGGTGTCCTAAATCATTGCCTGGGCCAAGATACAGGTCTTGGCAATTTCTGTAGTTTATAAGTGGTCTATTGGACAGCAAAGTTTCTTAACAGGGAGACTCTAAACCAGGGGTATTGGGGCCTTCACATGGAGGTTTTCCAGGACCTCCTCTCTGTTTGAGGGACCCCAACAGGGTCTCAAGAAGGGCCTGGGTTTCATTTACCTCAAAGAAGAATTCAACCTGTAATAACCCCCGCCCCAACCTGGGTAGACCCTCCTCCCCCCCCCCCGGCAAATGCCCCTACTTTTTTTTTACTCACTCCTCCATGCAGATTCTGGCCTCGGTGTTCACAGGCGCCATCCTCTTTCTTCGGTCTATAAGGAAGTTTCAGCGCAGTTGGAGTAAATTTCCAGCCCCGAACCACTGCGCATACGCCCAAAGTCACAGCAATTTCCGAAAAAAAATCAGAAATTTACGTGACTTTCAGCACATGTGCAGTGGTTCGGGACTGGAAATTCACTCCAACTGCGCCGAAAATGCCGTCAAGACACGAAGATGTCCGGAGAAGAAGAAGATGGCTGCCTTGAACTCCAAGGCCAAAATCTGCACGGAGGGTTTTTTTTTTATTACAGGTTGAATTCTCCTTTAAGACTTCAATCTCTGCCCTTTCCCTGCTGTTTCAGCATACAATCCACAAATTAGAACCTTGCTTCATGGTGTGTGTCCCTTTCTAGTCTGGGCCCTCAACCTGGTCCTCTCTGTTTAAGAAGGGCTTTGATACTCTGCTCACCTGAGAACAGCCTTTAGCTAGGGGAGTGTCTTGCTTTTTTGTGACAAGTAGTGATGTGCGTGTCGACAAATTCTACCAGCACCAGACCCTAAACTGATCTGGCACCACCTGACCCTTATCCAGCAAGCTCCCCTCTATATATGCATGTGCCCGCCCTGATGTCACGGAAGGGGCGGGGCCTGCACAAGTATATAAAAAGTCATGCACAGAGGCGGCAGTGGGGCAGAAAAGGCAGCAGGCAGGATGAACAGAGTTTAAAGTTCAGCCTGAACCTGCCTGAGGACATTGTGCAGAAGTCATCCCAAACCAGTCCCACGGGCTTCGGGCCAGCATGTACATCACTAGTGCCAAGCAGTTTTCTGGAGGTCTTTTTCTTCCACATGAGTCAGGACATCATTGTCTCCGTTTCATCCCAAACTCCAAATCATGCAAACAGCTTAAAAGAAAAAATTGACCCTGATGTTTTGCATTAATGTAATATAGACCATATAGATTGTATGCCCCTCTCAGTCAGGGACAAATGTGAATGATGAACAATCTCTAGAGGCACTGTTTTAATATGTTCCTTGTATTGACATAAAACATATTGAACATATTGAGTAGGTCAGTGTTTTGCTAAAAATGTCTTCCCTTATTTGTGATGGATCATGTTTAAGGGTATGTGTCACAATCATTTCATAAATGCTTTACTACAAGATCATTTTGTGCAGAGGATTCTAATGTAATATAATTAAATATTTAAAAAAAAATATTAAGTGAGATGGGATTTGTTTAACTACTTTATATATTTTTTATTTTTTTTTAAATCTTTAGCATTATATAGTTGTTAAGAAGCACAAAGACTACATCACTGTGAGCAGGACAGAGAATCTTGTTGTGGACCCTGTGCCTTATTCAGATATACATGAGAACAACAAAGACAAGAACCTATGCTATGGGAAAATGTTAGAACTAGCTAACATGATCATCCAGCTCTTGGCTGAAGAGGTGAGTGTTACAAGAAATATTGAAAATATCTGCATCGGTTTCCCTAGCCTCACTTCATTTACAACCAATTGCATTTATGAACACTTTAGCCTTTCAGATACTGGCCTTAGAGATCATCTTTAGCATTTCATGTTGCTAGGTAATGCATTTTTTCCATAAGGATTTTTAAAAGTTGGATTTAACAATGGGTGAAAGTTCAAGCTCACTATTTGATAAATACACTTTTTTAAAAATCCCAAGTGGGTGAGTTTTTCTGTGGTGAGCGCTAATGTCACACTGATAAATCTGCACCCTAGTTTTATATCTAGGTTGTATTCATCTCACAAATGGAAGAAGAACATGCAGTGGACTGTGGCCATAAGTTTGCATTCTATAGTATTTATCCTATAGTATTTATCACACGAGGGTGCAGATTAAAAACTGCACAAACATACACAGGCATTTAGAGGGTTAACATTTTTTTTTCTGTTCACTTGTTTGTTTGTAGTTCACCAGAAATAAAGGCTTTTTTTATTACTAATAAATTACTAACAAGTTTTATAATTTAAGAATTTTTTAAATAAAACCACTCAAGAACGAATGATATATCATATATATATGATATAGGTTTCTATTTTTGTGTTCCCAATAGTTTTCTTGTTCCTCTGATTTTCATGAAGATGGACAAGAGGGTAAGTTATTCTCATGACCCACCAACAAACATAATGCTATACAGGTATGGGACCTTTGTTTTCTGGATAAGGGATCTTTCTGTAATTGAATCCTATACTTGAATGGATGAATCCTATAGCTTATTGGATACTGTGTATCAAGTATTGTGGCCACTCTTTCCTTGCTCACGTGATCAGTCATTGCCTTGTAGAATGTTAATAAGCAATGGCATTCAAAGTAAATTGACAAGTGGTATTTATATATTTATGTTTTTGTGTTCATTGAATTATTTAAAGTTTTTACATGCAGAAAAAAAGCTCAAATAAAATATATAGATGAGGAAATTAAAGAAAGAGAGTAGATTGAAACAGGGTTAAAGCTGGGGGAGGGTAAACCATATCCCTAGGAGAACTAATCCCTAAAAATTAATATGGCTAAAAATGCTATGTTTTATATACTGGATTTACTGCGCCAGCCTAAAGTTTCAGCTTCTCAGTAGTTGCAACAATCCAGGACTTAAAACTTGTCACAGGGGTTCACCATCTTGGAAAGTGTCTGTGACACTCACATGCTCATTGGGCTCTGAGCAGCTGTTGAGAAGCTGCAAATTATCAAGCAGAAAATGAGGTTGGCCTGTAATATAAGATGATGCTACAGGGCTGATTATTAAATTCTGATGCTAGTTGCACTGGTTTCTGTGCTGCCATGTAGTAATTGTGGTAATTACTAATCAGCCGTATATTGTGACACTTATATTCTGTGTGTACTGTATATTTTGAGTTGGTCCCTAAGCTCTGTAACTGGCAGCAGCACAGAGCATGTGCAACGAATCAGCAGAAAATAAGATGGGGAGCTACTGGGGCATTTTTGTAGGCACAGACCTTTTCTGCTTAAGGGCTGTGGATGCCTTGGGCTGGTACAGAAGCCAAAAACATAATGTACAAGATTTCTAGCCGACTTCTTTAGTTCTCCTTTAAAGTTAAATAAGCCCACTTTAAAATTGTAATTTGTATACGACTGATTGAAAAAATGTTAGCTGTGCCACCATCGCTGGGTCTATCCCCATTTCATCCTTTACACCGCTAGTTGTACCTCAGGAAACCATTTACAGTTGCAACAGCAACTGGATGGCAATAAGTCATAACTTTAAACAGGTCAGGTTGAAGGAGACAAACTTCCAGTGTGGTTTCTTTCAACTTAATCAGCCTATTTTGGAATCTTTACAGAAATGCGTGTGTGTGTGTTCTTAAGAAAATCAAAACATAATTCTATTAAATTGCATATATTTCTCACTACTAACTATGTCATGAAGGATTTTTTCCCTGCCCTCCTTTGCATGCTTACATCTGGCACAGACAGGAAGTTTGTAAGACATTTACTGTGCAATTTGGAATTTTAATATATGGTTGATATGGTTCTGTTAACTCCAGAAACCATGTAGTGATTTGATCAACTGACTGAAAAATGAATAGGAGCCAGCCAAATTAAAAAAATCTAGCCTGCTATTTGATTGTCTGTGTAACGGTCCCTAGCAACCAGATCACATTTAAATTGAAGTTAGTGTTTTTATGGTAAACTTCCTGTTTAATCATCTGATAGTAACTGTTGTAAGAATATAACATATTTATATTGTTGCTAAACATGTTTACTATTTTTAACTGCAGAACGCAATAAGCACTTGCACAAGGATCAGAACCAGTTCTCAGAACATTTAGCTAACTTAGTGATCTTGGTGAACAAAATGACCAAAGACAAAAGCCAAACAACAGGAAAGATATTTAATTACACCCTTGAGATCATCTACCTTCTGATTGGAGAGGTAAGGGTTTTGCTTATTTTCATCACTGTATGTGTAATTTTTTATTGCTATATCTTCCCCAGCAATGTAGTAATACATGGCATTTTAATATGTTCTGGACTCCTTATTTCATAGCAACACTTTGCCTACTAACTCAGGTGTAAAAACCACATATTCTGCCAGGCAGCTGGCAAGACCTGCAAAATTGTGGCAGCTGCACCCTGCAGTGAGAAGTTCTTCAGTCTGTATTCTTGATTAATTACTGGATTTTGTCAGATTATTCAGATGGACGTGTAGCTTTCCTCTAGGCACCTCTTGTTTGTTCCATTATGAGGGTTAGGTTTTTGGTATGAATATAAATGGGATCCAAGGTAAGACTGGTAAAGATATTGGGGAAATGTATTTATTCCTGCATTGTAATTTGTGTATGAGAGGATTTGCATGCAAAAGAAGTTGAGTGGCTTGAAATTACTTTACATCCAGGATACCAATTCCACATTTTTATCTAACAGCAGTCATAGTTACTTAAAAGTTCTTGGGAGCTTGGATTGCCAGATACATTTCAGTTGAAGAGTAAATAGTACTGTTTTGGGAACATAGACTGGCAGCAGAGTTCTACGTTAATAAAGTATACGAAAAAGTAGGGTCAATTGGCTCACACGTATTCTTCTGATCTATGAAATCCATATTTAGACCAGTTTCCAAATTTTTAATTTATTGCTTTTCACAAAGTTTTTATATGGGATGGTTCCTTATTGAAGGCAAAGTTATCTTTTAATATTTTTAATGTACAATTTTATTTTGAATTTCTGCATCAAATATTTTTTAGGATTATGTGGTTGTGAAAAAAGAAAATGACAATGACTCCCAAAGTAGCCGTTGTTTGTCAGAATATACCTGTGGGGACCAGACCATCATTACAGATGATCCACTCATATCATTAACACAAGAGAAGAACAGTGACAAGAAGATCATGGACCTTGCCAAAAAGATATCTCAAGTGTTAATGAAAAAGGTGGGGATCTGCTTCTGATATTGAAGCTATATGAAAAAAAGCAGGGGTTCACATCTGTGTAAATTCTTTAAACGTATTTTTGAGCTATATCCCAATGTGTTTCCCACTAATATCTCGAGAAAATCAGTTTTTATTAGTGTGCAAACGATGTATATGATTTTTTTTTTTTTCTGACTGACTGTACCAGGCCAGGGATTTAGCAGTTCTATGACAATGAAGATTCATACTAGATACTAGAAGATTCAATCACGGTATTGATGGTGAAAAGGGAATCTAAATAGAAGAGCAGATTATTATGGTCCTTACTTTTAGCCCTATTAAAGGGGTTCTTCACATTTGAGTTAACTTTTAGCATGATGTAGTGAGTGATGTTCTGAGACAATTTACAATTGGTTTCCATTAGTTCAACCATGAAGGTTCAGTGTTCCATTTTCTCTACTGCAAGTGATGTTATATTGACTGGAATTTTTTTTTTGTTTCAGGCACCTGCAAAATGTGAAGAGGATGCACTTTATTCTTGTATGGAGCAATACTTGGGTGCATATCGGGAAGTGTATAAAGTAGACATGGAGAGTGAACACACCATCAATACCCTAGGTAACGGTGCCTTATATTGAAATACATGTCATTTGGCCAAACTTGGGCCTTCATTTATGATGATTGCATACAATGTTCTCTGGAACCTAAAACCAGACAACCAGGTAGTACAAGACTGTCCCACCGGGATACCAGGAAAATTCCCGGTTGGCCCTACTGCTAACCATTTGAACTATTTCATAGCCATTCCCTATTTCAGTATTTGAACAAAAAGACTAAATACTGTAAAACCCCCATTTTACCACCAAAAGACTTAGCTGATTAGATAACTTGTCTTCTGGTATAAAATATATCGAAGCTCAAGGTGAACCATTTTTAATAACTTCTCAAATATTCAAAGATAAATCTTGTCATTTTAGAAATGTCCTGCCATCCGGAACTTTGGCAGTAAAATCTCCTTTCGCCACTCGAATATAATTTTTTTTTTTTTTATCAGATTCTTGTTATCCTCATTAATATTGAGGTAGATTCCAAAAACTCGCTTACAGTTTCTCCTGCACCAAATCACCTCCCATGTGCAGAATTTACAAAAAGAAAAAAAAAAATCACTCAACTTCGCACAATAAAGTAGACAAAGTCTAAGGTTTCACTGCTTTGAAAGAAACCATACATATAAAGCAATCAGCTGGTCCTTATTAAAAATGTATTACTATATTATTTTTTTATTTTTTAGTCTCCATCTTTACAAAGTTTTATAAAACACTGCCTTGTGCAAGTTTTGTTGAAATTAATGATTTTTAACTGTCTGAGGCATGAACAGCATGTTGTATTTTCTCTCTGCCACTGGTTAGTGACTCACTTAATGTAAGTAAGAACCAAGAAAATAAATTGGCAGCTAGAGTATTTGAGTTACCAGGTAAAGTATCCCTAAAACCAGGAGACGGACATGCCACACTTTTTATTGAATACATAACAGGATTTAAGGCCCTTCACCACTATTTATACTTTGTACTACGGATGCACCGAATCCACTATTTGGGATTCGGCCAAATCCTTGGTGAAAGATTCGGCCGAATACCGAATCCTAATTTGTATATGCAAATTAGGGTCAGGAAAGGAAAAAATGCTTCTTTTGTGACGAAAAGTCACGTGATTTCCATACCTGCCCCTAATTGACATATGCGGGTTCGGCCAAGCACAAGAAATCGGCTGAAAAAGGCAGAATCCTTGAATTCGTAAATGGAAGAAAGTCCCTGCCTTCATTCTACCCAATCACCTTTTATGCTCTTGTAGCACTTTTTATAAAATCTAATTTGCATAAACATTTCTCCAATTATTGTGTATGCAAATTGGAAAAAAACACCTAATTACAGGTAAGGAAGGAGGAAATCTGA
The DNA here is from genome assembly GCF_017654675.1 of Xenopus laevis. Taxonomy (NCBI): domain Eukaryota; kingdom Metazoa; phylum Chordata; class Amphibia; order Anura; family Pipidae; genus Xenopus; species Xenopus laevis. The sequence continues at coordinate 88,269,408 of NC_054375.1, read as the reverse complement.
GTTCTCAAGCTCAGGGGACCCCAACCGTATTAAACTGTGAGTCACACTCTAATGTAAAAATTGCTGGGAGAGCCACACAAACAGAAAATTCCTTGAGGATGACAAATAAGGGATGTGATTGTCTTATTGGAAGCCCCCTATGGACTGCTAGCCTGCAGTAGGTTCTATTCGAGTAATCCTGTGTCTTTATGCCTCCAAAACTTTCATTCAAGCCAGGAATTTCAAACTGGGCACTTACTATGAGGCCACTAGGAGCAACATCAATAGGAGTGGAGAGCAACATGTTGCTCATGTGCCACTGGTTGGGGATCACTACTTTAGTTCATAAATAGTTAAAATCCATATGAGTGTTTTTGAAATCTTTTCTAAATAATTTCTAACCAATTACTTCAAATTTATGGTGTGTTTTATTTTTTAGCAGAAGCTGGTACAAACCTGAATAAAACCACACAAGATCATACAAGACTTGATTCGATAAATGAAGTAACTATCCGTGATGAAATGGATTCTGCAGCACATCTTTCAAAGCAAAACCGTAAAAACAAGAGGAAAAGCAAGCCGGTTAGAATAGTAGCACAAGATTTAATTTTACATAAAGAGAAAAACACATTTGCAGTTCAAACACCAACTAAGGCGCATGACTTATCAGTTACTGAAAAAGAGTGTGCTGAAGATGAAACTGAGAGGTCACTTCTCTTCCCAGAAACTGTGAACACTATCTGTAGTAGTACAGTTATGGATGAGCCACTTGAGAAGGAAGAAGTAATGGGATGTGAAGACCAGGAAAAATACCTTTCTCAAACACACTTTATGAATTTTCAGACTTTAGGCTTGCAAAGCAGGCGATATATGTGCACTTTATGTGGGAAATGTTTCACAAAAAGCTCTCATCTTTCTACTCACCAGAGGGTTCACACTGGAGCAAAGCCATATCTTTGTGTGGATTGTGGAAAACGGTTTACCAGCAGCTCTACTCTTGTTGATCATCAAAGAATTCATAGAGGGGAAAAACCCTTTGCCTGTTCTGACTGTGGAAAATGTTTTACCAAAAATTCAAATCTAATAGACCATCTAAGAACTCACACGGGGGAAAAACCCTTTGAATGTTTACAGTGTGGCAAGCGTTTTGCCAGGAGCTCTAACCTTGCAGAGCATCATAAAATTCACACAGGAGAGAAATCATTTATTTGCTCTGTATGTGGGAAAGGGTTTTCTAGAAGCTCAAGTCTTGCAGAACATTACAGAATTCACACTGGAGGTGAATCCTATATATGTTCTGAATGTGGCCAGTGCTTTACAAAAAACTCAAGCCTGGTTAGACATCAGAGCATTCACACGGGGAAGAAACCGTTTGTATGTTCTGAATGTGGAAAGGGCTTTTCAAACAGTTCCAATCTTGCTAGACATCACATAACGCACACAGGAGAAAGGCCATATATGTGTCCAATTTGTGGAAGATCTTTTAACCAGAACTCAAATCTTGTTTCACATCAGAAAACTCACAAGTCTGAAACTTTTGAGTAAATATAATATATTTGAACTGAAGCAGTTTAAAGGAAATGACTACAAACAGCATCTTTTGCCCAGACCTTTAAAGGGTTTGTTCACCTTTGAGTTAACTTTTAGTATGATGTTGCGAGTGATATTCTGAGACAATTTGCAATTGGTTTTCATTTTTTATTATTTGTGGTTTTTGAGTTATTTAGCTGCTTTTTTCAGCAGCATTCCTCTACCCTAGCAAGCATGCATTGATTTGAATAAGAGACTGGAATGTGAAATGGGGAAGGTCTGAATAGAAAGATGAGTAATAAAAAGTAGCTATCATAATACATTTGCTGCCTTACAGAGTTTTTTTGTTTTTTAGATGGGGTCAATGTGTCAGAAAAAATGATAAAAATAAATAAATAATGAACAATTGAAAAATTGCTTAGAAATGGCCATTCTATAACATACCAAAAGCTATCTTAAAGTTGAACCACCCCTTTAAAGGGCTATGAATGCAAGATTTAAAAAGTTAATTTCAGAAAGGTTTCCTATAAATAGTCATTAAATAGTTTATAAAGATGAGCCACTTGCATCATTCATCCTTATTTGTGTAAAGCTTTCACTAATTTATGAAAATAACGCATATCTTATATAGTACTTGAAAAATGGATGAGAATTTTTTATTGTAACAGACTTTTTACCATAAAGCACACAGAATATAGTTTTATTTACAATATACATACCATAACTGCACAGCCTTCTGTAAAACCGAGAAAATGAGTGTTGTTGAAATACTTCTCTAGTGTCCCAGGTGATACAGCCACATGCAAAGCGGGTCATTAGTTGGCCTGGTTTTCTGTTTTTTCCAAACGATGCTGTTGACCAGAGAATATATCCAGCACTGTATGGAGCAACAGTTTTTGGTAGGTTTGGAAAAGTGATTGTGTGTCAGAAATTGTAATGCACTTGTAAGGAAACGTTTCATATAACCCACATAATCCCATATACCAAGATCAGTTTAACAACAGTGTAATTGTATACTTTGAATATAATGAAAAAATGTAAATAAGAGCTTGTTCTATTTGCACGGAAATGTGTTTATAATAAATGTTCTTGTTTCATATTTACTGTGTATCATGGTAAATAATAGTGCCTCTAAAAGATTTCAAAAGCACTTACTCATCAAATGAATGTTTCAGTATAGCAAATACATGTGTAATGTAGCATTATTTAAAAAACCTTTTCAACACATTTAATATGAAGAAGATGCTGTATTGCCTTTGCTTTATATAATAATGCCTGTAACACGTAATCCCTTTCTATTGTATGTCATTAACCAAATCTAAAATATATATTTAATATATATATATATATATATATATATATATATATATATATATATATATATATATATATATTTATTCATAAAACTGTATGTGCACGTGTTAGGGGTCTTTATGTGTTATGTGGATATATGGATGTTTATAGTATTGCAGAATCTGCTTACATTTATGGGCGGTGCTCTATCTGGTAACCTTGCTGCAATCCTTGGTATCCGTAATCCATATATTCATAGAAAATCAGATGGCACACACAGAAGCATTCGTGCTAAATGGTAGAAGTTTTATTGAGATCCCCACAATGTTTTGGAGGCACAGCCAAGAGCACTTGAGAAAGTAGGCTGTGCCTCCGAAACGTTGTGGGGATCTCAATAAAACTTCTACCATTTAGCACGAATGCTTCTGTGTGTGCCATCTGATTTTCTATGAATATATGGATGTGTTAGCTAGAAGTCAAGGCAGCTGATTAGGGCTCTTATACACGGTAGTCTTTGCCCGTGCTCCCTTGTGTTGCGCTTTCTACCATTCAGCCGCAGGGTAGGCCAGGAGTAGACGCAGTCAATTATTTTGAAGGGGGGCTGTACTCACACAGACGCATGTAAGCACCAAATGCAGGTTGAGACGCAGCTTGCTGCATTTCATCTGCGTTCGTTGCATGCATGCATCTGTGTGAGTACAGCCCCCTTAAAAATAATTGACTGTGTCTACTCCTGGGCTACCCTGCGGCTGAATGGTAGAAAGCGCAATACAAGGGAGCACGGGCAAAGACTACCGTGTATAAGAGCCCTAATCAGCTGCCTTGACTTCTAGCTAACACATCCATATATTCATAGAAAATCAGATGGCACAGGAAGAAAGCGCAACGCAGTGGAACACAGGCAAAAACGGTCGTGTGTAAGAGATCTAACAGACCTGTCTTTACTGGGGAACTAAGACTTTTGCAATATTGTTTATAAAGTAACAACCAGGAGGTTAAAGGGATACTGTCATGGGAAAACTTGTTTTTTGTTTTTTTCAAAATACATCAGTTAATAGTGCTGCTCCAGCAGATTTTGCGCTGACATTGTTTTTCAAAAGAGCAAACAGATTTTTTTATATTTAATTTTGAAATCTGACATGGGGTTACGTATGGTCAGTTTACCAGGAGGCCCAGTCTTGTGGCTTGTGCTCTGATATCACCCCCCCCCCCCTGCAGAACAATGGGGAAGATGCCAGATAGCAACTCCCTAACACAAGATAGCTCCCTGGTAGATCTAATAACAGCACTCAATAGTAAAAATGAAGGTCCCACTGCGACTCCAGTTACATTGAGTAGGAGAGGCATCAGTAAGCAGTTCCTTAATGCAGCACTGGCTCTTTCTGAAAGCACATGGCCAGGCCAAATTACCCGAGATGGCTGCCTACACCAATATTACAAGTAAAAAAAAAAAAAAAACGTATTGGTTGCCATATTTGCATGAAGCAAATCGCAGGCCACCCACTAACAAGTAGATGACAAATCAGGGCTGAACAACTGGCATGCGGCCCACCCCCCCCCCCCCTTCGGTGGCCCCCCACCTACCTGCTTTAAAAAAAAATTACATTTTAAAATGTATCACTACAGAGATTACCTGGCCCCTGCATTGTTTAAACCTCAAATTCAGACTATTCCCCTGTATTGTTCACATCTGTGATCCCCCTGCATTGTTCACACTTGTGACACCTCTATTGTTCACACCCCTAAAGCCCTGTACTGTTCACACATGAGACCCAGACTGAAACTGCCCACATTGTTCACCTGTATACTTTATAAAAATGCTAATGAGCACCAGCACTTTGTCACTGTATGTAGTACATTTTAGAGTGGTCCTGATGGATTTCCCTGTCTCCTGCTCTGTTCTGAATGCCAAATGCTCCTTGTGTGTGCCCTGCTCTGCCTGTGGAACATAAGATTGGTATTTGTTCTGGGAGTTTTGTTAGCGTTTGAAAATAAATTATTGTTAGGGGCCCCTAAGGTGTTTAATCATGTGCTGGGGGTGCTGTGTTATCCAAGGGTAAGAGGAGGTATATGGATTTAAGGGTATGTCTTAATATGACAACTTTTTTTTAACATAAGAGTGATAGTACTATCCCAGCAGTGAGCACCATTCATTTGGTTTTTTGGTGTGCTACTACAATTGGGGGGGGGGGGCACATAAAATAATGTTTATACTTTGCTAAGCAAACAAGTAGTACCACTGCCTGGACCTGGTTTATGTGGTGTCCAAGAATCCAAGAGATTGCTACTAGACTTTACCTTTCCAATATACCTGATCCTGTCTGTCACATAGAGCCACAACGGCCAAGGGTTAGTATTTGTGCAATGCTGGCAGTTTGTTGTCCTGTTTGCTTTTCCTGCAGCTGAGCAATATGCTTGACTATGTTACTATATAATGAAGAAAATCCTGCCAGAATATGGTGCACGTAGATAACAGCCAATAAACATTTTTGGTGGCATCTAAGCAGAGCAGGCAGAATGGCAGGCAGCTGAATATTATGACAAATACCGTCAAAACTACCATTATTCATGTGCTTTAGAAATCTGCGTCAAGTGATATAAACCCAAATATAAATTCTTGCCTGTAATTGTAATTCTAAGAAACTTTCCGATATACATATACAATGTTTCTAAAGTCATTTGTAAAGTAATTGCAACTCAAAGCAGTATCTGTCCCTTTCTATTATCTGTCATGGTGCTTCTGTCTTAAAACAATGTAACAGAAGCCATCTGTGAAGAGCATTCAAAGCTGACTTCTGCTACATTGTATCAAGAGACAGACTCTGCAGTGCAGAAAGGGACATAAATAATTACTGCTTTTTGCTGAAATTTACAAATAATTGTAATGGCTCTCTCAAAAAGCCCTCATACCTCAAATGCCCTTACACCTTTTGCTTGTATTCCCATACCATGAACCACACAAAAGCCACTTAGGAATACAGGTACAAACAACTGTGTTATAAGCACCATGGGACCATTGAAGATGTTTAATGTATGTTGGATGTGCAACAGATTTTTGTAAGCAAGAAAGGGAGCAGAAAAGGAAAATACTTTGGTTTGTGCTACTGCCACATAACAAAAAGTGTCTATGGTACCACTCAGCAAATAAATATTAAATGAGTAAAGATACAAAAATATATGATAGAAGAAATAATAAGGAGAAAACACTCACAGTTCACCTCAGTCCCAAGGTGCAAAAACCAAAAACACTGTATCCAAAGGATGTGAGGATCTCCAAAAATAAAGAGACAAATGTAAAAAGTAGAAAAATTTATTAGGACATGAAGACCTAACGTTAGGTCTTCATGTCCTAATAAATTTTTCTACTTTTTACATTTGTCTCTTTATTTTTGGAGATCCTCACATCCTTTGGATACAGTGTTTTTAGCAGAAAAGGAAGGCAAACAGAAAACAAAGACCAACTGAATAGCTGCTTAGAAAAGGCCAATATTTATAGTACAACATGCACATGTTCTGTTATATGGCAAAACTACACGAGATTTTAATCATATTTTGTGGGTCATGTTTGTGCTAACAAATGCTGTAATGTTAAACCTGATCAGATATAATCAAATGGTTTCTCAGACTTTTTCATTGACTAGATTACAGCAAGCAGTGTTCTCTTCCAACAGTCGTGTTGTGCTGGACGGCAAAACTTTCTGGTAATTTGCAGATAAATTGTTAACGTAACTTTCATTATTTGTATATGATCTATCAATGCAAAGGCATCCTACAAAATAACCCATGTACATATGCTCTAATAAGAAACAGCCATGAGAAAAGGACCAAGTCTACAGACACTTTACATCAGGGGTGTTCAAACTTTTTGCAAGGAGGGCCAGATTTAGAGGGCCAGATGTCATTCAGCCTGACATCCATTCTGAGGTAGCAAGCTTGTGACACAGCGTTTAGGAAGTGGAGTCTGTTTGGACTTACTCTCCGCGCCTCATTTAAACAAGGAATCGCGTAGCCATAATATTTGGGCACATTAGTCATTCGTGAAATGATCTGCCAATTGGTCTATACAAGTACTGGCACGGAGTGACTCGCGGATCTTGCATACTTTTTTAGTTTACTGTACTGGCATGCCAGTATGTCTATTGCACCTTCAGCCCTAAAGAAGTATGTGAGAGTGGCACGTTACTACGTGTCTATTGCTAACACCTTCAGTACACAGGCAGTAGTATAGACCAAGTGGCAGATCATTTCACCAATGTGCCTTAATATTACAGCTTAGTGATTCCTGATTGCACTGTGCTGGGGGGGGGGGGCACATTATTATTAATTTCACAGAGGCTGAGGGCCAGTGTAAATTTGAAAATGGGCCGCAATTGGCCCCTGGGCCGCACTTTGGACATGCCTGTTTTACATGTACCCCAACATGTGGTAAACAAACTTTACTTAATTTATTGGTGCACACTGCAAATAGTAATTGGAGGGTCATTCCCTATAGAGGAGAATTAGGTCAGTTATCAACTGTGTTTCCTTGTAGTGGAACACACAAATAATCCATAGCAGGGATTGCAGTTACACTGGTGTTTTAAATGTAACCAGCATCCAAAAGAGTTAAAGAGTTGTTCACCTTAAAATTTACTTTTACTATAGTATAGACACAGGGCCAGTGGGACACTGCATGAAGCCTTTGCGGCTGCCTCTGAATTCCCTACCTGGCTCTGGCACGACTGCAAGAATACAAAGGTATGCTGGGGGGGGGGGTTGTACAGGGCCGCTGTGAGTTGAGACAAATTGAGAAACTCACCTCAGGCTGCAGCAACACACAGATTACCAGGGGCCGCTCTTGGTAACTTTAAGAGCCACATTTCTGGTTTATGACGTTCTGGACCCCCTGCAGTGGAAAAAGGTGAGAAGGAGGGAGCAGCAAGATGACCCAGGCCCAGGTGGCAAAGGGGCCTGAGGGGGCTTTGCAACTGAGGCAGGGGGCCCCAGCTTGGCGCTTTATAGGTAGCAGATTTCTAAGGCAATATACAGTACATTTGGTCTCCATTTTTGTAGTTTTATCTACAGCTTTTGTTCTGCAATTCTCAGGCTTGGAAATTAACTTATTTTCTCTGTAATAATAAAACAGTACCATGTACTAGGATGTAATTAATCCATACTGCAAGCAAAACCAGCCTATTGAGTTTATTTAATGGTTGAATTTTTTTTTGTATATTTAAGATATGGAGATTCCAATTACGGAAAAGTACCTTATCCAGAAAACCCCAGGTCCTGAGCATTCTGGATAGCCGGTCCCATACCTGTATGCAATGAAAAAATGACAATAACGCCTACATGTCACAGTCAATGTGAATTTGGTTGCTGGGGACAATGACCCTGATTACGGCTGCAATAGGGAAGTAAGGTAACCACAGGGTCGGACTGGACCAACTGGGAGGGACACTGGGAAAAAACACATTGGGCCCCGGCCTAGACCCGCTCCTCACGGCTTCCAAAGCCATCTCTTCTTCTTGACCTTCCCCTTCGCTTGTAGGGGGGGACAGAGGGGGATTTGCAGCAGGGGGTCATTGGGGTGGTGGGCCCCTCATGTGGTAGCCCTGGTGAGCCAGAACCATCCCAGTCCAACATTGGGTAAGAAATACACAACAGAGGGATTGCATTTTGTGGAACTGGAGCCCATAAATGGGGTGGGGACCTGTCAGGAGCAAATTAGAGGGTACCTATGATCCATCACTGGAGGGAAACAATTTTTTTTTGTTTTTAACCCCCCCTCCATCGCTAAGCCGTGTTGTGACACTAAGCAAAGTGCTCTCAATCATTATGCACAAGCATGTGATGTTACATGTACATAATGAGCAAGTTGAGAGGTCTCCTTCCCAGTGCAGGTGGTTTAGCACTTACAGGGGCATTGAAAAAAACTATTGTTTTTCCCCAAACCGGCACCTGAAACATTTTTTGATGATTGGTGCCCTTTTTTGGAGATTTTTGGAGTGTGGGAGAAAATCAGTATACCCAGAGGAAACCCGCACAAGCACTGGGAGACCACTCAAAAGTGTCCTAATCAGAATGGCACTTGGGCCCCAGCAGCGCTAACCAGAGAGCCACCATTCACCTTGAGTAATTGCTACATACTTATAAAGGTTATGGATTCAATATTTGCCCTGATTTAAAGAGGTAAGGCGAAACCTACCTACTAGCCATACAGTCAATGGCACAAACCCATCCTAACCACTCTGCCCTGTTTTTACATTTAAAGGTGGAGTTCACCTTTCAGTTAACTTTTAGTATGTTATAGAATAGCCAAGTCAAAGCAACTTTCCGATTAGCCTTATTATCTTATTCTGATTAGTCTAATTTTTTTTACATAGTTTCAATTATTTGTCACTGACCCCATATAAACACAAATGCTCTTTGTCTTTTCATGCCTGCTCCTGTTCATATTCAAATCAATGCATGGTTGCTAGGGTAATTTGCACCCTATCAACCAAATTGCTGAAATTGCAACCTGAAGAGCTGCTGAATAAAACGCTAAATAACTCAAATAATAAAAGATGAAAACCAATTGCAAATTGTCTCAGAATATCACTCTCTACGACATACTAAAAGATAACTCAAAGGCTAACAAGCCAGTCTTTTTCATTTTTCATGTTAAAAAGACTTTGGGAGAATCCATCCCAGTGCTCAATAACGCATTTAAAATCAAACATCAAGTGCAAAACAACATATTCCCGCAGCTCTTGTGAGGGATTGCATTGCAGCAACGTACAGGTGCCACTAGGTGGCGCTATACATCTTTTCCGCGTTTAAGGGTGTGATCTGATTTCTAAATGAACATTCCTACAGTCTCTCCTCCCCACTCCAGCTAGTTACTCTTCACTCTACAAGTCACAGTGAGACACCTGAAGCATTCACCTGTGTCATTCCTCCTCAGTGACACTGGCAACTGATACTGAGGCGCCCTCACAGCACAGAGCTCAGCACAGGTGAGTCTCCAGCAACTCTCTGCTTGTAATATATATACTCTTGTAAGTTGTGTGCTACCTGTTTCCCTGTGTAGATTTAATGATAATGTAGTGAAATGAGACATTCAGAGCTCTCAGGGCACTGCAACAGAACCCAGTGTGGCCATAATAAATGTAGCCCTAATGGTTTTTTTTGCACTACATAGGACTTATATTGAAATACACAACATTTTCCAGTGGACATATTAAGTTTGTATAGTGAGATGTGTGAAGCAGGAGGGAGTAAGACAAGTGTTATTTTGATGAAAGTCATTTACGGTATATGCTGGCATTGAGCACCACCACTTTTCATTCTCCTCCTGAACTTGTGCCATTCAGCTGGTTAATCCAGGTCTCTGGTGGTGATGTGAAATCATCAGCTGTATAAGAAAACGATCTAGCTATGGATCTATCATCTATCATCTATCTATCTACACTACAATAATAATGGGTTTCTGAGAAAGAGAAGCATGGAGTTACATGTAAGGACTACAGTGGAGCTTTATAATTATGCATTCCATTTTTACACCAATTTTTTTTTAAGGCATATACAGCTTTAGAAATCTGACCTTGTATGAAACAGACAATGTGAGGCAGATCCAGACATTTAGGGGCACATTTACTAAACTCGAGTGAAGGATTAGAATGAAAAATACTTTGAATTTCTACCTTTTTTTTTGGCTACTTCGACCATCGAATTGGCTACTTCGACCTTCGACGACGACTTCGAATCAAACTAAAAATCGTTAGACTATTCAACCATTCAATAGTCGAAGTACTGTCTCTTTAAACTTGGACCACCTACTTCGCCACCAAAAACCTACCGAGCAACAATGTTAGCCTATGGGGAAGGTGTCCCCATAGGCTGTCTAAGTAATTTCTGATCGAAGGAAAATCGTTCGATTTGAAGGATTTAATTGTTCGAACGACATGCGGTAAATCTTTCGACTTCGATATTTGAAGTCAAAGGATTTTACTTCGATGGTCGAATATCGAGGGTTAATTAACCCTCGATATTCGACCCATAGTAAATGTGCCCCTTATACTGTATCTGTACTTGTCTGTAGACTTATTTATTTCTCAAACAGAAAAGTCAATATCTAACATAAACAGAAGTCGAATATTTCCATTTCTCAGTCCCACTGACCCTTTGTGGTATGTGATTTTAGGTGGGTGAATTGTAATGATTTGTATTGGATGATTTCCATAACTCATACTACCCCTACATTTGTTTATACCTCTGATAGAAATAAGAAAAAACTGTTTTTTGGGGTGATCTCCCAGATTTAATACTGCCATTTATCTGTACCACCACCCCTAGGTAATCCGTCTCCCCAGTCCTAACCGTGTTTTAATTATCACTGGACTATTTCATTTATTTAATTATTGATAATAAAAGTTATGTTTTAATGTGTGTGTATATATTTATACACGAGTTTGTGGACACTATTTGATGGGAGGGTGCAAATATATGGGTCAGTTCTTTCCCTTTCTCTTTTTCTTGTGATTTATTACTTGACCCTGCACACCATCTTCTGCTTTTCACATTTGATGGGAGGTGCTCCCCAACATCTTATTTACATTAAATAAAAGTTAATCCTGTGATTTAATACATTTATAATAATCGCACAAATACTAAATAATTTGTTTCTACTGTTTGCTCCATTATTTTCTAGAGTGTAATAATGGGCATACCATAAAGTCTGGGGACCAGAAATGTCATGGGGTGCATTTTCAGTATTGATTTGCAAAACAAGTTAAGTTCCTACAGTACTGGGGGGCCCTAAAGGATAACCAGTAATAAAAAGTAAAGCTAAACTGACCTCCCCAAAAAGTAAAGAGCTGCAGTAAAGAGAGAATAATTCACCCTCTATTCTAAAATATAATATTCAATTTCAATGCTGAGTTCTATAAACACATATAAAGGCAGGAGGCTACAGACTGAGTGCTCCTAGGTGACTTCTAATATCCTCATATTTTACAAAAGCGGGTACTTTATTTATTATAATGTTTCAGTGAGTTGTGTTAATTGACTTCACTAAGCACTTACATTACTGATTGTAACTGATGACATCACTAAACATTCTTTTATATACTGCATTTCTTCATGAGGTTCCTTGTAGTAGATCTGTAGCATTCTACAGTGTGTGAGATATATATATATATATATATATATATATATATATATATATATATATATATATATATATATATATATATAATACACAAAAGCCATGAATATCTTGTAAATGATATCCATATAAACAGTGAGTTCTGATGTCATTTCTGTCACATGACTCACTGAAATTTGTGTATTATAATAAAGTACCCCCAGTTGTAAAATATGAGGATATTAGAAGTTACCTCGAACAACCTGTATAAAAGCACTCGGCCTTGTGATTTTTTATGGTCATGAATCTCCTCGGTAACTTGTAATATCCTTATATTTTACAAGAGGGGGTACTTTATTCACTATATAATACACAAAAGCCATGAATATCCTGTAAATTATATCTTTATAAACGGTGAGTTCTGATGTCATCAGTTATAAACGTGAGTTCTGATGTCATTTCTGTCACATGACTCATTGAAATTTGTGTATTATAATAAATAAAGTACCCCCAATTGAAAAATATGAGGATATTAGAAGTTACCTCGGAGTTCCATGACCTGTATAAAAACACTCGGCCTTCGGCCTCGTGTTTTTATATGGTCATGAAACTCCTTGGTAACTTATAATATCCTTATATTTTACAAAAGGGGGTACTTTATTCACTATATATATATATATATATATATATATATATAATTCACATTTGCTAGGTGCTCCAGGTGAGCCAAAACGCGTTGATACACCAATAAATGATTTTTTGATACACGCTGGATGGCGACTCCAGTGAGTGAGTGCTTTCGTGGAAGACTATATATATATATATATATATATATATATATATATATATATATATATATATATATATATATATATATAAATAACTGTTATATGTCCACCAAGGGCAAGTGTAACTCTGTATTTCAAAGGATGGATGATCTTTACCTTTAGGAGAATATCATATAAACCTATTAGTGTTTCTTTTTTATGCTTTGTAACAAACATTAGTTTAGAATTTACTGGACAAGCGTAGAACCAGCTGGGTAAGGCAAGGTTTGTGATTCCTCTGTGGAAGCAACAACATTATTTGTTGAAGAATGCATGTGCAGCTCAAGAAGCAGAGGCTGCAAAAACAAGAACACCAAACATTTTAGATTTTAAAGAGAGATGTTTTAAGTAACCTTGATATACACGTTACCCATGGATTTGGCATCATACTAACTCATAAATCTACATTCATAAAGAAATCAATAACAGTTTTTAGGTCTGTGTCATAGATTTCCAAACTAGGTCTCACTGCAGTGGATGAGGGGCAATCCTAAAGACCAGTTTTGGTGGCACTTGGGGTAAATTTACATTTACCCAAAGTAAATGATGTTTAAATGCTTGAAATCTCCAAGGCTATGGAACTTGGAAGGAATTGTTCAACTGCTTCCAATCTAACTGTGGCTATTGGAAGGGGTTGCAGCATGTAGGGAAGTCTGTCGTGTGCACAAGCCATTAATTAAGAGGCACACAAAAAACCAACTCCCTGTTTATAAAATAGTCCCAGTCAGCAATTAAGTGATCCAGTCATCCATCTCTCTCAGTTCTGCTTTTATCTGCCAGAGCTGGATAGAAATTATAGGCGTGACACTTAATGTATACTATTTGGTTTGCTGTTTGCACAGTTACAGTGATATCCGTATGATGTTCCATAATTGAATCTGTAAGTGAACTCACACTTGTAGATTTACAAGATCGCACGTAACCTTTCCTGCTCCTTTAAGGTAGAAATAAGCATTAACAATCCAATCTGGGTTTATGGAAAGCTTTCCATGAATTGTCACATTCATTTATTACATTCAAAAGCTGATTCTGTAAGTTTTGCACAGCTAAAATTAAATCCTCTGCAAGATTAATCCTGCCACTAGATGCAATTTAAATACATTTTATTATAAATGCCAGACAATCAGCAGCTAGACAGTCCTGACAGGGAACTACAGCTTAGCTTTCTTAATGTGAAGGCACAGCTGGATGGCTACTAACATCCTAATGTATAACTGGGGAGATCTGTTAAGACTGCTACTAATTATTTGTGACCTAAACAAAGACTTGAGAGGTTCAAGGAAAAGCTCCAAAATCTGTGTCATTTTCATTGGCTAAATGATGAGGGTGATTTTCAAAAACAGTTGAGGGTTTATATATTAAAATTCAAGTTTGCTTTTTTCTCGATTTGAGATCAATAGCGAGGCCTATTTGTGTGAGTATTTTCCCAAAAACTCAAATGGTTGGAGTTATTGAAGGAAAAAAATGCAAATAAAAAAAGTAAAACTTGGCACGGTTCTATAAAAGTCAATAGGGAATATTCTCTGACAAATTATTGTTCGTTAAAATGTTTGAGATGTTAACCTCATCAAAAAAAACTTGTGTGCAACTTGTTTCGGTGAAAAAACTCCAAACTGGACAACTGTGTTTTTTTAGATAAACTAGGGTTCAAGGAGAAAAGTCAGTGAATCGTTGCTCATGTTTTTCGCAGTGATGTTTTTTCTTTCGATCAAGAATCTTGGTAAATCTGCATCTGTATGTAACCATTCAAGCCTAAACAAACTGGTTGGACTGACAGACTGGATTTTCATATAAGGTGCAAAGGGTGTGGGAGTGTGCAGCAATTAAACTAACTTTACACATTTCTTTTTATCCTGTCTGGCAAATGATGGGTTACTCATAGATCCATACACACTTGGTTTGCCAGTGCGGTTTTTGTATTGTTGTCTCACAAAAGCACACATCTGAGTGCTAGACTGTAAACGTGCAAAACAAAGAGACTTGACAGAAGGCATCAAATGTTATTCTGGACATCTAATCCCCACTTATTTCCAGGGTATACTTTGATTTGAAACTAGCTAACAATGGAAACATATCCATGTATGGCTTTCTGCGAAAACACCTTATACCCATCAATTTTACTGTCATTGTTGCTTCTGTGCAGTTAAGGTTAAAGGGATATGTCTGAACCTAGCAACTGACTACAACAAATGATAGTGGCAAAACAAAGATTTTGAAAGATAACCTCATATAATACACAAAAGCCATGAATATCTTGTAAATTATATCCTTATAAACGGTGAGTTCTGATGTCATTTCGGTCACATGACTCACTGAAACTTGTGTATTATAATAAATAAAGTACCCCCAGTTGTAAAATATGAGGATATTAGAAGTAACCTCGGAGTTCCATGACCTGTATAAAAACACTCGGCCTTCGGCCTCGTGTTTTTATATGGTCATGAAACTCCTCGGTAACTTATAATATCCTTATATTTTACAAGAGGGGGTACTTTATTCACTATATACTTTAACTTGTTTAGTAAAATAGAATCTGTGGGACATGTCATTTTTTTAAATCCTTTTTAACCCCTTCCTGCCAGCATATAGCTGTTGTTAAACACAACAGGCAAGCAGCTGGATACATTTTGACAGCAGACTGGGAACACCAGGATTTTATCAATATTAATATATTTTAAACTGTATTCTGTTCTTAGCATGTTCTAAAGATGTTGAGGTACACTGCCTGTGAGTTTGATAACCCAGCACTAAACCAGTGGTATGAACCTTTTAACGTGCGATGCTTTGGCTATTACCTTAAGTCCCTAACAGACTTGTAAAAAGATCAATTCTCTACAAATTCCTGTACAGCTATGGGATCAGTTATCTGGAAACCTCGGAATTACGGGAAGGCCATCTCCCATAGACTTAATTTTATCCAAATAATACAAATTTTTAAAAATGATTTCCTTTTTCTTTATAATAATAAAACCATACCTTGTATATGATCCAAACTTAATGAAGGTGAGTTGCCCTTTAAGCTGCAAGTTTCCACAAGAGACCTGCATATCTTAAATTGTTACAATTGTTTCTTTGCTTATCTTAAATTGTAACAAAAGTATCTCATCTGCCACATATTCTGGGCTCTCTGCCAAAAGCCAATTAAGTTTTATAAACGTTGTCTCTTTTTCTGGCTGTTCAGTGCAGTAGATCAAAGAGAACATTTCAATATCAATCCGGTACTGCGAGTTGAGCTGTCAAAATCGGGACTGTTCTGCAAAAAATGGGACAGTTGGGAGGTATGGAGTAGTATCCCTCTGTTACAGTGGTTCCCTGGTTTCTCAAATCATGTGTGGCTAAAGTACTTTTTTTTTTTAAAAAAAATTGTGGTTTCTCTTAGGATAGGACTCCACGAACGATTTTATTGCGATCCGACGTGTTGATCCTACGCGACATGACTGTCGGATGCAGACGCAGCGTGCAGCATCTGCATCCGACAGTCGTGTCGCGTCGGATGGCGGAAAAATCGTTTGTGGAGTCCTACTCTTATACTAAAGTATGCATTTGATTATGTTGTGGAAAAACTCAAACTCATTCATTTGCATAGTTCCTTTTTCCATGTACAATGAACTCTTTTTCTCTTCAGGCTGTGCCTCATGTTTACTGTCTTGTTATTTCCTGTTTTTCCAGCTTTTGGGATTTAAATTTTTGCATGCAACCTAATGTAAAAGTGAAGAGTTTTTTGCATGTTCAGCCCTGCCTCTAATTATTCAGATCTTTCTCTGTGTGCTCTATGTTGACCTAAAAACATAACAACACGTTCATTAGCATTTGATGCGATATAGCTATACAGATAGGGACCTGGTATCCAGAATGCTTGGGACCTGGAGTTTTCCGGATAAGGGGTCTTGGAACACTAGACCTTAAGTTTGCTAAAAATCATTTGAAGATTAATTATCCCAGTAGGATTGTTTTTGCCTCCAATAAAGATTACTTATACCTTAGTTGGGATAAAAAAAAAAAGGTGCTGTTTTATTATTACAGAGAAAAAGGAAATATCTTTTAAAAATGTTAATTATTTTATTAAAATGGAGTCTGTGGGAGATGGCCTTCCCCTAATTCGGACCTTTCTAGATACCGGGTTTCTGGATAATGGACTGTATTTACATTTGTATTAGTAATGTGCCCTTCTGGACACAATTGCACATTAACTGTAACCATGCATGACACTTTTTTTTTTTTTTTTTTTTTCATTTTAATAACTGATAATTACATGTAAAGCATGTATTTTCAACAGTTGTATATTATAGTGAGAGGAGCCATTAAAAGGTGATGATGGGCTATAAGATCATTTACGTATCTGTGCACTTTTTTAGTATAATGTAGAGAATGATGGTCTGAGACAATTTGCAGTTGGTTTTAATTTTTTATTTGTGTTTTTAGTTATTTAGCAGCAGCTCTCCAGTTTGCAGTTTCAGCAGTCTGGTTGCTAGGGTCCAAACTAACCTAGTAACCATGCATTGATTTGAATAAAAAAACTAGAATATGAATAGGAGAGGACCTGAATAGAAAGATGAACAATAAAAAGTAGCAATAATAATACATTTGTACATTTGTAACCTTATAGAGCATTTACTTTTAGATGGGGGTCAGTGAACCCCCATTTGAAAGCTGGAAAGGCAAATAATTCAAAAACCATAAAAAAAAAAAAAAAATGAAGGCCAGTTGAAAAATTGTTTATCATTAGCAATTACATAAGATATTAAAACTTAAAGGTAAACCGCCTATTTAAACGATTTTTTCAGAAGGTCTTCATCTGAATATGCTGTGCACAAATAGTGGATATACCTTATTATTTTTTTCTTATTTATTTATTTTTTTGTGTTGGTCTCCAGGAACTTTCCCAGGTTAAGACAAGTATGTTTATCTAGCTCATTCGTTTTAGAAGAATGTAAAGCTGTTCTTGAAAATCAAGTACAACCAGTTGGGGAAGGGAGGAGTAGAGTGACTATCTGTAGCATTACTGTTTGTCCAGATCAGAGCCTCAAGATGGATGTCGCTTAACTTATAATTTATAGCTGACAGGTCATGATGGAGGGTTTCTGAGATATAAATCACCAGTACTAAACTTAAAGAGACACCAGCTGTAACTTAAATGTTGGTTTGTTAGGAAAGCATCGTAACTTTCATAGCTGTTTATGTAGACATTTCCGCTACCTGGATTTCAGAAATGATTTGTAGTTCACACTTCAAACAAAAACATTTTTTTACAAAATGGTACAGTTCAAAGACAAAATATAGGGCACAATGGCAAAGTGTTTTAAAATAGATTGATGGAGCAACACAGGCTACAAGATCAGCTTCTGTTCACCTTATAGTGATAAAACAAATTTCTATGGATCTGGAAACCTATGGCATATAACATACATTGGGGGTCATTTATAAACACTGGGCAAATATGCACCTGGGCAGTAACCCATAGCAACCAACCAGTGATTAGCTTTTATCAGCCAGCTGCAGACTGAGCATTGAATGCAATCATTTCATTGGTTGCCATGGGTCGCTGCCCAGGTGCAGATTTGCCCAGTGTTTATAAATGAGCCCCATTGTATTCCTTTATGCCAAACCATGACACATTTTATTCTCTTTACTCTTTGAAGTAAAACACCTCATTGGCAGTGCAACATCTGGTTGGGTCTCAATTTAGAATAGAAACAAAGGGTTTGAAAAATACAAAATATTCTCACAATTGTCTGTAATATTCCTACTATTGTGTTCTGTCAGCCTGGGTTACCATTCTCTGTTTTGTCCTCCCTTCTGGGGAATCTTGCCAGGTAAATGTACCTTCACTAATCTATAATTTCCTCAATAAATGGTCTGTTTTGACACTCTACGATCAAATCCACACAAAAACTGATTTTAATTTGATGGTTTGTTTTTATTTGCATGATGAATCTGTGCTCATATATTTTGATGAAGGAGGGGACAGTAAACAGTGTTCACACTTGTAGCATCAATTGCTGGTTCTCACAGTAAAAAGCTTCGTTTGTCAGACTGGCCATAACCCACCAGCAATTTAAATATGTAAAATGCCATTTTCTTTTATTCTACAGCATTGCATAAAAGGGCATTGGGTGAGGAGGTTAAACGTTTTCCCACCAGTATACCCAATCTCACTATAACATAATGAGCCTTAACCTTAAAAGTATCGCTCATATATGGAATGCCATTGGTTTGCTCAGCAAGAAAATCCCTTTAAACCATTTATTGTTCTCTAACTATATGATTGGTCATTTTAATGTCTTACTAGGGAGATTATGTTGTGCTCAAGCTTTAAATGGTTTGCAATTTTGTTTCAGGCATCAGAGCCAGGGCTGTGGAGTAGGTGCATAAATCCTTTGACTACTCATTTTATGGTACCTTCGGACTTCAACTCCGACTCATCTGTTTTTAAAGGAACAGTAACACCAAAAACTGAAAGTGTTTCAAAGTAATTAAAATATAATGTACTATTGTTCTGCACTGGTAAAACTAACTTTCAATTCATAACATCAATCAGGCATGATCAAAAGCCTTTAAGTGATGCACATGATGTATTTTTGATGTGATTAAGAAGAAACCGTTTACGGACTACTATAGTTTATATAAACAAGCTGCTGTGTAGCCATGGGGCAGCTCTTCAAGGTGGGGAAAAATGGAGAAAAAGCACAGGTTACATTGCACATAACAGATAAGCCCTGTCCAATACAATGGTGTTTTATTTGTTATGTAACAAATAATGCAATGCAATATGAAAGCACAGCTTTTCCTAGTGCATGCTAACAGTATATTATATGTTAATTACTTTAAAATGTTTTACATTTTTTTGGTGTTACTGTTCCTTTAATATACTAATGTAGTTTCCATGTTGATTGAAAGAAGTACACAACATACAAAGGCATTTTATCAATGCCAAAGCTCAAAAATATAAACCACATCCTTTGGCAATTCTAAATCATAATCAAGGTTAAAATAAACTACATAAAGCAAAAACAATTGGAAAACCTAAAACAACACATATATTAACTGAACCTGGCATATAGCTGTAGAATAACTGTTAAATACAATCCAAAATTACCTATTGTTCTTAGAAACAGAATTGCTTCTGTCATATCCTCCTTCAAAGAAGCTCTTAAATCTTATTTGGTTATTTTCAGTGCTTGTAAAGTTTTTCGGAGTCAGAGACGGTACATTTTGGCTTCCAACTCCGACTCAGCACTGATCAAAGCCAGGAGTGCAGAGAAGCAACTTAACAAATGCTTATTCTAATAGCTATTACATTCTAAAATAACTGTAAAGCCATTGAAAAATTTGAATGAACATATATCTGAGAGTTGTTTAAAGTTCTTTCACTGTGCAAAAAATAGTTTTTCGGTGGAGAATGCCTACGAAACGTTCTAACACACATAAAGTACTGGTATTTTAAGGTTGGAAAAAATCACATATTACCATGTAGAGCCATTCTATTGTATTACTTCATATTTAGGTTAATGATTTTTTTTAACTTTTACAAACATCATTATTTATTGTTTAGATCAAACAAATTACGTCTACTAAATATGTCAGTAAAGTTACATCAAAAATCCATCATGTGCATCACCTTAAGGCTTTTGATCATGCCTGCTTGATGTTATAAATTGAAAGTGAACACAAGATGACATTAAACTGTTCATTAAGCAGGATATCCAGGTGCCCTTGAGACTGGACATCACGAGAGTCAAAATTATTTTATAACAAATATTACCCACCCCCCAGATCATTGTAGGGAATTGGATTACTCACTGCATATAGCGTAATTTTTCTTGGGCTATAAAAGAGCATTTAAGACCTATGGACTATATGCTGCAGTATATTTTTCCATAGTGGTAAATGATGCTAGTAATAGTCTTTCTAATGGTTCAGCCATGATTTATGGGTAGTAAGAAATTGGTTTTATAGGGTATTATGAAAGAGTGTCAACCATCATTACAGCCAGTAATCCATTTTTTTGGTTGGTACTCTACATTACATTGGGCCTGTTAATTTATTATGGTTGGTGTGTCTTTATTGTGAGCTGGAAGTAGTTATGTTTTTCAGCAATTTTCTTATTTTTAAATTCAATCTTGTGATATCATTCAGAGTGCTTCCTAGTAATCTGTTTTTTGACTGAGCAGCTATAAAAGATCAGAAATGCTTGTAGGCTGCCATGAACATTTTTATTATGTGCAGTATTTTTTCGCAGCAGGGCTTGCATACAGTGGTGTCTGTGTTTTCACAAATAATCCAGAGTCCACTGATAGCACACTAGTATAAAGCACTTATGTTAGAAACCATTCAGGATCCAATTTGAACTCCACACCGGAAATTGCAGAGTAATCCTCCCTTGATGGTACCCAAAAGGCATAATCATATTTTGTTTCTAGCTGATAATTTATCTCCGACAAATTGGCATAATTACAGGCTTTAATTCTGATAAATATCTGTTCTATAAATTAATAATTTATTAATTCTGTGAATCAATCTGCTGTTTTATTGAAGTCATATTCCTATTTAAGCAAATAATTGTCATAAGGTCTAGTAGAAGGCTTTGTGACTAGATCTGTATTCCTTTTAATACTAATAATGTACATTAAATGCAATATTTATCTGTGCCCATGATTTAATAATACATCATTTTAATTATTTGTAATTATTTGTTATTTCAGACTATGATTTATGGTTGTAAACATTTTACAAGCCAGCCTTCTCTTCTTGAGGACTAGTTGCAGAAGCTCTTTTTTTGAAAAATGCCAAGCAACCTTATAAAACTGAGCTCCTCAGAAATGGAACCTGACTTTCACAGCCGCAGGTTCAGCGACTCTGAAAGAAGCGGAAGTTTCGATAGTCAGGGAAGTCTTCGTTCCAGATCTCGAAGTTCTAACTTGGTAAGTGCCAGTGACCATGAAATTTTAAAACAACAGCCTATAGAGGATTCTGTTAATATGTTTTCCCACCTGGAAGTATTTGCATGCTTTAAATGTATACCGTTGGCTCATTTTGCATCTTTTTCTGGCCATTGACTTTAATGCCCACACTCTCAGGGAGGGTGACACTTTTTAATCTGGACATAATACTATTCAATGGGAAAATTTTGAACTATAGTGCACCAAAATTGCCCTGTGCTGTAATGGTTTCTGGGCTTCTATTCCAGTTGCAGACATCTAAATCATTAAAATTTAACGTATTCGTGCATATTTTGTGTAAAGTAACATGAACCGTTATGTAAAACTTCTATAAATGAAGTCGTCTTGGGCACGTCGGTTCTATTTAGCAATTCAAGCAGAATATTGTGAAATGTTGTGAAATATCTCAATATATAGCTGTTTGGTCTGTAAGCTGATTTTTCAGAAAGCAATAATAATGGCCTGTGTGTGACTGCCTAAAAGTGGTTCTATCACATTTTTATATAAAAATATGGTGTAGGTGATTAAAGTCTCAAAAAAATTTAGAAAATGTGTATTTTTAGATCTGATCATAAATTATTTCTCGCTGTCCGCAGAAAAATAAAACTGGCCTATTTAGTATGTTCAGGAGGTGCTGCAACAATTCCATCAATTTCCTTTAACATAAATTTTAACTGGTCTAATTTATGAGCAAACCAACGCCTAGGAATCATAGACTCCTCCTTTTGTCAGTTTAAGGGAACAGAATAACATATCCATTAGGAAACTAAAAACCCTTTAACTCACTAAAACAGGCTCTGTCAAAGAACAGGTATTGAAGAGCAATAACTATAGCAGAATACTCTTTAATCCCTATACTTATTAAACTATGATTTAACTAAAAAAATTAGTGCACCAGCTACCCACCTCTAATCCAGTTGGCCTGGATTATTGTACAAGCTCACATCCCGAAGCCTGATGTTATCAATGTATATTCTGTATAAGGCCTGGCCATTATTTCACCCTGAGATAAAGTGTCCAAAGAAAACCTGAGGAAGGTATTGAGTAACAGCTCCCCGAAACGTTGGTATGTGGTGTAATTTGGGGTCAAACTTTGATCTCATGAAATAAATGCTTACTTTTTTGGCAAGTGGATGAAATCTTTTTGTATTCTATGCAATGGAAACTGGAAGGAAGGTACCAGTCTTATCCACTTGCCCCCCCACCATTTGTTCTCTTTTGAAGTGTCCAATGAAAACGGCCGGGTCATTATAAGTCCTCTGCTTAATAGGCTAAATAGTCTTGAAGCTATTGTTTTTAACAGACATTTTAACCAAGTAATTATACTAATATTTCTAAAGCCAATGAGAGCCATGTCCTGATAATGGCAGTTTTTTGTTGAAACGACAATGTTTTCAGAGCTACACCTTTAATTAGATGGTTTAAATGATGACAATTTATTTTTTATTTATATCACCGCCCCTTTAATCAAGGTAAATTAAAACTTTTGTCTTGTCAAATACAAGCTATGTTTACACAGCAGATTCCAACCCTCTATAGCTGAGCTTGTGGTAACACTATGCCATTGCATAAAAAGCTTGCAATCTGATCAGACTATATTTCACGTCTCAGTATACACTTAATGATAGGAGCTCAGTCGTGTGACATGCCACGAGCCAACTAGAAATATAGCTCTTACTTTCACTCATTGTAAAGTTCATATAAAGTAATCCCTGTCTCCATAATAGTTCAGAGGACATTTTCCATTGTATAGAATGAGAAGTGCCACCATAGAACTGCTAAAAGGATTAATGCCCCAAGACTTTATGCTGAGGATAAAGAGAATATTATGTCAAAGTCAGGACTGCCCCTAGAATTCCTGTGTTTACCGTAAAATGTGAACACAGGTATGGGACCTGTTACCAGAATGCGTAGGACCTGGGGGTTTTCCGGATAACAGATCTTTCCATAATATGGATCTTCATACCTTTAAAGGAGAATTCAACCCTTTAAGAAATAAACCCATAGACCGATCTCCCTCCTCCCCCCAGCCTAACTACCCCCCCGGGCAAATGCCCCATACTTTATACTAATCCCTTGGCGCAGATTCTGGCATCCAAGTTCCAAAGGTTTACAAGGGGTGGGGGTACGGGTTTATTTCTTAAAGGGTTGAAGTCTACTAGAAAATCTTTTAAAATAATTTAAAATGGAATCTGTGGGAGATGGCCTTCCTGTAACTCTGAGCTTTCTAGATAACTGGTTTCTGGATAACAGATCCCATCCCTGTTATCTAAAATTTACTGAACCATCTAATTTGTGTATGAGATCACATTCATAGGGCCGGAATGGTGCACCCCTAAGTCACTCTCCCCACTGCCTCATTGGCCCTCCTGACCCATTCACACACACCCCTGCCCCCAACAGTTCACACAAACCACTCACAACCCCCTTCCCCACAGCCTCACTGCTCACCTACATTACTTTGCAGACAGTTCCCTAGATTGCCAGAAATGGGGACCACCGGGCAGTGAGAGATTCAATCTCCCGCCCAGTCCCCAGTTCAAAAGCGGTTAGCAGGCAGCATGCCACCCCAACAATTTGCTGCCCTAGGCCTTTGTGGCCTAACCACAAATCTGGGCCTGCATATTCACAATATAACAACATTCACCCCAGACCACTTAAAAGCCACCACTACTAAGTTTATAGGCATGAGTGCAATAACAAGTCACATTTTTGTTTTAATTTGCTTCCGTGGAGGCTGCTTGATGCTCCCAAACCTTTTCCCAGATCTCACCTTTTTCAATTAAATGATATAAATCTGAAAAGAAAACAAATAAAAATGCAATTGCTATTCATATATAGTGAAGTGAAGTAACCATTACCAGCACATTCTTCTTGAAACTGCTAACAGCATAGGATTGCTTGCTATGACTTTCTGCACTTGAGCAAATTAGTAGCATGTTAGTAAGTAAGCTAGAATGTATAGTAGCTACCTTTTGAGAAAGACTTAGTCTTTTTTTCTTATACGCATTATGAATACCTTGTGAACCTTTAGCATGTGGATGACGAGTAATCATTAAGGCAGGAAATAATTATACCAGATGGGCTCATTAGCTTATTATCAGAGTCCGTCCAGCTTCATGACCTGTGAATGTGAAGCTATGTCTGCTAGAATGTGGCATACGTGGTTTCCTTGGATACAGTTCATTAAGCAGGAATGTCACACAGAGGCAATGATTTATGCATAGAGCATAACTATCAATTAAAATTCAAGTCTGGTTGTTTCCGGTATTTAACACATCGTACAGTGTTGCCTCTGTAGGTCATGTGTCATGTGTTTCTGTTGAACATGGAATAATACCAAATTCTAATGATGTGCAAGCTCACTTGTGTATATAATGCTTGTGCATAGGAAATAGGTTGATTTTAGAAGTACCAGTTTGGATATCCTTTTCACTGAATGTCTAAAGCCAAGCAGTATCCTATTGACCTGTGTATAGGACAAACCACCTGTCTGATATCTGGCTGGGGACTGGTTTCAAAGGAGAACTAAACCCTAAAAATGAATGGTTATAGTGCCATATTTTATATATAAATATATATATATATAAATATATATATATATATTCCACTGAAAAAGGTGCACACCAGGATTTTTCAGTTTAAAACTCCATACTTATTAAATAAGTTTAAAACAGGGACCGGCCAACGTTTCGGTCTTTTTCTAAGACCTTTATTAAGACGTCTTGATAAAGGTCTTAGAAAAAGACCGAAACGTTGGCCGGTTCCTGTTTTAAATGTATTTAATAAATATGGAGTTTTAAACTGAAAAATCCTGGTGTGCACCTTTTTCAGTGGAATATGGATAATGCAGCTTTTTTCAGCGTAGCACCCAGGTATGTGATCTAATTTTGGAGTCACTCATGGATGGTGTGCGCTAGGACTTTGAATATGGATATATATATATTGAACTTATTGCACCAGCCTAAAGTTCAGCCCCTAATAGCAGCATGATCCACGACTTCAAACTTGTCACAGGGGGTCACCATCTTGGAAAGTGTCTGTGACACTCACATGCTCTGTGAGCTCTAAACAGCGGTTGAGAAGTTAAGCTTAGGGGTCGTCGCAAAATTATCAAGCAGAAAATGAGATTGGCCTGTAATATAAGATGATGCTACAGGGCTGATTATTAAATTATGATGCTAAGTCCACTGGTTTATGTGCTGCCATATAGTAATTAACTGTATTAATTACTAATCAGCCTTATATTGTGACATTTCTATTCTATGTGTACTGTATACTGTGAGTGGATCCCTAAGCTCAGTAAGTGACAGCAGCAGAGAGCATGTGCAGTGAATCAGCAGAAAAGAAGATGGGGAGCTACTGGTGTATATTTGGAGACACAGATCTTCACTGCTAAAGGACTGTGGTTGCCTTGGGCTGGTACAGAACTCCAAAACATAATGTACAATATTTCTATCCTACTTCTTTAGTAAAAGGAACAGTAACATGAAAATTTTTTTATAAAAAATGTGTTTGCCCTTAATGAAAAAAAACACCAGCACACATTTAACTTTACATTTGGAAAGACTTTATTAAGAAATATCTTACCGATACTCCTCTTCTGAAAAGGCGGCGATCCATCGGGCGGTGCTCGATTTCTCCTCCCTGCCTTCTATAGGAGATAGCCATGAACGAGAAATGGAGCGCTGCCAGATGGATCGCAGCCATGTCACCTTTTCATTCTCCTTTAAAACTCCATTTAGTGATAACCTCATAAGCCCCTACATTCATTGCCCCAATGTTAAAATAATCAGATCAGCTTGGTTTGGGCTAAAATAGGCTAAGATCCACATGCCAAACATAATATATGTTATATGTTATTTCCTGTATGGTCAGTTTTTAAAAAAATGCTTAAGTTGTATTGCACTTCTGTGCACTATAAATCTGCTTCGGAAAAGTTGCATTTATTACAAAGGACTAGGAGAGGCCTCTCTATAATACAAGGAAGCCATGTGTAAAGTGGCTGCTAGACAGAGCTACACTTAGCACACACAATACATTATTGGGGAGAACACTTTGGCAAGATATTGTTGTAATATGTCTTGTTTACAATGAAGTCAACTTTTCTGCAATTGCAGTGAAGCCATCAGACATTGCATCTCAGTGCAAAAACAAGTCACCACACTCTCCTTATTCATGAAAATGCACAGAATCTTTTTATATAATCAGTGTACAGTAGATTTAGAATTTGCTTGTAGAAAAGCACTGGGATTCAGGTAGCTCAGTAATACAGGTACAGGCATAGTTGCATACCCAGTGACTAACCAAGTACACATTGTATCAACTGGAAAGAATGAAAGAAATACATGCCAAACCAAATAACTAATAAATAAATGCACGCAATTACCTACGCAATGTTTTTTTGGCATGTTCACAACCCACAGAATTACTTATGCTGACACTATCTGCAGGGAATGTTCGACACATGGGCAGAACCTGCGTGAATGCACCATAACAGGCTTAGGAATGCCATTAGTTATGGCTGCTTATTTCATGTGCATACTGAGTGCAAACATTATTTGCATGTAGGTGGCAAACCAGCCAACACACAGTGCAAAAAACAATAAAGAAATATATCAGGACAGTGGATACTACACTCTAATCAAAACTATTGGGCACTTCTTCCTTAGATGTTTGAGGCTGTAGAAACCACAAAAACTATTGGCCTGGACTCTGGGGCATTGGAAATGAATTCGCTGGAGTGATGAATGCTTTTTTACCATTTGGACAATTCCTTGCTTCCTAATGTGTCAAAAGTTTGCCCTTTCCTGGATAATATCCTTATTTATACTTCCGTATTGGTTAGCTAAGATGAAAGTGGAAAAACAGAGCCCTGACCTCAACCCAACTGATCAGTGGGGTGAATTGGAATGACCAACTTTAAGCCAGACCTGATGGCCCATCTTCAGTTCCCAAGTTCTAATGCTCTAGTGCCAGAATGGAAGCAAATCCTATTTGTATTACAACATGTAGTTTGAGCTTGCCTGTAGTCAGTGACTTCAATTACATCCAACTGCCAGTTTGCCACTTCGAAATACAAGACAAAATAGTTCTTATTGCAAGTCTGCTTTGTGATCCGATAGTCAGTTTAGAATTGATAATGCACCTTATTTACTGTTATATGTAATTTGTACTTAGAGGGATACTGTCATGTGAAAACACCAGTTAATAGTGCTACTCCAGCAGTCTTCTGCACTAAAATCGAATTCTCAAAAGAACAAACAGATTTTTTTATATTCAGTTTTGAAATCTGATATGGGGCTACACATATTGTCAGTTTCCCAGCTGCCCCAGTCATGTGACTTGTGCCTGCACTTTAGGATTGAACTACTTTCTGGCAGGCTGTTATTTCTCCTACTTAGTGTAACTATATCAGTCTCGGTGAGACTTGGCTTTTACTATTGAGTGTTGTTTTTAGATCTACTAGGGAGCTGTTATTTGTGTTAGGGAGCTGCTATCTGATTACCTTCCCATTGTTCTGTTGTTAGGTTGCTGGGGGGGGGGGTGATATCACTCCAGCAGTAAAGAGTGACTAAAGTTTATCAGAGCACAAGTCACATGACTGGGGCAGCTGGGAAACTGACAATATGTCTAGCCCCATGTCAGATTTCAAAATTGAATATGCAAAAATCTGTTTGCTATTTTGAAAAATGGATTTCAGTGCAGAATTCTGCTGGAGCATTACAATTAACTGAGTTTTGAAGAAAAAAAACATGTTTTGCCATGACAGTATCCCTTTGATTCAGCAGGTTCACAGAGACCCACAGTAAACACTAGATCCATAGGTTAATAATCACTGATTTACCCTGTCCAAAATATGTTCTCAGACCAGAGTAAACAAAATAGTTTCTTATAATTAGTACGTTGTAGCCCATGGACAGGTGAAGGGCGTTAATATCTTTTGGAGGGCAACAACTGACTCTGAAGTCTTCAGTATAAGAGCCTTGTTTTACCTGAAGCTAAAGCATATTTTTTAGCTTTTTTTTTTATATATCCCATACTTTCCTGTACTCTATCTCGTAACAACTAAGGTTTTAGTTTTTCTTATTGTTTACTTTACATTGAAACACAGCACTTCAACCCATTCATATTTAAAGAGATGAAGCGTAGCAGAAAGGGAAATGAATTCATGTGCTTAAAAACAGCTAAACTAAAAATAAAGTGGCTCAGAATTGCTGTCTCTATAGAGCATTTTTATTGTAATCCTTTGATTGCCAGTGACTTTAGAATCTGCATAGCTGGCAGTCTAGTTTCCAGTTGATGTAGATTTCATGTTGCCTTTAGGATTATATAATAAATCTACTGATGACACCGTATTAAGGGCAATTATGAATGTGATTTTCTGTTTTTGGTTTAGCACAGTAAAGTTTTTGAGGGCAAGAATGACACCGAGGTGGGTTTCTCTAGGATGTGAATGCATAACTTAGAAGCAGTGGAGGTTTGTAGTTTAAAATTCAGGCTTATCTGGTACTCATTATTCATTAATGCCGAGTGTGTGTGACAGTCACAGAAACAAGAAACATACAATTTAGTGGCTAATGACTGGGATATTTTGGTTTGCATTGTTTCCGAAAATATTCTGTTTAAACCTCCCAAGCAAATAAGGGGGTAATGAGTAAACAAGCTTTTCCAGTTAAGCTATTATTTGTTTGGAGCATGGAGGAGGAAAACGTGTGTTCTGTCTCGTACAAGCTGATTCAATCTTTGTTATTTTAATAACCCTGGGGAATGCAGTTTAGCCAGGCAGAAGGTATACCAAACCTTTGAAATGTTGTGATTCTAATTTATATATTGATATGAGGTTGTCTTATTAAATTCAACAATTTTTATTGCCTAGTGTTATGCACTGTACTAACCATTGTCCCAGTGAGGAACATTAGTATGTTATTGATGTTCTGGCATGTGATTGGACACTGTCATCTTAATCATATGCATACAAATTCCATTGAGGGTTCACCAAATCCAGGATTCAGATTGGGATTCAGCCAAGTCCTTAGTGCTTAGCTGAACTGCATCTGAATCGAGCAATGAAAAACTACAAAATCTCGGAGAGTAACTATAGAGGAAGCAGACCCTGCAGTTGTGGGGGGCAGGAGTGTAGAGGACATAGTGAGACCCTAATTATTGAACAATTTCAATGTATTATAGTCAGCTTACTGATATTTTGTAGCCCTACATTGAATTTGCTGTGAGGTCCAGTAATACCTAGTTATGCCACTGTTTGTTAGGCCAGGGGCACACAGAAAAAACATGGCTGGTGTTCTTCTGCCTCATGTTTGGAAATGCATTGATGGCATTGGCCTGTTAGTGTACGCCCAGGGTAGATTTCTGCATTCTGCACCGAGTATATTGCTAGAAATTCTTACATATACACATGTGGATACTGCTGTGTTCTCGGAAGAAAGTCACATGGCAAGTGCTTGCAGGTAATTCTCAGAGAGGGCACTGGAGGGCAAGTGTTATGGTTCCATCTCCTAGGACAGTGATCCCCAACCAGTAGCTCGTGAGCAATATGTTGCTCTCCAAACCCTTGGATGTTGCTCTCAGTGGCCTCAAAGCAGGTGCTTATTTTTGAATTCTAGGCTTGGAGGCAAGTTTTGGTTGCATAAAAGCCAGATGTACTATCAAACAGAGGCTCCTGTAGGCTGCCAGTCCACATAGGTGCTACCAATAGCCAATCACAGCCCTTATTTGGCTCCATCCAGGAACATTTTCCATGCTTGTGTTGCTCCACAACTCTTTTTAAATCTGAATGTTGCTCACGGGTGAAAAAGGTTGGGGATCCCTGTCCTAGGATGTCCCAACTTTTTCTTTGATCTCCTGCACTGACGCTAGAAAAAGATGCGACGTTTCTGAAACTTAATTAAAATAAGAGGCTTTTTGGCAGAGAGCCTAGAATATGTGGCAGCTGAAGTTGGATATTTTTGTAACAATTTAAGAAACAATTGTAACTATTTAAGATAAGCAGATCTTTTGGGAGAACGAAGACTAGTAGCTTAAAGGGCAATTCACTTTCATTAGCAAAACTGTTATAACACAAAAAACTTTGCACTAAAACTCCCAGAAATGTGTTCAAACTTTAATAACCTACCA
The DNA here is from genome assembly GCF_017654675.1 of Xenopus laevis. Classification (NCBI taxonomy): domain Eukaryota; kingdom Metazoa; phylum Chordata; class Amphibia; order Anura; family Pipidae; genus Xenopus; species Xenopus laevis. The sequence goes on along the minus strand of NC_054375.1, from coordinate 88,238,596 downwards.
AATTTTGTAAAATGGACATGGTAATTGGAGGGGTGTGGTCATAACAAGTTTATTGTGGGTACAATTCTCAGAACTCTAATACCTGCTCTGATACTGACCTAAGCTGTAGTGTAATAAGATCAGTACCATTAAAAGTGTTTAGTTCGTAGTCAAAGGCAATATGTGCAATTTAAACTATGTAACCGCTACTATACCTTATTAGGATTTTTCTGTTTCAGTGTGATTCATATATTATCTCTATTGTATCTTTCTTGGATTTCAACAATAGCAGCCTTAAATTAGCTTTTAATCAGCACCACACCTCTCACATCATATATCGTGGAATAGGGAGGTGCCAGATGCAGATTGAAACAGCTACTGCACTTCACATACCCTTAGTTTGAATTTGGAATTTGTAGTTAAGATCAACATAGGAGCTGTGTAAGTTGTAGATTAGATGCATGTTTTATTATTATGTAGTAAATGTAGAAAATTCGTTATTACTTTGATTTGATTTTTATCTCTTGTTCTCTTGACAGGATCATGAGAACCTCAAATATTTAACCAGTGAAGAGAAAAATGCCCTCCTATTTTTTGAGGAAACCTTAGATGCCTTTGAGGATGATATAGAAGAGCCACCAGTTTCCCAGGATAATAATTGTGGATACAACACTTCAATATCAACAGATGGAAGTCACTCAGAAAATGACGAAATCATAGACCTAGTTCAGGCTGAAGAAAACCTAGAACTGCACGCTCTGCCAAGTAAGTTCTTTTTCAGTTAAACTTGCCTTGCACTATTAAGTCACTTCCTAAGTATTATATGAAATAATTCTATATTTTAATACTACTTTATTAGATCTGTGGATTTTGATTGTGTGTGTGAACTGCTTTCTTCACACTATAAATTGTATGAACCCTTGCATGCTAGGTGATATTTGAAGTATACTGATACACCAGATAAGCCTTAAAATGTAAATAGAAAATATATTAAAGTAATATAAGAAGATTTATTTTCTTGAAGATGTTGAATCCATTAATTACATATAAAAGTCAGACAGACCTGTAATTTGCAGGTGCAGAGTAAAAAAAAAAAAGCTGAATTGTCACTAAACCATTGTATAAGTTATTTACAAAACCAATTGGTGAATTTAAAAGTAGGAAAATACATTTAAGATGATCATAGAACTCCTTAGTAATATCCTCATAATTTAAAGTAGAGGGCACATTATTCACTATATTATTTCTATTTAATAAATGAATAACATACATTTATTGTTTAAGACTACAGCTATCTATTCTTTAATAATCTGTCAATAAAGACCATAAAGTATTGCTAACCATATGGGTTTTTTTCAGATACAAGAGATATACAGGAATCTCAAGATGAAAAGCAGACACAACTGAACACAAGTGTTCCAGTGACTCCAGTAATTCATACAGCTTCACCTGTTCCTATCCCAGCAATGGCTTCTCCCAGGGAAAAGGAAATATTATATCCTGAATTTCATATAGAACACAAAAAACTTCTTGGTGCTATCCCAACTCCTGTTGTAATAGCTAAAAAGATTTCAGAGAAAAATACAGAAAATTTCAATCCCTCGCCATTGTCACTGAGTGAGGGGAAGCCAAATGAATTAAAAAGGAGTGTGGGAACATCACCTATTCATGAAGGACATTTCAACTTTACTGGCCCAAACTCTAAACCCAATCATTTCCCAAACAACATAAGTGTCAAACAAGTTGGAAAACAATATAACAAAACCATTGCCAAGGCAGCTGTCAATGTACAAGAGCGAAAGGCTAAAGTTTTGGCCAACATCAATGGAACGTCTTTGCATGATGATGACACAGATAGTAGAGTCAATTATGAACAGCTAAGCAGGAAGACGTCATTTCGGGATGTGACAACTGAACAAGCTAGGTATGAGGCCCTGACCAAATTAGGCCTAGTTAAAGAAACAACAGTACAGGCTGGAATCCAAACACCTACATCTACAGTCTCAAATGGTTCTATGTCTCCTAAATTCTTACCACAAGACTCTCACAAGAGATATTCAAATGAATCCCAGTATATAAGTAATAACATAATGAATGAGCCTATTCCCTTTGGGCATAGTAAGAGCTTACCTCAAGACTCTCCCAAAAGATATGTTAATGAAAATCAAAATATCAGCACTGTAAAGAGTGAGCCTAGTCAACTTGAACTTTCCAAAAGCTTACTGCATGAGTCCACAAGATTATCCATTGAAAAATCAAATACCAGCAATATCTTAAAAGCTGATCCAAGTCTCCCTTCGTCACCCAAAAGCTTACCATATGAATATCCCAGGAGATATTTCAATGAGTATCAAAGTATTAGCAGTAACTTAAAAAGTGGGCCTACACCTCCCAGGAATTTAGCTCATGACATTCCCAGAGCATATTCAAATGAAAACCAAAATGGCAGTAGCTTAAAAAGTGGGCCTTTACCCTGTACATCTCCCAAGAGTTTACAGCATGAAGCTCCCAGAAGCTATTCAAACGATAATCAAAATATCAGCAGTAGTATAAAAAGTGAGACTAATGCATATGTACCTCCGAGGAGTTCCCCTCATGAAGCTCCCAGAAGATATAAGAATGAAAATCAAAATATCATCAATAACTCAAAAAGGGAGACTAGTTCCTCTATACCGCCCAACTTCCCTCCAGAATCTAACAGAAAATTTCCCAATGACCATCAAAGTATCAGTAATATTTTAAAGAGTGAGCCAAGCCCTTTTGTACCCTTAGGGAAAACTGTTATTTTTAAAGGTGAAGCACTATCTCCAGAAAAGAAAATACAACCTATTGCTGCTCAGGACAATAATGATCAGAAACAATCAATTCCTCACCAGGACATTAGAAGAACTTACTCTATGCCAAGACCTTCTGGGTTCAGGCCTCAGGGTATTACAGTGCAGTTCTCAGGACGTGATGCATCTGAGGAGACGCGAAAGGATGCTCTACGTAAACTTGGACTCCTGAAAGAGAAGTCATTCTGAAACTGTGAATCAAATGTTCAACATAGCAGGACTTAGCAGGCACTCTCCAGAAAATCAATGGGTTTGGTTTGAGTGTTATATCTGGTAGGATTATGTATAATCACGTTTCTCTCCTTGCTCTTCAGTTTGAAGGAGGAGTTTTAGAATAATAGAACAATAAAATCAAAGGCAGTGGCTGAAAATGTAGCATAGTATTGGGGTGCAAAAGCAATATATTTTTGTATTGGTATGTTTTTACTTAATGACAACAAAAATATGACAAACGTGTGCAAGATACACTGCATTACATCCAAATGTATGTGTATACTGGGGACCTTCCTACTGATCCATTACTTGTCAATCAAAACGTAATCGATACAATACACATTTATTGTACTATTTTGCAGGGGGTGCAATTAGAAGGGACAATTATATTTCAAAGAATAATGCTGTGATTATAAAAATATGTTAATATAAGGTATGTTTATTTGTAGCCAACTTGTACATAAAATATTTTTACGCATATATTATATTTTGTAAGCTAGTGACTGAGAACACTGTAACCCCCAGAACTTTTCCAACAACTTTCCAGATTTCCTTTTTGAGTATTTGCACTGCACTTATATTGGGGTTGATTTATTCATTAAAAAAATCTGAGATATTGTTTTGTGTTGGGTAATATTACCCAAAAATACTTTTGTTCCTGCTGTCAGGCTGCACTTTTAATTGTATGTTTGATTGTTTTATAAGGAAAGCTTCTTGGTTTTCATTTTATTTGAATGATGATTGAGATGCCACTGGTGCGTGACAATGCAGATACCTGAATGTATTTGCTGCACTACTGACTACACTGCAGTAAACAGATGCTATAGGGCTGTTCTGAAAGATTTTTTTTTTATGGATATTGCAAGACCAACTATGATGTCATAGCTTGGCAGCATAAAGGGTAAACAATGTTTGCCAAAATAGACTTAAAGGGGCAAGCATGCAGATGTGAAACTACAGGTTTCTGTACAAAATGATTGGAAGGTTTTTGCACTGTAATCATATTAGTATATAATGCAATATCAAACCTAATAGTCACCCAGTCTACCTCTGATCTTCAGTTACTAGGTTTTAATCATGATATAATATCCACATCCATCCTGTACGATATTTAATCTAAGACGCAAAGAAAGACGACCTATCTACAGCTGAATGTGCTTTTAAAGATTTAATAATACTATTTATAATATCCAATGAAGATATACATTTGTTCCTTCACAAATTAAGAGCCAAATACAGACTGTAATATACGTTGCACTACTATACAATGACATAACCAGGGGTTCAGAGGCAACAGTAGTTAACCATTGCTCATTCTACCTCAATCCTACCTTTTCTTTTCCTGGTATATATAATATACTAATCTTTTTATTAGGATTAATATGCTCCCTGATGCAAATGAAATGGCCCTTATAGTCTTCTGCAGTGGGCTACCAGTCCATCTGATCACCTAAACATAACCTAGCTTGCAGACTGTTTTCTCTTTTTATCTTCCCTTTGGGTATAAATCCCTTGCATTCAAGATCATTTATCCAATTTAATAATTGCTCTACTGCAGTGATTTTTCTAGAAACACTGTGAGATCTAGTCACTGAGACACTGAGATTTACAACATATAACTCCGCAAATAAACTGGCCTTTGGGCTGGTCCCCAGATCTACCCTAACTGCCACTCTCCAGTTAATGTATATAAATGTCACACGTTCAAACAGAATGAGGGTAAGTGGGCAAATCTGATTCTTAACACAAAATTAGAAATGAGAAATCACCTAGGAAACCAACACCAAGAATTGAATTAAAATGTACAAGATGATTTGTATTTATATTTGTGATGTAACTGTTATATAATACTGTCTGTTACAATAACTATTTATGTTCATATTAATAAATACCATGTATCGTATCATGTTCTGTCTCAAACTGCTGTTGACTTGAATATACCATGTTATAATGACATTAATTTCTCTAACGTCTTGCCAAATTAGATTTTATACCCTTTATGAAAATGAAACCTCAGATAGGAAGTGAAATGGTCACTTAATATGTTAGTAAACCCACAATGTATGCAATAGATGAAATGCTCAAGATTCTGCCAAATCCCAGATGTGGGCAAGATCAGAGTTTTTAGCCAAGTTTATTCTAAAAGTCATGGGATTTTAAAGTTCTGGACAAATGAAAGCAACCATATTTGTTTACTAATTTCAAAGTAAAGTTAGGGGTTGGATTTGGTTCAAGAGAGAATCTAGTATTCAGCCAAATCCAAAAATTATATTATTTGGTACATCCCTTAAAAAAACATATTTGCATGCAGGCAATGGCCTAACAATAGAGGAACTAAAGAGGGGACCCAACTCAGCTTCCTCTATACAGGGAGCCCAGGAGGGGAAGGTTCACAGGTGACCGGTAATTTTGTGAGAGTCATGGGGGGCCAGGCCTCACCAAAAGGACATAATATAAGTACTAAAAAAATGTAATCCTAGTAGATTGCAGTAGAGTCTAACCTTTATTACTAAGCTAACTGTTACCCTCAATCTTTACTTGCGTAGCTACATGTAGTACAGAGACTTACATACACATGCATCTCCCTGATTTTATAATTTTTTTTGTCTGGTCTCCTGAAAACATTAAATGAGGGTTCTACTTTACATAGCACACAACTGGGGAAAATAAGGGATTGTACACAGAACATTTACATTTGGTAGTAAATATGAAACCTTGAAACAATTGGCCATGGAACAGAAAGGAGAACATCTGTGAGATTATTGGGTGGACAATAAACATGAGCTGAACTCAATGGGAGGGCATTGGCAGTGCCACCTAGCAATTATAAGGCAGCCTTGGAGGACAGGCAATTGTAGATGAACAGAGATTCAACAAGAGAGGGAAGTAGTGTAAAGCAGGCTACAAACTGATCACTTATACTATGGGCCAATTTGCACACATTTACTTATCAGTCAGGCCAAAAACTCAGAACAAGAGACTTCATGAACTGTGAAGACTAATGACAACACATATATGGTAATGTACTAATGGAATGATGGCACCTGCCTCGACTGTGACAAAACATCATTTTGAGCTTACAAGTGGAGAGATGGGGCAATATGGTAGAAACATATAAATCAACACACGTGTGGCTACCTTAGGCAAACAAATTCAGGTACCTTGAAATGAAGTGTAATATGGGTTACATTTATAGCAACAAGATCCTATGTGTTTGTCAGTGTAACGACCAGTCATCCACAAGCTTATGGCGTGCAAGCTGTCTGAGCATTAGGAGTAATTTCCCCACTGTTGGGCATAGTTCGCAAACCTTACCGCAGCTCAAAACAATTCTGGTACCATAGCACTTACAGTTATCTCATCAGGTAATTAAAGGAACAGTGGTCTAAATTCTGAAAGATGGAAACCTTTCAAGTTTGCATTAATGCCACCATACAGTTTCTGTACTAGGTTTTCATACATAGTTACATAGTTAAATCGGGTTGAAAAAATACAAAGTCCATCAAGTTCAACCCCTCCAAATGAAACCCCAGCATCCATACACACACCCCTCTCTACTTTCACTTAAATTCTATATACCCATATCTATACAAACTATAGAGTTTAGTATCACAATAGCCTTTGATATTATGTCTGTCCATAAAAATCAATTCAAACTGAAAACCTAAATATTCACTGACTAAATCTCCCCTTTAGCTAGGATTGAAATGCAAGACACGTTTTTATTTTTTATAGATCTGCTCTACTTGTTATTAAATGGTTTGTTTACCCTTCAGTTAAACGGACAGTAACCCGAAAACAATAATTTTAAAATCATTAAAATATACTGTACTGTTGCCCTGCATTGGTAAAACGTCTGCGTTTGCTTTAGAAAGACTACTATAGTTTATATAAACAAGCTGCTGTGTAGCCATGGGGGCAGATTTCTAAGTTCAAAAAGGAGGAAAGGCACAGGTTACCTAACATATAACTGATGAGCTCTGTAATATAATACAATGATATTCTACAAAGTGCATCTTCTATCTGCTATGTAACCTGAGCCTTACATAGCTACACAGCACCTTGTTTATATAAGCTATAATAGGCTTTCTGTAACAAACTCACCAGTTTTACCAGTGCAGGGAACAGTACATTATGTTTTAATTACTTTGGAACACTTTCATTTTTTGGTGTTACTGTTCCTTTAACTTTTACACGTATAGAGTAATATTCTGAGATAATTTTTATTTGGTCTTCATTGTTACTGTTTGTGTTTTTTTTTTATTTCACTTTCTGTTTAGCAGCTTTCCAGTTTGGAGTGTCAGCAGCTATCTGGTTGGGTCCAAGTTAGCTTAGCAACCAGGGAGTGGCATGAATGAGAGACTGGTTTATGAATAATAGGGAAACTGAATAGAAAAACCAGTTATAAAAAGTAAGAATAACAATAAAATTGTAGCCTCACAGAGTAATAGTTGTTTGGCTGATGGGGTCAGTGACCCCCCCATTTGAAAGCTGGAAAGAGTCAGAAGAAGAAGAAGCCAAATAAGTCGAAAAGGACCACTTCAAAAGTTGCTTAGAATTGGTCATTCTATAACCTACTTAAAGTTCACTTAAAGATGAACCACCCCTTGTGGTTTATACTGGAGTATAAAAAAATGTGGAATTTTAGTTCCTGTACAGTCTACTAGATTGTGTTCTTGCTTTATATTATAATATTGTATTTGTCTAATTTTGTAAATTACTGCAGGAACAACTTTGTACAACATCACATATTTGTATGAACCATGTTCAGGTTGGAGAGGATTAAACCAGAAACCAATAATCTCAGTTCTATTTTGTGCATTTAAAAACAAGTCCCAGGTAAGACTAGCACAGCATTTCTTAATGCATCCATAAATGAGTTCCTTGGATCTTTTGAGTTCACCTTTATCCCTGATCCAGGATGTGGTAATGCTTTGCCATTGCACTTCTGGAATCTAAGTTCCATTCCACGCTACAGCAGGCTGCTAATAAAGCCACACAACTCTTCAGACATAAGTGTGGAAATCATTTATCACCTACACTGAATGGGTTCAATCTGCCCCACAATCCAGTGGCTTAAACTGATACCCCCTTTAGTCAAACTGCTGCCCCTGGAAATACAAACTGGCATCCCTGGATTGAAGCAAGACAAAACTCTACAACACAGGGCATTTAAATAAGCTTAAAGCTACTTTCTCCCAGTCTATCTGCAATTACCTTTCTTCATAGTATATGTGGTAGGGGTGATCTGGGGGTGTTTATGGGTGAGTCTATAAATATGTTATTATGAACTACTGTTGTTATCTTGACAAATACCGCAGAAGGTCGAAATGTTGATCTTAATAAAGACTTTTTTGAGAATTATGCTGCAGGTGAGCTGTAGAAATCAACCTGTGGGGAGAAAAAAACCCACCCCAGGTAGACCTCCCTCTTCCCCCCAGGCTAACTACCCCCCCCCCCGGGGAAATGCCCCATACTCCATAATTAACACTCGGCGAAGATTCCTCCATCTTCTGCGTTCTCTGTAAGCTGACTGCGAGATCGCCAATTTCCGTGTAATTCCGCGCAGTTGCACAAACCGGCAAACTGTTCCAACTGCGCATGCGCAGAAATACCGGTCTCGCAGTCCGCTTACAGAGGAGGCAGAAGATGGACGTGTGGAACTTCGCTGGAAGAATCTGCTGCGAGGGGTAAGTATGGAGTATGGGGCATCTCCCCGGGGGGGGGGGTAAGGTTTTTTTTCCAGAACAGGTTGAATTCTCCTTAAAAAGAAGGTGTGTGCTGCATCTCAGTGCTTTCCCCCTGGAGCTGGAGGAGGGTGAGGGGCCATGGACACCTCCATGTGCAGGAAGGAGTTGTGATTCTGTTTGTGTAGCTGGAAGGAGATTGTGATTCTCTGCTGACCTGAAGTGTTTGGAGAGAGCTCCAAAGGACTGGAAAGAGGAAGCAAGAAACCTCTCCCAAAGACTGAGTGACAAGTGTGAGTCCAAGAGAGGAATTGTGTACTGTGAAAGCTGTGTTAATGTGTACACCAATGTGGGTGTTGAACTGGGACTGTTAATCCTATGTGAAGCTACTATGCTAAGAAGTGGATTGTTCCTAATAAAAGGCAGCCAATCTGCATTTGAACCATGAAAGTTGATGTCAGACTCCATTGCTGTGCTTACCCTGTGCCGTGGCCTACAGCCTTCACTACCTGAATGTCACAGGGGGTATAGTTTTTGTTTAAAAGATATATAGGGGCAGCAACAAGCAACATAAGATAGTATTGTTGTTTTTCAGATGTCAAATGTGTGAGCAAACGCTGAAATTTCAAAATTATCCATAAAAGAAAAGGTATTAATCGTTGGAAATTGCATGAGCATGTGGATCAGGTGCTGGTGAATTTTAGGAATTCCAAAGATTTCGGTTTCCATGACAAACAGTAAAGGAATTTGTTGGAAATGTACTAAATGTTTTAAGAGGAACAGTCTGTACAGTATCTTCTTCTCTTTTGGAGAATTGTTGATTTATGGAAGAAGATAAGGCGGCTGTTTGCTGTGCTGCTACACTCAGTATGTGAAATAAGGTGTGGCATAGACTACATGAACACTGCAATGAAAATAAACTTGCTGGACAACCAAGGTTCAATTTTGGAACTTTTTTCAAATTTGTATCATTCGGCCAAAATGCTTGGGACTTGGAGTCAAGCCAGCATACATTAGGGTATCCCAGCAGTCCTTGGGGGAAGCCATACTGTAGGTTGCACATGGTAATCACAAATAAGTTTTAGTGTCATCACTTCTCAGCATGCCAACCTCACAACTGATCTTTGGTTAAATGATAATTAAGGACTGATGTGCTGCTAACTGATCCTCTATACAGCTTATCCATGCATTGCTTTGAGAGGAGAACATGGTCTAAGTCAGATGGCCGTACATTAGTGCTAAGACTCCAAGGATTTTTGGAATTTGTCCTTTCTCCTTTAGGATCTTAATAAGTCTCTTTTCAAAAAGATCAAGTTAAGTTGCTAAGTTTAACTATGTGGGTTGTGGGGCTAAAGCCTACTTAAGCTCAATTAATTATATCAAAATAAGGATGTGTTGTGTTTATATTCCAAAATTTTTACTAAACTATTACTATTCATAACTGAGCTTGACTGTGCAATCTCTCATATCTGTCTGACATTGGTATTCGAGTGCCATCAGCCAGGAGTGAGCCCACCCTCCGCAAAATCCACATATTTTATCTGTTTTTAAGTTTGTTTTCTGATTATTACTTTTTTTTAATAAGCCCCAAACTCATCTGGGCCAGGAGATTTTAGGATTTTCCATCAGATCTTCCTGGGCCTCAGTAGGAAGTAGGAATTCTATCTGCTAATGACTTGGAGAACTTCTGTCTGGAGTAATGCAAAGATTTGTAACGTTTGATAAATTCCTCTAGTATTATAGAAAGTCAGTTGAGTTAAAATTTGAAAACAGGTATTTATGAAAAGATTGAATTCACTTTGTTTATGAATAAGCAGCCTATGTGATCGTGTCCCTCCCTACTATTTGTTGTTACCCTAGAAGGAATTCCTTCTCTAACTAGTGGTGTATTTTGGTCTGGTGCTGCCCTAATCACTAGACTTCACTAGAGCGTTCATCAGTGCATGCGCAGTTATGTCAGTGGATGTGACGTCATAATGGATTTGATAGGAATGTATCCGACAGCAGGGGATGTGGTTTATTTGCCGTATATGCATCCACAGCCGTACCCCTATAGATGCTGCAGTAGGCACAGGCCCTGGCATGCAAATATATGGTAAATATGCCTCTGTCTCTACCTCTGATGAGAAGGTGTCACAGCCTTTTGTTCTCTGTCCGTTGAAGAACTACTATTGCTTTTGGGGGTTGCAAGAATCTGTAGCGCAATCCCATCCCCATATAGCTTACATTCTAATTTGGATTAATCTACAGAAAAGACACACAATATAAAAGCAGACTTTGCTTATATCATTCTCAAGTACCATAATGAGCCAAAGCCTCTCCCACATTTATAATGTATATAGTGGTGCTATGAGTATGTTTAGTAGTTAGCACAAAGGACTAAAGCACCACTCCAAATATGATTTAGTAAACTTTTATAAAAAGTTTACTAAATTCAGCATCCAGTTTTTGGTGGGGCCTAAATACTCTTTACTGTGTTAAGGCCTCCCCTGTGATGTTATTTCTCCAGGTGAGTGGGTGTGAGTCACTTGTGGAACATTGTGTAACACAGAACGCCTATGGGTGGGGTGTCACAATACCTGGAAGGCTGACACTCCTTGGGCAGATTCTTTTGCTACCGATACCTCAGAATCCAAAAGACTGAGACCCCTTTGTGTTTCCTGGATAACAATTTCTCTTGAGTACAACGAAATCTTATTCATTCCCTTAGAATGTTTTAGATTCCTGCCTTTCCTCACTTTGTACTGATGGGAAGTTAGATGAGTGTAACATCAGTCACACATGTAAGTGATTCCTTTAAGCAAACAAGCAACTATTAAAACAGGGATTGTACAATTAAAAAGAGAGAACTACTCCCTAGCAGCATTGCAGTATCCTTTTATTTACTCCCCTAAAGTACTTAATTTCCCGACTGACTTCGTGAAATGAATGCTTGTTTTAATTTTCTATAACTTCTACTAGTTATCAGTCAAGAAGTTGATCTTTGCTATTGTTTGCCATGGGCTTCCATAAATTGCGTAGGGTAACTATACACTGAATAAAATACATTATTTTCTCCAGGTGCACCATAATAACCAATAAGATGTCTGTTTTAAACAGGTGACCAGTAATGCTACCAGCTGATTGGTTGATAAAGGTGACTAGACCTGTAGCAAACATTGCACCTTTATTACATAACCCCATTAGTATTCATCCAAAATAAATCCAAACTGGAAAGATTTGGCTAACTCCAAATCCCGTAAAAAGGCTAGGATTTGTCCATTTCCCCGACAGAATCTTGGATTCTTTGCACCCTATTACACATTGGCCCAATACTGCTACATAATGCTAAATTCCATGGCCATGTGGGATGAGGAGGAATGAAATATGGTTGTTGCTAGTGCATGTGTGGTGCAGGGGGAGTGAGAGGGAGTCGGTGATACCGTGATACATAGAAATTTCAACATATTTGATTAGCGTCCAGTTTTTTTTTTTTATAGTGATGTTTATTTGAAATGAGCTGGAGAATGTGTGTGTGTGTACATTTCCCTCTCAGCCGGAAATATGCAAATTACTTTAAAATGATGAGCTTTCAATACACAATTGGAATGTGTCCCAATGAGCTTACAATCTATTATCTATTATTGTGCTTCTTTATATAAAAGGGCTCCTTGTTCCCACTCACAGATTCTTGAACACTATGGGGCAGATTTACTAAGGGTCGAATATCGAGGGTTAATTAACCCTCGATATTCGACTAGGAACTAAAATCGTTCGACTTCGAATATCGAAGTCGAACGATTTAGCGCTAATCCTACGATCGAACGATCGAAGGATTATTCGTTCGATCGAACGATTAAATCCTTCGAATCGAACGATTCGAAGGATTTTAATCCAACGATCGAAGGAATATCCTTCGATCAAAAAAACACAGGCAAGCCTATGTGGACCTTCCCCATAGGCTAACATTGAGTTCGGTAGCTTTTAGCTGCCGAACTAGGGGGTCGAAGTTTTTCTTAAAGAGACAGTGCTTCGACTATCGAATGGTCGAAGAGTGGAACGATTTTTAGTTCGAATCGTTCGATTCGTAGTCGAAGTCGTAGTCGAAGGTCGAAGTAGCCCATTCGATGGCGAAGTAGCCAAAAAAACACTTCGAAATTCGAAGTTTTTTTAATTCGAATCCTTCACTCGAGCTTTGTAAATGTGCCCCTATTTGTGGGCTTCTTGTGCAGAACTTTGCTGCTCCGTGAACCTTGGAGCTCTGCCATTTACATTTAGGCTTTTCTCTATATCCCAGGTATAGGCCCCAGCATTCAGATGTCTCCCTACACAGTTTTGCAGAGATTATACTACTGTGTCATTCAAAGGTTTAAGTACGGCAATAAGCACTCATAATAGAGGTTGTTATATGCAGCTGCAAGTGAATGCCATAAGCCATACAAATAGCGACACAACAAGGAGCAATTCTAATGATACAAGCTAAGCCGATTGCACCCCAACAGCCAGTATAGACTGTAACGTCTTGCACGAAACTTGCTGATCAGTATAATATGATACAGGTATACAGGTAAATAACAATGACTAAGGCTGCCACAAGACCATGATTTTGAAATTCTCTTTGTTTTCATAATGCTCACCTCACTGTGGTCAGTACAAAGAATATAGATTATAAAATATATATCTTATTGTTTGTTACTCCAATGTAAAGTATCTACAAAGAACACAAATTTGGGGGGAGCTAATTGAAACTACTATATATTCCAATTTAACTTCACTTTTTCTATGTTAGGTAAATCCTTGATGGAGAGGAATCTAGGGGTACATGAGCATAATAAATATAGCTGTACCAAGCAATATCAGTCAGTATAAGAATAAGATAATGTGTGTTGCTGGACAAATTAGGATTGCTTACTTTTAGGAAGAAGCATTTAAAAGAGGGTATAATGTTATATAAGGGGACTATCCAATAAATGATCTGACGTGTTATTCACCAGTAGATTCTTCCAGCAAACACAAGGGTGTCCATTCTGATTAGAAGGTTCTTTTAGTTTGAAATATTTGATTTGGTTTTCACAATAAACCATAAAAATCAATATGATAAATAGTATGCAGAATAAGAAGATTAATACAATGACATATTATACAAGATTAGAAGGTTCTGTATTAAGATTTTTTTACAGTGAGAGCTGTGAAATTGGCAATAATGGCAGATACATTAGGTAACACGAGTTGGATACTTTGTAGTACGTGAAATAATACAGGTCACAGGAGTAACTCAGACCTGTTTAATTCAATGTGGTTAAAAATATCTTAACACCTCTACGTACTAACAAAGCGACAAGGAAATAGAATGTTATTGTTCTCTATAAACCCACAGGTGTTATGAACTACTGGAATCCATGACATCACTATATTCATAACACCAGTTTACAGGCATTTTATAGGCATATTCAGTATAATTCACCACTGCCTGAGTGCAAAGAGGGTACCTTTACTAGTACATCTGACATTGTTCTGTTTCAGCTCTGACACAGGCAAACAACCACTAAACAGCTTGCCTTAGATGGAAGAAAACCATCTGCTTAGCTTAGAAATACAATACAAATGTTTATTACACAAAAAGAATAAAGAGCAAGAAATAAGGAAGAAATAAAATATACAACTGAAATGCCAGCACTGCTTAGGGTCATAAAAAAACACAAGGTTGAATTAAAATGAATCTCCTTTCATTTATCACACACGTATATCTCCGAAAAAGTGAAAAACAAAAGAGTAGACGCCCCAATCACACATGAACCCTGCTCTCTTTCTTAGCTAATTAGTAAAACAAGATGCTGATCTCATGTTATGTCTGCAATGTGTGCCGCATGTTAGGAAATGGTTTATGCAAATAGCAGTGTTGCAAGCACCTAGAGGTTGCTGGGACAACTTTCTAAAGGATATTTCAGTTTTTATGTTAGAAATAAAGGCAGAACTGATAAAGGTTTGAGGGCATCAGATAAAGAGGTAAACCTCTTACCTAGAAGGGAGTGACAACCTTTGTGGGTTTTTGTTTGTATGTAAAGGGTTAAGCTGGCCATAGACTCAAAGATCTGATCGTACAAATCGAGGCTTTGTACGATTTTCAGACCGTGTGTGGAGAGTCCCGCCATTTTTCATCCGGCAGAGATCGGTCGTTTGGTCGATCGGACAGGTTAAAAGATTTCTGTTGGCTGTGGGTGATATCTCTGCATGTATTGCCGATCGTACGATTTTCAGTGGGAGACTGTCACTAGCTTTGTCGGACATAACTTTTGTACGATTACTGTCAGGGGCAGAACATTGACTGATCTGTTCTTTAACTACTTTATTTGATCTGAATGGTTAGTGGCAGGTCGGGAGATGGGGAAGTCTGATCGTACGATGATTCGTACGATCGGATCTTTGCGTCTATGGCCAGCTTAAGTTCACACGAGGAGATTCGAGAAGATTTTGTTGTCAGGCGACAAAATCTCCCGAATCTCCTCGTGTGAACTAACCCTAAAAGTGTTCATGCATACTTCCACTTCTCTAATTATTCATACATATGGGTATGGGACCTGTTATCCAGAATGCTCGGGACCTGGAGTTTTCCAGATAACTGATCTTTCTGTAATCTTCATACTTTAAGTCTACTAGAAAATCATGTTAGCATTAAATAAACCCAATAGGCTGGTTTTGCCTCCTATAAGGATTAATTGTATCTTAGTTTGGATCGAGTACAAGAAAATGTTTTATTATTACAGAGAAAAATGAAATTATTTTTAAGAATTTGGATTATTTGGATAAAATGGGAGATGGCCTTTCCGTTGCATTCTGGATAAGGGTTTTTTTGGATAACCAATCCCATACCTGTATTAAGTATTACTGTACATTAAGTAGTCCTTGGTAAATGCAAGCTGCCACCAATTAATTCCAAAGATAGACTTTTGGTTGTGGATCAGTTTCACTGAATTTAATTATGTGTTCATTTTGGGTGGGTTATGGACAATTATAAGGACAACAGAGTTTTGTTGCCTTAGTGGTAGATGTAGCATTGCTATTGCATCCCTTTAACTGCAGACATGCATTGTGGCTGACTGTTAATCAGTTTACAGTGGTGTGAAAAACTATTTGCCCCCTTCCTGATTTATTATTCTTTTGCATGTTTGTCACACAAAATGTTTCTGATCATCAAACACATGTAACTATTAGTCAAAGATAACACAAGTAAACACAAAATGCAATTTTTAAATGAGGGTTTTTATTATTTAGGGAGAAAAGAAATCCAAACCTGTGTGAAAAAGTAATTGCCCCCTGAACCTAATAACTGGTTGGGCCACCCTTAGCAGCAATAACTGCAATCAAGCGTTTGCGATAACTTGCAACGAGTCTTTTACAGCGCTCTGGAGGAATTTTGGCCCACTCATCTTTGCAGAATTGTTGTAATTCAGCTTTATTTGAGGGTTTTCTAGCATGAACCGCCTTTTTAAGGTCATGCCACAACATCTCAATAGGATTCAGCTCAGGACTTTGACTAGGCCACTCCAAAGTCTTCATTTTTTTTTTCTTCAGCCATTCAGAGGTGGATTTGCTGGTGTGTTTTGGGTCATTGTCCTGCTGCAGCACCCAAGATCGCTTCAGCTTGAGTTGACGAACAGATGGCCGGACATTCTCCTTCAGGATTTTTTGGTAGACAGTAGAATTCATGGTTCCATCTATCACAGCAAGTCTTCCAGGTCCTGAAGCAGCAAAACAACCCCAGACCATCACACTACCACCACCATATTTTACTGTTGGTATGATGTTCTTTTTCTGAAATGCTGTGTTACTTTTACGCCAGATGTAACGGGACGTGCACCTTCCAAAAAGTTCAACTTTTGTCTCGTCGGTCCACAAGGTATTTTCCCAAAAGTCTTGGCAATCATTGAGATGTTTTTTAGCAAAATTGAGACGAGCCTTAATGTTCTTTTTGCTTAAAAGTGGTTTGTGCCTTGGAAATCTGCCATGCAGGCCGTTTTTGCCCAGTCTCTTTCTTATGGTGGAGTCGTGAACACTGACCTTAATTGAGGCAAGTGAGGCCTGCAGTTCTTTAGATGTTGTCCTGGGGTCTTTTGTGGCCTCTCGGATGAGTTGTCTCTGCGCTCTTGGGGTAATTTTGGTCGGCCGGCCACTCCTGGGAAGGTTCACCACTGTTCCATGTTTTTGCCATTTGTGGATAATGGCTCTCACTGTGGTTCGCTGGAGTCCCAAAGCTTTAGAAATGGCTTTATAACCTTTGAAATTGAACTCAGGTGTGATAAACCACAGTTAAGTTATTTTTTAACAAGGGGGGCAATCACTTTTTCACACAGGCCCATGTAGATTTGGAGTTTTTTTTCTCCCTTAATAACGTAAACCTTCATTTAAAAACTGCATTTTGTGTTCAATTATGTTATCTTTGACTAATAGTTTTTGATGAGCAGAAACATTTAAGTGTGACAAACATGCAAAAGAATAAGAAATCAGGAAGGGGGCAAATACTTTTTCACACCACTGTATATGCATTCTGTGGGCTTTATTAGTTTAGATGACACAATTTGGTTACAAAACAGAATCAACTACTTATCAGCTTTGCATTGGTTGTGGGAAAGGTTGTAACTGTAGCGTGTATGGCCACCTTAAGGCTTTGCACCTTATAAGTGTTTGCAGTCATAATAACTATTGTAAATGTTCACAGATGTACTAGGAACTCACATCCAGTCTTAACATTGTGTGACTGGGTTTATTAAGTGTTACAGACATGCAACATGCTTACTATTGTGGCGAGGGACTATCTCTAGTGGGCATGGCTGCTATTACCCTGGCACTGGAATTATAGCAGACTAAACAGACAAAAGCACAAATTGGTGGGTATCTATAAATGTAAAAACAAAGGGAAAAGTGAGGGGGTCGTATACTGGTAACTTAATCATTTTTTTTAAAGTGTTTCATGTAAAACCTGGACCAGCTCATACAATACACAAGGCCAGCTCAATACCTATTGTATATTAATCTCTATTGACCATCCTCTATAGGGAGTTTTATTATATTTGCATTTCCCAAGTGCATTTATAATAGTGAGAGCAGCTGTAATTGAAACAATGGTAGGCAGCTTGCTTTACCATTAAAGTTTCCAGTTATTTTATCCATTGACGGAGCAGTAAAAGCCATGCTAAATACCGATTTTGTTTTCTGACCCTGTAATTGGTCAGTATAATGACTTCATGGGAAGTGCTCTGAGGCATCGCTCCACAAAATCCAGAAACTCCAGGCCAGAGAAATTGTCCGTAAAGATTGCACTGGTTTGTTTCTATTAGCACTTAAATGCAATGAGGCAAGAAGTCTTTATACGGCCGCAGGACGCACGAGTGTGTAATGATTAATAGACTGAAAGCTCCAAAGCATGTGGAATGTAGATTGATCAGATTTATAAGGATGTTTAAACAGTATGAGATTACGATGGTTGGTTACATCTAGTTAATAACTAAACAAGCATGAATGGAGGCATTGGCACAAAGCATTCGGTCAAAAAACCTTAGTGTTGGCAAATGATTCATACCAGGAAAGAGAGATTTGTCGTCAGTGTTATCTCTTGGACACAGTGTGTGCTCTGGTGCCAGTGCTAGGAATAGAAGCGCGTCAGGACATGAACTTGCAGGTTAAATAAAAGAAAAACTATATATAATGCATGATGAATCAATCCATGTGCATTTGAATACTGATCATGCATTCCATCTTAGTTTCCTCTCACATGATCTTACACCAGTCTGTAGGTTTCATCTAATAATTATGGGTAATGGAACATGATGCTAGTAAATGTGAGGCCAAAGAGTACAAAGAAACTCCTAGACGGGGCTCATGCAGCACAAATGAAAAGAATAGGACTTTAGCTGAACATACATTTTGTCTGTTGTTTTTATGATGGAAAAAGCAGGGTTTTTTTAAAAAAAAACTTATAATCAGTGTTTAGCAACATACAATCTTAGCTTTTCTATTTTTCCTAGGTGATAGTTCCCTTTAAAAAGGATGCCTAAATTAAAGCTTCCTAACTATGGACCAAACATTTTCAGTAGGGTTTTAATGATCACAGATCCCACCGGGTGGTTTCATCAGAATGACTAAATTTCTATAAAAAAAAAAAAAAAAAAGAATTGTTTCCCTATACGCTGCAGAATTCTGGAGGCATAAGGTCAAACACTGAGAATATTTGCCGCACAAAAATATCTTTAAAAGTGAAATAACAAAAGCTCTTTGTCTGCAGGCGTTGGTCTTGTTCCAAAATCTATGACAGCGCACGGTTGCATAACAACCTCTTGACAAAAGGGCTTTTTATTGGCAGATATATCGGAATGGTATGCAGAAACCATGATCATACATGTGTTCATACATTCTGATGCCATTTAAAATTCATTTGTCTTTAATCATATATGACAGTCATAGCTAATGTAACAAGGATACATAACTCTTTGTATATCTATTTAGTATGTTAAAAGGAATACAGAGCTTGCTACTAGGTGAAAGATCATGCATATTATTTCCAGAATAATCAGCGAAAGATTACGTTATCTTTAAATTTGAAACACACAATACATCATAGCTTAAATATATTGCAATATCTGGACAAACAATCCCTGTTTTGTTTAAAGGGTAAGGCATTTTTAGTAGCTTAAGGCACAAAATGTCTAAATGCCCTTAATATATTGGTAACGGGTTGAGTGCAGAGAACCTCTTGTATTTGACAATACATCATAGTTACATAAGGTTGAAAAAAAGATACATGCACAAGTCTATTTCTTCACTAAAGGGATTCCTGTATAGTTTTAGACTCACTGTTAGACTGTCAGATATTGCTGGGATTCGAGCCAGGGACCTTTGGGTTTCTGGCTCGATGCCCACCGGGATACCAGGAAAACTCCCGTTGGGCCCAGTGTCCGTGGGCCCTCTTGCTTCTAACAATGTGGCCTATTTCATGATCATTCCCTATTTCTTTATGAAAACAAAGAGGCTTAATAATGGAAGAATATAGTATAGTATGTAGCGAAAAGAGACTAATTGAATAAAGAGACTGAGTGAGGAGAGGAGGTATAGTAGTTTGGAAAGTGGGCCCTCAGCCTAAGGTTTTCTGGTGGGCCCCTGGCATCCCAGTCCGACACTGATCTAAGATCATATGAGGGCCCTGCCCAAAAGAGTTTCAAAATAGTCTCAGCCATTAAAAAAAGTTATTACTTGCACCTGAGAAGAAAAAAACATAATTTGACATGAAAACAAACAATTTGCCTCAGAGGGGGAGAATTCCTTCCTGACTCCAAGATGGCAATCTGACCAGTTCCTGGATCAGCTTTGTACTGAGAACTATTTTATGGATCACCCTGTATTTGCTACACAGAATCTCAACTCTTTTCTGGAGCTATCTAATGTATCTGCCAGTACAACTGATTCAGGGAGAGAATTCCACAACTTCACAGCTCTCACTCAAAATTGTTTGGAACCCTTATATATTTATACATAGTTATTGTAAATGCCTCTGCTCCATTCCCAACTTGGCCAGTCTTTCCATACCCTTTACCAGCTTAGATGCCCTTCTTTTGGACATCAATAATATCACATTTGAGCACTGGAGACCAAAACTGCCTCTCCTCTCCCGAATTTATATGACTTTTAATATACCTCAAACCTGGATGAGAACAACATCCAAATCGGCACTCATATTTCCCCCCATTATGCCCAAATCCTCATATAATCTACTTTCACAGAATTATTTGCTGTGTCTAGTTTAAAATCTCCTTCAAGCGTTTAGCCATTCTCTCCCCTAAAGCAGCTACACCATTATCCCTGGGGTGCAGCCTATACATGGCGAAGGACCTGTAGTTGATCAGACGAGTCATTTAAAACCCAAATCCCTCCTCTTTACCCCAATCTCTTAGTACCATTTAATCTCCCTAAACCCCACTGCCTTCTTAGGACTAAACTACACAGGAGATTTTGTAGGATATTGGCAGATCGGCAGAATGCATCCTACAAGTCAGATGTAGTTGCACGGGTCAAAATACAATAGGACTAATACAAAAAACTGATGTGTAAACTACATGGAAGATTTGTCATCAGATGTGAATGCTGCATGCTGCTTCTTCATCCAACTAGATAAACACTAATAGTGTCTGACTGACTTGTTTTCCTTTATCTGATCTGATTTACATTACAGCTATGGGGATCAGATTTTGTAGGATTAAGATCTCCTGTGCAGTTTAGCCCTTAATGTTAAAATGGCACAGGTAAAGTTAATTACCCTAGAGGTCCTTGCCTTCAAACTTTCACCTAGTTTCTTGAAACTGTTCTTGAGCACATCCCCCATCCTTTAAATTTGTCATTGGTACCAATGTCTACCAAGATTGCCGCATCTTCCCGGGCCCCTCACAATAATCTGTCCACTCTCTCCACCACAAACCCGAGGCAAACAGCAGATAGTTTGGACTGAAGGGTTCCTGCAACAGATCACCCTTTCCACCTGCCTGATAATTTCATTCACTATTACTACAACCTGCCTTCACTTGCAATTTTATGTAGGAGGAGGGCCCACAAAAAAATTGCAGGGGAGGGTCTGGGCCCCTGATGTTACACAACTAAATGAGTGGCACCAACAAAGCAACTGAAACTCATCCTTAAACTTGTTACTTACTGCTGACTCGTTCCTTTGCCTTTATACATTTCTTTTTAGTTCCAAATGTCTTTTGGTTTCTATCTACTACTACACAAGTGTTCATCTACAACACTTAGTTGCTGCAGAGCAAGTATTGCAAGTATGTAATCTCATTGTGGTTTTGTGAGAATTTACCTAATTAATCCCTCTCCCTTAATTGGTTAGGGGGAGGGAAAAAAATGCTACTTTTCCTAAATCAGGCCACTAACTCCAAACTCCTATAATAAGAGTCCCCTTACAAACTAGTCCAGCATACAGAATATGTAAACACAATTATCTACAGGCTTAACATACAGTCCTATTACCAATAGAACAAAACTTATCAAGTATATACCCAACAATTATGTTAAAGTTGCCGGATCACTTAACTCTCTTAACCGGATCTCTTAACTCAAAATTATATGCAGCCCTATACCTGGATTTCATTAATCCCACCCCCAGTTTCAATTTAGCACAGAGAGGGAGAAATCGGACAGGACATCCAATCGCTGATCACTACACTATCAGTCCCGCCCCCAACGTCATCTAACACTGATGTCACCTGCCCCATCCCCTGCCCAGAGTTGGGGAAATTAAAAGTTGGCAACCCTACAGGTGACACTTGGAAGAACCAGCAGCCAGTTACTTCCACTAAGCACTCCCAGCATGCACAGCACACACCAAAGTCTTTTGCTTTCTAATTCCTCCTTATAGGGAACCTGTCACCCTAAGAAATATTCCAAAACCTTTTCTATGATCTTAGTTGAGCAATATATATTTTACTTACACTATATAAATTATTTGCATTTTTCCCTTCAGTCTTGAAATTCACAATATCAGCAACTGGCAGGCGCCATTTTGTGGACACTGTTATTAAGGCAAGTGTCCCAAAAATGTTGTGTATGCACCATATGGGACCTATTGCCCCTGCCCATACAAAGTCAGTGCAGCGATACCTGGAAACGCTAATGAAAAGTGAACGTAATTGATTATCCCAGCTCTATGGCTGAGACAGTATATGATTGACAGCTCAGATTTTTATATACATTTAGAACAGGTATGGGTGTTTTAATTAAAAAAAAAAAAAAAATTATATATATATATATATATATATATATATATATATATATTTCATGTTTAATTTTCAACCTGTTTGTAAATTGGTTGACGCACTATGAAAATGGGTGGTTATCACATAGACATGGTCAATAAACATGAATCAGAATAGATAGAACCAGCGCACACCCTTATTCAGCTCAGCTTGGTGCACAGTCTTAAGCTCCCCATAGACGTGACGATTCTTCTTGCCGAACGACCGATGTTAGGGAAGTCCGACCGATCCTTCGAAATTATTGTGCGGTTAGTGGGATTCGAACGTTCATACATCTTACGATTTTTCGGCCGACATCTGTCGGGAAATTGATCGGGCAGGTTAAAAAATCTTTGTCGGTCCCAGTGCAATCTATCTATGTTTGCAGGGCCAAGCAGGCAGCTCCCCTTTGTTTTCCTGGCAAATTGGTCTTTTAAGTTGATGGTAAATTCATATGATCGTACGATCGTTCTGAGAAGATCGTGTACTCACGATCAGGATCTGATCTTTTAAAAATCTCAACATCTATGGCCAGCTTTAGAGGCTCCGGCAACCCCACATATGCTAAGAGAAGATCATCACACAGGCATTCAAATTGCAGGGTATACCTGCTTGTTTATTTGTGAGGAACGCAACGTTTCGGGGTCACGCCTCTTTGTCAAGCATTCTAGCCAGCGGGGGGCAGTTCGGGGAGATTAGTCTTCCCGAAGAAGAGGAGATTTGTCCCTGGGCGCCTCTGACCCTGAGCTTGTGCCCTGTCCCTATAAGTAAAAAAGTTATTAAAATTGCTCTCAGCTGCTGAGTTTTAAAATTAAAATGTTAGTTGTTTTTTGGGCAAATGTGCTTTTGTTGTACTTAGCATCTTGGGGGCAGATTTACTAAAGAGCGAAGTGCCAATCTTTCACCAGCATTGCCACCCACGGGGAAATCACCAATTCACTAACAGGCGCAGGCACCAACTCGCTAGCGAACAGGATTGCCGATAGCGTTCATTCGCACTCTATCGACAGGCGACTTTTTGCTCTGGCGAACGAACGTTGCTCCGCAAATTCACTAAAATGTGGAATTTTACTGAACTTTCACCACCTCAGACCAGGCAAATGCTATAAAGCAACTAGATCTTCCTCAATCTTCTGTCAGATACATCATATGCTGTGTGCTGAAAATGCATTTAAGTTCAAAAAACGCTGGTGATTTTTTTTTTTAAGTGGGATTGCCTGCAAAAGTCCTAACTTACTTTTTTGGGTAAGCGGTTTTCTCCACACATTTTATAACATATGGAACATTAATTTTACAGTGGGCTCATGTGTAGGGCATTATATTAACTCTCTTGTCTTTATTAAGGTTCCCTGGACATGTGTAATATAAACCGGTAACTTAAACCATTTGCAGCAACATTTATAATAAAGACCTCCATTTAACTTTAAATTTCCCGCCCTATGCAAATTGAACTAAGCGCAAGATCACTAGCGAAGTTTCGCTAGGCACAAATGAATGCTAGCGCATCTTCACTATGAAATGCTCGCACAGCCGAAGTAACGCTAGTGAAAAGTCGCCAGCGTTCGACGCCCGGGACTTAACTTTGCATATTTTGTGAATTAGCGTATTCATATCAGATTTGTGCCTTTCGAAGTGCTGATGCTGGTGAAAATTCACCCGTTAATGACTCTGCCCCTAGATATAAATGCATCACTGGTATATAACTGGCATCACTAAGAAAAAGAACCGCCAGTATGAAGGCCTGGTACATCCACATAGTACATTATAGGTATATATACATGTGCTGCATTAAAACTGATGTGCTTGTGAATAAGGCGGTTCTCCATAAGCCCTTTTAATACAGCGAAATGTATTTGTGCAATACAAATGAAAATGAGCCAATTCTTGCAATGTTGATTCCAGAATGAAACTTGGCCCCTTATAAAACAGCTGTAAAGGACCGGAGAGTGAATATTCAGGTAGGTCTGGGAAAGCCTAGAAGCAGTTGGTTTTATTGAAAGCTCTTCTATACAATGTTTTCTTTGAAAGTTCAGGTGGATACAAAAGCATTGCAACAAGTCATATTTTTAAGCTTTTGACACAGACAGGAATTATTGGAATTATTGCTTACAAAGGTGGTTACCAGCGTCTGGTTCTTTTGTTGCACACATTTGCTTCACTATTATTTTTTAGATAATGGCTGAAAGAATGCTTTGCGTCTAGGTCTTTGCGATGGTCAATTATAGTATGTGGAGTTTTGATTTCCATTCAGAAAGAATGTTGCAGATCAACAAATCCCCCCCCCCCCACAAAAATGCAAATACAGGTGACTGATTGGAGTGAATTTCTTCTGGTGTATTCAGTAATTACTGAAACTAATCTGTATATACAGGGAGATAGAGAAAGGAATACACACAACAGTACTTTTATGGGAAAAGCACCTGTACAAACTGCTTGCTCCCTACCATTTTTTAAAGAAAGCCTTGCTGAATGGCAGAGTGATCCCTTGGGAAAGGGACAAGCAAAGTCAAAGGCTCATTATGGGAAGAGCAGAGGTGGATACAGTCAAAGGGTTTTTCGCTTTTATATAGTACTGTGTAGACAGAAATATTCGGGGACCATTTCAAATGGTCTTTATATTGATTTTGAATTTTTTGCATTTACTCAGCAACGGATTGCTAGGGTACAGCTTCCTCAGCAACCAGGGAGGTTTGAATGAAAGACAGAAAGATGAATAAGAGAGGGCTTAAAGGCCCCCATACACAGGCCGATAAAGGCTGCCAACAGCCCGAGTTGGCAGCTTATTGGCCCGTGTGTGGGGCCATCTGACGGCTTTCCCGATCAATATCTGGCCGAAAGTCATCCAGATCTTGATTGGGCAGGTTAAAAAATCCTGTCAGATCGCGGCTGCATCTATGCATCTATGTGGTCCCGCGATCCGACCCCCATCCATTATGATCTGATTGTTGGGCACTAGGATCAGCCCGATATCACCCACTTCAATGCGGGCATATCGGGGAGAGATTGACATCGCCAAACTAGCGTATCTCTACATCCACGTTAGAACAAAGTATTATGTAACAGTAACATTGTGGCTCCAAGGAACATTAGTTTTAGATAGAGTGCAGCTTTAAATTGGGAAGAGGGCCCTCCGTGACCTTCATCTGAAAACTGGAGAGAGGCACAAGATGAAGGTAACTAACAATTCAAAAAGTATTGAAAAAAGACCAATTGAAAAGTTGCAAAGAACAGGACATTCTAGAATATTCTAAAAGACTAATAGTTAACTGAAAGGTGCACTGCCCATCTAAACAACAGAATGGCTGTCACAGAAGGCTACCAGAGTTATGTATTAACAGGTGAAAACCTGCCATAGTCTAATAACTGGTTGAAAACACAAAAATGTTTTCTTATTATTCCTTCTATAATAGACCTATAGAAGCGAACTGCTGATTGGTGCTATTGGCTACTGGATCAGGGATGAAGGACAATGACACAAGAATAATATCAAGTTCGTTCTTTGCTGCTATAGGAGCTTCTTCTCCTCTGGGAAGGCTTTTCAATAGAATTTGAAACATTGTTGGAGGAATTTGTTCCCTTCATTTGTAAGAGTTGGGCACTGATGTTGGGAGACTAGACATTAGTATTCCCATTCATTCTACTTGGGTTGAGGTCGGAGCTCTGTGCAGGCCAGCCAACTACTTCCACTCCCATCTCTGCAGACTAGTTCTGTATGATCCATGCTTTGTTCATGGGGTTCTCTCAGGCTGGAACAAAGTAGAGAATATGGAATTGTCCTTTAAACCTTTATTCTTTGTAAGAGCGTTACAGTAATATTAAAAAATAGAAATAATCATTTACCTTTCATTACGTCTTTCTAACCAATACCTGGAAAATAAACCCTAGCAACCAAAAACACATTTAAATGCAAAACTAAAGAACAAAAGACATGTCCAAAGCATCTGTATATTAGAACACTGGAATAGTTGATTATAAGATGCCTGGTAACTCACAGAATGTACATGTTTATGGTTGCACTACTTTCCATTTTTACCTCTCTGCTCTCATTTGTATATGGCGATACAGATTAAAATGCACAGAAGTACAGGTATGGGACCTGTTATCCAGAATGCTTGTGACCTGGGGTTTTTCGGATAATGGATCTTTCTTAACCCTTTAACTGCCAAGAACGTAGCTCCTACGTTCTTTGAAAAAAGGCTTTAAGTGCCAAGAACGTAGGAGCTACGTTCTTTACTAAAACAGCTCTCTCTCTGCACACACTGCAAAATCAGCGTGCAGAGAGGAGCAGCTAGCAGCAGAACCCCCTAGGCAACGAGCTTACCTGAAAAAGATCGGTGATCCTCCACTCCAGAGTCGCAGAGAGACGCAGCAACAGCAGCAACCGATTCAGCAGCTTCCATGTCCCAAGCATCAGCACAGCACATGTTCCTGCTCCGCCCACGCACTTCCTGGTGCTGTGACTCAGCGTGTTTCAACTGAAAAGCACTGAAAAGGACTCCTCTTCATCTAGATTTGGTAAGTGCCCCTTTTTTTACTTATTTACAGGTATTTACAGGTATTTACAGGCATTTACAGGCATTTACAGGCATTTACATATACACAGTACACATACTAGTAAAAGTAGTTTTTTTTTTTTTTTGATTTTCTGATTTTTTTGATTTTTCAAACTTTTGCACATATATTACATACTCAAATACATATATGCAAATATTTATACACTTTTTAGAGCTGTACATCCATGCATACACAAACACACACTTATAGGGGTTTTTTTTTTGTTTTTTTAGTTCATTTTCTAAGTTTCCCTTATGTTATTTCCCTAAAAACTTTAGATTTCACAGCATGACTACTGGATCAAGCATTCTGACCTCTAACCACGCTGTCGGATCAGTTATTTTGTTATTTCGTTGATTTTCCTAATTGTATTTGCTTTTTTGTGATTTTTATTGCAGTTTTATGCTTGCATTGTTTTTCCTTATGTAATGTTTTAGCCTCATTTACACTTTGATAATTTGGGATAGAAACATATTTTTAGCAACTCTGTGTTCGTCAGAATGTGTACTTTCCAAAAATATATGGTTTTGGGGGGTCTTTGTACTGTTAGGGGGTCTTACGGCAAATTATATGCAGTCAGAGTGCTATGTTCACAGGAGGCGAATTGACGGCTGAGAAAATTCTTATGCACTGTTTTTATTTGGGGTCCGCACGTGCCCACCTGCTTTGGTTTATCTATGCATATTGGGCATCAAACTGTTCAGTAGACCCTTGGCGTCAATATTTAGGGTGTTTTCTAATTGTATGTAAGAAATTGGGTGAGATGAATGCGACCAACTGCAATATTTTTAGGCGATTTTCAGAAATATCATAAAAACCACTGCCTTTAGCGTTGCTTTGCAGTATGTACATTTGGAGCAGAAAGATAATTTTAGCAAATTTTTATTCGGCACAAGGTGTACTTTCCAAAAATATATGGTTTTGGGGGGTCTTTGTACGGTTAGGGGGTCTTACGGCACATTATATGCAGTCAGAGTGCTATGTTCACATGAGTCGAATTGACAGCCGAGAAAATTCTTATGCACTGTTTTTATTTGGGTTCCGCACGTGCCCACCTGCTTTGGTTTATCTATGCATATTGGGCATCAAACTGTTCAGTAGACCCTTAGTGTCAATATTTATGGTGTTTTCTAATTGTATGTAAGAAATTGGGTGAGATAAATGCGACCAACTGCAATATTTTTAGGCGATTTTCAGAAATGTCATAAAAACCGCTGCCTTTAGCATAGTATTGCAGTATGTAAGTTTGGAGTAGAAAGACAATTATAGCAAATTTTTATTTAGCAGAATGTGTACTTTCCAAAAATATATGGTTTTGGGGGGTCTTCGTACTGTTAGGGGGTCTTACGGCACATTACATGGAGTCAGAGTGCTATCTTCACAGAAGGCGAATTGACAGCCGAGAAAATTCTTAAGCACTATTTTCATTTGGGGTCCGCACGTGCCCACCTGCTTTGGTATATCTATGCATATTGGGCATCAAACTGTTCAGTAGACCCTTGGTGTCAATATTTATGGTGTTTTCTAATTGTATGTAAGAAATTGGGTGAGATAAATGCGACCAACTGCAATATTTTTAGGCGATTTTCAGAAATGTCATAAAAACCGCTGCCTTTAGCATAGTATTGCAGTATGTAAGTTTGGAGTAGAAAGACAATTATAGCAAATTTTTATTTAGCAGAATGTGTACTTTCCAAAAATATATTGTTTTGGGGGGTCTTCGTACTGTTAGGGGGTCTTACAGCACATTATATGCAGTCAGAGTGCTATGTTCACAGGAGTTGAATTGACAGTCGAGAAAATTCTTAGGCACTGTTTTTATTTGGGGTCCGCACGTGCCCACTTGCTTTGGTTTATCTATGCATATTGGGCATCAAACTGTTCAGTAGACCCCTAGTGTCAATATTTATGGTGTTTTCTAATTGTATGTAAGAAATTGGGTGAGATAAATGCGACCAACTGCAATATTTTTAGGCGATTTTCAGAAATGTCATAAAAACCGCTGCCTTTAGCATAGTATTGCAGTATGTAAGTTTGGAGTAGAAAGACAGTTATAGCAAATTTTTATTCAGCAGAATGTGTACTTTCCAAAAATATATGGTTTTGGGGGGTCTTCATACTGTTAGGGGGTCTTACGGCACATTATATGGAGTCAGAGTGCTATCTTCACAGAAGGCGAATTGACAGCGAGGAAATTCTTAAGCACGATTTTCATTTGGGGTCCGCACGTGCCCACCTGCTTTGGTTTATCTATGCATATTGGGCATCAAACTGTTCAGTAGACCCTTGGCGTCAATATTTAGGGTGTTTTCTAATTGTATGTAAGAAATTGGGTGAGATGAATGCGACCAACTGCAATATTTTTAGGCGATTTTCAGAAATATCATAAAAACCACTGCCTTTAGCGTTGCTTTGCAGTATGTACATTTGGAGCAGAAAGATAATTTTAGCAAATTTTTATTCGGCACAAGGTGTACTTTCCAAAAATATATGGTTTTGGGGGGTCTTTGTACGGTTAGGGGGTCTTACGGCACATTATATGCAGTCAGAGTGCTATGTTCACATGAGTCGAATTGACAGCCGAGAAAATTCTTATGCACTGTTTTTATTTGGGTTCCGCACGTGCCCACCTGCTTTGGTTTATCTATGCATATTGGGCATCAAACTGTTCAGTAGACCCTTAGTGTCAATATTTATGGTGTTTTCTAATTGTATGTAAGAAATTGGGTGAGATAAATGCGACCAACTGCAATATTTTTAGGCGATTTTCAGAAATGTCATAAAAACCGCTGCCTTTAGCATAGTATTGCAGTATGTAAGTTTGGAGTAGAAAGACAATTATAGCAAATTTTTATTTAGCAGAATGTGTACTTTCCAAAAATATATGGTTTTGGGGGGTCTTCGTACTGTTAGGGGGTCTTACGGCACATTACATGGAGTCAGAGTGCTATCTTCACAGAAGGCGAATTGACAGCCGAGAAAATTCTTAAGCACTATTTTCATTTGGGGTCCGCACGTGCCCACCTGCTTTGGTATATCTATGCATATTGGGCATCAAACTGTTCAGTAGACCCTTGGTGTCAATATTTATGGTGTTTTCTAATTGTATGTAAGAAATTGGGTGAGATAAATGCGACCAACTGCAATATTTTTAGGCGATTTTCAGAAATGTCATAAAAACCGCTGCCTTTAGCATAGTATTGCAGTATGTAAGTTTGGAGTAGAAAGACAATTATAGCAAATTTTTATTTAGCAGAATGTGTACTTTCCAAAAATATATTGTTTTGGGGGGTCTTCGTACTGTTAGGGGGTCTTACAGCACATTATATGCAGTCAGAGTGCTATGTTCACAGGAGTTGAATTGACAGTCGAGAAAATTCTTAGGCACTGTTTTTATTTGGGGTCCGCACGTGCCCACTTGCTTTGGTTTATCTATGCATATTGGGCATCAAACTGTTCAGTAGACCCCTAGTGTCAATATTTATGGTGTTTTCTAATTGTATGTAAGAAATTGGGTGAGATAAATGCGACCAACTGCAATATTTTTAGGCGATTTTCAGAAATGTCATAAAAACCGCTGCCTTTAGCATAGTATTGCAGTATGTAAGTTTGGAGTAGAAAGACAGTTATAGCAAATTTTTATTCAGCAGAATGTGTACTTTCCAAAAATATATGGTTTTGGGGGGTCTTCATACTGTTAGGGGGTCTTACGGCACATTATATGGAGTCAGAGTGCTATCTTCACAGAAGGCGAATTGACAGCGAGGAAATTCTTAAGCACGATTTTCATTTGGGGTCCGCACGTGCCCACCTGCTTTGGTATATCTATGCATATTGGGCATCAAACTGTTCAGTAGACCCTTAGCGTCAATATTTATGGTGTTTTCTAATTGTATATAAGAAATTGGGTGAGATAAATGCGACCAACTGCAATATTTTTAGGAGATTTTCAGAAATATCATAAAAACCACTGCCTTTAGCGTTGCTTTGCAGTATGTACGTTTGGAGTAGAAAGACAGTTTTAGCAAATTTTTATTCGGCAGAAGGTGTACTTTCCAAAAATATATGGTTTTCTGGGGTGAACCTAGTTTTTTGTACCTTTGCCTGTTGCAAAATGCTGTATATGTGCTGGTTATGCAGTATCTGGAATTACAGAACTTGTATGGGGTGTCTTCTTTCTGGGGCCCCTATACGCCACATACTTAGGGGTACCTATGCATATTGGGTATCAAACTGTTCAGCGTACCCCAGACTTTCATGTTTAGGGAGTTTTATATTGCTATATATTGATATGTAGGAGATACAATGCTTTAGAGTTGGAGTATTGAGGAGATTTTTGTATATGTCATAAAAATTGCGAAATGTAGGAAAGCTTTGCGGCTTGGTACTTTGGAGTAGAAAATCGTGCCTACCCATTTTAGATTTGTCAGAATGTGTACTTTCCAAAAACATATGGTTTTCTGGGGTGAACATAAATTTTTGTACTTTTGCCCCTTGAAAAATGCTGTAAATGTGCTGATTTTGCAGTATTTGGAATTACAGAACTGTCTTCGTTCTATGGCCCCTATACGCCATATACTTATGTGTACCTATGCATATTGGGCATCAAATTGTTCAGCAGACCCTTGGCTTTCATATTTAGGGTGCTTTTTCTTGGTATATAATGATATGTGGGAGATACGATGCTTCAGAGTTGCAATATTGATGTGATTTTCGGCAATGTCATAAAAATTTCGAAATGTAGGAAAGCTTTGTGGATTGGTACTTTGGAGTAGAAAGACGTGCATACCCATATTAGATTCGTCAGAATGTGTACTTTCCAAAAACATATGGTTTTCTGGGGTGAACATAAATTTTGTACTTTTGCCCCTTGAAAAATGCTGCAAATGTGGTGATTTTGCAGTATTTGGAATTCCAGAACTGATAACTCGTATGGGGTGTCTTTGTTCTGGGGCCCCTATACTCCACATACTTAGGTGCACCTATGCATATTGGGCATCAAACTGTTCAGCGGACCCTGGGCTTTCATATTTAGGGTGTTTTATCTTGGTATGTAATGATATGTGGGAGATACGATGCTTCAGAGTTGCAATATTGAGGTGATTTTCTGTAATGTCATAAAAATTGCCAAATGTAGGAAAGCTTTGCGGCTTGGTACTTTGGAGTAGAAAGACGTGCATACCCATATTAGATTCATCAGAATGTGTACTTTCCAAAAACATATGGTTTTCTGGGGTGAACATACATTTTTGTACTTTTGCCCCTTGAAAAATGCTGTAAATGTGCTTATTTTGCAGTATCTGGAATTCCAGAACTGATAACTCGTATGGGGTGTCTTCGTTCTGGGGCCCCTATACTCCACATACTTAGGTGCACCTATGCATATTGGGCATCAAACTGTTCAGCGGACCCTGGGCTTTCATGTTTAGGGAGTTTTATCTTGGTATATAATGATATGTGGGAGATACGATGCTTCAGAGTTGCAATATTGATGTGATTTTCGGCAATGTCATAAAAATTTCGAAATGTAGGAAAGCTTTGCGGCTTGGTACTTTGGAGTAGAAAGACGTGCATACCCATATTAGATTCGTCAGAATGTGTACTTTCCAAAAACATATGGTTTTCTGGGGTGAACATACATTTTTGTACTTTTGCCCCTTGAAAATGATGTAAATGTGCTTATTTTGCAGTATCTGGAATTCCAGAACTGATAACTCGTATGGGGTGTCTTCGTTCTGGGGCCCCTATACTCCACATACTTAGGTGCACCTATGCATATTGGGCATCAAACTGTTCAGCGGACCCTGGGCTTTCATATTTAGGGTGTTTTATCTTGGTATGTAATGACATGTGGGAGATACGATGCTTCAGAGTTGCAATATTGAGGTGATTTTCTGTAATGTCGTAAATATTGCCAAATGTAGGAAAGCTTTGCGGCTTGGTACTTTGGAGTAGAAAGACGTGCATACCCATATTAGATTCGTCAGAATGTGTACTTTCCAAAAACATAGGGTTTTCTGGGGTGAACATACATTTTTGTACTTTTGCCCCTTGAAAAATGATGTAAATGTGCGGATTTTGGAGTATCTGGAATTCCAGAACTGATAACTCATATGGGGTGTCTTCGTTCTGGGGCCCCTATACTCCACATATTTAGGTGCACCTATGCATATTGGGCATCAAACTGTTCAGCGGACCCTGGGCTTTCATATTTGGGGTGTTGTATCTTGGTATATAATGATATGTGGGAGATACAATGCTGTAGACTGGACACTTTGAGGTAATTTTTCAAAAATGTAACACATTTTTATAAAAACTGCTAACTTTAGGAAAGAATTGCAACTTGGTAGTTTGGAGTACAAATATATATTTACCCATTTTGAACTCGTTGGAATCTGTTCTTTCCAATGAGGGGTAGTTTTTTAGGGTAAACCTACTGTAAGTGGAATGTTTGGCCTTGAAATCAGATGTATGCTGTTTTGTGGAGCGGTGCTTTGGAAATTTGGTAGTTTACTGCTTCAGAGTTTTCAACTATCGAAGTGAGAAATCTCCATAAAATTATATATATTTGGTATTGGTTTGTTCGGGAGACACAGAACTTTCCAAATCTGCCATGTTCTCATGCATAAAATAAATTATGCTTCTGATATATGCGTTTGTATCATGTGAAACTGTTTTTTTTTTGTTTTTTTTATACACTTAGAAGCCCATATCTTTTTACAGGACTGGAATGACAACTAAATTCTAGCATATTTTGAAAGCTTAGGTTGTCCTGAAAAAAACAATATCTTGTTTTCATGGGTAAACTAAAAGACCCCCCCAGGAAAGTCCCCTAAAGTGAAAGAGCAAAAAATGTTCAAAAACGGTCTGGCAATAGAAGTTCCAACTTCTATTCATTTGCAAATGTTTCATGAAGTTTACACATCAGATATTTCCATCAGTCCGGTTATATTTTAACTCATGCAACTACATCCAACTTATAGACTCTGATCTGTCGATCCAACACTATCCTAAAAAACCTCCAGTCTAATTCAGCTGTAACAGAAATGTAAACATCAATGGTTTGAAGTCAGTATTTTCTGTTTGTTTGGAGAAAAGTAATGGTCAAAAACAGCTAATTACCTGTGTGCACTTAACTTTGTGCTATCAAAACAGAACTTTGTGTCTTCCACTGTAAAGGTGGCCATTAGTGATGTACATACATGCACCAGATATTAACGTACGGAACAAAGCTTTGTACGATATCTGGTGCATGTATGGTGGGATACAAGCCAACCGATATTGCCAAAAGATTTGGATATTGGTCGACTCATTGATCAGCCAGGTTGGAAAGTTTATAGGTGCCCGAACATTGGACAGCGCTGACTGCTGAATCGTCAGAGTAGGTAGAATTCTATTGTTTCTAACTGTATACCTAAATGTTTGTATTGAAAACAACCGTTCTTTCCTGCAATCAATGATCGTAATTGTTACATCTATGGCCACCTTAAGGCAAACACCTCACAGAGGTATGTATCTTGGAAAACACAAGGTCAACCAGCCAAACCAGAAAATGGATATAAAATAGCAAAACTTGTGCCAAAACATTATAAATATTTATATTACAAAACAATCTTTTCACACAGAAAGACACAAAGAGATACAACAAGCAGATGGATAAGCAGACAGGCATGGACAAATGGATTCCAGAAATGCTTTTAAACTGAACTCCACATACGCCTGATATATACAGTAAACTAGTTAATAGATCGAAACAATGAGCATTGATCAAAACACAGAAGAACTAATCAAAACACTGTCCAACAGAAAAAAGGTTTATTTACTTTGCAGACGGAAAAATTGGGAAAAATAAATCTGTTACTTTTCTAATTAAAGTTGTAAATACCAAAGAACTAGCATTCAAGGGTAACATGATTTGCTCCTTACTAGTATGCAGCTGCAGTTCTTTATCAGGTTAAATGATGGGAAGCCAAAATAGAGCACATATTGGTAGTTCAGTGAGTCTTTGTGTTCAGCTGGTATAGGAATGGAAGAGAAATGCAAATTGCACATTTAGCTCTATGCACATTTTTTGGCAAATTCTACGCACAGCAAAAAAGCTCAGTCTGCTCTGGCATTGGCCAACAGGCACAGTGTCTCACCACACACTGTAATATTACAGAGAAAAAAAAGCCAACATGTTTTAAACAAAAAATCTTTTTAGGAGTATTTGTTGCACTCCAGATTTCAACAGTCTGATGTCCTGTGTTCAATGTTTCCAGCTAGTTGCCCCTTCGTGCCATTATGGCTATTGTTTTGGAACTCCTGAATCTTGGACTTGTTCCTTCAAAGAGCGTGATGTCCAGTCCTGCATCCAGCGCTGCATCTGGATCCTCCTAACACGGCAAAACCACAATTCAGATGCAATGCATGTCCATCTTAAATGGAACTTCTACCTTTAGCCAAACTGTCTGCTAATAAAGTAACCCTCTTAGTGCTTTCTATCCAATTTAAGGCTGCTTTGAGTATTTTTGCAGATTTTGCAGATACAAAAGAGGACCCCACTCTGGTTGTCTGGGAGTCCATGGTGCCAAGACTAGAAGTTTCTTTCTGAAGCAGAAGCTGGTATTGCTGTCTTCATCTTGCTCCCAAGCCCTGTCCCAGGATTCCATCCCAACCTTCCGATCTGAACATCCTGCAATGTGCTGCTGATCTTTTTCAATTTCTTGAGGTTTCCACTAGCCATGTTGAAGACACAGGGCCCAATAGAATGACTATGCTGGATCAACGTCTCCTTTGAAATAAATGTTACAGAGTGAGCCAAAGATAACCATAGATATTCCCTCAGACATTTATACATAAAAAAACAAATTAAACACAAAGAACCAATTAGGTTTGACTATTGAATAATCATCTCTAATCAGCGAAAGGAATTATTTTCAGAATGACTGATTCTTAATTTGCAACATCTTTGTAGTTTGATATTTTACATTTGTAAGAAACTTTTTGTAGGCACAGTTTTGCCACAAGAGAAAGATTCAGTATTACAACATAGGGCACTATAATTACCATTTACAGAAAAAACCTCAGGTGCATCAAGGTGTAGAAGATGTAGATATGAGTACAGGAAACTGTTTATCCCAAAAATCTTACCATAAATAACCTAGGTTCCAGGTGTATTTAAGAGAGCAAATGTTCATTCTTTCCAAATATCACACTATTGACGTTGAGTTTGTGAACTACAATTTCAAGCATTTCAAAAAGTATACACACAACTTCCCTTATATGTGATTATTCCAGAAATGCACAAACCAACCATGCAAAGTAAAATCATGTTATTAAGATTTAAATGACAGACTAAGGAATATAAACTGTAGGGTGTATGTTGAACTGTACAAAATACATCATTTCACTACGGTGTTTGAGGCACCAATATAACTATAAGGCAAAATTACTATAAAAAAAAAAAAGAAATAATAATGAAGCTCACCTGCCCCCAGTTTTAAAGATGAGATCTGCGTTAGGTGCTCCCTTTGGATGCTGGTATCGAGGCCTGCGCTCCCTGTTCGTGTTGGCAGGTGCTGGGCGCTGAGCCAATGACTGCAACATTTCTGTTAACAAATATAGAAATGATTATGGACCTACCTTGCCAATGTTAATTTCACCTTCAAAAAGGCATTTACATTCTTTTAAAGGACAAGGAAAGTTAAACTAAAGAAGTAGCTGGAAATGTTGTACATTATTGGGCTTCTATACCAGCCCAAGGCAACCAAAGCCCTTTAGCAGTAAAGATCTGTCTCCAAAGATGCCCAAGTAGCTCCCCATCTTCTTTTCTGCTGATTCACCACACATGCTCTGTGCTGCTGTCACTTACTGAGTTTAGGGACCGACAATATACAGTACACATAGAATATAAATGTCACAATATGTAATTAATACAGATAATTACTACATGGCAGCACAGAAACCAGTGCAACCGGCATCAGAATTAAATAATCAGACTTGTAACATCAGCTTATATTACAGACCAACCTAATTTTCTGCTTGGTACTTTGCGACGACCCCTAAGCTTAGCTTCTCAACAGCTGCTCAGAGCCCACGGACAGACAATTTCCAAGATGGTGACCCCCTGGGACAGGTTTGAAGTCCTGGATCATTGCTGCTATTGAGAAGCTGAAACTTTAGGCTGGTGCAATACATTCATTATATAAAACATGGCATTTTTAGCCCTATTCATTTTTAGGGTTTAGTTCTCCTTTAAATGTGATTGTACAACAGCTTGTAAAACTTCCCTTATAGCTTAAAGGAGAAGCAAACACTAAAGTTCAAAATCCCCTACCCCCGTACCCTACATAATCCCCCATCCCTCCTCCCCCACAGCCTAGCTGCTACCCCGGGCAAATGCCCCTAAGTCTTTACTAACCCCTCGAGGCAGATTCTGTCTAGCGGAGTTCAGGGTTTGCTTCTCCTTTAAAATACAATTATTAGCTACATACAGCAATATTCCATTGTAGCTTAGTACCTGCAAAGGATGAATGTATATTTTTGCCAATTACTACAACTTTCTAAGACTTATGGAACAATAAGCAGAAGAGAGTCACAAGTGGAAGGAGACACACATACCTTGGTAATCTTCTTGCTCTTGACGCTCATTGATATCTAGTGTGAGTTTCTTCATCCTCATCCTCTCTTCTTGTTCAGCTTGCTGCTGATTCCAGTGATTTGCAGCCAGTTGGGAGGACATAGGCACCTTGAGAATCTTGAACTGAAAAACAAAATACACATGGATATTCAGCTTAGAAGATAATAACCAGTTACTAGAACTACTGGAGGCACTTGATTCTTTTGAGGATTACAAGGTTATGTGTATTCATGTGACACTGCATGGCTCATATGATTATAATACAACATGAAATTCCTTCTTGCTTTCACTGCTGCCAGTATAGTAACACTTGGGGATCTTGTGGTTTTTGTAGATAACAAGTTGTCTAATTCTGGGCAGTGTCATTCTGTGGCTACTAAAGCAAATAAAGTTCTGTCTTGCATAAAAAACATACCGTATATACTTGAGTATAAGCCGGTTGTTCTTCACAGTGAGGTTGTGGAATGCACTGCCGGTGATGTTGTGATGGCTGATTCAGTTAATGCCTTTAAGAATGGCTTGGATGATTTCTTGGACAGACATAATATCAAAGGCTATTGTGATACTAAACTCTATAGTTAGTATAGGTATGGGTATCTATATATAATTTGTGTGAAAGTAGGTGTGAGGGGTGTATGTATGGATGCTGGGTTTTCATTTGGAGGGGTTGA
Source organism: Xenopus laevis (assembly GCF_017654675.1). Taxonomy (NCBI): domain Eukaryota; kingdom Metazoa; phylum Chordata; class Amphibia; order Anura; family Pipidae; genus Xenopus; species Xenopus laevis. Next base: position 88,200,274 of record NC_054375.1, on the reverse strand, counting down.
ACTTGATGGACTTTGTCTTTTTTCAACCCAATTTAACTATGTAACACTTTGCAATCTGAAGGAAAGCCCAATGAAGGCTTTCCAAATTAATATAATCAACCTAATAGCTAAGTAACTAGTGGTTGCTAACCTGCACCATAGTCCACCTACCTGATCAATAATAAACGTATATTAATTTGGAAAACATGGGTGGAGTAAAATGGGAAATACATGGCACAATTAGACAGCTGTGTGAGTGTAGGTTCCCCACAGTCCACTGTGCATTGGCTTTTATGGGCACATGCTCCAAAAGTCACGAAGAAAACTTTGTGACTTTTGACGCATGCGCAGTAGATCCGTACCGGCGAAATGCTCCTACTGCGCATGCGCCAAAACGCCGGTCAAAGCAGGAAGAAGATCGCGTGGAAGAAGATGGCGTCTGTGAACTCCGTGGACAGGACCTGCGCAGAAGGGTAAGTGACAAGTTAGGGGCATTTGCCCAGCGGAACAGGTAGGCCAGGGGGGAGGAGGGAGGGTGGGCAACACGGGGAGGGGGGAGGGGTTTTGCGCCCAGGGGGTTTCCTTCACCTTTAAAGGTATAGTTAACCTTTAAGTCAACTTTTAGTATGTTATAGAATGGCTAATTCGATTGGCCTACATGTTTTCTTTTTCTAAAGTTTTTGAATTATAGGTCACCTTCTTCTGTTTCCAGCTTTAATGGGGGGGGGATCACTGACCACATCTAAAAACAAATGCTCTGTAACAGTGGCGTAACTAGATATTACTGGGCCCCACAGCAAATTATTCTTCAGGTCCCCGAAATGTCTAGAGGTTGACTCGTTTTACCAATATTTACTGATATTGTATATGAATTAGGGCCTCATGGGGCCCCCTTCAGCCGCAGGGTCTGCTTCCTCTGTAGTTACACCCCTGCTCTGTAAGGCTACACATTAATTGATATTGCTACTTTTTATTACTCATCTTTCTATTCAGGCCCTCGCCTATTTATATTCCAGTCTCTTATTCAAATCAATGCATGGTTACTAGGGTAATCTGAGCCCTAGCTACCAGATTATTGAAAGTGCAAACTGGAGAGCTGCTGAATAAAAGGCAAAATAACCCACAAACTGCAAATAATTTAAAATTAAAACCAATTGTAACTTGTCTCAGAATATTATACATTACATCATACTTAAAGTGAATTTGAAAGTGTTGTGGTGATGTTTTAAAGATTACCCTTCGTGACTTGACAATTTGGGTGTGTGTCCTCAACTGGTCAACTAGTTGGTGGTTACCCCTGAGGAGGTTGACATGTTGATCTTCAGGAGTGAATTACATATTTCTTTTTTATATTTTTGTTTGAGATAATGGTATTAACAATATAGAACTACTGATAATGCAGGTAGTTTATTACCTGTAAATATTAAGCATATCAAATTACAAGTTATAGGACACATTACATGGCTAAAGACTAATGAAGAATTCAGTTTACAGTTAAAACCACTTAACCTCACAGGCGGTGTTTGGAGTAATAGGATTACAAGTTATGGTTATTAATACCACTCTGTTATGAATGGACTTCCTTTTCATGGTGTTAATGTGATGTGTAACAGATAATCCCTGCATCTAGAGAACTATTCTTGTCTATTTTAATAGCCCATGCAATAAAGGTAAGGCCATTTGAAATCCCTAGATGTTGCATTACCATGAACAGCAATTTTAAATGCTCCATTTCTGCAGCCTGTGCCTTGCTCGATTGTAATTAGTGTCTGTGTATTAACAGTCAATGAATTTCTTATGCATTTCATCCAGGGCTGCAATGCTTTTCGTAATTTGCCCTTTTCTTTGTGCCTTTACTTCATCCACCCACTTAGATTATAAACTCTACACAGCAGGAACTTCCTTCTAACCACACAATCTCTGTATATTACTAAGTTTGTCCTTCCTGTGTGTACTCTTCTACACTGTTAAACTTTGCAGCACTGCATATCTACTATATAAACTAAAGTCATACTTCTATGCATGCAATTTAATGTATATTGGAACGTTGCTAAGAATTAAGTTTTCTTTCTAAACTAAAGATTAGTTAAAACCACAGCCTTCATACCAAACTGGCCCAACCAGGAGACACGTAACTGCTTCAATCTACAGTATGTAGTGGTTTAAATAAATGCAGAGAAGCGCAGTGGGGTTGCCAAGTGCCACTTTCTGTCCCTTTAGGCCCTCTTCTGTGCAATCCCTAAAATGGAATATTCACAGTTGAAGCCAGGTCTGAATCAGCTTCAGCTGCACAAGCTTCTGCTGCGTTTAATTTTTCAGGTGTCAGTATTTTAAATGGGAACTATCATGAAAATGACATTTTAATATTAGCTTCAGCATACTGAAATAAGAAACGTTCTAAATACAACCAATTAAATATTCTGTACCGTTTCTGAAATAATCAAGTTTATATTCACTATTCCTCTCTCAGCATGTTTCTTTTTATTCTGTCTTCATGCAGGAGTTGGGTGTCAGATGAATGATCCAATATATCTTATAGGGGGGCTCCTTTTGCCTAGAAGATGTATTAGAGCTCACTGATTAAAATCACCATAAATCCTGTCTCTCTACATGCAAAATGTGTGATTATAATTTTAGATTTTGTTTGTACTGGAATCAGTTAGTTGAGTGAGCTCTAACTCATCTGCGAGGAAAGAGAGCCCCCCTATTAGATATATTGGATCATCATCTGACATCCAACTGCTGCATGAAGACAGAATGAGGAGAAACAGATGCTGAGAGAGGAATAGTGAATATGAACTTGATTATTTCAGAAACAATGCAGAATTTTTAATTGATTGTATTTAGAAGATGTCTTATTTCAGTATGAAGAAGCTTATATTAAATTTTCATTTTCGCAATAGTTCCCTTTTAAGGGAGACCACAGAGATAAATGTCCAGTAGTTTCTTTCTATCCTAATTACCATGACACTGTATTTCAGTTATATCACCAGAAATGATGACTTCTGTGCTCTGTTGCTATACATGCAAAGAAAAGTGCAATAGGCTGTAGCCTTTTTACATTTTTTTTTCCCCAAAATAATTTTTATTATTTCCGTACAAACAATCACATACATCAAAGCCTTTTTACATTAACCACAATGAGAAGCAGCAGAGCAGGTGTGGCAAAAACACCTGGATCTGAAGGGATCCATGTTCTCTTGAACCAACCAATGACCACACATATATACTGATCAGGTTATAAATTGGTTTGGTTTTCCATATGCACATTGGCTTATTGATGTCTGGTACAATGACAATAAAGTGGCAGGGAACATACAAAGATCATCTTATACTTCAGCTGGAAATGGGCTGAATGGTTTGAAAAATCTTTGCACATGCCCAACATTTACAAGGTTAAAAGTTAATCATCAACCCCAAACACATTCTGACACGTGCTAGTTAGGGAACTGTGCTTCCCTAGAAGTCGTCATCTACAAAAGGTGCTAAAGAGGATTAAACGTACCTACGATGTACAAAACGTGTCAGCTCAAGAGCCAGCTTGTTTTTACAGGATAGTTAAAAGATACAGCTAGTTAAACATTGCATATGAATACTAAACTTCCTTTCTGGCGTCACCTTTGGCACATACCTGCTGTTTGTTACCTCTTCTTGTAAGCATCACAAATGGCATAGTTTCCCCAGATTCTGGATCTACTTCTCCAGTGCTTAGTGCTGGTCCCTTTTTCAGCTGGCTCTTTAGATGCAGAGGGATAGCAACATCTAGCGGGTGTACCTTCACCGAATCTCCACTACGTTGCTGGGAAAAAAAAACCAAAGCTTATTTATTGACATTTTAATTACATTTTAATTAGTTGAAGAATTACAGCCTCAACCTGTAATCAATAAATCAATCCCCTCCAGTTCAAATAACCCAGCAGCACTGAGCAAAATACATTACACAATGACATTAGTCACAGTAACGCTTTCAACAAACACAGCACTACTTCCCAATGGATATTTAAAAAAAATAAAAATACTGTATATGGTTTAAATTGCAAGAAAAACGCGTGCCTCAGATCTCAGAGTAGCTTGTTTCATAGACAAAGTAATATTTTTCATAGTTTACACACACATGCAAACCATGCAGGAAAAATATATCCCAAGCAAGGAAACGAAAGCACTTTGTTCCACACAACACTGCCTTTTCTTAATGTACAAAAGCTGCTATATACACTGGTCTTCTTAAGCTGCAAAGACTCAACAAATTGGATTTAAAATGATATTGCTGCTATAAGAGTTTTTCTGAGGATTAAGAAGACACATATGCTATTTGACCCTTGGGAGGCTTACAAGTAAAGAATATTTACATTTCACAACTCAATCCTCGAGGAACACACTAACAGGGCAGGTATTTAGCAAACTGTCACAATTACAATGAAGGGATAAGCCACAGGTGTACATCTAAGGATATGCACAAAACCTGTATTGTTGATGCTACTCGGCCATTGCAATTAAAACCATAGTTTTACAACAACACTGCTCTTTGTTAAACGACGGGAAAGCAGAATTTTGCGATGTTAAATCTGAACAACTGCCAGCACAATTCTCTGCCACATTCAGCTATGCTATCAATCATTACAAACAGAAGGGGCCCTGCAAAAGGCAGTTCAGCTAGTTTGTCTTCATAACCTCAGGTTCAATTTTCACTGTACAAAGATACAACAAGAACACAGCGCCAAGCAAACTGCAAAACGCCATTATATTTGTTTGGATGGTTAAATTATCTATTCATAATACACTGTGCCCTAGCCCTGAAACTAGACAAAATCCATGTTAGAGCCAATGGAAACCCAATACCTACAACACATTAATACTTACAGTCTAATACTTAACGTAGACTTGTACAGTCTTAAAGGGGTTGTTCACCTTTAAATTAACTTTTAGTATGATGTAGAGAGTAATATTCTGAGACAATTGTTTTTCAACTGGTTTTCATTTTTTATTTGTGGTTTTTGAGCTATTTAGCTTTTTATTCAGCAGCTCTCCAGTTTGTAATTACAGCAGTCTGGTTGCTAGGGTCCAAATTACCATAGCAACCATGTATTGATTTGAATAGAGAGACTGAATAAGAGAGGGCCTGGATAAAATAAAAAGTAACAATAAATGTGTAGCCTTACAGAGCATTTGTTTTTAGATGGGGTCAGTGACCGTTTGAAAGCTGGAAAGCGTGAGAAGGAGGCAAATAGCTCAAAAACTATAAAAAAAATAAAGACCAACGTAAAGTTGCTTAGAATTGGTCATTTTACAACCTACTAAGAAGCACATTAATCAACGGTCAAATTTCGAATTCATGTGAGTTTTTGAAAACTCCCACGAACTCGAAATTCAACCAATCGAAATTTATTAAGAAAAATTTAATTTCCTAAACTCGGATCAAATAGGATCGACCCGGAACGACCTGAAAACCCGAATTGAATTCGATTTGAGATCTTAAAAACTGGATTTGAGATTTTAAAAACTCGATTAGAGTTTTTTCTCTGAAAAATACTCGAATATTAGGAAGGCTGCAAACAACTCCAAATTGATCCCAGGACGTCTCCCATTGACTAAAACAGTGATTCAGCAGGTTTTAGGTGGTAAATTTGAGTTCTTAAAGGGCCAGTGTATGATAAATCTCAAAAATCGAATTAGAATCTTTAAAAAAACTCGAATAGAATTTGAAGAATTCCCGAGTCGAATTTGACAGTTTTGGCTATAAAAAAAACTCAAAAATCTGCCCCTAAACGTGAACTTAAAGGTGAATTACCCCTTTAATGACAAAACAAAGGTATTTAAACTTATGGAAATTTAAGTTATATAAGGGACCAAAGCAAGGAGTTTTTGGCAAAAGTTTACTAAAAGCAGTAGAAAAAGTAACTTTAAAGTAGGGATGCACCGTATCCACTATTTTGGATTTGGTCGAACCCCCAAATCCTTTGTGAAAGATTTGGCTGAATATCGAACCAAATCCAAATTTGCATATGCAAATTAGGGGTGAAAAGTGGAAAACATTTTTTACTTCCTTGTTCTGTTAGAAAAAGTCACGCAATTTATCTCCCTGCCCCTAATTTGCATATAAAAATTAGGATTCGGATGCGGTTTGGCCAGGCAGAAGGATTTGGCTGAATCCGAATCCTACTGCAAAAGGCAGAATCCTGGCAGAATCCCAAACCAAATCCTAGATTTGGTGCGTCCCTACTTTAAAGGGATCTCTTCTTCAGTTTTACAGGTGTATAATCTGATAATAATCTGATATAACAATTGTTTTTTGGCACCATATGTACCATTTAAGACTTGTTTTAAAAGAGAATATTCAAGCATATTTTGAGTTCTCTGACCATATAAAAACACAATTGGCATCTAAAAATCCTTCAAGGTAGCTACTATCTTGTTGCTGGAGTCCAACGCACCCTAGCAACCAGGCAGTAGTTTGAATTCAAGACACGATTATGAAAAAAACAGGTTCTAAATAGAAAGATAAAGAAAATAAAAATGAACATGAAAAACTGTATTCTCACAGAGCAAGCGCCACTAACTTTTCCAGCAGTAAAGTCATTTCTCCCAAATATACATTCCACTATACAATATTATACATTGCTTTCAGTAACCACACTTCAGTGCATTGACTGGCTTTACGTGTCTGCTTAATAAACAGATAAGATACTTAGCAATGGGTCTGCGTTTTCAATTTTCAGACCATGCAATTCCATTTGCAAGTCTAGTATGCCCTAAATCGCCCTTAAAATATATAGTAGCACAAACTCTACTCAGGCTGAAGCCAGACACAATTTGTACTTGTTTGTACTTGTTGCCAGCATTATCCTGGCCTAACAATGAACTGTGCTGAGAATGGAATTACTAGAAAAAGGATACTGGTCACAGAGCTAAAGACCACTTATCATGTTCTCCAGGTAGAGAGGAAGAAGCATATATTAAGCCGTGGCAGTGCTCCAAGTAATGCTGGACCCAGCAGGCCTCAGGCTTAATTCCTGTGCAATTATATCTTTCCTGCTCATAGACATCAAGTAACTTTTTTTCCATTTACCATTAGTCCAATACAGTAGATGGCAATGATGATATATGACCAAAGCAGGGATACACAAGACAATAACATTTCATTAACTTGAACATACAGTATAGGAAGGACAGGAAACTGTGGTATTCCATTTCTTCTTTCTTTGTAAGGTGCATTATAGGTGCCTTCAGAGCGTCCATTTTAAGATACACTGATTCAAAAGGGGTATGTTCATTAGCAGAATTGACTAATAAATCATTTAGCTGCCTTTGTTTAATTGCTCGTAATGTGTAGTAATTGGGTCTACTTACTTTCAAGCTAAATTTCAGCAAGTACACCTCCACAGTAATGCACTGAATAGTAATCTAAACTACCCGCAGTCAATAATTCAGATGCATAAAGAACAATGTAGTGAATAAATTGTTATTGTTGGGATATTCGATGTCTAACAAGCATGCTGGTATGCTAAATATATGCAGGGACAGATTTTATTTACTCTTTTGTTCACGGTTGATCAGGGCCTATAGTCTGTCTTTAGGTTGAGGCCTACAAATTATCAACAATGCTCAACTTATGTTTGAATCATTTGTCACTCAAATTCACAATTGTGGAACTGCTAAAGAATTTTTTTCGAGAATTTCGCAAGGTTCCGATAGACTTTAATGGTAATTGAGAATGCTCAATAACTTTAAAGAATTGTCAAATACATAGAGAAAAGGAATATTGTCAACTGAAACATAGGTAGATGTGCCCATTCATTTGAAATGGATATTAGATTGCATGTCATTAGCAGCTGAATTGTGTGCTGAACTGTGTAAAGCTATGTAATAAAGAGATACATTGTTCTGCTATAATATCACAGAATACTTCCCAATAAACATTTGATTCCATCATTTACATGTAATAAAAGGAATAAAAAGTAACAATAACAATACAATTGGAGCCTTATAGAGTGCAAGTCTTTTGGTGGCTGGGGTTAATCAACCCGTTTAAAAGCTGGACAGAGGCAGAAAAATAAAGCACATAAAAAAATTAAAGACCAATTGAAAAGTTGCTACAAATAGGACATCTTATAACTACTAAATGTTACCTAAACCTTAAAGGACAAGGAAAGTTAAACTAAAGAAGTAGACTATATTATGTTTTGGGCTTCTGTACCAGCCCAAGGCAACCACAGCTTAGTGAGCTTAGGGACCCACTCACAATATACAGAAAGCATAGAATATAAATGTCACAATATAAGGCTGATTAGTAATACAGATAATTACTACATGCCAGTACAGAAACCAGTGCAACTAGCATCAGAATCTAATAATCAGCCCTGTAGCATTAGCTTATATTACAGTCCAAACTAATTTCCTTCTTGATAATTTGCGATGACCCCTATGCTTAGCTTCTCAACAGCTGCTGAGAGCCCAGTGTCACAGACAAGATGGTGACCCCCTGTGACAAGTCTGAAGTCCAGGATCATTGTTGCTATTGAGAAGCTGAAATTTTAGCCTGGAGCAATAAATTCAGTATATAAAACATGGAATTTTTAGCCTTATTAAATTTTAGGGTTTAGTTCTCCTTTAGGGTCTGGTCACATGGGCAGATTCAGGGAAATTAGTCGCCAGGCGACAAATCTCCTCTTCTTCGCGGCGACTAATCTCCCTGCTCTGCCTCCCCCTGCTAAAAATGTAAATTGCCTGGGGACAGGCACACTGAACACTTAGTTATCCCGCAGTTGCCCGTAATTGCCTCACGAGGAAACTTCGGAAAACGAAGCTATCCGTGTGCCTGCACCCAAGAGATTTACATTTCAGCCAGCGGAAGGCAGATCAGGAAGATTAGTCGCCGGGAAGAACAGGAGATTTGTCGCTGGTGACTTATCTCTCCAAATCTGCTCGTGTGGCCAGACCCTTAAAGAACAAGTTTTGGCAAATTTGCCCCTGGAAGCAAAAACACAAAGTTTACATAGAAGATGAAACTGAAAAAAATCAATCAAGTTCAACCTTTTTGATAGCACAATTTAGTACAGGCATTGGATCTCTTATACAGAAAGCTCTAAAGTACAGGAAGGATATCTCTCTGTTTTAAGCAAATACTTGGATTATTGGTGTTTGCAACCTGCACTTTTTGGGCAGATTCTAATAATGTCCATTAATTCTATTCATGCCTTTAAGAATGGCTTAGATGATTATGTGAACAAGCATTACATCCAAGGTTATAGAGCTATTAAAATCTGCATTGTAGATTTTATATACTAGGACATGAATACATCACAAGATCAGCTGTGAACAAGATAAACTGTTCTCTTTTCCTTTACAGTGAGAAATGATATAGGAGCGAGAAAATGGACAAATCCCATCCCCATTATACCTCTACTAATCAAAGTTATTCCTTGAAAGATATTTCATATTGAATGTACATCAAATACCTGAAGATTTTCTACCATCATCTTGTCAAGGGCTTGAATAAAGTCTTCGTCTTCAGCACAGGGTACATGTTTAATTCCACCTCCTTTAATCATCACCTCCTGTACAGATGCACATAATAAAGGGACATAATGTCAGCAGTAAGACTAGAGATAAGAGAAATGAGGACCTTTTTATATTCTGCAGACTCGAAAATAATGAAACTATACAAAAGTGAATAATGATGCTGCATATCCATCTCCATTGATTCTGCAACCGTTGATGTCTTACATTCTTACAACCATAAGCAATACATACAGTGTTTTCTTCATCGGTCTCATTTTCTTTGTTTGAGTCAGTCATATAATCTGTATTCTCTTCTTCTTCCTCCTCCTCTCTTTCATCCTCCTCATTTTCAGAAGCATCCTACATTTTGAAAAAGAAAAAACATTAAAGTGATTATAACACAAAAATGAAAATGCAGCTTGAACAAAGCAGATTACTACATTTTAGTTGTTGCCCAAAATGTTCTATGCAAAAACAATATTGTAGTGTAGGGAGTACGTATATATGACTTCAACTGACACGTATATGTGTCCATCTTGCTCTCTCTCTCATCATCCAGTAGTTATAACTTAGATCTAAAATAAAAAACAAGAAACAAAAACTTTCCCACTCAGACAGGCAGAACAAGCTATTTTTTGAGGCAGGGCCCAATGCCTATGCAGGAATTGTATGTAAGCGAGAGATTTACAGCTATGGCATGACCTGACATTTTCACAAACGCTCTCGGATAGAACATGTCATCTTCTACCAGTTAAAACAGGTCCTATAGTGCTTTCCTTCTTCATACTCACAAGAGAGGCATTCTGGATATGGAAACTGAAAACTGTACACCCGAAAGGCCTTAACGAGTAGGGATAGGTGAATATTTTTGCCTTGTTTTGCTGCGGAATAGACGCTGATAGACTTGTATGCCGTTGTGCGTCAAAAAAAACAAAAAGATGCGCGACATTTTGCCAGCAGCGAATTTTTGGCAAAACTAAATGGGTCAAATTCTCCCATCCCTATTAACGAGCATTTTAGTCTTAGTTGTTTTTTTAAAAAAAACTTTAGCAATGTAACTTACACTTTATTTCTTCCCACAGATAACCTTGCCAGGTGTCCCTTTTTAAAAATCCACTACTTCCCCCACCCCCAGTCCTTTTCTTGTCTGTTACCACCTTCTTTCCGAAGCTGTTTCAAGTAGCAAGTGAAAAGATGGAAAATGTGGGTCAGTGGGTGCAGCTCAGGTCTGCCCAACCAGACCCACATTGTTCACTAGGTTAAGGCTTCAATGATTAGGTTAAAGTAGATGATTTTGGGGCTGTTCTGCTGAGCCACAAAAGGAGAACCACCAGAATGAATGTGGCCTACACAGCAACGGCTGTACTTTTCCAGTTTATCAAAGGTTAAAGAATTTGTCTCTTCAGCTTTTACTAAACATGCAACTTATGTGAATTACTACCAAGAAATCACAATCATTTATGGCCAAGTAAATATGTAAGGAGAAACAATTCTCTTACAAATCAGTTTTCTTGTTAATGACATATTATAAAAAGTTATCAATTTGCTCACCTCTTCTTGTTCATTCATTTCACTTTCATTGCCAGATTGCTCTTCTGTCTCTGCCCCAGCCTCTTCTTCCTCATCATCATCTTCATACACCAGGTGATCTCCTTCGGTCATGGAATGTTTTGATTCCTTATCATTCATGAGACCTTTAGATAACAGAATGGAGTTAAAATTGGGATGTTAGGTGTATTTCAATATAAATATAACCCTCCCTGAGTGTTGAACACATTATGCTCAATTTCAAAAATTCATCCAGAACGAAGTGTTTAAATTAATATGTTTGCTGATGGGAGCCTGGGTTAACATGGCAGTCTGCATTCAATGTTTTTTTCAGTGCCGATACCTTTTCTCTTTCCAAGAATCAATTTTTGGTATTTTCAACTTGAATTTGCAGCAAAAATGAAACAGTGACCGGTGAGTCATGAAAGAGAAACTGAGTTGCTGTGAAATATATCCTACTGTGTATAGCTGTGCTTAGTCTAAATAAAAATGTATTTAAATGAACACAAGGTGTTAGAGAACCAGTGGTTGGCAAGGACTACAGTCAATTAACCCTACTCCACAAAGAGAACAGGATAATACATAAAATCATATACAGTTTTTGTTTTTCTACTGATGATTTTTTAATTATTAATAATGATTTTAGTGGTAAAAAATAATAATAATGACAACAACAATATCAACCAGCCTACCACACCTTATAAAACTCTTAAAAATGACTACTGCTTTGACTAAATTCATCACAATTATATATCAACTGAATATTTGAATTGAAAGTATATAAAGTTGTCACACCATATTAATAACTCATTGGTAAGGAACCAAGAATTATATATGATTTTATGTTTAATATAACATTTTAAGAAATAAGTAGATGATTATTCACTTGTTATGATAAAAGTATAAAAAAGGGAAATGAAGGGCAGCTAAAAGAGCCACTGTGAAAGTAATCCACCAAGGATAATGAAACAACGCAAGAAAATCTGAAATTTGAGTGGACCTGGTAAGTCAACTGTACTTACATGTAAAATATAATGGCATTCTGGGACAAAACAATCTATATATAGGTGACTAAATGCACCTCAGAGGCGGAGTATAATGTATTTCTAAAAGCCAGCATGGAAGAAATGCATCAGAGATTTGTAAAAATGGCACAACAAAAGTGGTACACCTTATTAGGTACGTAGAAAAGCAGTGCTCGTGCTCCAAATCCAGAATAGGATTCAAAAAATGCCCTACCATTTCAAGTACACCAAAGTCCAAGCAGCCTCCCACCAGCGCAATACATAGTCTATGGCAGGTGTCAGCAACCTTTACTATCAAAAGAGCCATTTTGCCCCTCTTCCGACAAAGAAAAATAGTCTGGAGCCACAAAACATAACACAGCTTATAAACGTAAAAGTTTTAACCTTTTTTTAATTTTAACAACAACAGAATACAACAAACAGAAGTGCAGTGTGCATGTGTAGGCCTACTTTGAAATAAATGAAACACTGAATAGCCCTATTAAATGCCAGTGTTCTCATCTGTTCAATGTGACTTCTGTTTCTGAAGTTGAATTTCCTTCTCGTCTTGAGTGTGTGACCGCGGTAAGGACCATGATGAATCATCTTGCTGTGGCTCGGTCTTGCCTGTCACTCCTGGGACATCTATACAGCCCTCACACCTGCTGGCAGCTTCCTGAGTGTGCGACCGATGTAAGCTAACCGCTAGCTTACCGCAGTCCACACTCAAGAAGCTGCCAGCAAGTGCGAGGGCTGTATAGACGATGTGACAGGTAAAGCCGCAATACTTAGCCGCATCGAGCAGAATGAAGAGCCACATGAGGCTCCGGAGCCGCGGGTTGCCTACCCCTGGTCTATGGCATCTGCACACATGTATGAAAAGGTGGAAGGTAACCCCATATTTCTTATTTTCACACATAAGAGGTCCAGATTTTGTACTCTTTACACCACATTATGTTTATTTGTGCACTGCCCTTGGATACAAGCAGTTTTGAAAGGCATCCCTACAATTAGTTACAGCTCTTTGTATCTCGACATTCAGTTTTTGTTAAGACTGTGACACCTAGATTTATTTCCCTGGTACTAGAAGAACATTTTGCAGTGTATAATAACTGTATTGCTAAGTGTCAGTCTACCCATGTTAGGAAGCTCCACTCACCACTGTGACCAGTGCACCTCATTTAATGTTGCTTTGGAAGGCACACATTATAGTGTCTGTGATTGTCAAACCACTTTTAAAGTTGGCATTCTGCAAACTGGCAACCGACCTACCACAGGCCACTTTTAGTAGATATATATATATATATGGGATCCGTTATCTGTAAATTCATTATCCAGAAAAATCTAAACTACAGAAAGGCCATCTACATTATAATTAAATAACTCAAAAATATAAAAATGATTTCCTTTTTAATAATAAAACAGTACCTTGTACTTGATCCCAACTAAGATACAATTAATCCACGTTGGAGGCAAAACAATAATATTGGGTATATTTAATATCTACATTTTTAAGTAGACTTAAGGCATGGAGATCCAAATTTGAAAGACCCCAGGTCCCAAGTATTCTTAACAACAGGTCCCATACCTCTACTTAAAATTGTTTTAACTTTCTTTCATTTGATATTTTTTTTGTCCACCATCTGTGTGGCTTAATATATTTGGCTGTGTTATAATGGAAATAAGGGTGCAAATCCCTTTATCCTTCTTTTTATATTGATTAATGCTGCAAGCCCAACCCAATATGTAATAAAAAAAATGTAAATTAGTGTGAAACAGCCTTTTGTAACTCATGGCAAAAGCTTTATAAGAGACACAAAAAGTTATTTGTCTTACCTAGTTTTGTCAGAAACTCCCGCTCTAAATCCTGTACTTGGCGGACAGATTCATTCAGTGAGGCACAAAGCTTCGTCTTTGGCCTCAGAAGCTCCAAGGTATCAGTTATCATATAATCGATATCTATTGGGAATGGGTGGTCTTTCGTCCACACATCAAGACTTTTCTTCCACCAAACATAACGCTAAATTAAGAAACAAAGCGTGAGATCAGCAACTTTTAGAATACGAGACAGCAACTTCGGTGTAAAGAAGGTAACCATTTATAGAACTCAAACTGAAAGATAAAACGATAAACTATTGCCTTACATACTTAACACATAAGTTTATTTAGGGAATGAAGGATTGTGAGCTTACCAACTCAGTTGTATAGCTTATAACTTTGGTCTCAGCTTTAACTCTGAGCTTAGTATAGCTAATGTCCACAATTTGTGCACCGCCCACCATAAAATCTGCAAATTAAACATATGGCTTCTAAATTACATAGAGGTCTTGTGTGATTAAGAAATATTGAGACCTCTGTCCATTATTAACCAGGCCTTTTTAAGCCCTGACTGAGGGAACAAAAAAAATCCATCACTTCAACGCGGAATAAGATAAGGGAGGGGTTGAATCTCAGAGTATCATGGTGTAAAACAGCAATCAATAGTAATTTGTATACAGTTTTACACATAAATAAAATTAATTACACAGCTTCCCAAGTATGTCTAAATGTATACAGTGTAAATTGGCACTGGAGTGGCAATTTTGGTTTACTCTAATGCCACTTTACTTTAAATATTTCCCTAGTGTGGGGCTGTCCTCAGTCAGGTCTTAAACAAGTGTGGTTAACAACAGACCAAGAACTGAAAAAAAAAGACTATAGAATGAAAGAGCACATACATACCTGAAAATAAACTAAAAAACAATCAAGCTTTCTTTTGCTGGATCCGCGGTCAAAATACTGCCCACAAGTGTCAAGGATAGTGCAAACTAATCTAATGCGGAATAAGTGTTCAGGAGGATCAAGAGGACTGGGGCTTCCATCAGAGTTTACACCAAAGGAGATAAATGAATAAAGTATGCGAAATATAACGGCAGATTCAACCATTCTGTAGTTGTAAAGCTCCCCAAGAAATTTTGCACTGCTAATCCTCCGCTGATTAAATTTTGGCTGGTTAACCTACAAGAAAAGAAGATAGAAAAATATAGGAGGCAAACAATGTATACAGAGATTGCATTTGATTTCTGGTTTTAATATGGAGCAACCAATTACTGTTAGCCCCCTGGGGATGTCACAAGTAATATTGCAACACTTGGTTCATGCAGATTGCTGCATTTTATTATGCAGATTTAGGTAGCTCCTATCCAGAACTCGCATGGCCATGATTAAAAATATATGATTTTTCATAATATTTCTTATTATAAATGAACAGCCATCAATTTAAATATAGTTTGCACCATGCATTTTCATGAATCTATATGATGATGCATTGTATTAATAAGTCTAAACTAAAGCAACTAGACTTGCCGAGTTTCTCTAAAAGATTACCCACCAAGACAAGTTGCTGTAGACCTATTAATACTAGTCTGCTAAAATAACAAAAATTACAGAGCAAAGACCTATTAATATTAGATGATGGAAATACATGTAGCATGATTTAATTCTGTTTAAAGAATTGTGAATATGAAACAGTTTCAGTTTTCTGAGCTAAGGAAAGAAATATCTTTGACTTCATTTATAAATCCAAATATACAAATGTGCATGTTTTGTATAAACGCTATGTAAAATATACATCAACTTTTACACAAACAAGATAAGGTGCAGTCCTTTTTTAGATTAGGGATTTGCCATTGCTCCAGTTATTGTAGTTCAACTATGACTCTGACAAAAGTCACTCAATCAAGCAGTTTTGCTAGTAGCTATTGAGGTATGTTTCAGGAAAAGCAATTTGTAATTAAAGGAATAGTTCAGTGTGAAAATAAAAACTGTGTAAATAGACAGGCTGTGCAAAATAAAAAATGTTTCTAATATAGTTAGTAAAACCAAGAGAGCTGGGAAGCAGGAAGTGGTGTTCTGACTGATATGTTATACATCAAATCACTCCAGCCTTTATACATTACATTTTTGGCTAACTAACTATATTAGAAACATTTTTTATTTTGCACAGCCTATTTACCCAGTTTTTATTTTTACACTGAACAATTCCTTTTAAAAAAACACTTTTTGAATGAAATTTCAGGAATCATTATTTTATGAATACTAAACATGTATCTGTTTCATTCAAAAAGTTTTACTAGGTCTTTATCGTGTTGTATTTTTATACACATTAATAATGTATGTAATTGCATATATTGGCAATATTTATTAGAATATTATAACAAAATCTATAATACGTAGCTACATGTGGTTTCATTCAATAGTTGCATAGGGAGCCATGAATGACATTTGACTCCTGTTTATAGTATTACCTTACCAAATCCACTGTATGGGCCATATGACTCATGTGAATCTGGGTGGTTTCTCCTCCAAATTATTTCTGCTGTAGGAAAAATATCCCTCAACATCCTTGCCACCTACTATGGATATAAAATAGGAACCAAATGAAATTGAAATTACTGGTAGTTCTCAATCCAGAAAAGCTCTAGTTGGTGTTTGGTCAAGAACTTCGAGTAATGGTGCGGTCTGGCTTTAAATATATGGGGGGTGGCAGTGAGAAGGTGGAATGGTTCTTTGGCAGTGTATTCTAAAAATTCAGGAACCTATATCCATACTGGAACTTGTCAACCCCAATCGATGCATGGTAGCATATTAAAATGAGTTACATCACAGTTAATTAAAGCAAACACACATTTTTTACCAGAGAAAAATAATTGTACATTTCATTTAAATGCATACAAATTCATTTTCTTTTGGTATTACTGGCCCTTTAAAATGTTCAAAGCATGAAGAATAGAATATGGAAATAAAATAAGAAAAACTTGTTTTAAACCACAGTGTCAATAAAATTAGTGTATGGATTTAGTTTCTAGTTTACCTCCATGCCAAGACGTATGTCTTCTAACACTCCATCTACAACGTGAATTCCAACATCCTCTTGGTAAAGCACCAGTCCTGCCAAGAGATTGGCTACACAATGAATGCTGTTGTATTTAACATTCCAAATGTTGATCATGCAGCAAATGACATAATCCTTCACTTCAGGATCCTGCCAAGACAACTTCCTCATCTGCCTCAAAACCTGCAATCACAAATTATCAACATGAGCAAATAAATTATTTCAGTTACTTTTGCAAACTGACAATAGCCATGACATAGTAAAGAAACTGAAAGAGAAACTCAGATTATTGGAAGAAAAATAGGACAATGCAAGTAACCAATAAGCAATCTCTTAAACAATTGAGGGTCTTCAAAAGCCTGGAACCTGAAAAAAAATTCAGAGTTAGCTAGCCAAAAAAAAACCCTCACCTTTTCAGTGGTGACCTTAGAAAGGTCTTTATAAAGAAGCTTTCGGATGTATTCTTGTAGTGGAGGTCGCTTCTTTTTAACTGTTTTTTCAGCTGGAGGTGGGTTACAGTAATAGTAGGCATTCTCAACCATTGTAACATACCGGGCATCTAAGTGCATTGCTTGCTTCTTGCGCATCATTTGCTCCTAAATATAAATTTATATTAGCATTATAACAAACAGAATTTACCAATATGTTTTGTTATGTGCATAAACTATGAAAGAAGCAAAATGCTTTCTTAAAAATGCAGCTGTCTGCTGCTACTGAAGTGTTAAAGCAAGTAAAAATGCTCATCTGTATGAGCTCCTAATCTGAATATAGTTGCACTATAATTGCCATTCACAGAAAGTAAAACATAGGCAGAGAGGAGGGGCAATATATGATTGAAAGCTCAGTTTATAACAGGTATGTCTATTCTCACTGAAAAAATATGTTTCATGTTTCATATCATTATGTAATTACCACTACTATCTTAACTTAACATAACTTTACAACTACATTGATCTCCCGCACTGTATGTCTCACTATATCACCCTCTCACCTATTGTAAACATCTGCATAATTTGCAGAAGGAGAAATATCAGGTTAAATCTTACCAGCAGGACACTGGTGCGCAAGTGAGAATCTGGAGATCGGAAAAGAAATCTTCCACAAGTTTCTAGTAGAGTGCATGCCATTTCTATGTGGTGATGTGAGAAGTCTGACAACAGCATCTGTGCAAAGTGTTATGTTTATAGTTACATTATGTTAGGACTGAGTATAAAAGTAGACACAATCTGTATTTTATTATATTTACTTCTTAAAGGGGTGGTTCACCTTTAGGTTATTTTTTTAGTATGTTATAAAATGACTAATTCTAAATAACTTTTCAATTGGCCTTCATTTTTTCTTTTTTATCGTTTCTGAATTATTTGCCTTCTTCTGACTCTTTCCAGCTTTCAACTAGGGGTCACTGACCCCATCTAAAACAAATGCTCTGTAAGGCTACACATTTATGGTTATTGCTCCTTTTTATTACTCATCGTTCCTTTCACCTCTCCTATTCATATTCCAGTCTCTTATTCAAATCAATGCATGTCTGCTGGGATAATTTCATCCCTAGAAACCAGATTGCTGAAATTGCAAATTGAAGAGCTTTGAATAAAAAGCTAAATAACTCAAAAATCACAAATAATAACTCTCTACATCATACTGAAAATGTATTTAAAGGTGAACAACCCCTTTAAGGAAGGAAAGGCTTAGAGAGACTAGGCAACTATACAAGCTTCCAAGTACCCCAGCCCTATGCATGGGTTCAACCACCTCCCATGAGACTGGGGAAAGTACCAGTATAGTGCACTACTCTGAGCCAAAGGACACTGGTCAGAATCAATGTATCAATTCAGGCATATAACAGGCATCTGAGAATTATTTTAAGATACTGAGCAGGGAGGCACAGCACCTGTAATTGCCCAGTGGATCAACTTGATTAATAAAATTCTCCCTGCGATTAGACTTACCTATGAAGGACGAGGATGCCCATCGAAATTCGATAGGATATGGTCCCCTTGGCTGGATAGTCATGCAATTGAGCCCTCTAATTAACCACCCATTTAACGATCTGTCAGTTATGTAACGTTGTTGCTTGGCACCTTGTAAGTCAGGAATATTTGGATCCTGTAGTAAGTTCTTCTCATACTGAAATGCATATTTGTATTCCTATGGTTTTGTGTGAAGACACAGTGTATACCTCTTTCTTTCTCGTGTCTATGTTCTTGTTTTAAATGTAATAAAACAAAATAAAACCTTTTAAAAGATACTGAGCAGGGCATATATATGCTACTGCGGATTACGGCAGCAGGTTGCTTGCCACTCAAACCCAGCTACTTCATCTCTGTGGACTATGGCTGTACATCGTTTCCATCTTAGTCTAAAATAACATTGTGGGGCTTCCCTTTCCTATCCATCTCCCTTTAAAGCACCTGGCACAGATAGATATGTTATAACCAGAAACAGCTTTATCAAATAGGGTTAAGAGGGGCAGCTACCTAATCTTGTTGCCCTCCCTTTAAGCCAAGGCGTCTAAATTGCCAACGTGGCCCTGTGTAGTTTTTTCCAGTTAGGATCAAGAAACTATATTCAATGACCACAGTATGCAGAGTCAGCCATGCATTTGTATTGACTTTCTTTTGTTTAAACAGTACATAAATCCCTAAAAACAATGGTTGTGGTGATTGCATCTTATTGAGAGGACAGCAGCACCAGTCAGCAAGCAGAGCAATAATGACAGAAACTTAATTCTTTCCACCTTTACCTTCATACACTGTTTTGATCCAATCATACCCATGTCTGTCCCTTAGGCCAGGGTTTTCAAGTTGGCAACATGGTTTTATTAAATGCAGCTTTCTAAAGGAAAATAGTGTGCAGATAAATGGTTTTCATAGGGATTTAAGCTACTCTCAGAAATCCAGTCAAACAGAGATTCATAAGAAATTCTTGCTTATGAATGTAGTGATTGGTGGTTCTAATGAAGTCTTCGCTGCTTTGGCGGCTACAACCAAGTTCTTTACCATTAAGCTGCCTGTTTGACCAAAATTTTCCAGTGAGCCTGACCATCCCCCATGTTTACTGTGAGATGTAATGAGCCCCTACTGGGTACATAGCTTTTAGATTACTACAAAACTACTGTTAAAACGTTACAACAACCCCCCATTACCCGTGATAGTAAATAGCAATATCTATGTGCAGGCGCAAGGCAGAAAATATTGACAAGTGTACTCTCAGGGTATATTTCAAGCAGTACTACAACAAATAAAATGTAATGCAATTCTCGATAGTTACCAGTGTTTTGTCGCTCAGTTTTACCTATGCATTTCAGAGATCAAACTCTGCCATTGTGAGTCAACACAAACCTTTAAACAATGCAGTGTATCCGTTTTGCTGAACATTTTAAATTTCGCAAGTTCTCCTATGAATCTCACAGTCTTATTCTTTGTTTCAATGTTGATTTGATCCTTCTTTCTAACCTGTGAAAAAAATGCATTGTGACATTTAAAGGGTAATAAAAACCAACCAAGTTAGGTCACACGACAACAAGCATTGCAATTGGTTTCAAGTAGTACACCAGTTTCTTAACAAAATAGTATACCTTTAACAATTTATTTTTTTTCTTAACAGTATCCTAAAATTCAAGTTTTAAGTTAAATTTTCCACTCTCTCATGTTTCCCAGCAATATTTCATGAAGAGAATGGTGGTAGTAGCATCGCCAACTTTCTACAATTTCTTATATATCTGGCAAACAGAAGCTTCAGTCCCAACTGAGCATACACCATCCGTCCAACTTTTACAGCTGATACATGTATTAGCTGCACTCAGTATCGACAGAGTGAAGAATTAAACAAATTCATTTTTAAAATAGGAAACCGGTAAAAAAAATTAAAACTGTTGAGACTAACTATTTTGGTGTACTATTATCCTTTATTAATACAGTGCCACCAAGTAACAGTGTCCACAGGGATTATACATCGTCATTCATCTTTCCCCAGTGGAACTTACAATATAAGGTCACCAATCACAACAAAATATAAAGCTTGATAGTATATATTATGTGATGATCACAATGTAGAGAGGTTTATGTATTCTCTTTCAATTTTGAAATCCTATCTACCCACTTTCCAAGATAATAATGTAAAGCCTGCTGCAAGGCAATTTCAAAAATACTTTTTTCCCTCAACAGCGAAAAAGCCATGTTTGATGCCAAGATCTCTTAATAATCAAGCAGGGCAAAATTTTAAAAAAAATGTTCCAGTTTTGGCTGTATAGGACTGTTAAAATATATTGCATCTGAAATATGGTCTGTTGTTCAAAGATGTGGCAGTTCAATGCATATGAAGCTACTGAAAACCCTTTAGACATGTGAAAAGTAACTTATAAGAAACCTACTCATGAATGACTGCAAATGGTAGACATAGGAGCCCAGTGTGCATTTGCCAACCAAACTGTAGTACAACTGGCTGGCAACAGCTATAAGCACTTACATCAATTTATTTGCCAGCTCCCATTATCGGAAGGTTACTTGGGTTACTAGCAGAGATATTCTGGGGACTCTGTTCCCCCGCAGATCTCCTGTATGCCAAGTTTCTAACCCAACAGTGCATCTAAGCTTCTTGTTACTTGCAGAAAATGGAAAAGAAATTTAAGCATGTGTCAGATCACAACAATATGTTGCCTCATTTCTAATTTCCATACTGTATACTGTATACTTATGTAAAGTTATTTTATTCTTGCTTTGTTTTTCATGGAAACCTTCATGCTGTTTTTGACTCATCTCAACTTATCAAGTGATTCTCTCCAATGTCAGCTGGAGGCAGTAGGGCAGGCACAAGGCTATCCCCATATGTAGTAAAATGAACTAAGTTTGCCCAGGAGGAGTAACTCATAGCACCCAATAAGATGTTTGATTTTAAACAGGTGAGAAGTAAATTCTACCTGCCAATTGTTTGATATGGGTTACTGCTTCTAGGCAAACTTAGTGCCTTTTATTACATAACTCCCTAAAAAGGATAGTGCCAGAGGCCTTTCAGCCAATGAAGAAGACTGAAAGAGTAGGGTCAGTCCTATGTGGAGTTAGGTCAGAAAAAGTGTAATTATCTGACCCACCTGAAAACTATATGTAAAGAATGTTACTTTTAAGATCACGAAAGTAAAAGTAAGTCTTACATGGAAACGAAAGTCCCCTTTTAACATAGAACAAAGGTCTTCTGCTATATCAGACATGCATGGGTGCAAGGTGGCCACTAGTCTGGCATAAAAAGGGAGAAGATCCAGTCTGAAAGTGAAGAATATGCTGTTAGGCTCTACAGGCTCAAAATATTATACAACATTACAGGTAAGTCATATTAAGGAAAATATGTTATTGCTAGTCCCATTTCCTATTTTCAGTCATTTGCCATATTTTGCAAATGGCTCTGTACAAAAATGTTCTCCTAATCAGTAACATTAATCAAAAACATTAGGATATATAATAGTACCTCTGTCTGGGAACAATGAAAAGTGCTCTGACCAGTTTCCTCCTATTGGCCTTTGTGTTCATGTTCATGCAAAAATCCATTGCTGCCTGCAAATAAACACATTGAATATAGCATTATGTTATGGTTTCTCGATGTATTTACCAACAGTGAAATTGCTCCAATCCACACATTTACAGCAACCTGCGGTTTCATTATGTTCTCCACAGAAGTGAAGGCCTTTTATTATTCACTTCAGCTTCTTATGGCAAATATCATCATCTTGACTAGAAACATTTATTAGCTATTGATCCAAGTAAAATTTAATCTAAAATGAGGATTCACATAAACTATCCATTTACTTTGCAGAAAAAAAAACACAGTAATACAGCATGGCTGCATAGATCCTACTGTAGCCTAAAATGTGCATTTAATCTTATTGTTAAAGGAATTGTTCAGTGTAAAAATAAAAACTGTGTACATAGATAGGCTGTGCAAAATAAAAATGTTTCTAATATAGTTAGTTAGCCAAAAATGTAATGTATAAAGGCTGGATTGATTTGATGTATAACATATCAGTCTGAACACTACTTCCTGCTTTTCAGCTCTCTTGGTTTACACTGACTGGTTACCCTGGCTACCAGGCAGGAACCAATCAGAGACTTGAGGGGGGGGCACATGGGTCATATCTTTTGCTTTTGAATCTGAGCTGAATGCCGAGGATCAATTACAAACTCACTGAACAGAAATGTACCATGTGGGCCCCCCTTCAAGTCGCTAACTCAGAGTTATAGAGCTGAAAAGCAGGAAGTTGGATTCTGTCTGTTTAATTAGACATCTGTTCACTCCAGCCTTTATATATTACATATTTGGCTAACTAACTATATTAGAAACATTTTTTATTTTGCACAGCCTATCTATTTACACCAGTGATCCCCAACCAGTAGCTCGCGAGCAACATGTTGCTCTCGAACCCCTTGAATGTTGCTCTCTGTGTCCTCAGAGCAGATGCTTATTTTTGAATTCCAGGCTTGGAAGCAAATTTTAATTGCATAAAAACTAAGTATAGTACCAAGTAGAGCCTCTTGTAGGCTTCCAGTCCGCATAGGGGCAACCAAATGGCCAATCACAGCCCTTATTTGGCACCCCATGGGACTATTTTATGCTTGTGTTGCTCTCCATCTCTTTTTACATTTGAATGTGGCTCATGGGTAAAAAAAAGTTTGGGGACCCCTGATTTACACAGTTTTTATTTTCACACTGAACTATTCCTTTAAAGGGATACATGCAATTTCAATACGCATCAAGTGCTCCTCACACATAATCCTCTACAGAAATCAGTTTTTTAAAAACTGTATATTACCAGGGGTGCCAAAACATGCTCCTGGTAATGTTAAGAGTCAAAAGTTGTTTTTTAAATTGGAATTTCAGCTATTCTAGTGCAGAGCGCAATTGCATTCTTTGCACTAACTATGTGGCCCCCTCCTCAAGCTAAACAAGTAAGCGTGGTTAAAGAATATGGAAAGCTGCCTCAGAGCACAAACAGGCTAGGAAAACCCCTGCAGATACAAACACCCTACCTGTCCCATATTTTATTAAATTTAAATTTCATACATTTAATACATTAAAGGTCATATTAACACTTGGAATAATAACTTCCAGGAACAATATTTTATCATTCTAAATACATATACAGTGTGAGGCAGAGGGGAAAATTTAGCTCCAAATAAATTTTCAGAGACATTGGATCCTGACACACCCCTTTAGTATTAGAAAAAGCCATGCACGGGCAGATTTTGTTGTATGGAAAAGACTGATTTTAGCATGATCTGATAAAATAGTCTACTTATCGTTACATTGATGGGGTGCATATGGTCGTAACGATCAGACAGGTTTAAACAGTTTTGGCTTGAATCAATTAAATTGGTCAGATAATCATTAAACGATCGTTCACTGCATATGCCTTATATGAAAGTAAACAATAGAACAGATAGTCAGCAGTGAATTTATGTTAGATCTTGAAGACTACATAACAAAATACACATATCGTTTACCATGTATGGGTGAATGGTTTGTTCAAATGATTGTTTAGCCGATAAGATTGTTTACAGAGTTGCGACAAAATCTGCCTGTGTATGGTGGCTTTACCTAAAGGTTGGAGTAAGTTTCAACATCCTACAAGTTAGCTCAGAAATTCATATACCCTGTTTAATAAGCATCCATGCACCATCTAGTGGCTGGGGCAAGAATAGTACAGAGCAGAAGAATAGGAGAAAAAGCTCTGTTCTATAGGACAGGGGAAAAAATTAATGGCTGAGGCTGTAGCTACCTGGAAGGCTAAGCTGGCTAAGGAAAATAGATACTGAACCAACACAACACATTATTAACACTCAACAAAAAAACTAATTAGCTAGTTTATTCATGGGGCCCCCCTATACCTCCGGGGCCCCCCTGCAGCCACAGGGTCTGCTTCCGCTGTAGTTACGCTCCTGAATTAAATGCTAATTAAAGTTTTTTTTAAAGCAGACCAAGTCATATAAATGTATAAAGACATAAAAGATAAAAAGGGATATACATGACAACATACCTTATCTATCAGATCACGATTAACACAATTGGGCAGCTGCTGAATAAAAGCATCTACAATGAGTTTTAAATGGGAGCCAGTGCTTGCCTCTTCATCTTCTTGCTCTTTTGACCAGGGGAAAAGAAGAGAGAATTTAAAGTCTCATTTACTAACTTTCTAGAAAGTAATATTCCAAATCTTGATGTAACCCTTGTTTTGTCACTAGCGGTTTAAGTCTGCTTACATTATGCATATAAGAAATTAGCTGTTAAACAAGCCAATTTTCTGCATTTATCTTTTTTTCAGGTTTAGAATTTTGAACATTCTTACCTTGTTCATCCAGAAGTTTTTTTGTTAGGTCTTCTGCATCTTCAGCACCTTCCAGTTCCATGCCTTCATCATTGATATCCAAAGTCTCCAACTCCAGCTCTAGCTCTTCTGTTGTGGGCACATCTTTCTCTTTACTATCTGTTGAATATGGACATAGGGCCAGGAGTTAACAAAAAAATATCAAAACATTTTCTTGCAAAAGGTTTATTAACAACTACAATGAATTCTGCAAGAAATACTAACAGCAAACTTTAATTTGAGTTAATAAAAAAATACTAAATAAAACGTTTCAGAAAATGTGAGATACTTGGTAAGTGTATATTGATAGTATCAGCACTCACATTGGTCGTTTTTTTGTTTAAAGGGGTAGCTAACATTTAAGTATACAATATACTAAGTATTTATATAATATAAATGTCACATTTTAAGGTTTCAGATTATTGGTATTGGCAGCTCAGAAGCCAGGACAATTGGAATCAAAAGAGAGAATTTTTGTACTCACCCTTAAATCTTTTTCTCTTGTCCTATATTGGAGGACACAGGCACCGTGGGGATGAAGATCCTGCAGCTGGAGAATGGACACTAACATGTTAAAAGTGACTCTCCCTCCTGCTCTGGGCTTCATCCCCTGCCTCCTCCTATTACATTCAGTTTCTACAGAAGAAGGAGCAATATGACCCAAAACAGAAGATGAGTATAGTAACCCCCTAAAAAACTTTGGAACAATGTATATCTCCTAACGTGGAGTAACAGAACAATTTAGTTGTGAACATCAGTGTCTATACAGGGAGGGAAGGCCTGTGTCCCCCAAGATAGGACAAAAGAAAAAGATTTAATGGTGAGTACACAAAATCTCTCACTCTCTTGCCTAAGAGACTACACTAAGCTTGTGTGTGTAGCCTGTAGAATCGTGTGAAAGTGTGAAGGGACGCCCAAGTGGCCGCTCTGCAGACTTAAGCTTGGTGTCGCACAGCCCAGGACGTACTGATTGATCGAGTAGAGTGAGCTCTCACTCTGATTGGTGGAGTTTTCCCTTTCACAGCATAAGCTTGGGTGATGGTGGTGCGAATCCACTTAGCTAACATTGTCTTGGCTGCTCTAGTTCCACGCTTAGGTCCATTCGGAATAATGAATAGTGCATTGGTTCTCCTGATGTCCTTAGTAGCTTGTAAGTAGGACTTGAGCGCTCAAACTACGTCCAGCTTGTGCAATTTGGTTTCAAGAGGATTTTTGGGTTCTGGACAGAATGAAGGTACAATGAGATCCTGATTTAGGTGAAACTTCCGATACTACCTTTGGTAGAAAGTCCGGAGTAGGCCTGAGTACTACCTTGTCCTTGTGAATATTGGGGAAAGGTGACTTGCATGAGAGTGCAGCTAATTCCGAATCTCTCCAGGCCGATGTGATGGCCAGAAGAAACACCACCTTTTCAGTTAGTGTTGACAGAGGAATCTCGTCCAACGGTTCGTATGCGTCCTCCTGTAGAACTGAGAGTACCAAGTTAAGGTCCCAGGGTGGTACAGGGTAACGATATGGTGGAACCAAGCAAGTTCACATAGAACCTGAGGAACCTGTGGTTAGCCGGGTGAATTGGAATGTAAAGATATGCATCCTTGATGTCGATGACAGTCATAAATTCGTTGTCTTCCATGGATGCCAGGACAGACTGTATTGATTCCATCTTGAAATGGCACCATCTGATGAAGGGATTGAGATCCTTTAGGTCTAAGACTGGTCTCAGAGAGCCGTCCTTTTTGGGTACCATGAAGAGGTTGGAATAGTACCCTCTTCCCCTGTCTGTCTGTGGTACAGGTTGAATAGTTCCCGCCGAGACAAGGTCTTGGATGACCGGGAGGAATTCGTTTTTTTGGTGGCTTAGTCTGGGTAAACGGTATATGAAGAATCTGTGAGGTGGTCTTTGAGTGAAGAGTCCTTTTGAAACCACCCGAAGGACCCACAGGTCCTGTATTTTTCTTTTCCACACCTCCCGAAAGGATTGGAGTCGACCTCCTAGAGGGATCCCTTCGGGGGTGAGCACCCCTTCATGCTGTGTTGGACTTGTCCTGAGAGAACTTCGGTGGTGCCTTGGCGGACGACCAGCTGGGTCTCTGCTTGCCTTGGTAGTGTGATCGGAAGCTGGGATTGTATTTATCTGCTTGAGACTTAGTCCTTTGGCCCTGCCTGAAGGGACGAAAAAAGGGGCGTCTCTTGAAGGGTGCTCTCTAGGGTCTGGCTTGTGGAAGGAGGGTGCTTTTGCCGCCCGTTGCCTGAGAGATTATTTTATCGAGTTCGTCCCCAAAGAGTAGTTTCCCTTGGAATGGGATGCTGACCAGGGATCTTTTAGATGTTAGTTAGATCGGCTGACCAAATCTTCAACCACAGGAACCGATGAGCCGCCACAGATTGCGCTGAAGCCTGAGCGACCATCTTTGCTGCGTCAAGTGCTGCGTCCCCGATGTATGTAGTGGCGTCTGCTATTTGAGAAAGGAGATTGTTGGTAGTTGGATCCACTGACCCAATGAGCTGTGCTGTTTGTTCTACCCAGACCTCCAAGGCCTTAGCAACCCAGGCGATAGCAAAGATAGGCCAGAGTGCGGAACCTGCCGCTTTGAAGGTGGACTTGCAGAAGCCTTCTAGATGCTTATCTATAGGGTCCTTCAATGCTGCCACGTCTGCCACTGGGATAGTGGTATTCCTGGATAGTCTGTAGACTGGAGGGTCAAATGCTGGAGGTGATGACCAGAGATTGGTGCACTCTTGAGGAAAGGGATGAGAGTCTGAGAGAAGCACCTGGAAAACTGTACCGTGATCGGGGTTTTTCCATTGTTTTTCCATTGTGCCATAATTATTTCCTCAAGCTGTTTGTATGCTAGGAATAAGAAGGATCTCTTCTTTTATCTCTTAAAGATATTCTTTGCTGGCTCTATGCAACGCCTGGCACCCTAAATCTAGAACCGATGCCAAGCACCCTGGTCTCAGCTCGTGCTTCCGCCTGTAGCAGCCGCCTTTTGCTTCGGGAGGAGCCCTCAGCTACTCAGATGCCACCAGGTCTTAAAACGAGAAGTGCAAGGCGCGGGGTTCTAGACAAGCAGAGGGACACCAACTGTAAGGCAAGAGTCTTTGAGCTGAGGGTCACAGTACAAAGCATGAGACAAATCGTAATCAGAACAGGCCGGGTCGGGGCAGGCAGAGAACAAACGTAGTCAGGCAGGCAAGGGTCAAACCAGGAAGTCAATCAGAGGGATAAGGCAGAATTGGTGTCGGATATCAGGCAAGGGGTCACAACAGGTAGTCAAAAACAGGTTTTCAAGATCAGAATAGCAACAGCTAAGCACCAGGAACAAATCCTATCACGGGCACTGACAAATACAATCTGCCACTTTAAATAGGTTTGAATTTCATGCCACTGTGCGCCGGCATCATCACGCCAGCGTGAGTGCGCCTACAACCCGGAAGAAGCCCTAGGAAAGAACAGGCACAGAGGATTGCTGATGCGGCGGGCGTCCCTGCCGACCCCCTTGACCCACTGGACCACCAGGGAGGTGAGACCTCACACCTTACTTTGGATATGGGATCTGCAATGTTCAGTGTGCTAAGTACCGCTTGTATGAGACCTTCTAACTCCTTTTGGGTTCTAGGAGTGTCTAGGTCGGGATCCAAGTGCTCCTGGTCCAAGTTGTCCTCTGATTGGACCTAGCCTTCCTCATCAGAGGGATTGAAGGGTTCCCTAGGGGAATATGGAGGGGAAGGTGCTTGTCGTTTGTTGCTTCCAGGGCGGTTATCTATCTGGTGGGTGGAGTGAGATAAACGCTCAAGGACCTTGTCTAAGGTCTCGGGAATGCAGGCCAAGTTTTGAATGCCTGCGAGTGAGAGGGATAGTGCCCTAACCAACTCAGATTTAGAAGTGCTGGCCAGGGGAAATGGCGAGGGTTCTAATGGTCTGCAGGCCATACACACAGAATCAGCCAAGGCTAAGTGAAATTTGGTCTTGCATTTTGTACAGGCAAGAAAAGTGACCTGTGCATGGGTGCGTGCTTGAGCAGAGGACTTGGAGGTCCTGGGCGCTTCTGCCTTGTCTGCCATAATGCTCCTTTCACTCTTGGCAATGTCACTCAAGAGTAGGATAGTAGAGAAGAGGAGAGGAGGAGGGTGTTAGAACAGCATTTCCCTGCCTAAGGCGCAGGTAGAGAGGGGGAGATAAGGAGACTTGCCTGTATCAGAGGATGGTCTCACCCTCTGGGGTCCCTGTCAGAGGGAGGGCTGATCTGCACCTCTGCTATGGCTCTGTGATCCGGTCCCTGTGTGTGCCGGGCGGAGAGAGCCTAATTCGCGGTCGGGAGCTGAAGAGGAGAGCCGGATGTGGCGAAAAGGTGCTCCCTCAATGCACTGTGCGAAGGTCAGGGCGCCTTCCAACTTGACTGGATATCTGCCGTTGGTAAGGGAAGGGATTCGGTAAGAATCGGAAGGGTAAGGTAGCACTCACCAAGGAGCCAGCTGTGTGTGAGCCGAGTGGCCATAAGTGCGTCTCAGAGTGAGGCGCGAAGAGGAGTTGTGACGCATGGAGGTAGTGGGGGAGGGCAGCTAACCTGGGAGCAGTGAGAGTGAACCGGAGGGTAGAGGGGGTAAATGGAGAATTTTACTCACCAATGACGCCAGTTGGTCTGTGCCCTGCGAGTATTCTCCCGATTCCAAATACACACATCTAAACATATGTGGAGCAATCCACACACACACACATATACATACATATATATATATATATACATACATATATATATATATATATATATATATATACATATATATATATATATATATATATATATATATATATATATACACATACATACATATATATATATATATATACATATGTGCACATGACTATACACCTGGGTGTATAACGCTACTGCAGGCCTCCGGGGAGCGGGAAGACAGCGCAGGGGGACAGGAGCTAGCCTGCAGTCCTCCGGAGAGCCGGAAGGCAATAGGGCAGCGTGAGGTATCAGCTGGAGAGGCTCTTGAATAGATCCGTGGCCCCTTAGTGTGGCGTGATCTTAAACCAGGGTCCTGATCATTTGCTCCAGCCAAAGAAAAATGTGTCTTCTCCTTCTGAGGACACTAAATGGAACTGAATGTAATAGGAGGAGGCAGGGGATGAAGCCCAGAGCAGGAGAAGGAGTCACTTTTAACATGTTAGTGTCCCATTCTCCACCTGCAGGATCTTCATCCCCACGGTGCCTGTGTCCCCCAATTAGGCAAGAGAAATATAATTATCAGCCACGTAGCATCAGCTTATATGAAAGGCAAACCAAAACACCTAAGCTTAGCTTTTCAAAGCACACTGAGCATGTGCGTGTCACTAACAAAATCCAAGATGAGAAACTCCTTTGACAAATTTGAAGGCCTGGATCATTACTAGTATAGAGATGTTGATCTGTCTGGCTGTAAGTTTAGTTTATAAAATATGTAAACTGATTTAAAGCTTAGATATGAACAAAGGCTTGTCAGAGATTAAAGATCTCATGGTATCGCTCCCATAGTTCCCCAGCAGACATCTTCATAAACAAATGTTTAAAGGCAAACTATTACAAAAAAAAACACAATATTACAATAACAATAACACAATATTTTATCATATGGATAAAAAAGTGAAATGCAATTATTTAAAAATTTTGTGCTGTGTATTTTGAATATGAGGTTTTAGAACAGACACACAAACCTTTGGAATTGTCTTTGCCAGTTTCCTTATTTTGAGAACTTTTCTCATTATCCTTAAATAGGATGGCTGGGACAAAAGCCTTCAAATCAATCAGATTCTCATAGAAGTTGCGGGCATCCTCATCTTCCCAAATGCCTCCTTCTAAGTCATAATCTCCAGGTTTTCCAGGTGTGAAGATATCAATGCCAGGCCCATGTTCTACAATAAAAGAGACAGGTTAATTTCTGCATACACAAAGCAAATTTAGAAACAGTGGACAGATGCTAAAATCTGGGTTACAGATGCTACTTGCCAAAATGCCACGTATTTATTTAGTTTTTGTATTATTATTATAGTCTTCAGTGGGAATTACTTGTGCTTTAAAGGGCTGCAAACGGAGATGCAAATAGTTAGCTTGTATTGGAGATTGCATTCAGATATTAGTATTTATGAAACAGCTGATAACATGCAGATATATGATGACATTTCATGTTGCCCAGCATGCTTGCATACTCCTGAGACTTACACATTCACAATAAAACTATAGCAGATGTGTTGTACAGAAGTCCAGATTCTAGGGAAGGTTAAGGGTATACCAGATTTTAGGGAAGATTAAGAAGAAATGAAACAGCAAAAGCTGAACAGGGGCAAGTTGGATAGCAAAACAATGGCACAAAAAATGCGCTGGGGGGTTAGCAACAGCATTTATAGGTGTCAGCAGGTGGGGCTGATAGATAAGGCACCTGGTCAAGTAGTATTTACTAGGGCAAAACTTGGTCCAGCTCTGGGCATACATGTACTTAAAAGGTAGGCCTCCAGTATACGGATGGAGAAAGTTTTAAGGAAATTGCTGACTGGAAGGTAGTGTGTTTTTAAAGAGAGCAGTGTACTACATGCAGAAAGAAGGTGTACCAAACAGCATGCTGGACATGCTAAAATGAACAAAAGTTTGCTAATGCTGCTTTAATTTGTAATCTGCATTTAGACCCAAGTGTTAAAAGAGGACTAAAGATCAACAATTAATACAGACAAATGCTGCACATTATGTTTTGGCATTCTAAACTAGCAGAATGTATTGTATACACATATAGCTTTGAAAATAAAACAAAAACAAATGTCATCTTATGCTCTGGGCTACGGTTAGCTGTCTAAGCTTAGGGATGAAGTTACAATACACAGTATAAAAATATAACAGTTGTGATACAAGGCTAAATAGTTATTAAATGTTAAGTGCTTAACAAGACAGCTTAAAATTAAGGGACAGATTTTATCAAGGGTCGAATTGAAAATTCTAAAAAAAAAAATTATGGCCAAAACTATCAAATTCTTCTAGGGAATTGTTAAAATTCGATTAGAGTTTTGTAAAAATTTGAATTTGATTTTCGATATTTATCAAACTCTGGCCCTTTAAGAACTCGATTTCTACTATTCAACACCAAAAACCTGCAGAATTGCTGTTTTAGTCAATGGGAGACGTCCTGGGTTCAATTTGGAATTGTCTGCAGCCTTCCTGACATTCAAGTTTTTTTCTGGTAAAAAAACTCAAATCAAGTTTTTAACACTCAAATCAAATTAGATTTGAGTTTTCGAGTTTATAATATTACATTTTTTTAAATAAATTTCGATTGGTCGAATTTCGAGTTCATGGGAGACAGAAACTGAAGTGAATTATTGAGCAATTTCTAATAATAACAGCTGAATATCTACCCTCCACAGCAGTCCCTGATACTATTTGAAAGTTCCAGATAATCCTCACTAGTCCTCTCTGTTTATAACTTGTACAGTACATCTCATTCCTTCCCCTTTTCCTTTATATTTGCCTACTCTTTCTCTAATTTCTTGTTGTAAAGTAAATTTGCTATAATTTATTACCAAGTTAATTTAGTCAGCCTTAGTGTACTCTGTGGTGAAAAAAACGAAGGACTAAAAAAATGATCTACCCTCCGGTGCAGGTTTGTCCTGGGGAAGTTCTGGCATATTTTCATCCAGCAGATCTGCAAGTGACTGACAGTTGGCTAACAGCTTCTGGTAAGATGTAGCAAACTCCTCATATTGCTTGTGCCTGTCTTCACTTAGTTCCCCTTTAGTGTGCAGAATGCGCCTGTATAATAATAATAATAATAATAATAACAAAAATGAGTACTAATGTACAATATTACCTCATTAAAAGTTATTTATTAATACTGCATAGGAACAGGTTCTATTTTTTGTTTTGATTCATGTAAAAAAATTACACCCGCCACTGTTTGCAACTGGTACAGGCCAGGCGCCGATAAAAAGCCTTTTGAGAAGTTATCTATACTTTTTTGAGTATAAGGGGCAGATTTACTAAGGGTCGAATTTCAAAGTTAAAAAAACTTCGAAATTCGACCCTCGAATTAAAATCCTTCAACTTCGAATATCAAAGTCAAAGGATTTTTCACCGAATTTAGCGTTCGAACGATCGAAGGAAAATCATTTGAACGATTAAATCCTTCAAATCGAACGATTCAAACGATTTTAGCGTACGATTGAAGGATTTTCCTTTGATGTACAAAGACTTAGAAAATGGTTGTAGAAGGTCCCCATAGGCTTACATAGCACTTCGGCAGGTTTAATTTGGCGAAGTATTAAGTCAAAGTTTTTTTTAAAGAGACAGTACTTCGATTATCGAATGGTCGAATATTCAAACGATTTTTACTTCGTATCGAAGTTGAAGTAAATTCAAAGTCGTAGTATCCTATTCGATGGTCGAAGTATTCAAAAAATTACTTCGAAATTTATACTTTTTTAATTTAGAAAATTCGCTCGAGCCTTAGTAAATCTGCCCCTAAGTGTACGTGTAAGAAATGTATGTCAGACTGGTGTTCTGGGGGTCGTGTTTAGCACTTTCACTCCCGCATTGCTTAACTAGTCATTTCTGAGGTTCCCAATTAAATATAATTCCCAAACTTTAAAACTAATAACATGTTTTAGTAAATCTATGGGAGACTGCCGTCCAATAATTTGGAGCTTTCTGGATAATGCGTTTCCACAGAATTCCCCTTGAGAAAGACTTTATGCCAAAATGTAAGGACATTATCTGGCAAGAGTGTCCGCTTCCTTATATATCTTGTTATTCTGGTTACAATTTGGTGGTAAGTATTCAAACATTGCTATTTATTTGACATGTTTCTGATGTACAATTAATTGTAAAGAGCATGTTGTTTGCATTACTAATGAATGAATTACTATGAGATTTTTTACAATACCACCTGTGTTTATATATAATTTATTTTGACTGTGCAAGCCCCTAACAGTAAAATAATGGGTTTACGGATAACAGATCCCATAACTGTATATTGTAGTGCTTCTTTGTGGATGTGTTTGCAGCCACCCTTAGAAAAAGTGAGACACCAACTTAGTTTTTACCTATATAACTAAAACCTTTCACGTGCCTATATAAAATGTATGTAGAAACACCATTCATGTAGATTATCTATGCAAGAGCTCAACACATGCAAAATGATCAGTGAAGCCCTTGAATCAGTTGAGCATGATTTTTGCACACCTGTTCTGACGCTCTATATTTTGTAACTCTCTGTGGTCCCTCTTCAAATGTTTTGTCAGAGATGTGAAGTACTCTTTCAGCAAATTCTGGAAAGGCTGTTGTTTCTCTGGGCTGATGATCTCACTAGGAGGAAAGTTAAGATTGTATTTTTCAGCTGCACATTTCACTTTCCTGGGCACTAGGCCTGCAATATCATCCCCACAGTGTCGGCAGAAACTGATTACTACTGAAACATGTGTGTGGGATTCACGATCAGCATTAATTATGTATTTAAGCTGCTCATAAATAAGAGAAAGGCCTTCTTTATCAGTAAAGATACCAATGATGGTTAGCTCTGCAACAAAACGCAAGTCTGTTCTCAGCTTAGTAATATTAGGAGTCTTTTCCTCTTTGCGGGCTTCAAAATGCTTCTTCCACACTTGAAGAAGTGACTGCGCGAAATCAGCATATCGCTGGTGGAAAAGAGAACACAGATGCACAGCACAGTTAACATCAGATATTTTTAACTTGGCCTCTACAATGGAGGCAGCAGCCTCAGCTATGTACTTGCTGAGGTTGAGACTGTTAAAGTCATGAGACAATGAATCTCTTTGCTGTTCAGTAATGGTCTTGAGTTTCTTAACAAAAGCAGTGTTCTTCTTCAAACTAGAGTCCAGCCTGCTGAAGAAACTCTCCTCAGGTCGATTTTCAGGGGCATTCTGATTTTTGCTGCGAAGCTCCTTCCTAGTGTGGTGCCGTTCCCATGCTTCTTGGTGTAACTGATTTGCTTCATCCTTCTCTCTGATAAACAGAACCAGAAAAGTTGTCACTATTAATAAAGCTGAAATATACAGTATGGAACATTACATTATTTTTACAGGACCACATTTCAATCAGAAATACATTTCCCAATTGTTCCAAATCACAAGGGTTAAATGTTATGAATTGAAGATACATTTATGTGACCCTATGACAGGATTGGGTCTTCCGGTACAGCACCTGGCACAAATATAAGTGTTTTATTTTGGGAGGTGAGCGCTCCACATTTGTGACTCTAAGGGTTAAATTTAAGAGAACTAAATGTTAAATCTTTGAGGGTGTCAATATATGTCACCCACAGCCCAATCACAGGACTGGGTGCTTTCTTCTAGAGCACTTGACAACCATGTCCGATTAATTTGCTAAGAATCCTCTGCAACACCCTGGGTAGGTACATGAGCAGTATAGTAATTTTGGGGACATATTGGTACCCCCCTAGTGATTTAACCTTTCACTCTCCTTTAAGAATATATAGCTATAGCTGGGGAAAGACAAGTAAGCACATTGCCTTTAGGGAATGCCTAAAATGCATTTTAACACATGCTGCATATTAAAAGTTAATGGTGTATATATCATTCAGTCTACAAGAAAAGCATTACCAGTGCTAAAATAGATATGCAGTTGCTTCAAACTACTAAGCTATGACTACTAACAGCCATATAATGAAATGAAACTATTCATACACAGCTTTCAAAATAATAAAAAAATAAGTTATTATTCTACAACCCTTTTCCTTTCCTCAAAAAAACTATAAATTAAGACCCAAATGTTAGATTCAATTGCTACTGCAAGAATTTTAATAGTTCCTAAAAAATCCACTAGAGGACACAACAGAGTAATCAAATAGGCTAAATGAGTTGCTGTTTTTCAAACAAATAGGTTCCTATAAGATCTATCCTTGAATACAGAAGCATTTCAGGCTTCCTCAGGATCGTACTGGCCTGGCGTGACACCAGGTAAAAACCCGGTAAAATATCAGAACAAAAGTTCTGCACACTCTTAGTATGAAAAATTAAGTCCACTTTTGACTGCTGGTATAAAGCAGAATACAGGTAACAATAAAACTATAGGATAAATAACATTTTTACTGAATTTATGTGGAATAACAATGTATATTATCTCCTTATTTTTAGAACCCTTATAAATAAAGCAATGAAAGCTTAAATGGAAATCTTTATCTCCTATGATTTAATGGTGAAATAATGCTTAACAAAAAGCAGGCTTGAAATACTACATATTGTGTTTTTCTGCAGCTATTATAATAGCCTAATGCGGGAGTCATCAACTTTTTGAACCCATGAGCAACATTCATTTGTAAAAAGATTTGAGGGGCAACGCTAACATGAAAAATGTTCTTGGTTTGCCAAATAAGTGCTGTGATTGTCTATTTGGTAGCCCCTATGTGGACTGTCAACCTACAAGAGGCTCATTTTTGCATTAAATGTGTTTTTATGCAACCAAAACTTGCCTGGAAATTCAAAAATAAGCAGATGCTTTGAGGCTACTTGGGGCAACATCCAAGGGATTGGTGAGCAATATGTTGCTCACTAGCCACTGGTTGGGGCTCACTAGCCTAAGGTGAACACAGCCCTTTAACAGAAAAGATATCTACCCATCAAGCATCCATCTTTTTTCTGCTGATCCTCAGCAAATACTCTGGGCTACTGCGATTTACTTGAGCTACAACACAGAACCTAGTGCATTCTTTATCAGAAATTAATATTCTGTCCTTTAGAATCAGCTTGATGAGAGGATTGCCAATGACTCCAAAGCTAGAATCAATTCCCAAAAGCATCCCAGAGCGGACTGATCATGTGCAGTGTTACGAACACTCAAAAGATGGTCTAACAAGATGGCAAGCTCCTGTGGACAACTTTGAGGCCTGACACATTACTGTAATAGGGTTAACAAAGCTCTCTGCTGGTACATTAAGGGCAGTATATAAAATACAGCATTTATAGCTATATTTCTTTTTAGGCTTTACTTCTACTTTAAATTTTTAAATCCTCTGCACTCATGGTCCTCATGACAGCAGCTCATTGAACAGAGGTGTAAAGTTGAGAGGAGTGAATAACAGATGCCGATAGGAGCACCGATCACTCTACTATAAGATTTAGAAAATATATACAGTATATGTATGTATATATATATATATATATATATATATATATATATATATATATATATCTCTCCATGGAGCTGCACATGTTTACTATGCCATCTGCTGATACATTACGGCCAGTATATAAAATACAGCATTTATAGCTATATTTCTTTTTGTCAGAATGTTCATGAAAGTTAATTTGAAAATATTTATAAGGTCTTAAAAGTTAAGTGTATGCAGCAAATGTTAATATTTTCTGTTAAGTCAAAAGGGCAAACAGGATTATATATACAAATTAATCACAGCAGGTATATATAAGATTGCTTAGAATATATAAGTTTCATTGGGTCATAAACCATAAGTGGCATCACTAAGCACCATTTCTAACTGAAGACATCCGTTAGCACCATTTACAACTATATTTTATAGAGGATATTTGTGGCTCTTGTGTAATATGGATATAAATGCATATGCTGTGCCTTTTTGAATTTATACTTACTTGATTTGTAATGCATCAGCTTCTCTCTGATTAGCTTCCTCTTCTTCCTGTTTCTTTTTTATTTCATCTTCTTGGTTTTTATCCTCAGCATTCTTCTGCTCATCATTTGCTTTCACTTGATCATCTTCTTTTCTTTTGCACTCCTCTTCATTTATCCGTTTGTCCTCATCAGTTCGCTTCTTTTTTTCCTCAGCAGCCTTTGATTGATCTTTTTTGGTGCATGATTTTGGTTCTTCCCTAACCCGCTCTTTGCTGCTTGTGGCTTTCTTCTCAGCGCATTCTTTGTCCCTTGGGCTAGAGGGAGTTTCCTTTTCTTCCATGCCTGCTGGTTTCTTGCGTTCTCCTGGCATTATTTGTCAAAAGGATCCTATAAACACAAAAATTAAAATCAGTATATATTATATAGATCAGAACTATTTTAGGATAGCAGAAGGCAGGAAATATACTCAGGTTTATTTTTTTTATTTTTTTTATAAGACTGACAATTGTATTTGTCTTATAGAATACAGCAAAACCCTTCTTTTTATTAACTTTTTACCATCTCTTTAAGAAAGACACATAAATATCCTCAAACATTTTGCTCAGTACATGAGTATACATATTATATTATAGTTCTAAAGTCATTCCCCTTTTAAAGTAGAACATTTGGACAGGGCCCCACTTCGTAATTAATGAGGCTACATGCCATTGTCATCGAAAGTGGTACAAACCAAGGGTTAAAGGGATTTTTCACCTTCCAAACACTTTTTTCAGTTTAGTTGTTTTCAGGTTGTTCTCCAGAAATAAAGACTTTTTTCAATTACTTTCCATTATTTATTTTTTACTGTTTTTCCAAAATATAAGTTTAAATAAAGTTGAATGTTCCTATCTCTGGTGTTTGAGTCTGGCAGCTCAGTAATTCCTCTCTAAACTGTTACAATTTTGCAACATTGAGTTGATACATTTCTCAGCAGCATCTCTGGAGTATTAGCAACAATTGTATCAATTCTAACAGCTGCCTGTAATGAAACCCAGAGATTCTGCTCAGCAGGAACATAAATAAGAAATATATCAACTAAATGTATCAATTTAGAACAGTTTACAAGGTCGGCGAACCCCCCCCCCCACCAGAGCTGCTTTAGAATGTGAAAAATGACACTTTACACTTCAATATTAGAAAAACAGTGACAGATAGAAAATAGAAAGTAATTGGAAAAAGTCGTTATTTCTGGTGATCTATCTGAAAACAACTAGTTGTTTGAAGGTGAACAACCCCTTTAAGTCGCATTACATTAATGTTTCATCTTGGGGTTGGCAACCCAAAGTTCCAGATTAATCCAAAGAACACTTTTTTTCGTCTGATGCAATATTTTTTTAATAGAGCTAAAATTTTAATATTTTGATCCAGTTCACAATTTGTCCAAATCTTTTGTGTAGGACTTTTTATTTGGCCAAATTTTTCATTTAATAGGCACAGTATGGCAGATACTGGTCCAAAACAAACAAAGGTTAAAAAAAAAACCATTAGACAATAGATCCAAAAAATAGTATGATTATTTCACATCTAAATACAAAATAAAAAAGGCTATTAGGATGCATGGATATCTGCTTTTTTTTTATATTGTAATTCTGCAAATGAATTTAAGAGGACTTAAGTAACATGGAAATAAGTAACTTCGGGCATCTGTATATCAGTTCCTAATATCACTCGTTTTTCTACAATCAATTGCTCTGGCCTCCTATATGACTACATAAAATACAAGCTTTTTATTTTTCCAAGAGCAGTTTTTGACAAAATTTAACAGCATGACAGATTATGGATGGGGAGCTTTTAATTTTTTGCCAAGAACCCACTTGTGGGTAAGAAAATGTGTATTTTGTTGTTTTTTGTAAGCAATTACGCAGCAAGCCAGTGCAATCGATTGCCTGACCACAGGTGGTTGAAGGCAAGTGAATCTGCAACATATACATTGGTTACTTTAATGACAGTTGCAGGCGATGCAACAGCTTACTGGGATGCAGACTCTTTTAATTGTTAATGTTTCCCCCCTATGTAATAAAGCTATAGCAGACTTTCACATTCCCATACATGTAATGGCTGTTAATGGAAAGACAAGCTGGGACTTCAGAAAAATATTACTTTCGGTTACATAAAGTAACAAAGGAGACAAAGAATTTCCATGTGGCCAAAAGCCACAGAGCAGCACAGTACATGACATCCACACACTAAAATTTTACTTTCCATACAATAATATGAATATCATTTTGTATATTAGATATTAACTCAATCATGCCTTTTGCATTTTAAACCTCTAAGACACTTGGGTGGTATTGATTTGTAGTTGTATGTGTTTTTAATATGAAGCAATTAATAAGGGTTCCAGTGCTATAGTTAATGACTGCACTGTGTGTACAAGCTGAGAAAGTGCACGGAGGCCATTTTTTGCGACTGTCAGTTTATAAAGTCAACATGTAAGTGTACAAATACAATCCAAGGAAGGCAGCTGAGATTTGACAATTGGTACACACAACACTGGAAAAAGCAAATACAAAAAAAAATGCATATATTTACAAATCAATTTCAGTAATTTGGGGCATCTTAAATCAGCCATTCACTCTTGCATTATCCCTTGACAGCCACCAGCAACCAGTGGACAGTCCCTGTCATAAACATCAGTGCTTTTAAAACAGCTTGTCACTCTACTAAACATGGATAAGAACTGGAGACGGGGATGTCAAACCTGCAGCTATCCAACTTTGCTGGACTGAAACTCCCAACATGCCCCACAATGGAAAGCTGAGGGTTACAGTTCACCAAGAGTTGTAGAGCTGAGTTTCTTTAAATGCACAACGTTAGCTTGTCATGTTGTGTCCACAGGTAGCGGAGGAAGATGTCAACGGAGAGAATTTACACTACCGGAGCCTTCAATCACTCCGCACAAAAGAACTGCGGCGCTCTCTTTACCGCAGGAGGCTGGGTGTGTTAGTAAGACTGACACGAATGACAAAACAGGGTTCCAGCCCCAAGGCACTGTGGCCCGACTCTAAAACGTTTACCTTTCAATTTGTAAACACTCCGTTCCCAGCACGATTCCGTCCCGAAGACCCAGAACCGAGGCCGGCCATGCCACTGCCGTTCCAGCAAAATTAATGATTGTCCGCACTTAGTCTATATCTTTGTCCGGACAGTTGAATTTAAGAGGGAAAAAATGAAAACTATATAAATAGAAACGAATGACTTGGTAGAAGTCAAATTATTGTTAGTGGACAGGCAACGCTCAAACAGCTAACTGAAGGACCCCACAGGCCCCGGAAGCTTTGAGAACATAGAGGAAGCGGAAGTGCAGAAAATGTTAACAGGTGTTTGTTGGCGCTGTAGTGATATGATTCGAGGGAATGCTGTCATTTTCTGACAGCTGTGTAAGGCTATTACGTTGTAGTGCAATGGTAGCAGTAGCATGTGATATTTTCTTCATACCACGCGGACCTGGATATTTTTGGAGTAGGGAAAAACACTGAGGATATATATAGCTCCCAACATTTTGAAAATAGAAAGAGGAACAAAATGTTGTGTAGCGCGTAGAGTGTGGAAATTGACATTAGCCCCTAATTACCATTTTACAAGTTATGGAAACACACATTTCTGGGGGTTTTATGGTCAGGTTTTATGTGTAATTACAGTTTTGCTAATGAAGGTGACTTGCCCTTTAAGCAAGTCACAGTTTCCCCAAGAGACCTGCTTATTTTAAATAGTTACAATTGTTTCTTTGCTTATTTTAAAATGTATCTAAGTGCACCTGCCACGGATTCTGAGCTCTCTGCTAAAAGCCAATTAAGTTTTAGAAACTTTGTATCTTTTTCTGGCTGTTCAGTGCAGGAGATCAAAGAGAAAGTTGATACATTTTAGGGTTAGTTCACACGAGGAGATTCGGGGAGATTTTGTTGCCTGGCGACTAATTGCCTCTTCTTCTGGGCAACAATCTCCCCGAACTGCCTCTGCGGAGATTGTCGCCCAGAAGAAGAGGCGATTAGTCGCCAGGTGACTTCGGGCGACTTTGAAAAACGAAGCGGACTTTTCATTATAGCGGTTGGGAAGACACACAGAGGCAGTTCGGCAGATTGTCGCCCAGAAGAAGAGGTGATTAGTCGCGAGGAGACAAAATCTCCCAGAATCTCCTTGTGTAAACTAACCCAAAGGGGCAGATTTATCAAGGATCGAAGTGAATTCGAGGGAATTTTCGAAGTAATATAATTTGAAATTCGAAGTAATACTTCAACCATCGAATAGGCTACTACGACTTTGACTTTGAATTTGATTCGAAGTAAAATTGTTCAAATATTCGACCATTCGATAATCAAAGTACTGTCTCTTTAAAAAAACTTTGACTTCAATACTTCGCCAAATTAAACCTGCTGAAGTGCTATGTTAGGCTATGGGGACATTCTAGAGCAGTTTTCTAGATTTTTTTCTATGTTTTTTGAAGAAAAATTGTTCGATCGATGGAGTTCAATCGAACGATTTTACTTTGACTGCAAAACGGTCAAACTTGGTGAAAAAACGTCGACTTCGATATTCGAAGTCGAAGTAAACCCATTCGATGGTCGAATTTGAAGTATTTATCACTTCGAAATTCGACCCTTGATAAATCAGCCCCAAAGTGTACCAATCTGGCAGGTAAAGTAAAGCTTGATGCAATGTAAATAATAGCAAAGACAGATATATAGGAAGGCTGGACATCTTACCAGAAAATTTGGTAACAATAACATTGGTTTAATTACTGTGCTCACAGAAGAATTCACTTAGGTACCCTATTGGTAGGCCCCTCTGCAGGACAAAAATTAAACATACAGGGTTCCAGCATCCCTGCACATTATTTTATTATTATTAACATGTATTTATATATTGCCAACATATTGCATAGCACTGTAGCTTACAGACTAGTGTTAATTGGTAATTAATTACAGATCCCATTTCAGTCCTTCCAAACTATAAGCATTCACCAAGGACCACAAAGGCAGACCATACTTATTTTTACTTCTGAAATGGCACTTCAAGGGGGATGTAAACCCCAAAAGGCAATATTGCAGAATCACAGAGTATGTAATTCTAAGCAACTAAAAATGCTTTAAAAAAATATGCTGAAAATCAGCAATGCAGAAACAATCAAAAATATATAATTCATGTATACTCCACTATGCTGCAACTGTTGTTCATAGAACTGTCAAAATGTTTCAATTGCAATTACACTTACCCTAAATTTGCAACAGTAATTGATACAAAAATATATTAATGCCGAACATGACTGATCTTCTGACCAAGACTTGCAGGGATTTAAGTGGTGACATAATATTTTCATCCAATGGAAGGAGCTTTTTTCAGACATTTTCTTCCTACAGGTTTGCAAAAGAATTTACTGACTGTCATGGATGAATGTGTTTGCTCATCGCTGCAGGTAAACAACTGCAAACAAGCCAATAAAGCATGCAAAAAAGTTATTAGACAAGCTAAAATAGAGGATGAAAAGGGAATTGCCGGGAGGAGTAAAATGTATCCCAAATAAGTAATAGACTAGAAGGAACCATACCATCATAGGGAGGAAAAAAAGTTGATAAAAGAAGGGGAAAGCTGGAATTTTAAACGTTTATTTTTAATCTTTTTCACAACTGAGGAACAAGCTAATGGATATTTCCTATGTAATAAACCCAGTAGGTGAAAAACGATCCAGTTCTTAGCTTAATAAATATAAACCTGTTAGTTTGACATCAGTGGTAGGAAATTTTTGGGAGGGCATAATAAGGGTTAAGATACTGAAATACATTTTGTACTAGTAGGGTTTTTGCACAAATTTTCTGTAAAGCAGGATTTTAGGGGGTGGAATGCTACCCAACCACACCCACATTGGTTCAGAAACACTGGGGATGCACAGGAGATAAAAAAGTTTTTTAAATTTCCGATGCACCAATCCCCATTGCTCTGGTCCCAATTATGAAAATTTCAGCAAATAAAAGGGAGGGCATGGGGGTGACAAACGTGAGTGGGCCTAGGGGTGCCTGATATGTAAATCTGGCCCTGCTGATCTTTAGTATATATTGAGATATATATACTTCTGCTAAAGGGCACTTGAACAGCGGTTGGGGGATACAGTCATTTCCCCCCCCCCCAAAAAAAAAAGATAGCCCCCACCAGCATTAGGTCACCATGTTGTATAGCAAGCATGGGCATAATGAGCTAGTCTCACAAGCTGACGTCACACACATAATGAGCGAGTTGTGGCACTCACTCGTTATGCACATGCATGTGCCTCAACATGACCATGGGAGCTCCCTCCTAGTGCGGCCAGCCTATAGAGGGGCAATTTGTTTGAAAAGAAAATTACTGTTACCCCCAAATCTATTAGCCCGCACCTCTTGTGGCGTAAAATTTTTTAGGGTGATCCGTGCCCTTTAAGCCAGAAAGAAAACAGAAAATGTTCTGTGAGTAGCAGGGGCTGTATTCACTAAGATGGTGTAAAAGAAATATGAAGAAAAAAGATTAAATGAGGAAATTTGTAAAAAATATCTCCAGATTAGTAAATATGACATTTTTGTATGCTTAGAGATAAAATTGTTGATCCATGCGACACATAGGGGCATATATATCAAAGGTCGAAGTTAAAAAAACTTCGAACTTCGAATTCAAAAAGACCAATCGAATGGTGGTCGAAGTTTTAAAGAGATAATACTTCAAAAAAATTTGACCTTCGAATTTCGAAGTTTTTTCAAATTCGAATCGAAGTTGGACTATTCCTTAGTCGAAGTATCCAAAAGTTACTTTGAAAT
Source organism: Xenopus laevis (assembly GCF_017654675.1). Lineage (NCBI taxonomy): Eukaryota > Metazoa > Chordata > Amphibia > Anura > Pipidae > Xenopus > Xenopus laevis. The sequence continues at coordinate 88,155,611 of NC_054375.1, read as the reverse complement.
TCGAAGTTTTTTACATCGAAAATTCACTTCGACCTTTGATAAATCTGCCCTCTGAATATGGAGCACCGTTTGTGACATGCATCATGCTCAGAAAAGCTTATCTAAAGTTCATGTAGGTTTCTTTGGGCGTTATTGACTTCAGTTTGCTTGCAAAATTACCACCAAATTGAGAAAATGCTGTGTCTGAATTCAGACGTTAGTTTATTGTGGCATAAGACAACTTTCTGGCATGATAAGTGCACTTCACGCCCTCTGCGTCAATAAAGTTTACAGTAACATTTCTGGTATAAAAATGAATAAAAAACAACTATTAATTATTCTTAGGGTCAAATTACAAAGTAGTAAAACAGGGCACTTGATAGGGCTTTACAGAACCGCTCGGTGCTTGACCCCGTATGTGAGGGCAGTCGTGATGTTGCATTGACACCATTGAGACGCCCCGCTAGGTGGGACTGACTGTGCACCGCGCCCCCGGAGCCGACCAATCCGCGCCAGTGGGAAGGAACAATGTCCGTGTGCATGGCAAGACACTTGTGTGGGTTAACAGTTTATTTGCCGCTGAGTCGGCTGCAAGTGCTAGTAATACCATGTCTTCTTGGCTTAGCTCATGCAGGCGGGCGGTTGTATTATGGAGACCCGGCCTGCACAGATTGTATCGCACGGAGCGTGGGGTGTACGGGTACAGACCGAAGATAAGCGCAGGCAGCCAGCTCCAGGAGAGCAGTACCCGAGGCAAGCAAGCGGCCAGCCCGACAGGTTTGTGAGGCCTTGTAATGCCACAGAAAGAAATGACAGCGGACAAGCCGTATGAACCCAATGACCTATCTGTGTCTATTTAACTGGCCAGTGTGGCACAACTCTTCACCTCCTCCCTCAGCCATTTCATGGACACTTTCACCTGTGGCGCGCGTCCTCACACTTTTCTTTTTTGGAAGCAGTTTGCTTTTGCCTTCCTCAGTTCCATGTCAGGATGGAAGTGACCTGCCCTGTAGCAAAGGAGTAGGAGTAGGGAAGTGTAGCTTACAAACAAACAGGCTTTATAAATAGGTTAGTGAAATGCTGGGCCTCGGCTATGTGAAATTCAATGGCATAATAAGCTGTCCTGACTAATGGCAGCAACCTTGCATACTATGCTGAGTATAGCTGTTATGGTAAACAGTTAAAAAATGCATCAACCTAGCCCAGATTTATTATGGGACTGCAAGATTTTTATTCTTGCTATATGAATTATTTTTCTCTTAAGGCTGCCTGGTAATCATCTCCAAGGTTTTCATATCAACATGACTGGTTGCTAGGGTAAGAAAAAGCCTAGCAACAATAAACTGGAGAGCAGCAGAGCAAAATGCATTAATAAATAGGTTACTGAAACAAAACACTGGGCCTCAGCTGTGCGGTTTATCCAGTGAAAGTCATCTGCATTATAAGCTGTGCTGAGAAAATTAGACAGCAGAACAAAATATACAATGATGAAAAAACAATTGAAACTGAAAGACAGATTCATATTTGCTATAAGGCTCTTATACACAGGCCTCTATACCAACATGCGCAGTGTAGTAATGCAGGAATAGATTTATCCAATTTTGCTTTTATGAATCGACCGTAAATGCTGAAGGTAGAAAAAACTGGACATATACAGAGATAAGACTGTTTAGAGTTCAAATGTGCATCTATTGTTACAGACCCATAAGGGACATTAGAATCAATAGTGACTTAACATATGTTTGTCCGAGTCATCTCATTTTGGTAATCCAGGATTTGAAGCTGATTAATAAATTAAAGCTAGTGAAGTTGCTGGATCTAGTTAAAATGAACACACTTAAAGTTATTCTCCCATTGCCAACTTAATATTGGTATTCTTTGCTGATAATTACTGTATATATTTTTCTCTTGCAGTGGATCATGGCCTTGCTCGCCTTGTTACTGCTTACCGTGAACATGGTCACAAAGCAGCCAAGATTAACCCATTATTTACTGGTCAGGCAGTAATGGATATGGTACCAGAGATACAAGAGATAATGGAAATACTCCATGGACCATTTAGCACTACTGGTAAGAAGCAAATACAACTGCTGGTATGGGACATGTTATGCAGAATGTTTGGGTGGTGGGGTTTTCCAGACAAGGGGTGTTTCTGTAATTTGGAACTTAATACCTTAAGGGCAGAGACACATGGTCAGATTTGGGGAGATTAGTCGCCCAACGACAAATCTCCTCTTCTTCGGGGCGACTCATCTCCCCGAACAGCCTTCCCTTTGTCTAGAATGAAAATTGCAGCGTGATGGCACTCACAAGGAAACTTCGGGCGAGTTTGGAAAACAAAGCGCTCCGATTGCCATCCCACCGGCGATTTTCATTCTAGCCGGCAGGGAGGCAGTTCGGGGAGATTAGTCGCCCCAAAGAAGAGGAGATTTGTCACCAGCAACTAATCTCCCCAAATCTGACCGTGTGTCGCTGCCCTAAGTTTGCTATAAATCATGTAAACATTAAATAAACCCAATAGGTTTGGCCTCCAATAAGGACTAGTAATCTCTTAAGTCATTAAGTGGGTACTGTTACATTATTGCAGAGAAACAGGCAATATGTTTTGATTTATATAATCAAAATGGAGTCTATGGAAGACGACTTCCCTTTAATTTTGAGCTTTCTGGATAACAGATCCTACACCTGTATTACTATTTACCTTTACACCCTGTCAGTTTCCCAGCTATAGTTATTCTTTTAGCTCTTTCATCAGCCATAGAACTATGTAACACCCGTCTCTCATTTGATAGTTTTCCCTTTGTGTGTACATCTACACTATGTGAATCAGACCGGATTGTATTTTGTAGTGAATAGTATATATTATTACAAGGCTGTCCAACAAGAGACACATTGGCCATATCCTGCCACTCTAGATTTTTGGAACAAGCTCTAAAGACATCATGGCTTTTATTCTAATGCAGTCTTCAAGCATATGCTAAATGAAAAAAGTTGAACTTATTAAATTCAAGTTTTCAATAAATAAATGAAGGATAATAGCTTAGTACTCTTTTTGAGGTTAATTAGAAATGGCCTATGATTAAGGGAGTTGCTCCCGAAACACATCAGGTGATGACGGTCTATGACCTGTTGTAATAAACCACCTTTTCTTTTTAACCAGAGTGCCGCCTTTCCATCGTTTTGGATATCTTTTTTTTGGAAGCATTGATAATCCTATTTGAAGTGATAAATTATCTGAGATTGCCTTCCAAATTGATCATTATTAACTAGTCATGAGAAAACACTGTACTACATTGTGTACTACAAGTGTGAAAATATTGTTTGGCACAGTTTACAAGAGTAATGTTAATGTTTACATGATTGTCTAGTAGACTTAAGGTATGAAGATCCAAATTACGGAAAGATATGTTATCCGGAAAAAACCCTGGATAACAGTTTGCATACCTGTATATGATTTTTAGTGTTATATTTTTATGAAAGGGTTTACTCTGTTTTTTTAATCCTAAAATGTCAGAAAAGCAAATAGAGAGCTTTAGAGTTTCCCTGTTATACTCTGTTTTCACACTTTGATAATTATGCCCCATTATTATTTTCATTTTTGTAACCAGGACTATTGAACATGGGAAAATCAGAAGCAACAATTGAAGAGGTGTTAGCATATCTGGATCATACATATTGTGGCCAGATTTCTATTGAAACAAGCCAGTTACAAAATTACAAAGAGAGGGAATGGTTTTCCAGAAGATTTGAAGAGTTGAAACAAGAAAGTTTTTCAACAGAAGAGAGGAAACATTTAGCAAGACTGATGTTAGAATGTCAGGTAAACTGAGACACAAATTTTTGTGGTATGTCTTACTATATAAGTCCAAATTACATAAGAATATATTGTGAATAATGTAGCCCCTACTGTAAAACATGAAGAGTTCCAAGATTCTTTGAAAGAATCATGAAAGGTAATTGAACTTCTAGCTGACTTTTGTTATCATTACAGAATATTCAGCCATAAACATCCTGCAAATTATATCCTTATTATAGGTGCTTGGTGATGTCATCAGTTATAGTTGGGGCTCAGTGATGTAATTTAGTCTCAAGACTCGGTGAAACTTAAGTATCATAATAAATAATGTACACTGTTGTAAAATATGTGGATATTAAAAGTTACCTTGGAGTTCCACGAACCTGTATAAAAGCACTTGACCTCTGGCCTTGTGCTTTTATAAGTAGAAACAAACCAGCAGCACACTGATTGTATTGAAATAAGTGCGATTGTTGTTTATTTACCCCATGTACATTCAAGGTAAGGGGAATGTTTACTGTAGGGGGACATGACTCACTATATAAAGCATCTGATGCAGCAGAAAGCATATTGTGTTGGTGCTTTGTATTATGCTTCATTATTATGTTCTCCAAGGTTAAAACTCCCAAATGTTTGCCCCCTTTTTTTCCACCCCTGGGATCACATGACTGGAATCTACAACATGAAGCTGGCCACTGCTTCTGTATAAACTATAGCAAAATAGGGAAAGTTGTGCTCGCCACTAAATTTTAACCAGTCAAGGGTTCAGTGCAGCTGTGACCACCAATTGATTGACGGTCCCCTACACTCACCAATAATCAACATGTGAAGGTCATTAAAAAAATCCTATGCATTGAGCTACCAAAATGGCCTTCCCTTGAAACAAAACCGGGATTTTTTTTTTTGTCCATATATTGCAATATTTTTAAGATATATGTTTACTAATGTGTCAGAGTTTCCCACTATACTGTAGAAAACACTATGGCAAACAATAAGAATAAATTATGCACTGATTATTATTCTTTACCAAACAAAAAAAAATCAAAAGATAACTTATTATCATTGTACATTGTTTTTAGTTGATTTTCTTGATATTTGCTTGGTAACATTTATATATTTATTACAGGAATTTGACCACTTTCTGGCCACTAAGTTTTCAACGGTGAAGCGGTATGGAGGAGAGGGCGCTGAGAGCATGATGGGATTTTTCCATGAGATGCTAAAAATGTGTTCATTTGGTGGTGTTACAGATGTAATTATAGGAATGCCCCACAGAGGGAGGCTAAATCTTCTTACAGGACTTCTCCAGTTTCCACCAGAGGTAATGCTTAATTTAATCTTTGTATGTATTGAAATAAATACAAGTATATAAATTGCCCCGGGCCAGTTACACATAACAATCAATCAGATGGTTTCTATGGGTAATTGCAATGGATCATTACAATATAATTTTTGTGCATTTATTAATGCACAATAAACCATGGAAAGTGAACTGTATATTCTATTGTTGTTATTGTTAAGATTATTGTCTTCCTTGCAGACTTGGAGAAATTTATAGTTGAAATGATATGGCCACTTTATACTTTGTGCATATATAGTGACTTGCAAAAGTATTTAGACCCTTGCCCAGTTCTCTCATTTTACTAGAAATATTTTTTTTTTAAATGTGATTATTTGGAGAGCCACCATTTGCAGCAATAGTTGTTAGTGTGTACCACTGTTCAGAAGGTTTTTTTTCTATTCTTCCAGAATGATATGCTTGAATATCAAGTAACTGTCTGTCATCCTACAGCAGCCTCATAGCCTGGCATTTGCTAAAATATGAGCACACAACCAGCAAGGCCCTTGGATGTTGCTTCTCATATATGGATAAGGATTATTGTATTAGAATGGATGTGCCATGACTTCTTAAGTCTATGCTTGATGTACTCTTTGTACCTGCTGATGTAAATAATCTTGCAAAGTTGCAAAGGAATCTTGTGCTTTACATCTGCTTTTGAGCGTTCCTCGCCCTGAACAGGCATATTTTGTCACAAGTGCAATACTAAGCAATTTATTTGTTAGAGCAAAGTAAAATGCATTGCACTGAAGTGCAGTTACACTAGAATTCTGTTGGGAGAAATAATGGATTTTTGCACTTTGCTTTTGTTGGTAAATGAGGCCTCCTAAATGTTAGATTGTCGAATAGCCTTCTGTAGGGTGTTTTAAGAATTTTACTACTGTCTTCTAGACAAAGAATAAATAGTATTTATTTCAGTATAGTTTTCTAAATTAAATGCCTACATTTACATTGCAGCTGATGTTTCGTAAAATGCGTGGCTTAAGCGAGTTCCCTGAAAACTCCCCTTCAATAGGCGACGTACTTTCCCACTTAACTTCTTCTGTAGATCTGGATTTTGGTTCCCACCGACCTCTGCATGTAACTATGTTACCAAATCCTTCACACTTGGAAGCAATAAACCCAGTAGCTGTTGGCAAAACTCGAGCAAGGCAGCAATCCTTGTCAGATGGTGATTATTCTACAGAGAGCTCTGCACAACCTGGTGACAAGGTTGTGTGTCTACAGGTAATTGTATTAACCATTAACCCTAGCAGCCAGCAAAAACACTTTGTACATCACTGCAGAAATTTCTGCTGGTTGAACTAAAATATGGAGGTTGTATGTCTACTATGCACGTATTAACTATACTGATATTGACACCCTCTATCATATTTATACCCTGTGTGTTCTGTGACCATTCTGTTTCTAAAAGATTGGTATACCAAAGTTATACACAGAGAGAAGTGACCTCCTTAATTTATTTTGTGAAATCAATGCCCTTTAGCTCTCATGGAGAGCTAAAGGGCATTTCTGCATATTTTTCAGTGTGTGTGTGTGTATGTGTGTGTCATTGCCAGTATCTATGTGAAAGATGTTGTGTTAAGGACTGATAACACATAGAGCTTGCAGGATTCCAAGTATAAGTTAATACATAATTTTCTTTCTGCGTTGCGTTCTTGTTGTATGCCACAATGTCCAGTTTTCTTTGATACTTAGTACACTCTTCTCTGTATATAACTCAGGTACATGGTGATGCTTCAATTTCTGGTCAAGGAATTGTTACAGAAACTTTTACATTATCAAATCTTCCTCATTATCGGATAGGCGGAAGCATTCATCTGATTGTTAATAACCAGTTAGGTTATACAACGCCTGCTGAACGTGGGAGGTCTTCCTTGTACAGCAGCGATGTTGGTAAGTTATCCAATGTAGGCTCACAACGTCAGCTGTGTATTTTAAATTAGTAAGCTGTTCGTATGATGTTCCCTGGATACTCCGTTCTGGCACCCACAAATCATGCAAATGTATCATAAAGGTTGGGAACCATACAGCAGGCAGAATAACTGCCAATAGGCTTTTATTTATTGTCCACACGACATGTTTCAGGCTTCAAGGGCCGTTTCTCAAGTGTCTCACTTGAGAAAGGGCCTGCCCGAAACATGTCGTGTGGACACAAAATAAAAGCCTATTGGCAGTTATTCTGCCTGCTGTATGATTCCCAACCTTTATGATGCATTTGGATGTTGGTAAGTTATCTTTACTTCAGATATGCACATTTATTTATGAATAATAAAACAAAATGTGACATTTTATTCTGGTTACCGAAATTGAATAAATGAAAATATAAAATTAGCAACATAGCACACCCTATTAGTTGTAATGCCAGACATTTTCTCTGCTGGTAGGGAAATGGCAGAAACTGCTGGTGTTTTCTTTCACTAATGTTAATTACATTCACCTGTCACTGTTCATAATGGTGAATTGGTCCCAAAAATGCACAATTCGCAAGAACAAAAAGGTTAGTTGTTTAAATCATTTCCATTTCTTTGTTTGAATGCTACGATATAGTTTAATTATGAAAACCACATGACCTCTCTACCAAAAAATGGGACAGAATGTGCTGGCAAGACAGCTTGGATAGGGTTTGTTATGTTAAGTCAGAGGTTCCCACTGGATTCAGACTCTGTGAAGAAAGGGGGAAGAAGGTTGTCCATCTGCTCTGGGTTAGAGAAGGCAGTGCAGATAATAATAAGAAGTCCTGCATAACTGTGTCACACCTCTACCATAAATTACTACTTGTGAGAATACAGTAAGCCAACCTCCCATGCAGCTCCTATAAAAGCACACTTTTGTAGTTTTACGTTTCAGCTGTTTTTGAGTCGCTTTGTAACTGTTTATTGTTTGTCTTTGTGTTCCGTTTTCACTTTAGTCTGTCCTAATGTAAGTTCTCTCCCACTCTCTCCTCTGCTTGTTTTACTTCTATCCCAACAGTGTGTTCTGTTTTCACTTTTGATCTTTCTCTGTTTCATGTGCCCTCTCTTTTGACTCCTCTGTTCCATTTGTGTCTCGTTATCTCCCAGTCTCCTTCCTATTTGCTATGACATACTTCTCCAACAGAACTAGGAAGTTGATGTTCATTGCAAATGGCTTTCAACCAGATTTTTACCCTTACTTTCACTCTTGTTTTACTATTCTGCTAGGCAAAATTGTTGGCTGTGCTGTAATACATGTTAACGGAGATGACCCTGAAGAAGTTTTAAGAGCTACACGATTAGCAGTCGAATATCAAAGGTGTTTTCGCAAGGATGTAATCATAGATTTACTCTGCTACAGACAATGGGGACATAATGAACTTGATGAGCCATTTTTCACAAATCCTAGCATGTATAAAATTATCCGGTAAGAACAAAACTTATTTATATCTGTATTGTTCTTATATTGAATCCATTATATGTTCAACATATAATTATGTTTCAAGTAAAGTTATTTTTCTATTCTGCAAAAGATGCCTATAATAATTATTTTTTTTAATTGGTACAGTTTGCACAGACGTAATATTTTATATACCCAAGAATGTATTGTAATATGTTTAATACACACTGTAGCCACATTGTTTGACATTATTCAGCAGAGTCACACAAGAAGTGCTCAACTTACAAATGAAATCTTAGGTTAATGTCCCAGTATGTGTGCTCTATGTCAACAAAGAAAATGATAGTCCCATCCCATGCCACCCCTTGTAGTAATTGAATGAATGGGATACACCTGTCACTGTGAGCATTGGCATCATGGAAATCTCTTTATAAATCTGTTTGTATTTTCTCAGATCTAGAAAAAGCATACCTGATGTTTACTCTGAGCGATTAATTGCGGAAGGGCTAATGACAGAGGAAGAAGCAACTGAGATAAGGACTACTTACTACTCCAAATTTAATGACCACCTTTCGAATATGACATTATACAGTCCACCATCCACAAACTTGCAGGCTCATTGGAGGGAGATGATTGAACCATCTGCTCGAACCACAACATGGGATACAGGTCTTCCTGCTGATCTTCTCAAGTTTATTGGAGCCAAGTCTGTAGAAGTTCCTGAGGAATTCAAAATGCACAGCCATCTTCTCAAAATGCATGCACAGGTGATGCCTCATAATCATAGTAAATATTTTATAAGCATAGCATTTCATGGAAACAAGGACTTTTCAGAACATTGTTGTCTAATGTTATTATTAGCACCATAGTCTCCTGCAAACCTTTACAGAATAAAGGGTTTCAAATGCAAGACCTAACAGTTTGCATATACATATAAACATTTTGCAGTATAAGTGCATTGTTACAATTGCATATTGTCAGGTAATAATCAGGTTCTTGCTTGCAAGAGCTTACAAACTAAGGGACAGGTGAGGGTAATCAGTTTGGTTGTAGCGTTCCTGTTGGTTTCGATAGTAATGGTAGGTGCATAGTAAAAGATGAAAATGGAAAAGAAGTAGTTAGTGTGTTTAACTACCTTAATAGCCCCCTTACTCGCTTAAAGGGCTTAGGTTATACATTTTAATGAAAATGAAAAGCCTGAGAGTGTCTAATAGAATGGGATAGAGAGTTTGAGTACGTATACAGCACCTGAGAAGTCCTGGATGCAAGAGTAAAAATAAGTAATGAGAAAGGATGCGTGAAGGACATCATGTGCAGACAGAAGGTTACATTTATGGAGTGTACTTGATAATTGGAAAGGTGATGGTGGTATATGAAAAAATGAAAATAATTATAGAATGCCACAGAGTATATCATCTTCTTCAAGGCAAGGCCTTAAGCATGACTGCCCTATTGTTATGGGGTAAGTGTTCATGTTGGGCTGTAGGGCCCATGTGTACCTAGCAGGTGAATACAATAGTTATAGTTCACTCAGAACAACATACAGGGTTCAAATGCCATCAATGACTTTCTACAGACCTATACAATGAAAAACTTTTTTTTATATAAAATATTGGTTGTCAAGAGAGAGTTTATTAATAGGTGCTGGATAAACAGATAAACCTTTAAAGGGTCAGTATAACTTGTTCAACAGATGATCAAAGACACATTCCCTTCATCAGGTGTACGTGAGTTCTTAAGAACATCTAAGGAAGGTCAGTATTCCAGAAATGTTGTGTTGCCTCTGTTATTTTAAAATTAGTCCACATTCCTAATATAAATCACTGTTAATTCAAAGGCTGGGGCAATAAGAAAAGGTATATAAATACTAATGTACCAGGTTGCATGTTCCAGCAGCAGACAGCCACTGCATTTGGCCAAAACTGCTTGCATAATGAAACTGTCATTTTAAGCATCATAACAATAAAAAAGGGCCTCTTACCAGGGGCCTCTAGTTTTAGATTATTTTCCACTTGAAGAATCTATATGGGTCAAAACACATAGGGCCTTTTTTGCAATGCCCTTTTTGTTAATATATGATGAACTTTCTTTCCTAATATTGGAAAGTTCAAGCCCTCATTTTTTTTCAGGAGTCAGAGGAGAGGGAGGAGAATGTAAACAAGCAGGCAGACACTGCTTTTTATTGCTATTACATTCACAAATAACCATGGAAATTGTTTTATTGATGCATTTTGGAAAGTTGTTTAAAATTAAATTTTCTTTCGCGAAAAAGTGTTATTGGGTAGATGACCCCTTTTTTAAGAGATCACGTTAGTTTCTTAAGTGCTTTCCAACCAACCTTTAGATCATTTTATTAAACCAGTTAATAGAAAGTGTACACTAGGATTTGCATTTTAAAGTACAAGTGATCTCACAGTAGATGTGTTTTCTTTCTTTAAATTCAGTCTAGAGTACAAAAGCTGCAGGAAGCAACCAAGCTAGACTGGGCCACGGCTGAAGCTTTGGCTTTTGGGTCATTGCTTTGCCAAGGTGAGTAGCATTGCAGTTCAACAGAGGGCGATGGGTTGGGCATCACTGAACTAATGTTTTTATATTTTTTTGCTTATTAGTTTCTTGTAGATTTATGCCATTTTTGTCTCTGAGAAAAGTCTGACATCCAGCATCACAACTTTTAACAAGGACCTAATCTAAGCAGAAGAACCTTTTCTAAGCAGAATATTAAACATGTAAAAAAATAGGACTAATGGAAAATTCTCAATGAATACTGCTGCATTGTAATACAAATTAATTTTAGAGTAAGGAAGAGGGACAGAGAAACTTTGGCAACAACAGAGGAGGACACAGATTTGTAGGCTGTGGGAGGCTTCAAGCAGAACTTGAGAGTAATAGGCTTAGGTTAGAGCTGCTGTCATTATACAAGTTCTATGCAATGAATTTTCCCTCAATGTTACTTACTACATTATGTGCATGGTTTCTGGTACTTTCTCTGTATCTCCTACAGTTTGTCCCAAAGTGCATGCTGCCTAGTTAGTTTCTGTGTTATCACTTTTTTTTTTAATTCTAGCTATAAATATACAGTGTTCACCTTTTCTCTTTTGAAGGCTTTAATATTCGAATTAGTGGTCAGGATGTGGGAAGAGGAACCTTCAGTCAGAGGCATGCAATGCTGGTCTGTCAGGAAACTAATGACACATACATCCCTTTGAACCACATGACTCCTGATCAAAAGGGATTTTTGGAGGTATAAAAAAAAAATATTTATTCAGTGTTTATATATGCGTCCTTCCTTATAGGACCCTGATAAGGCCTCATCTTGATTATTTAGTGCAGAAGCTTGTCAATGAGCTGGAGTGAGTGGAGAGAGTTGCAGATATGTGCAGTTAAACTGGTAAAAGGAATGGAAAAATGCAATTATGAGGAAAGACTGTAATGGTTGGAGTGGTTTGCTCCGTAGAAAAGGCACCGGGGAGGGGGCATGGTTTCTCTTACAAGCACAATATAGATATAGTGGGTGATCTTTTTTTTTTCTTTCAGAGGCCACCCTTTAAGACTAGAGTCTGAACGTTCATTTGAAGCGGTGTAGGTGGCTCTTCACATTGAGGGCAGTGAGGTTGTGGAATGCCCTGCTGGATGATGTTGTGATGGCTGATTGTTTAAAGTAGCTTGGATGTTTTCTTGAACAAGCATAATACCCACGGTTATAGTGATTTTAGCATCTTCAGTTAGTTTAGTAAAGGCATCGGTATATATAGTTTATATATGTGAGTGTATTAATTGGTCTGGGTTTTTTTCAACCCATGTTAACTATGTAACTCTATCCCAAATTTGGAGGCCCAGGTTGCCTAAGATTAGTTAAGTTGCACTCTAAATATTGCTTTGCTGTTGTGCTGCCATGTTACAATAGAACCCTAAGTAAAGTAAGTTTGTTCTTTAATGGAATTGTTCAGTATAAATATAAAAATAGGCTGTGCAAAATAAAAAAAAAATTCAATATAAAAATGTAATGTATAAAGACTAGAGTGACTGTCTAACATAATAGCCATAACACTACTTTTGCAGTTCTCTTGGTTTCCACTGATTGGTTACTTGAGGGGGCTACATGGGTCATAACAGTTTTCTTTTGAATCTGAGCTGCATGCTAAGGATCAATTGAAAACTCACTGAACATTTATGTCCCATGTGCCCCCCCTCAAGTCACTGACTAACTCAGAGTCAGAGAGCTGAAAAACAGGAGGTTTGGTTCTGTTCTGTTAGACATTCAGTCACTCCAACTTTATACATTACATTTTTTGCTAACTATATTAGAAACATATTTTATTTTGCACAGCCTATCTATTTACATAGTTATTATTTTTACAACAAATTTCTCCTTTAAAGAAGACAGGTAGGATTAGTGAAACCCCAGTAATCTTGTAGGCAATAATGAGTAATATATGGTGCTGGAACTGCCTATAGATCTTCTACAGTCTTAGTCAGTCTGTGTTTCAAATGAGGGGTGGGCGTGTCCTAACGGACCCTGCCAGAAGCTCAGAAGAAGTAGAACAAATGAAGGGACTAGTAGGGTTTTTGCACAAATTTTCAATAAACAAACCCAAAAAACTACTTAAAGTACTAAAAGTACATTCCTTCTTTATATAGAGTAAAATGCACTGGGTCTTTCTTGTTTTTCGCACAATATGTCTCCTTTAAGTAAATAGCCTATGTCTCCCCTCAAATAGTTTTTCCTATGTGTGCTGCTCTTTATATTTCTGTAAATGTTACAGTGATGGTATAGTGCCAATACCATAAATTCTACAGTTTTGCCCTTCACTGGATCAGTGTTGTGCTGTGGATCTGTAGAATATATTGTGTCAGAACTGTTACCTTTTTTTATTTGCACATAAGCACATTACAAGCACTGCCTGGTGCTATGAATTACCTTACTTATGCATTTTGTTCTCATTTAAAGAACTAATTGAGCCTGCACTCTGGTTGGGGGAAATGGTAGCATAAAGAAAAAGCCCCCTGTGATTGCTCTATTAGCCCGCATCTTCATTGGGTGACTTTTTTTTTTTGATGATACCTGCCCTTTAAGCAAATGGTCCAGTGGAGGAAAGTTGGATGTAACATTGTAAAGTATCTTTCCAATAAAAATTAAGTTGTATTGCATTTTATGAGGTTTATGAAGTACAGAATTGTTTTTATATCTATATGCAAGGAGTATAGATACATGCGTTTTAAATTGTTCTTTCATTTCCCAGGTGAGCAACAGTGCATTGTCCGAAGAAGCTGTGCTTGGATTTGAATATGGAATGAGCATTGAAAGCCCCAAATTGCTTCCAATTTGGGAGGCACAGTTTGGTGATTTTTTCAATGGTGCACAAATAATATTTGACACTTTCATTTCTGGAGGTATAAACTATTGGAATGTTTACTGTAATTTCAGTGTGAAGGAGGGCTCATTTTATTTATGTACTGAAATCTAATTCATTCCAATAGGTGAAGCTAAATGGCTTTTACAAAGTGGTATTGTAATTCTCCTTCCCCATGGCTACGATGGTGCTGGCCCAGAACACTCCTCATGCAGAATTGAACGCTTTTTACAGGTTTGTTTAAGATTTTACTGATGCAGTTGACTAAAAAGTGAATTATAAATGTGTGTAGTAGTGAAGTGTGGTTCAGGAAAAATTTTACCTGTATCCAATCCTAACGTGCAAAACCTTAACTTTCACCTAACCCACAAAATGTTGCCATTGTGGGATCCGTACCCGCCCCCATCGCACTCTGTACGCTACTTCTGTGGGCATCTCTTGTGCCAAGACAGAGAATCTTTGGGAGCAATGGAAGAGAGTACTTCCTCCAGTCTGCACCTAACCCACAATGGTTGACCAAATTCGCACATTACTAGTGTGTAACACTCAAGTCATGTAATTTATTTTTTCCTGAAAGTGACATAAGGTAAAAGTGCCTCTTCATGACCCTATTAATCATCCGCATTAATAACCAAAGATATACACTGGTATAACAGAAATTAAAGTGAAAGCAACATTTACTTAACATTTACTTACATAACTAAGGGAGTTAAAGGGAGATATTGTAAACTGCTTTTATTCTGTGTGTTTATCTTGGCAATAGAGCTGCTGTGTGTACCTAGCATCCTCTCTGTGTACCTCAATGTCATTTCTGTCAGTTAGTCACACATAAGTAAGCAGCACCCAGCATTGAAGGTACTTTTCTGAGCTGTGCTGAATGTCTGCTAGGGAGTAAGAAGCAATCACAAAAATAAGCACACTCACAGAGGGAAAACGTTTTTTTTAGAGGTTGGTGTAACTTTAAGCAGAAAATTTAAGTTTTCTAATGGAATACCATATATTCTTGGGCCTTGTGAATTGTATATTCATTAAGGTCAACAAACAATGACCAACAATAATAAAAACAAGTAAAAAAAGTTCCCATCAAATTAAGACCTATTGTCTTTTTCCATTTATGTTATGGTGGAGAGAAATTTTTTCAAAAAAAATGAGGGGAAGGGTTAGCAGAAAGTATTTACAGAATTATAATGATAAAATATGTATACTCTGAGTGGGCGTACGAGTTTGTATAATTTCTATGTTATCCATGAATTCCAGACCTTATTGCATTGTTTGTTTCCCTGTGCCCTGTTCCCTGTAAGTTTGTCGTAAATGAGAATGTTGTCCAATCCAGTCTTGACTTGTATATTCAGAGTAGGGGTTTTTGCATGCTTTTGTGATGGTTTGTTTTGCTGCTGGGTTATTAATTTGCTAAGGTATTTATTACTTCCAGTTACGTGCTTATTTAAAAGAGCCTCTGCTGTTTAATGAGAGACGAGTAACATTAGAAATTAGAGCATATATTCGTAACCAGAACGCGATAGCCTTTGGACACTCCCACATACATTTTTTTTGATGCTACATAAGCATGTTTGTAAGTTATATTTAAAGTGGACCTGTCACCCAGACACACAAAGCTGTATAATAAAAGTCCTTTTCAAATTAAACATGAGATCCAATTTCTATTTTTTATTAAAGCATTCATAGCTGTTGTAAGCTCATTTAAAAAGTCTAAGCTGTCAATCAAATATTGTCTGTCTCTCTTTGGCATAGAGGCGGGGCAGACAATTACTTTCACTTTCCATTCAGCACTTCCTAGATGTCACTGCTCTCCACATATTCCCCTGTTCTCTTAACCATTTAATTGTGTAGCTAGGATATGGGAATCTGGTGCACAAACAAGATTCTGAGATGATGCAAGGCTTGTCTTAATAACAGTGTCCACAAAATGGCTCCTGCCTGCTTGCTATAATTATGAATTCCCAGACTGAAGGAAACAAGATTCATGTAATTTATATAGTGTAATTAAAGTTAATTTTGCTAGTCTAATGTGATAAAATAGGATTATGAATTATTTTATTTGGGTGACAGGTCCCCTTTAATTAGTATTTGTTACACTGTGACTTTCAATCATGCAGTCAGTGTGAAATTATACTGTAGACATATCGGGCTTCTCACTTGCATCATACAGTATTTTCCCTCAAGTTACATATGAACTAGCCTCTTTTCATTTTCTCAATACAGATGTGTGACAGTACAGAGGAAGGAGTTGATGGAGATACCGTTAATATGTTTGTAGTGCATCCAACTACTCCTGCACAGTACTTTCACCTGCTGCGCAGACAGATGGTTCGCAGTTTCAGGAAACCTCTCATTGTTGCTTCACCTAAAATGCTTCTAAGATATCCGGTAAATTTATGTGTGTATCGGTATCGAAGATTTACATTTGATACAATTGCTGACAAAAATGTTGGTAGGAAGGTAGCTTAATAACATCACTTAGCAGGAGGAACCAAAATTAAGATTTTTACAGAATGACTTGATTAATTTTTTTTTTTAAGTCTCAAATGAGTAACACTAATCATTCCAAATTTACATGTACCTGTATATGACTTGACCTGTGGTCTACATTTAATTGGAATATGATGCTTTATACTGTAAGGCTTAAAGCTACTAACACAAACTAAAAACTAGAGAATTGTGTTGCCAACAAAATTGAAAAAAGGCTAAACAGAACTCACAAATGAGTGTGATCTTTGTATTTAATGAACCGCATAATCTAATATTCGATATTGGGTTATTGTGACCAACCTACTGCAATCATTGAGGGACACCTTTACGAAGGGTCGAAGTGAATTCAAAGTGAATATTCGAATTCAAAAACTTCGAATTTCAAAGTAATTTTTGGTAATTTGACCATCGAATAGGCTAAATTCGACTTCGATTCAAAGTGAAAATGCTTCGACTATTCGATAATCGAAGTACTGTCTCTTTAAAAAAACTTCGACTTCAACACTTCGCCACCTTAAACCTGCCGAATTGCTATGTTAGCCTATGGGGACCTCCTAGAACATATAGCCAGTTTGGCTAAGTTTTGAGAAGTCTAAGGATTTTTTTGTAAAATCGTATGATCTAACGATTAAATGGTTCGATTTGAAGTACAATCGTAGTACGATCGTACAATCTTAAAAATCCTTCGAATTCAACTTCAAATGTTGAACTAGCCTATTCCGATGGTCGAAGTTTTTTTTCACTTCGAAATTCGACCCTTCATAAAGCTGCCCCTTAAAGAAATCGTTTCCCCAAGTCATTGGCAATCGTTGCTTTTTTCTCACCCAGGCTGCTGTTTCAAGCCTTGAGGATATTGCACCAGGAAAAACATTTAGATCTGTTATTGGAGATTCATCTGCAGACCCCAAAAGGTAATGTTACATATTAGCATTTAAACAGTACCAGCATTAGGCACAGAAAGACATTAGGGGGCAAATTGAAAATTTAATTTTTTTTTTACGGTCAAAACTGTCAAATTTGACTAGGGAGTTATTCAAATTCGATTCAAGTTTTTTAAAAAATTCTAATTCGATTTTCGAGATTTGACATACTCTCGCTCTTTAAAAATTCGACTATTCGCCACCCAAAACCTGCTGAATTGCTGTATAAGTCAATGGGAGAGGTCCAGTTGTTTGCAGCCTTCCTGACATTCAAGTTCTTTTTTTTCTAATTTTTTAAATTCGAATTCAATTTGAATTTGATTCGAGTTTTCGGGTTGATTTAATTTAGTTTTAAAAATTTGATTTTTTTAATAAATTTAAGAGACAGTAGATGTGGGCTGTATCGATTCGAAAGTATCTAAGAAGTACCCTTTTAAAATAACTTTATAATACTACAAATCTGCCTTACTTTGCAAGTATAAAAGCCACATTTATTTGCAGTTTCAATATTTCTGGCCTTGCTACATGTACATTATATACATTTGTTGGCTTTTACTTAAAGGAAAATCAAAGCAACATTGTAATCAGATGTTCCCTTGTTATGGCAGACACCCACATCTCTGTGCAAAACAGAATTTTCAAGATTGGCAAATGGAGCAGGGACATCCTGGGTGGGGGCTTTCTTTGCTGTGGTTGGGGAGAGGGAGGCCAGTAACAGGATATCCCTGATTTAAAAAATTTACTTAAGTTCTCCTTTAAAAGTGTCTACCTTGTTATAGAATTACAGTACCACATTTGCTATAACAAGAAACCGTTTGTCAGTGGGGAAAACTGTCATGGTGCCCCTATAGTACATTGAAAACATATTTAAAACTCCTTAAGTACAGTCGTATGAAAAAATTTGGGAACCCCTCTTAATTCTTTGGAGTTTTGTTTATCATTGGCTGAGCTTTCAAAGTAGCAACTTCCTTTTAATATACAACATTCCTTTTATGGAAACAGTAGTATTTCAGCAGTGACATACAGTTTATTGGATTAACAGAAAATTTGCAATATGTATCATAACAAAATTTGGCGAGGTGCATACATTTGGGCACCCCAACAGAGATATTACATCAATATTTAGTTGAGCCTCCTTTTGCAAATGTAATAGCCCCTAGACGCCACCAATAGCCTTTAATGAGCGTCTGGATTCTGGATGGCGGTATTTTTGGTAATTCGTCCATACAAAATCTCTCCAGTTCAGTTAAATTTGATCGCTGCCGAGCATGGACAGCCTGCTTCAAATCAACCCATAGATTTTCGATGATATTCAAGTTGGGGGACTGTGACGGCCATTCCAGAATATTGTACTTCTCCCTCTGCATAAATGTCTTTGTAGATTTCAAAATGTGTTTAGGGTCATTGTCTTGTTGGAATATCCAACCCTTGCGTAACTTCAACATTGTGACTGAGGCTTGAACATCATCCTGAAGAATATTGGTTTGAATTCATCCGACCCTCGACTTTAACAAGGGCCCCAGTCCCTGAACTAGCCACACAGCCCCTCAGCATGATGGAACCTCCACCAAATTTGACAGTAGATAGCAGGTGTTTTTCTTGGAATGCGGTGTTCTTCTTCCACCATGCAAAGCGCTTTTTGTTATGACCAAATAACACATTTTTTGTCTCATTAGTCCAAAGCACTTGTCTAAATGAGCTTTTGCATACAACAAGCAACTCTGTTTGTGGCGAACATCTGCCATACAGATGTGATTCTTTGTGCACATTGATATGAATTGTGGAACAATGACATACCACTATCTTTCTTTTGTTGAAAGTGGAGCAAATTATTATGCAGGCTTGTTTTTTGCTTTGAAAATAAGATAAGGTGATTCCAGTTTGCCTAATACACTATATACTTGCTACAAGCTTTGATAACTTTGAGGTTCCACTTGAAAATGTAAAGCGTTCAATGATTATCATATTAGGTATAAGTATAACATGCAATTTTTTTTTAATTTTCATCTCGGTTTACATTAATGATACATGTTTTGGTACTTTTTTGTTGTATTTTGTTTCTTGTCCTACAGTGTAAGCAAAGTCATACTTTGCTCTGGCAAACATTACTATGCACTGCACAAACAGAGAGAAGCCCTAGGAGAGCAAGGGCGCAGCTCTGCTATCATCAGAGTGGAAGAGCTTTGCCCATTTCCTTTAGAAGCTCTGCAACAAGAAATTCATAGATACCCAAAGGCCAAAGGTAAGTTTGTTCTCATATATTTTTCTATAAATTAGTTGCTAAGTTAGCTATTTTGAAAAAACATCCTGATTGCACAATTGATGGAATGACATTAAATCTACTGCTTGTTAACTTTTGGGGGAAAATACTTTTCAATTAGATTTATATTTTGTTTATCTCACTTTAAACACACAGTAACATATTTAAAAAAATGTATTAGCGTGTGCTCAGTATATCACTTTGGACATGCTGTATTGCTTGCTGTCTAGAGGGTAAAATACATCCAGGGTGGAGTGTGGGTTGTGCGGAGATAGTTCAGGAAAATTTAACAAAAACTTTATTTGTGGCAAATGAATATATTGTGCTTAAGTGTGGAAAGGTTGGGAGGGAAGAGCTTGTGTGTTTAGGTTTTAGAAGTTTGGAAGTGTGGCAGCAGCAGTGATGAATGTGAGTGACTGGTGATAGGAGTGCCAGGCCTTGGGTGTCAAACGAACATAGTCCAGCACTACACAGTGAACCCCCTTCTATTGAGGTTCAATACATTGTGGCTATATAGATGTTACCCCAAGTTAAAATCAGCCTAGTGCTTTAGGAACCAAAACCCTTCTTTCCTACAAGACTTAAGCCACACATTTATGTCCCTAAGCTCCCACTGTCTTCCTATAGTTGCATGTGGCACAGGTAACATTTCTGAAAAATACATTGGAACCTTTGGTCTTGGATGCCTGAACTCCTCTTTAAAAGGTTCTCCATCTACCATTAATTTTGTTTAGTACCTATATTTACCAAGACAGCTGAGCCATGCCCAGCCCCAATCTGAACGATAGATTGCACTATCCACTTTCCTAATAATTAAATCCCATACAAACACAATCTGTCCAGGCCTCTCTTCTCCTCCCCACCACTCCTGGCTGTTAGAAATATCAACCCCATCTAGAACTGCATTGCTGAGTTCACACTCCCATCATCCTTGCATAATCTGACAAATCTGTTTAGGGTGCACAAACCCTGGATCAGCTTCCATTTTCCTTTTCCTCACATAAGGCTTTCTTGTTGTTACCCACTAACTGCCTCATCATGCTCCTGCTGTTCTCCTTCCCCACTACTATCTGACCTGTCTAGGTCTTGCTCAACGATGAAGTGTTTCCTTGATTTGTCATTTGTTCTCATCATTGTAACTTTGCTGCTCCAGATTTTTAAAAAAGCACTCCGGTAAAGTGCATAAAACAACAACAAAATTAGGCTATAACAAAAAGTCTACGAAGGTTTTCATTCATCCAGGCCATACTATACAGCATCCAGTGGAGTTACAACAAAGTTCTTTACACTGTTGAACTCCTTATTGTTGTTGAAAACCAAAGAAGTGTTCTGATTTTGCTCAGCTCAGGAAAGAAATCAGAAGCCTTGGATGCCCTTTCCCATCTCCTTCCTGAGCAGAGCAACATCAGGACAAGTAGTGTTTTCCTTTTGAAGTTATATCTCTGACTGTCTTTGGCTGTACAGTTACTGGATCTGATAAGCAGGTGCTGTTACAAAATTCATTATATTGGTAGTTAACAATTAATGATTATTTAATGTTTATTTCAAAAGTGCTTAGAAAAGCATTCTGGGCAAATTTACTTTTTTAATGTTTATTTAATCAGCCACCAACCTGTTAGTAAGCATTCATGTTAATAGTTTTGGCTGATTCGGTCTCCATAGACTTTAGTATAATGAGTATTTATATTTGGCTTTATATAACTGTCCTTTGCACTTACTGTATTGCTTTATTTTCTTGTCTTGCAAAGATTTTATTTGGAGCCAAGAAGAGCCACAGAACATGGGTGCCTGGACATTTGTTGCACCCAGGTTTGAAAAACAACTTGCTTGTAAGGTATGATTATATGTTTATTTTAAATGATGAAATCATTTTTGTAATAGATGTTTTAGTTCTATGTACAACAAAATGTGCACATTTTCAGGACAATCCGCCATTCAATTCAATAAAATGCTGCACAGGCAGTGACTTGTTTTTCTCCCTTGGTAAAGGTATGTGGGTAAAAAAAAATGCTACATGTACAATTGACCTAAGACAAATCTATGCTGCATTAATTATTCGTTTCAGTGATTAAAGGAAAACTATACCCCCAAAAATATAAAATCCCATTTTTACTTTCTTTAATGAAAAAGAAATCTATCTCCAATATACTTTAATTAAAAGATGTCTACAGTTTTTATCATAAACCTGACTGTATGCAGTGCAATTCCCCCTTCTTTTACTGCTGTTGATAGGAATTGTCAGATGGTCCCCAACTGCTGTGCAGGTAAACGATCATACTTTCAAATGGCAGGGGGAGCCCCCCCACCTTACTTCCCAGAACTCGAGCAGCATTGTTGGATTCCCTGTAGAGATTTTTATCCAGAGACGCAGTGCAGTCTCTATATTATGATTATTAATCAGTCTTGCTACTATATTAACATAATGTGTTATGATCACATATTTAAAATTTGAATAAACAACCAAACCCAGGTCTGCTCCTGGGCTAGGAGTACTTGTTGCTTTACTCCCTCATTAACTGAGAAACCAAGATGGTATATAGCAATAAAATCTCAAACTACTATGATTGGTTGCAGTTATGTTAATAGATTCTAGCCATAGAATTGGCTATACTAGTTTAAAATACAATGGGTAGAATTTTCACTTTTTAAGTGCTTATTATGTAACTCAATGTATATTACTATCATTGTTTCTCATTCTGCAGTTGCGTCTTGTAAGTAGACCTGCTCTTCCAGCACCAGCTGTAGGTATTGGCACCCTGCATCAACAGCAACAAGAAGAAATCACGGTGAAAACATTATCGTAACTGGAATAATAGTGAACTTTATTTTTTTCTACATTTGGACTCTTTGGCTTGTGATGAATGTGATTTTGCAGTTTTATGGAGTTTTTAGCTATTGGCTCATTGAGCAGACAAAAAAATTATGTTGTTTGTACTCAGAAATCCTGCCATCATTCCTCTTATAATAGGGATCAAAGCACTACAGAAAAGCTAGTGTTTGTCAGCAGTGTGTATATATATATATATATATATATATATATATATATATATATCTCTACAACATTTTATAACTGCTTGAAATGCACAGAGTAAGAATGATATCAGGAAGAAAATATTTACTGTAAACATATGAATATTGCTGTGATCAGACATTTGAAACCATTTATGTCTTTGGCAACATAAACCATTAAAATGATTCAGTAGTGTAACTGCCTGCTGTTGGGAATGTGTATTTGCTTTAAGGTGTTATTTACTATTGTGTAATGTCCATGTGCAGTGCCATACACAATTATAGAGTGGGAAGAGGGAGGGGGAATGTGAGGAGAGTAGTTATATCTCGTAAGTTCAGAATGGAAAGGGAAAGTAATTGACTGCCCTTCCTCTATGCCTTGGGCATAGAGGTGGGGCAGGTAATATTTGATTGACCGTTCAGATATTAAAACACCTTCATAACATAAATAAAAAAAATTGTCTTCCATATTTAATTTGCAAAAGACTTTCATTATGCAGCATTTTATGTGTAGGTGACGGGTCCACTTTAAATTACAGAAAAAAATATTTTTAAGAATTATTGTATTTAGATAAATCTCCTAGTTTAGGAACATATTTGAAAGTATAGTATTTTTTAAAGTGACTGCTGGGGGGAAAAAAAGCAAACGTAAACTTGTCCTGGGAAGCCGCACACCCTTTTAACTTTTGAAACACTTACTGATCAAAAAGTAATTCTGGGGGAAAAAATAAACAAAATCACATTTTAACAGTCTTGAAAGAAAAGTAACAATATTTAGTTACATGTAAGGAAAAGTTTAATAAAAAGTGAGTTGAAAGCTGATAGAACCCCAATATAATCTTCTCCCACTTAATCTCCCACTTATTTCTGAGATTCTGCTTTACTATATAAATCACAACATTGTTGCAATTATAAAACTTTACTTTTACTAGGGATGCACTGGATCCTAGATTCAATTTGGGATTCGTCTGAATCCAAGAGCCTAGCCAAACCGAATCCTAAACCTTATATAAGACTTGTATAATAAAATTTGTGTTTTTTTTCTCCGGTGCGCTGGCTTCTACAGCACAGATGAAGGGTTTGGTATTTGGCCAAATCTGTAGCCCTAGATTTTCCCAAACCCTAAAAAGCAGAATTCAGTGCATCCCTAGTTTTTACCTCTGACCATAAATGTTGTTAAAGGGGTGGTTTCCCTTCATAATAAAAAGTATATATAACTTTCTCCGCACTAAAGAATCGTTTTTGCAATATATATATATATTAACTTAAATAAATTGTTTGGGAAATACTCGACTATAGTTAACTGCAATTCTGAAGCTTGTTCTGATGCAGTATTTGTTTTTTCTCTGCCATCTCAAGGGGGACACAGGGAACGATGGGGTTAAGCTCCATCCTCCGGAGGCAGGACACTTGAATTATTTAAATTGAGGGGGCGTGACAGAGCAGGCTTAACCCCCCACAGTGAACACAGTATTCGATTTTACAAGTGTCCTGCTCCCGGGAGGATGGACACCCATCGCACAGGATGGATTATTCGGTCAGCCTTTGGCTGACACCAAAAACAGGGCTACCTGTTTTTACAAGGGTTAGCCCCCAACGAGGACTATTCCACCGGGGTCAAAATCCTAGCCTTCAGGCTATAACCGACCACCCAGATGAATACCTGCACTGGGCATACCAGTGCAGATGGGGTGGCCAATGTGAGGGGTAAGTGGCTTATGTACCTACGGGTTCTGGCTTGGGGGGGGACCCTCTTGCTGCCACTAGCCCTCTTTCCCCCCTGCCTCCAATCCCCCCGCCCTCTCATGCCTTGCCTCCGCATGAGCTCTCCCTCCCTGCTCCTTCAGCCAGAGTATGCTCTCCTCTAGCGCCCTCTATTTGGCAGTTGCTGCCGTTGTCAGGGGGTGGTGAGGAGTTTCTGTAGCCTGGCTCTGGTGGCGTCCCAGCCGCCATGCAGTACTATTGCGCAGTTCTTTCTTCGTCGTGCGCGCTTCACACATGCACACTAGATGGAACGCATGCACTCCGGTGGCCATTTTAAGCTCGGCGCTTACATTACAGCACGCTTAGACCTGCTGCAGGCACGCCACAACCGGCACACCAACTCAGAGACTCAGCTCAACCTCCCTCACTGATACTGATATGGCAGAAGGTAGGACAGGGAGTTCAAAGGAGCTAATACTCATTCAGATGAATTGGCCCAAGAGCAGTTATCATTCCACTCTGAGGGTGAGATAACGTCCTCGGAAGAGTCATCTGAAGATGAGGAAGAAGACAAGGAAGAAGGCAGGGATAAGGATACTCCTCATGACATAGATAGTATTATCAAGGGAATCCTTGAGGTACTAAACCTGTCCCAAAAGCCAAAGAAACGGGGAGAAACGTTGTCTCTTTTTAAGAGACAACACAAGTCATCAGCCTGTTTCCCAGACCATGAACAGCTAACTAGTATTATCCAAGATGAATGGAAAAAAGGGGGGGATATGAATATGATTGCACGGAGGTAGATGGGTTAAATCAACAACACTTTCATTTGTATGTGAAACAGGTACAAAACTACGATACTTCACAGCACTGAATTTTTAAGTTTTTTAAATGATCAGAATAAATATTCATTGCTTAGGATATAATGCAGGGATGGGCAGTTCTACCACTGCAGCATTTGCACAAGTGCAACTGCTGGGAAGATGCTTAAAAGTTACAACTTCAAAGTTTACTGTCTGATGTCTGTATAATAGATACCTTTAAGTAAATAATGTGAGTCCTCATTTAATGATGTCCCCCAACAAAGAAACAAGTCAAATATCCATTTGAACTTTTTTTTATTGTAAAAAAAAAGTCATTTATAAAGCTTATTTCAGTTAAGTAGTTTGTTCTATAGCAAATGTGTCCTGAGAATGCACTTTGTTCAAAATGCTTAGAATTCTCTAGAAGGAACATTCTTACAAAGACACAAAGCTGAACGAGCCAGTAATTTATGCATACTGCATATTTCTTAACACTACTAACTGCACCACTGAGTAATATGGCCTAAATTATACTCAAATGGCTCAGACTGGAAGAACATTTAATTAGGGATGCACCAAATCCAGAATTCTGTTCAGGATTTGTCCGAATCCTTCTGCCAGGCCCAACCAAATCCTAATGCAAATTAGGGACAGGAAGGAAAATTGCTTGCCTTTGTCACAAAACAAGGACGTAAAAAATGTTTTCCCCTTCCCATCTCTAATTTGCATATGCAAATTAGGAGTCGGTTCGGTATTCAGCCGAATCTTTCGCTAAGGATTCAGGGGTTCGACCTAATCTAAAATAGTGGATTCAGTGCATCCCTACATTTAATACACAGAATTAAACCTTATTCCATTCAGAACAATGTACATTTAAGGCAGTTTCATGTTCATAATTAAACTTCCTGAGGCTAAACCTCTTACAGTGAGTAAACTTTTTAGGGTGAAGACACACAGAGCCACTAGTAGCAGCTACAATACTGAGAATTACTGACTGGTAGCTGCTACTAGTAGCTGTTAAACAAGACAATAAAGGTTGCACAAGCATAAAGAACAAATGACAGCCTCCATGTAGCCAATGTGCTTTCAGAAATGAATACTATATTGCCTGTGGACTAGGCAGGAAGAACTAAATGATTATTTATTGTGGTGAACTGACATTCAGAACTGGTCATAAAAACCCATAAACAAGTATAGATATAGGATCTGTTTTTCCAGGAAGCCCATCTCCCATATAATGTATTTTAATTAGATTTAAAAATGATTTGTTTACTCTGTAACAATGAAACCATACCTTGTACTTGATACTAACCAAGATATAATGAATCCTTACTGGAGGGAAAACAATCATTTTGGGTTTATTTAATGTTTAAAGGATCTTTAGTAGAGTGAAGATATGAAGATCCAAATTACAGAAAGGTACCTTATCCAGAAAACCCCAGGTCCCGAGCATTCGAAAAAACAGGTCCCATACCAACAACTTTGTCAAATACAGTACATTTCTTATTTAAATTTATATTGCCTTCACTAATATTGGACATACAGAATGACATGTAAATAGGTGGAGGCTAATATTTAGGAGTGTCATGAATCACCTTTTGCTAGAACTCATATTCTTGTACCATGATACATTATGTAAATGACAAGCACTCAAAGTAAAGAGGAACATGAATGTGTAATGGATGATTGCAACAGATTGATCATGTTTTAGGAAAAATATTCCCAACTGGCTTTCTGATTTAGTATTGGAAATGAACCTCTTTGTATATTACATGTATGATCTATTTGCTAGGGTTTACAGTATTGCAGTGTAAATGCCATAGTAACCAAGCCCAAACTTACATTCAAGAACTGTTTTTATCTCAATGGCATTTTGAAAGCCACCAAGAACATATACGAGTACCACAATGCGTACGCATGGGACATCAGCTTCATGGGTGAGCAAAACCTGGAGATTTGTTGCTAAAAGAGTATGAAAAACCAAATAACTGTGAAGGACGACATTGCTTAATTCCTACACTTGGCCGGCACATCTTTTTTTTTTTTATAAAGAACAGTAATAGCCAAGGTTACATTTTATCTGAGCACAACGTAATACATTTTCAATTTCCCAGACATACCCTGCACCCATTGTATACATGTACAATACCAACACTGGTGAAGTTCTTTATTGTGTATACTCTCACTCAGGGAATCCCTGATAAAGTGGCAAAATATAGTGGCATGACACTTAGAGGAAAAGTGCCACTGGCTAAGAAGTAAGTCACTAGCATGACTGGCATTCCCCAGTGATTCTGCCTTTCATTCTCCCTTAAGAAAATTATTATGTAATAAAAGTAATTACCAAAAATAAGTGTATTCAAAAATGTTTCCTTTGTAAAACTTAATGTATTTAACAAAACTTCTTAATGACATTTAATCAGGCATGTGCAATTAAAATTCACATAAGAACTGTATAATGAAGAGTATTATAGGTAATGGGAATTTATTTATGCAAATAATTTTTCCATTTATGATTTTTTACACTACCCTGTTAGTACCTAATGCATGTGAAACTGTACAACTGCTCAAGGCAGTGCAGAAGCCCAATACACAAATAGTAACTCAATGGGGCACAGCTTTGTATACATCATCTATATATTTTTTCTTTTGTTATAAACCAAGAGAGAACTAAAACTAGAAAAGAAAATAAACAATATGGTAAAACGCTTAGCACTAGGAACATCATGAAACACAAACTTCCACCGCAGTAGTTTTAGATTCTTTATGTTACTAAAATGTTCTGTTCATGTGTATTCCATTAGCCCATTTTACTTTCTATTTAGGGAATGTTGCTCAGTTTGCAGTTCTGCTTTGACTCGATCCAGAAGACATATATATGCAAGCAGTGCTAACCCTTTAGGAATGGGAGCTCAAATGGTTTTGCTACAGCATGCTCCAGGGCTAAGGCATATGTATAAACTCTAGCATCCACCACAAGCTTCTCCTTTGCCACAAGTTCTGTAAAAATAAGAGTCAAGTTATTAAACAGGATTGCAAGGAAAATGAGAACATTGATACCCAACTATTCTTTGGATCTCTGGAATTCATATTTAGAGTGTTGTAAATTGGTACCTAATAACATGGGAGAGATAAGACCCTGTAAACTAAGATTTAGAATGATTTTTGAACATTTTCAGAAATGTTTATAAAAGGCAAACTTCAGAAAAGCACTGCAATTGGGTTGTTTGGACTAGAAAGATATATATTTACCCATTTTGGATTCATCAGAATATGTACATTCAAAATGATAATAATCAAATAAAATGATTAAAAAAAAGGCTGTCAGTAAGCATTACCAATGTCAAATTCTTTTGGCAGTAGATTTTATTTAGAAAAAAACTGTCCTAGTGATCCCCTTTGTCTAAGCAGGCTCTGTCAATGTCAATACAGGTATGGGACCTGGTGTTTTCCGATCAGATCTTTCTGTAATTTCCGATACAGATCTTTCTGTAATTTGGATCTTCATACCTTACGTCTACTAGAAAATCATGTAAACATTAAATAAACCCAATAGGCTGGTTTTGCTTCCAATAAGGATTAAGTATATCTTTGTTTGGAGTACAAGCTAATATTTTATTATTACAGAAAAAAGGAAATAATTTTTAAATATGTGGATTAATTTATTAAATCTATGGGAGATGGCCTTTCCATAATTAGGAACTTTCTTGATAACAGGTTTCCAAATAACAGATCCCATACCTGTATATGTTTGACTGCATACAGCAGTGATGAGATTCATATAACTATTTAGAGTAAAAAAAAAAAACATACCGTCAATACGCTTACGCAGTTCCATCCTGGGAAGCAGAATTGTTTCAGCAAATTCTATAAATAAAGAATTCTGAAAATTTAGATTGCAAAATAAGTGTTTTGTAGATTTTATATTATAAAATAAAAGAATTGAATGTCATACCTCCATCCGCTAAATATTAACAAAGGAAAGAAAAAGTGACAGATTTTAGCATTGGACTTAAACAAGTACATAACTATAATAATAATGACCCTTTTTTAAATCAGAGACTTATAGTAAAATGCAGCCAGTCATATACACACATTATATACATTCTATTTCCTATTATTTATACAGCTAAACTAAAAAATGACTAGTTGCTTTAGTGCCTGGTACACCACAGCAACATAGTGCTCCAAATTACTTAAAACCCTTTATCTAGAAACCCCCAGGTCCCAAGCACTGCAGTTTATAGATCCCATGCATCAGATCAGAACAGACCAATTATCCTGTAATTTTTACCAAGACCAGACCACTTGTTACCGACTACATAATGAAAGCAGCCTGTATAGGTGTTTAGTTGAAAACATAATGCAGAACAGCTGTATATCAGCTAATATAAGGGATGACAAATCTAAAGTGCAATGAAAATGCTACACACCAAAAGAAGTTAATGTATACAGTGTGTTGTATGTTTTTCTAAAATAAATAAAATTTACATTAAAAAAGTTACACAAACAAGGATACATAAGCACTATGACAGGAAAGTTATAACCCAGCAGACAGATCCCAATATATCCAACCACTATTGACATTGTGGTATAGAAAGTAAACTTTATTTGAAGCCAAGTATGGTTGGCTTCAATAGATTGTGGTTTCAAAAATTCATAAATCAGCCCCTTAAGTCAAGCATTAATTATCATCAGAAAGAAAAATAAGCCCCCTTCTAAAAAGATTTCCTATGTTAGTTGCGGCATTTTCTAAAATCCTGTGGTCGTTGACTGAGCGTATCTGGGCATCACCATGACCATTTTTTGAAGGCCTTATGTTGCTAGAAATGATTCAAAGGGTCATATTTACTTAGAAAGAGCTAATTTTCACCACTGCAAAAACCTACAGCAACCAATTAGCAGTTAGCTTAGACCAGTCAACACAATTTATACAGTTTTGCTGCCCAGGGCAGATTTGCAGGGATGGCTTCAGGGAGAGCAGCTACAAAATGATAAAAATGAGAAATTAAGGAGGA
Organism: Xenopus laevis; assembly: GCF_017654675.1. NCBI lineage: Eukaryota > Metazoa > Chordata > Amphibia > Anura > Pipidae > Xenopus > Xenopus laevis. Next base: position 88,125,588 of record NC_054375.1, on the reverse strand, counting down.
CAAAATCAAATGCACAGCTCTTTACTGTTCTATGGCTGCTGATCATCTTGGGTAACAAAGTTGGTTATTTCTGGCCCAATACTTTTTTTAAAGGGGGTGTTCACCTTCTAAAACACTTTTTTTCAGTTCAATGTTTTCAGATTGTTCCCCAGAAATAAAGACCTTTTAAAGACTAAAACCCAACTGACCTGAAAAAAGTTTTGCTCTTTATTAACACCTTAAGTTAGGGCATATATCAGTTATGCAACTTATGTTCTATGTTTCACTTTTACTATATATGTACTACATAAACATGTACAGTTAATATGCTAGTGTCTATCTTTTTTTATAGACTTACCAAGTTTGGGTTCAGGTTTGTTATTTACAGGGTCATCCCCATTAATATGTACAGTGACAACATATGTTGTACAATTAGATAAGCCAGGATCCAAGCAAGCAACTAAAGGGATCAAAAACATAAAATCTTTTAGGTAAAGTAGATGAAATCCCTTAACTGAGTTGTCATTATTATACATTTTAATTTATTGCAATCTTTTATTACATATACAGAATTAATACTAAAGATAAAAGTAAAAAAAAAAAATAATACCCAAGAGGTGTAAAGATGTATTTACTTTTGTTTATTATTCTAAAGTCTTTACTAATCTAACTTAATTGCCCATTCTCTGTACCCAAAATGACAGGGGACCATTAGGGGCAGATTTATCAAAGAGTGAAATTAGAGCTCACCTCAGAAATACTCACCCACTTTCTATTCATTCCTCTGGGATTTTTAGAAGCGTATTTATCACCATATTTATGATGAACTCTATCATCTGCTGATAAACATGCATTGAAAAATCCCATAGGAATGAATAGCAATTGGGTATGTTTTTCTGTGGTCAGCTCTATTTTCACACTTTGATAAATCTGCCCTTATGAGTTTAGGTAATTTCCTGCTTAAAACTTGAAAGGGCAGAAGATGCAGTAATTGTTTTCACATAAAAGTTATCAAACAGATATTCATTAACAATCATACCTAAGTTCTGTAACTTGCCCACAATTTCAAGCATTTTTGCATTTTTTTCAGAAAATAAATAACTTGCCACTTCAATCCTAGTAAAAAAAATGTTTTTTAAATGAACACAATAATAAAAAAATCCCAGACAAAAAAAGCTATTGATGCAAGGAAACACAAGTGTTTTCTTATAACTGACCAATACCCAAGCTACGATTGTAAATAGGTCAACTAGGGATGAGCTAACTTTTTAGCCGCGAAAATGACGGCCATAGACTTGTATGGCGTCTCGCGTCAAAAAAAAAAAAAGAAAGAAAAAACTTTCTCCGAGCGTCAAATTTTTTTTGATGCCCATAGACTTTAATGGGAGCCGGCGACATTTCGCTGGTGGCAAATTTTTGGCAAAGTGAAACGGGTCAAATTCGCCCAAGCCTAAGGTCAACTTTTCTTTATGGGGGCACATTTACTAAGCTTGAGTGAAGGATTCAAAGTTTTTTTTTGGGTACTTCAACCTTCGAACGATTCGAACTAAAAATGGTTCTAATATTCGACCATTCCATAGTCAAAGTACTGTCTCTTTAAAAAAATAACTTTGACTACCTACTTCGGCAGTTTAGACCTACCGAGTTACAATGTTAGCCTATGGGGACCTTCCCCATAAGCTTTTTTTGATCGAAGGAAAATCCTTTGATCAATGGATTAAAATCCTCTGAATCGTTCGATTCAAAGGATTTAATCATTCAATCAAACGATTTTTCCTTCGATCGTTCGATCAAAGTATTTGCGTAAATCCTTCGACTTCGATATTCGAAGTCGAAGGATTTTACTTCGATGGTCGAATATCGAGGGTTAATTAACCCTCGATATTCGACCCTTAGTAAATGTGCCCCTAAATGTCTAATAACTGATTAATGTAGCTCTTAAAACATGTATATTAAGTAAACGACCCACTTAAAATTTTTAGTCAATTAGTGACTGAAGGAATATGTCACAGAGGTAGTACTAAATTGATAGCCCCGTCTACCTGGGGAGCACTCAATGACTTCTCCTTTGTACCCAGTCTCTTCCTCAAGCTCCCGCAAAGCTGCCTGTTGTGGAGTTTCATTTTCATCAATGAGTCCTAACACAAAAGGAAAACAGAACAGTTACTTGGGTCAGAATTAGAAGAAAAGCATGTAGCATTTTGTTTTACCATTTTCCCCTGTGTTTCTTTATAATTGTTGTATGCAACACAATATTAACCAGCATATTAGAGCTTACTGTGCAATTCTTAAAACAGGGTAGCATTAAGGATTCCCTTTTACTTGTAACGTGTTTTCAAGTGTGTTACTGTGATTCCTGGAATCATAGTAACAGGGGCCCATGTTTAAAGATCATTTTAAACTAAACAGTTTTAACAAAGCATAACAAAAATGTTGTTGGTATACAAATACTTTTTCTCAAATAAAAATAAAATTACTTTACCTGATAACACATTCAAATTAACTTGCGGAATACTTAACCACAAATCTTTATGTTGAGAAATATACAGCACCATTTGTGAAATTATGAAAGAAGCATGGTGCGTTCAGCATACAAAAAATGATGTTACACGGCTGTACTCTGTTGTTTCCCTCATAGTCAAGATATCATAAAACAATTACATTTTATGAAATTCAGTAATTCACTTTGATGCTGCTTGAAAATATGAAAGCTTTACAGTGCAAAAACTATTCAACACTAATGCAATGAAATGCAAGCACAACCAAGAACTTTCTACACTATATGGACAATTGCAACATGGTCACAGAAACAGTCATTTGTGGTTATGAATTATTGCGGTCATGAATTATGTTTTAGATATTTTCTAGACTTAGTTTAGAGCAACTGTAGCCCGAAAATACAATCTGCCTAAGACCTACCAGTTATTTTTTTTAATTAATAGTCTCATTAGCAAGAACTATGCATTGATATCATGCTGTAGTTTAACTATGAAATAATTACAAACCTGCAGGAAATTCCAGACAGTAACAGCCCATTGGGGGTCGGAACTGTTTGATGAGCACTATACACTCATAGTGCAGAGTTCTCTGTAAGACAGGTATTATTCCTACACCTATAGAAAGATTAAAAAAATCATACTGTGTAAAAGGACATACCATAAAGTCTAAGATACAAAATACTATACATAATACATACATATCCTGCAATCAACTTTTCAGAAGGGAGCTTTAGTGTGGCTTAGGTTGCTACAGCTACAAAAAATTTGTTTAATGCCTTCATAATGTAGACGGGTAAGTGTAAACACAGCAGATAAGATTTTCATTGTAGGATCCTTTTTATATAATTTAAAATTCTGGCACTGGAAGAAAACCTTTATTGTGCAGTGTTGCTTTAAAATGTAACCTTTACAGTTGATAGAACACAGTTCCATCTTGCTTTAATCCTTGATAATATGCTGCTACAGTCCAGTTCCATCTAGCTGAGCAACATAAGATATATGTCTCCTTTAAATAAAAAGTTCTTCATCAACTCACCATCAGCCAAACTTCCTTCACCCCTTGTTGTTCGTTTTACAGTTTCCCAGGTTCTAAGGCAAGAGACATATAAGTTATTCATATTTACTGAGCTCTCAATTTTAAATTCCTTTCACAGTATACCTTTGAAACTGTGACAGCTATTTTGTACTCAGGCAAAACTGTATTGTATGTAAATTAGATGATGTCTCAATAAATCATTTCATTGAGAGATACCCATACAAATTGCAAAGAAAAAATTGATAACTTGAAAAAAATATATTTAAATATATTTTAACAGAAACATGGCAGGTGCCAAAGGCAAATTTGACACATATTGGACACATATAGTAAGACCATGCATGCTTGTATTGTTCTTATGTGATATGTCGTTGTTTAATATAATTTCCAATAAAAATTATTGAAAAAGAAAGAAAGCCAGGGGTGTCCCAAAGATTTCTGAAATTATGTTTCCTCAAATGGGTGTCTTGTGTTATTTAGAGAGCATGTTAAACATGCCTAACCTACCCTAAGGGGCAGATTCACTAAGGGTCGAATTTCGAAGTTAAAAATACTTCGAAATTCGACCCTCGAATTGAAATCCTTCGACTTCGGATATCGAAGTCGAAGGATTTAGCGCTAATCCTGCGATCGATCGATCGAAGGATTTTTCGTTCGATCGAACGATTAAATCCTTCGAATCGAACGATTCGAACGATTTTAATCCAACGATCGAAGGAAAATCCTTCGATCAAAAAAAGGTTAGCAAACCTATGGGGACCTTCCCCATAGGCTAACATTGACTTCGGTAGGTTTTATCTGCCGAAGTAGGGGGTTGAAGTTTTTTTTAAAGGGAAAGTACTTCGACTATCGAATGGTCGAATAGTCGAACGATTTTTACTTCGATTCGTTCGATTTCGTTCGAATTCGAACGAATTTAACCAATTCAATGGTCGAAGTACCCAAAAAATACTTCGAAATTCGAATTTTTTTCATTCGAATCCTTCACTCGAAGTTAGTGAATCTGCCCCTAAGTGTTTATTTTTCTGGGATATTATCTGTTTCACTGGGGAAATCTGATATTAATGGGCTGTTAAACAACCAAAAAAACATGACAATATATGTAATGACCCACTGTCTCAATATTTATCTAAACCGATTGTCATGAAGTACCCATCTGTACAGCACTGCGTGTTATATGTTGGCAGTTTAAACTAATAATTCATAATAATAATAATATTAAAAATTCACCAGACAGGTAAACAAAAGGTCTTGAAATACAGGTATCTAAAAGAAACCTATTTCTTTCTTTAATTTTACATATGGGTGTGTACACATATCTTGGTCCATTTCTGTACTAAAGTGTGGCTACACTTTATCATTATCACTTCATATCATTTATCATTGTTTAGATAAGACAGAACATCTTACAAAATTGTGCACATTAACTACTGTGGCTCTTTTCTTCCAGGAACAAGAATGTATGTCTGTATGTATTACTTTATATAGGTCTACTTTTACATTTTTACAATAGTAAAAGTATAAAAAGAAAATACAAATATTGCAATAAATATACAGCTTATTCTAAGAGACATAGAATATGTCTCTTTAGAACTAACATGTGGGTCCTCAAATTTAGGGTAAGAAAGGCCATTGCATTATGATACCAGAAGTCAGGGAACCCCTGGCTGGGCATTTTAAAATGTGTAATGGGGTAATTATAAGAAAACTATCTGTTCGGAGTATAGAAGAGATCTTCTTGGGCCCTCAGAGAATTAAAACAAAGATTTGTTATGTTTTAATGGAAGCTAAAATACAATATGAGATTTTACACCACCTTCTTCTGGTACGGTTGTCTGTATTGGTGTTCTGGTGGATTCCGGCTCTGGGCGGCTGCACCCATGCCACACTACGTAATGGGTGAGCAAAATACTTCTGAATTCTTTTGGGTTTTGAATGAAATGCCGATCCTGGGCCTGTTTGCATCTAGGCCAGGGTGCTCAATTGAGCTTCATAGAAAATAGAATAGAGTTTATAATACCTCTTTTATATAAAGCTGTCTGAATGTTATATAACAAGTAAGCCTTTTATTTTAAATACCACTAAACTGCCCCCAAAATAACATAACTTTCTCCCTTTATTCAGTCTCATGTAATTTCTAAATCACAAGCAGCTATTTTCAGCTAGTTCCTGATCTAGCATGAAGCCCTGTCCCCTTTTCTGAGCTCTCTTTCTATCTTTGAATGTGAAGACAATCCAAGAGGTGCACAGTAGAAACCTCTTTGGCTGTCTTCACAGTCAGAGAAAATGGGGTGGAGCTTCACACTAGACCAGGAACGAACTGAATTGAGCCGCTTGTGATTTAGAAATGAGACTAAATGCAGGGAGAAAGGAATATTATTCTAGGCACTCTTTAAAATAACTGTAAATATATATTTTTAAAATGTTAATTATCTTTACGTTGCATGCAGTATTGTTTATTTATTAATAAAGTATTGTTTGTATAGTAAATTATTGTTTATTATATTGAGCTTATAATGAACATTCCTTCCTACAGGTCAGCAAAGGGCAAAGATACCTTAAGCCCAAGTCATGCCCCCCACCCTACTCCTGAAACACGAGTTTCTTTTAAGTAAACCCTACTAAAAGTAATTTACTGCTTAACATTTGTAACTCTATTTCCCACATATTCAAGCACATGAGGAGAACCACTTTGTGCACGCAATAAACTAGAGGGCTGGTCTATTCTAAAAAATTATATAAATCCAGGTCATGTCATATATGTCTTTATATAAAATGATGTGTACAGTGTTGCTTTGTAATTATACATTAGGGCTTGTTTGAGGTTGCAGCTCTTGGTGCTCCATTCAACGTGTGAAAAGAACTGCGTCTGCAGGTGCAACCCACTGTACAAAGTGCAAACAACAGAGGCTTGCAACCATTTTGCACTTTGTCCCTGGTCTGTAGCTTTGTAAATAAGCTCTGAGTATTTTCTAATTCACATGAGTAACTGATAGACTAACCTGGTTTGTCCATTTTGATCGACATATGTTGTTTCTGCAAGCTGTAACCATTTTCCTTTCAAGAGGGTCTAAAACACAAAGGTAAATAAAGTAAACAGATTGGTAACTGAAAAAGATGACCAAAGTATAAAGCAGCAATATTAGGCCTGTGGCACATGGGCTGCTGTAGACCATCACCATCTATGCCGAAAATAATAAGGGAGGAGCTTCACATTAGACCAGGAACTAGCTGAAATTAGCTGCTTGTTATTTAGAAACAGCATTAGAAGAAATGCAGGGAGAAAGGTATTACTTATTTTCTATGCTTATGGGGGCGATTTATTTGAGCATCAGTCTGTCAACATTAATATTGAGTAACGTTAGTAGTTTTAAATCCACCAGTAAAATTGCCTATGTGTCATCAGTTTTAGGTTATGTATATATCACCAGTAAAACCACTCCAGCATGTGTTTTCAGAAGAAAAATGTAATACAAGCATCTTGAACAATGACACTTGATGGTACTTTTGTCATCAATTTTCTTGTATTCAAATAAAGAAACTTCTCTGTAGAAAGCTATTAAGTATTGATTTCAGTATGTTTGTTAGTTCTTGAGCACCAAACCTGGAGTAGCTTCAATTACAATATGCAAAACGAATGTTCAGCTCAAACTCATTAATTGAACACATAGTAAACAAGAGGGTATACTTTCCTCAATATCCGTGTTAAAAAGCAATACTATACCTCCTCTTTTAGTATGGTGTCCTTGCAAACTTTTGGAGGTGGGTCTTCTGAAATCTGGTTTTCCATTGTCTAAGTGCAGTTTCTTTAAAGGGAGACAGATACAAACTGATTTGAAAAAAAGCAAATCCAACCAGAGATATTATTCAAATTATTATTCTCAATTAATTATGAACTTAGAATATTTTAAGAAGGGTAATATGTGTTCATGGGTTACCTTCTGCTGAATAATAATGGAACCATGAAGAATTTTGGCAAATATGTACAGCCACGTGTACAACCTACAGAGGACTAAAAGGATTCAACTTAGACCCAATGACTTCCTAGCCAATCTACCTTAAAGCATAATTATTGAACTTAAAGAACACTACCTATTATACAAGGGATCCTTCTATTTAAGGAACATAAAAGTGTATAAATACATATACATAAAAAGGAATATTATACAGGTATAGCTCAGAAAGCTCAGAATTACAGGAAGGCCACCTGCCATAGACTCTAAAATGTTTAAAAATAATATAATGGGTCTTTAAATTATTAAATAGATTTAATTATTAAATATTTAGTAAACAAAGTGTACAGTGATACAATTACAGAAGGATCCCTTATCCAGAAAACCCTAGGTCCCAAGCATTCTGGATAACAGGTCTGATACCTGTATTACTGTAATTGAACCAGATGTCTTACACAAAGGGTTTATATTAACAGAACAGTAGTGCCAGCTGACTAAAACAAGATTCCTGCAATTCATGGCATGTATTCAGGATACATAAAGTTGTTGTTGTTGTTGCAAAAGGTCAAAATAAAAATATTAAGTATTATATATTTTTGCATACAGCATACTTAAATTTTTTATCTTTATTTTTTTTACTAACAGAAAACGATTTGACATTAAGGGGCAGATTTATCAAGGGTCGAATTTCGAAGTATAAAAAACTTCGACCGTCGAATTGAAAAACATCAAATTCAAAGTTTTTTCACCAAATTTGACAATCCTACGATCGAAAAAAAATCATTCGATCGAACGATTAAATCGTTCAAATCAAACGATTTTAGCGTACAATCAAATGATTTTTATTCGATGTTTAAAGACTTAGAAAAAGTTTGTAGAAGGTCCCCATAGGCTAACATAGCAATTCGGCAGGTTTAATTTGGCGAAGTATTGAAGTCGAAGTTTTTTTAAAGCGACAGTACTTCGAAAGTATCCAAAAAATTACTTCCAAATTCGAACTTTTCGTACTTCGAAAATTCACTCGAAACTTAGTAAATCAGAACCTAAGAATTTTAGTGCTTTTAAATAAAAATGGCATTCAGTGTAGTATTTGTATTTCAGTAAAAGGAGAGAACTGGTCAAGGGGCTGAATATTTTTGGATGGCTATAAATATAATTAAAGGGGTTGTTCACCTTTAAATTAACTTTTAGTATAATGTAGAGAGTGATACAATTTTCAAATGGTTTTCATTCTTTATTATTTGTGGCTTTCGAGTTATTTAGCATTTTATTCAGCAGCTCTCTAGTTTGCTTTTTATTCAGCAGCTCTCCAGTTTGCAATTTCAGCTATCTGGTTGCTAGGATACAAATAATCCTAGCAACCATGCATTGATTTAAATGAGAGACTGGAATATAATAGGAGAGGGCCTGAACAGAAAGACGAGTAATAAAAAGTTGCAATAACAATAAATGTGTAGCCTTTCACAGCATTTGTTGTTTAAATGGGGTCGGTGACCTCCATTTGAAAGCTGGAGAGAGTCAGAAGAAGAAGGCAATTCATTAAAAAGCTATAAATAAATAAATAATTAAGATTGAAAAGTTGCTTAAAATTGTCCATTCGAATGACATACTAAAAGTTAACCTGGAAGTGAACTACCCATTTAACTATGGCATTGGGCACTATAACTCATTACAGTACATAATCTTCAGCAAATACATAATAATTATAATATACGGAGAAGAAATGTTCTGTAGACCACGTGCTTTATTGTCCGTGCATGGAAAATATAATCTTTGACCAACACGTAATAAGGGAAATAAGGCACTGCAGATAAAGGCAGGCCGCGAATTATACCACACAAAGTGCAGATACAGTACTGGACATACATGCATCCCATCGCTACTTCCCATACCTGCTGATACGACCAGGTCACTGCCAAATACTAGCCCACAATAAAAACCCCAGCAGTGACACGCACTACTTTAGCCCCACCCTCTCCACCACAGCCAATCAGCTGATCCTATAGTGCAATCCAAGACTCGAATTGGATTCAAACACTTTACTTACAAAATAGTGTGGCGACTCAAAACGAGGCTTGAGATGCAGGAACTGTAATCGTATATTGCATGTGGTGCCTGTTTATAGTCTATATCGTAGTCGTATATTACACTGTCTTGTGTATTTTGCTTTGTGCTGGAGCGTTTTTGCTCAGAGATCAAAACTCTTTATAATGTTATTAGAGTAAGTTGCTACCGTAACTCTGCGTTTCTGTTGGATATATACCCTTAAGACGCAAGCATCCTGACTGTACTTCTATACCATATCTTGTGCAGATTGTAGTTTCAGATAACACTTTTAAAAACATACCTCTTTTTACTCAGGATTTTGTTCTGACACTTCTCCAGGAGGACCGTCTGACTTGGCTCCTGTTGAACCCGGATTAGTTTGAAAGTCGGACACTTCCGGTGCAGATATTGTCAGCATGAAGAAGGAGCAAGTGTTAAATTGCCAGTTCAGTCAGTGGTATCCTAGGTTCAAGAAGTTTAGTATCAGGAGGTAAGTAGAAGAATAAATATTTTACTAGACCTTAAAGAGATACTGATACCAGATTTTTTTTTACATATATTCCTTGCATGATACTTTTAATTTGACATGACCTAGTTAACTTTTGATGTACATTGCTATTTTAAAAGGTAGCGTTTAGTGTCATCACTACAACTTTTTGCAAAATAATTTTTTAAATATGGAGATTTAAAAGTGACAAGAACATGTTAAGATAAACAAAGTACCGGGGCCAGATGGTATTCATCCCAGGGCACTTAGCGAGCTTAGCTCTGTGATTGCCAAACCGCTTTATTTCATTTTTCAGAATTCATTGAGGTCTGACATAGTGCAGAGAGACTGGCGAATTGCTAATGTGGTGCCTATATTCAAAAAGGGATCCCGTTCTCAACCTCAAAACTCTAGGTCAGTAAATCTGACATCAGTGGTAGGAAAGATTTTTGAAGGTTTCACCAGACTAACTTAATTTCTTTTTATGAGAAGATGAGCATCTACTTAGACTTTGCTAAAGCTTTCATTACAGTGCCACACAAAAGGTTACTGGTTAAATTAAGGAATGCTGACCTGGAATATAGTATTTGTACCTGGTTAGAGAACTGGCTAAAAGATAGACTACAAAGAGTGGTGGTTAATTAAACATTTTCGCATTGGACCAGTGTTGTTAGTGGAGTACCATAGGGCTCTGTACTAGTTCCTTTGCTTTTCAACTTGTTTATTAATGACCTGGAGGAGGGCATTGAAAATACTGTTTCTATTTTTGCTGATGATACAAAATTGTGCAGAACTATAGGTTCTATGCAGGATGCTGCCACTTTGCAGAGTGATTTGACTAAGTTGTAAAACTGGGCAGCAATCTGGAAAATGGACCTTTTTACCCATTAAGTTTATCGCTGCACCAGATGTCACCCCTTCAGACTAGAGGAAAATAACTTTCATTTGAAGCAGAGTAGGTGGTTCTTCACATTGAGGTTGTGGAATGCACTGCCAGGTGTGATGGCTGATTCTGTTAATGTTCTGTTAATGTTTTTAAAGGAGAACTAAAGCTTACTAAAGAAGTCGGCTAGAAATGTTGTACATTATGTTTTGGGCTTCCGTAGCAGCCCAAGGCAACCACAGTCTTTTAGCAGTAAAGATCTGTGCCTCTGAAGATGACCCAGCAGCTCCTCATCTTGTTTTCTGCTGATTTACTGCACATGCTCTGTGCTGCTGTCACTTACTGAGGGACCAACTTACAGTATACAGTACACATAGAATATAAATGTCACAATATATGTCTGATTAGTAATTAATACAGATAATTACTACATGGCAGCACAGAAACCAGTGAAACTAGCATCATCATTTAATAATCAGCCTTGTAGCATCAGTTTTATTACAGGCAAACCTCATTTTCTGCTTGATAATTTGCGACAACCCCTAAGCTTAACTTCTCAAAAGCTGTTCAGAGTACACCGAGCATGTGAGTGTCACAGACACTTTCGAATATGGTGACCCCCTGTGACAAGTTTGAAATCCTGGATCATTGCTGCTATAGAGAAGCTGAAAATGTACACTGGTGCAATACGTTCAGTATATAAAATATGGCGTTTTTAGCCATATTCATTTTTAGTGTTTAGTTCTCCTTTAAGAGTGGCTTGGATGATTTCCTGGACAGACATAATATCAAAGGCTATTGTGATACTAAACTCTAAAGTTAATATAGATATGGGTATATATATAATTTATGTGATGGTATGGAGGAGGGGTGTGTGTATGGATGCTGGTTTCATTTGGAGTGGATGAACTTGATGGACTTTGTCTTTTTTTCAACCTGATTTAACTATGTGTAACTATGTAACTTTAAGCTATTGATCAACTAGTCTATGCCACTTTACTTGGGTCTGGAGTGAACAGCCACACAATGAAAACGTTGGCTACACATTGTCCTGTGGAATCTTCCTCTCTGGGCCTCCTCTTCTCTTAATCGTTTTCAGGCTTGGCCTATGTTTCTGAGTTCAGGCTAAAGATTCACATTTATAGCTCAATCTTGTGTAGATGTTTGTTTCCCTTTAAACACAATACAAGTTTACTTCTTAGATGTCCAAAGCAGCAAAAGCTCTATATAATGAGAATTTACCAGTGATGAGTTTTGAGGTGGATTTGAAATCTTCACATCTATGATTCTCCTATTTAGATTATCTTACTACACCATTTAGTAGATCAGGTTAAGTCATTAGATGAATAGTCTTTGCTTTCCTGTTTTATGTTAGTGATATATTTTTTACTTTTTGTTTTTAAAGTGCAGCCGATCAATTGGGGTTCGTTATTTTTTAAATACAATTTGCTACTCTGGGTACATGCACTGACTATTTTAACGTGTGATTGAGATGTGGGGCATTGTTTTAGTAATTGAACTTTATGATGTGTGCTGAGTATGATGTGTAGTTTTCCAGTTTCAACAGATGTAAAGTGTAAAGCCTGGGAGGTCGGTGCTGCTATTTCAGTCTTTGGGTGTAATATCTAAAGAATTCTTGACCACTGTTCACAAAGAACTCTTTGCAGTCTGTCGTTCTGCTCTGTTGTAGATTTCTTTGTTTATGGCATCTTTTTAGTATGGTTTTATGTTCCACTGATCCATGTTTAATTGTTTTAAGCCTATATATAGTATATATTATAGTTAATAAAATGTAATGGTTGCTTCTTTCCACAAACATTTCTTAAAAGGGTTGTTCACCTTCCAACACTTTTTTCAGTTCAGTTGGTGTCAGTTCACCAGAAATAAAGACTTTTTCCAATTACTTTCAATTTTATTTATTTTTTTTCAAAATCGTAATCGCTCAGAATCTGCACTTGAATTACTGAACTTCCAGACTGAAACACCAGAGGCAGGTAGTAGAAATACACTGGCACACACGGCAATTCAAACAGGGAAATCCCTTGTGTCTTTATTTGCAGAGAAGCAACGTTTCGGGGCAGTACCACTTTGTCAAGCATGCTTGACAAAGGGGTACTGCCCCGAAACGTTGCTTCTCTGCAAATAAAGACACAAGGGATTTCCCTGTTTGAATTGCCGTGTGTGCCAGTGTATTTCTACTATTGACCTTGGGGAGGGTGCCGATCCCTCCAGCATTGAGCACCTGGCTATCCTGACTGAAGGCCTGGGTGTGCGAGCCGACATCTCTAACTTGTCTATACACCAGAGGCAGGGACATTAAACCTTAAACTTAGAGTTTGGGAAAATTGTAGAAAAATAAAAAAAAAAGGAAAGCAATTGATAAAAGTCTTTATTTCTGGTGAACAATCTGACAATAACTGAACTAAAAAAAAGTGTTTGAAAGGTGAAAAACCCCTTTGAGACTGAAATGTATTTCTTTAAAGTGCTCGCTTAACCACTCCTGTGTCCTGGGCAGTCCCAAGGAGCTGCATAAAAATACTCTTTGTATTATTTTTATACTAGATCAATGAAGGGAGTAGTCTTCTGAAAATATTTCAAAGGGACAATCTGTATTTTAACATACTATGCTGACATATTGCATTACAGTGCTCACTTAACCACTCCTGTGTCCTGGGGCTGTTCCAAGGAATTGCATAAAAAATACTATTTCTATTATTTTTATACTAGATCAATGAAGGGAGTAGTCTTCTGAAAATATATTGGGGGCAATCTGTATTTTAACATACTCCGTATTGCATTTTTCATACAGGTGATATTTCTGACTTTATATTGTAGGGTTGCAAGATCATCAGTTTTAAACCAGAGTCCTATAAAATGCATTTGCAGCACAATCAAAGTTTAATATTATCTTATTAGATTGCTTATTGGAATGAGTGTAGTGCAGTGTGATCATATATGTCAAAAATCTAATTTATTCTTACTCTAAAAAATGTTTTCTTTCTTTCTGATTTTGTTTATTTAGTGTTATAATTCCTTTGCCTGAAAATGTGAAGGACTATTTACTCGATGATGGTACTCTTGTCGTCTCTGGAAGGTAATGTATATCGTACCTTGTTAGCAGCAAGTAGTCGGCACAACAAACTCCCAACTTCAGCCGTAGTGCAGATTTCCCCAGTAGTCACTTTTACTGGTGTGTATAGCATTCGATATGGAACACCACTACTGAATTTCTTTGGATTAAAAATGCCTTTAATGCATTTTTTTCCTGGCATTCACCTCCTTGGCCCTTTGGAGCTTGATAAAGGGCGAAGGAGGTGCCCGAAACGTAGCTGTAATGCCGGGAAAATAATGCATTAATGGCATTTTTAATTCAAAGAAATTCAGTACTGCTGTTCCATATCGAATGCTATCATACCTTGTTAGACTACATCTAAAAGTAGATATTCAAATCCCGTCTTCTTTTTCATTCAGTCAAAATCCATTATCTCTAAACCTCTTGCTCTTCTTCTTACCTTCTGTCCTGTAAATGTTCCTTAGGGAGCTTTCTTAATTTTTCATTAATTCTTTTTGCTTAGGAGTTCCCAAATCTAAAACACAGTTGTTCTGGCACACTCCATCAAGACAGCTTTCAGAGATAACTAATGAAAGTATATCTACAAACCGACGATTTTGGTATTTGGCCAAATCCTTCACAAGAGATCCAACTGAATACCGAACCAAATCCAAACCCTAATTTACATATGCAAAGTAGGGCTAGGAAGGGCGAAAGAAAACTGCGTGCTGAGTGTGCAGTTAGAAATTTTTTACTTCCTTGTTTGTATGACAAACACATGATTTTAAAGATTTGGCCAGGTACTTGGATTCAGCCTGATCCCATACTGAATCCTAAATTCAGTACATCCCTATATATTACATTTAGGTACATGAAAATATAAATAAAGATGACAAAAAAACAGAGACAAAGAAGAGCAAGAAAAAAGAAAGGGAAGGAAATTTGGTATTCTCTAATGCTTATTCCTTCAAAATTAAATTTTCTGCCCACAATTTAGTGTAAGAGAAATTGACAGCTGTGAAAGGGTTTGTTTACCCTCCCACACGTTTTCAGTTCAGTTGGTTTCAGATTGTTCACTAGAAATCTAGACTTTTTTCCATTACTTTATATTTTCTATTTGTGACTGTTTTTCCTAATATTGAAGTGTAAATTTTCCTTTTTCACCTTATGTATGTCTAAAATAGCCCTGTCGGGGGGGGGGGGTCGCTGACTAAATTGTAAAAGTTCAAAATCTGCACCTGAATTGCTGAACTGCCAGATTTAAACACCAGAGGCAGTAACATTAAACTTTAAGGGGGTTATGTATTATGGTTCAAGTTGGGCTTTCCACAAAAATTCGAGTTGGGCTTTCCACAAAAATTCGAGTTTTTGTTCCAAACTCACATTTTCGGTTTAAAAAAACCCCCTAGAATTGTACAAGTTTTTTTTAAAAAAAAACTTAAATTTATCGAGATTAATGGCAGATTTATTGAGGGTCGAATTGAAAATTCAAATTAGAATTTCAAAATTTGAATTGTGAATTATCCAAACTCAATTTGAGTTTTTATTCAAATTTCGAGATTTATCATACTCTGCCCCTTTAAGAACTCGAATTTAACTATTTGCCACCTAAAACCTGCCAAGTTCATGTATAAGTCAATGGGAGACATCCAGGGACCAAGTTGGACATGCTAGTAGCCTTCCTGACATTAGAGCCTTCCTGACAATCGAATTGTTGTCGAATTCGATTCGCGTTTTCAAGTTGGTGAAATTCGTCCCAAGTTTTAGTTGTTCTATTTTTTTTTATTTTATAAATAACCCCCAGTCGAATTTCGAGTATATTCAAATTTTAATAGAACTTTAAAAAACTCGCATGAATTCAAAATTCGACCTTTAATACATGTCTTTAAATATACGCTGACCCTGGAAATAGCTTGAATAAGAAAATATACCATCTAAAACCTGTCAAGGTCATGCAGGAGTCAATGGCAGAGGTCCCTTGAACCTTTTGAAGATCTTAACAGCCTCCATGATGTTCAAGTTTTTTTCAGAGGGTTTTGCCTGAAAACTCGAATAATTGAGTGATTCAAGTTTTTCCTGTGGAACACGCAATTAATTTCGGTTTTGCAACTCAAACTCAAGAGTCAAGTTTTTTTCCATACTAGTTATTACTTAAATTAGAAACCATTCAAGTTGTGCGTTAATTCAAGGTGTAAAAAACTCTTAACATTCAACCTTTGAACAGTTCTCCTTTAACAGCATTGAAGTAATATGAAGATAATTAGCATAGGAATCAGATCCTTGAAAGGATATTCTACCCTGGTGTAAAAAGTATTTTGCAGTACTGGATACAATCAAAATATATGTTCTGAAAATTTTTTATCCATGGAGTTTTGGTTGGAGAGTAAATCAGGTTGTACAGACACCTGTGGTGAAAATGTAAAAATTACAAAAAACTAATTACTTCCACTTTTTCCTATGTCCACAGACCGCAAAGCATAAGGTTAGAATGTTCTGTATGTAGAGAAGATTTCCTTTTGGCATATTTACATTATAATGCATTTGAGATCTATCAAGTGCTTGTCATGACAACTATTACATCAGCATCAACTACTTCTAGTTATCTGTGAAAAAGGTCTTGGTGATATCTGTAAATTTCCTGAAACTGCACAACTCATCCTGTTCTTGTATTATAAATGTAGGGCATTTTTAAGATTTAAGATTGCCCAGAAGTCAAATTTTTTGTTTTCACAGATGGAATCTAGCACATGGAAAGCGATTGAGAAGTGAAGGGATTGTTGTCCAGTACCTTGGACAGCAGCTTTCATATTGCATGGTCGACTTGGTAGAAAATATTAGGTCGATCAAGCAATCTTATACCATTTAAACATCAAAATCTATAAGAATTATAAAACCTCTTTCTGAGGTTTCCTAATTATTAGGCATCCGCTACAGTTTGAAATATTTATACCAATATTTATATCAATAGAAAAAGATTTCCTTTTGGCATATTTACATTATAATGCATGTGAGATCGATCAAGTTCTTGTCGTGATTGTTTGTAGTTCAGCAAACTAAGCACACAGTAAGTAACTGTAGCTCCAGGTGCAAAGTGACCTGACTCATGAAATCACAAATAAAGTTGGTAGTTGTGAAACAAATTAAAGGAAAACTATACCCCCGAACAATGTAGATCTCTATAAAAAGACATTGCATTAAATAGCTCATACAGTATGTAAAACTCTGCTTCATGTAAATAAACCATTATTATAGTAATATACTTTTTTAGTAGTACGTGCCATTGGGAATTTATAAATAAAAAATTACCATTTTATAAAATAAGGACCACCCTTATATTGGGTCACATGAGCCATTTAAAAGATAAAGTTCTGTGTGTGTGTGTATATAAAATGTTTTTATTGTGAAAGACCTTGATCATCTTAAAAACTTTTTGTGTGTATAAAGTTCTCCCTAAAAGGAACAGTTCAGTGTAAAAATAAAAACTGGGTAAATAGGTTGTCCAAAACAAAAACTGTTTTTAATATAGTTAGTTAGCCAAAAATGTAATGTATAAAGATTGGAGTGACTGGATGTCTAGCAAAACAGGACACTACTTCCTGCTTTTCAGCTCTCTCTAATTCTGAGTTAGTCAGCGACTTGAATGGGGGCCACATGGGACATAACTGTTAAGTGAGTCTGCAATTGATCCTTAGCATGCAGCTCAGATTCAAAAGCAACAGTTATGGCCCACGTGCCCCCCCCCCTTAAATTACTGATTGCTTACTACCTAGTAACCAATCAGTGGAAACCAACACAGCTGAAAAGCAGGAAGTAATGTTCTGTCTATTATGTTACACATCCAGTCACTTCAGCCTTTACAGATTGTATTTTTTGCTAACTAACTATATTATAAACATTTTTTTTATTTTGTACAGCCCTTCTATTTACCCAGTTTTTATTTTTACACTGAACTGTTCATTTAATGTTTTAGCCTAGTAAAATCCATATACCTCAGCCTGTTTCTTATAATCTGACGAACAGTTTCTTCTCCTTATATGCAAGTTTTTAGTTGTTTATTTTTTTAATTTCTCTTTTACTTTTTCTTTTTACTAATAGTAAAACACTTTATTCTGCAGGGAAGAATCCCCTGGATGCTCCCAAAGAGACTTTAATTGTACAACGGAGGATGAAGTGCAGGTAATAGATTGCTGAATATGGCACTGTTAATTTTATTTTTACTATAACTGACAGCCCCTCAATATTTCTGTTCATTCTGTCAACGCTTTAGTCAATTTACTGCCAGGTCCTTCAAAGTGAAATGCCTGCTTAATATAATCATGTGTGGTGGAAGAAAATAAACCCCTTCAGCAGTCTGGATATTGAAGAAAAACTAATGAATTTTTATGAGCCGTTTAGGTTTCTTTTTCATAAAAAACATTCTTCATCTCCAAGGAAAAGTTTTCTGTTAAAGCAAAGGGACAACAAAAGATATAGAAACGGATAGCAGCATAAAAAGTAAGGTTCAAGAGTGCAAGGTCCACTGGGTCAGGGACTGATGTAAATGATGACCATGATGCATAACATGTTAGTTCAAGTATTACTACTTGCTGTATCTGGTTCTCTCTGTATTCACAAAATAAGTGGAATAAACAATGCCCGTTTTTAACTTTATAATCTGAATGTATATGCAAGATAATGTTTTTACAGTTGTGTTATAAATTTCTGAAACAATATGTCAACTTTGGAGTTTACAGGAATGCCAATTTTTGTCAGTTTTTTGCTTGTTGCTTTTAAATTATTTTATTATTTTGTTTTCACATGTCAGTGGTCAGATGATGAAAACACAGCTACTCTTACGGTAAGACTCTGAAAATGCATTCAGAAGCTATGTATCCTACAATTTCTACTCAGCCTTAACTTTATGTTCTATACACATGGGCAATGTGTGTTGCATTTCAGTAGTGTTCAGTTACACAGTAGAGTTGCACACCCTAACTGTGCCACAGGATGTTCCATGGATGGATGTTCCATCATTTGTAATTGACTTGTTTCTCTCTCTGTTATGTTTTGTGTTCCCACCTTAATTTTATTTTACAGCGTTGCTGAACATGTTGGGGCTACACTAATAATATGTCCACATAATTAGAGCAGATCAAGAAGAAGACATTGTGAAATTAAACCATTGGCCACATCTACCAACTGCAAAAAAAGCTCTCTGTACAATTCACAATCAAGAATGACATTGTAATTTTAGATGTAGAATGCTTAATCTATAAATTAGTATCAGGTTCTCTGTGTCAAAGAAGTTTATACTAATCATTTTTTTCAGCACCATTAACATTACTGGCTCACCCTGAGATCTGTACAATACAGACAAGGATCACATTGCAAAGACGATTGTTGTACAATATTACTATAATAATAGTCTTTTGAGGCTGTTAATAAGTATTAGGTAGTTAATAAAAGTTTAACAACACCTCCTGAGTATTAGTAGTTTTTGACACTCTGCACAATACACTGTAACTACTATTACTGTAACTACTATTAGAAATAATGTATCTTCCAAACTATCCTGTCATATTATACTCTCATGTTCTAAGCCCTTATGGAATCCTTTTTATTTGTCTTTTTTTCTTTAACATAACCTTCAGTTTCTGGTTCTCTTTACTTATAAGGATCATCTCTAACCTTGTACTTTATAAATACAATAAACTTTAATCTGCAGCTCTCTAAAGAACTATGAAATTAGGGCACAGTATAGAAACTTGTTGATAAATTTAGATGCCATTTTTTTTCTTCCTTTTTTTTTTTTTTTTCAATGTATGTATTAATGTATTAAATATCGCAAAAATGAAAATTTAATATAAGCGTCAGCATACTGAAATTAGAAACTTTCTAAATACAATCAATTAAAAATTCTGTACTGTTTCTGAAATAATAAAGTTTATCTTCACAATTCATCTCTCAGCATCTGTTTCGCTTCATTCTCTCTTTATGCAGGAGTTGGGTATCAGATAATCAGACAGTTAGATCCAATATATTTTATAGGGGGGCTCCTTTTGCCTAGAAGATGTATTAGAGCTCAGTCTATTAAAATCACCAGAAATCCTTTCTCTACCTGAAGAGTTTGTGCTAAAGTTGGTTATTTTGTTAGAGTTTGTTTGTACTGCAATCAGTTATTTAAATGAGCTCTAACTCATCTGCTAGGAAAAAAAGCCCCCCTATAAGATATATTGGATCTAACTGTCAATGACTATCTGACACCCAAATGCTGCATGAATAGATAATGAAGTGAAACAGATGCAGAGAGAGCAATAGTGAATATATGTAATGGAGTCCGAAATCGGTTTACAAAATGGTGGCCAAGATGGCGGCTCCCTGGTTCCTCACGGACGCAGCCGGATGATGACGACCTCTTCCCGCACTCTGATTGGTCGCCGGCGACGGAATGGACGTCGGCGTCAATAATTGGCGCCGGCGTCAGTCGCACACGTCAGCGCGTCGGTCGCCGACGCCAGCGCGTCCGCGCACACGTTATGACGCCGATGCGTCCAAATTGGCGCCAAATCTGGGACTATATTAAGGAGCTCTGGGAATTCACCTGTGCCCAATTATAGGTTTTAGCTTGCTACTCCTGGGTGTGATCTTGTGAAATCCTTGTTATCCGTGTACCGACCTTTGCCTGAATTCCTCGACCTTGAACCTCTTCTGCCTGGACTGATCTTGTTGCCTGTTTGACCATTCTTTCGTCTCATCCTTATCTGTACCGCGAACTTGGACATTGTTATCTCCTCCCTTGGTCCTCACTACCTCTGAGGCCTTTGGGCCTTACAATATAAACTTGATTACTTCAGAAACAATGCAGAATGTATTTAGAAAGTTTCTGATTTCAGTATGCTGAAGCTTATATTCAATTGAATTATATAAATTTATTTTCATTTTTGCAATAGTTCCCCTTTAAATGACTAAAAAATGTTATACAATGAATAAAAGTAAGCAACTAGTATTGTTTGAAGCTGGTCAGAAACTTTTAAATATATTGCTATGCATTTACATAGAGTCTTTGTTTTAACTATAAATTATTTTATAAAGGTTAAAAATAACTTAATGGCTGCCCTATTTATTGATTATAACAGGCATAACTGGCCAGAGGTTTGGAATAATTGGATCTACAGCTGGACACAGCTCCTCTATAAACTAATAGCAAAGGAAAGTTTGTGTACGCCATTAAACTTTTTAATTAAAAAGGGTAAGAAATGGAAGTGAGACAACAGGCTCAATAGGAGATGTGGTCTTTATTCAACTGGACTTTGATCCCTGATCAAATATCTGTTAGACAAACCAGTTTTTGGCCCTTTACACAATAAGGCTCTCAGGTGTGAGGCAACAGTGTCAAAATCAGAAGCTAATTCTGATTCACTAAAATTAGTCTTTTTAACAAATAATATCTCTGTATTCAGAGAAACTGTTTGTTATAATATTTACCACCAACATACTTGCATGACCAAGGGCCAGATTGTAGTCTCAGGGGCCACTGGGCAGATTTGGCTCTGATGTAACTGGGCTGGTGCAACCCAGCGATGGCACACTGGGAAATAGTATAGCTTAGATTAGCCTATCACTCCAGTAGGCCTATTTCATTTATTTATTTCAAGTAGTTGGATCTATCAAAGGTATCAATATTTTATTCAGGCAGCTCTGCTAGCTTTATTTTTTATATGTATTATTTCTTTCTTTGTTTTCCAGGCCCCAGAATTTCCAGAATTTTCAATAAAAGTACAAGAAGCTATTAATTCACTTGGTGGCAGTGTTTTCCCAAAACTTAACTGGAGCTCTCCAAGGGTAATACTACATCTCTTCATACATTTACATAGATTTTTTTACAATTATTTTAGGGTTTGCGAGTGTTCTTACATATTTGGGGAAAAAACATAAATTCAATTCTTGGGTTTTAATATCTGAAAGCAGGTAGCTATTTCTTTTTATGCCTTTTTCCACATGGCACTAAATCTCTGTATACAGTGTTTACTTTATTCTTTATCACAGAATTATAATTATTAACACAATATAGCCCCTGTTTGTACTTTTATGTATTGTAAACTTTTACAGCGCTGCATGTCCTACTAGTGCTATATAAATTAAGTTATACATACACTGACATATGCTTATTTCCTGATTCAGTGCAATGATGATACCAGCTTGAATAAATCAGGCTTATGCTTAGTCTTTATGAAGGAAATTTTTGGGAATTTTTCTAAGGGGGCCAGGGTAGGCTCTTTAGAGCATTTCAACACATCACTCCATGTTAAGCAGTTGATGGTTTCCAGGTGGCTTTGGGGCATCCAAAGTTCTGCAGTGTATGTTGGACTAACTTTGCCTGAAGCATGATGCACACTGACCCAGGAGTCGGCAATGACGGAAGACATTCCAAATAATTTCACTTAAAGCCTGTGTTAAGGCAAAATGATGTGGCTCAAATCTCCAAACTTAGTAAAATCCTTACATATTGACTGAATTAATTAACTTTTTGCAGACTTGGAAAAAATTTAAAGTTTAAAATAATGAAAATATTATTTACGGCTGAGCTGCTCTGGTAAAATTAGTGGTTTGCTTCAGGAACTCCACTATAGTTTCTATAAACAAGCTGCTGTGTAGCCATGGGGGCAGCCTTTCAAAGCTGAATAAGGATACACAGCAGATAACAGATAAGTTATGTAGTATACAATGGAATTCTTAAGAACTTATCTGCAATCTACTGTGTATCCTGTGCTTGAATGGCTGCCCATATGTCTACACAGCAGCTTGTTTATATAAACTATAGTTTTGTCTATAGCAAACTCTTCCGTTTTACCAGTGCAGGCAACAGTGCACTGTATTGTTATTCGTTTAAAGGGGACCTTTCATCCTAAAAATAATTCAAAATCCTGTTAGTTGTGCATAGAGGCGATTCAGGCAGTATAGGATTGAGAGCTCAGATATTTAAACACATTTATAAACAGGTATGAATGTTTTAATGCAAAAAAATGGATTTCATGTTTACCTTGCAAAGGACTTTCATTATACAGCTATCTATGTTTGGGTGACAGGTACACTTTAAAACAATTAAATTTTTTTGGTGTTACTGTTCCTTTAATGCCTAGTGCACCATAGGCCCAAGTGACTTGCTATTACAAGAAATGTACCCAAGCCTTCATGGTTCCCATGACTTTACCTCTCCGCTATTACACTCTTTCTTAAATGTTTGTTTTTGGTAAACATGTTTTTTGTATATTTTCTGCATTTGTTAGCATGTTATTCATATTCTGTATTTCTTGCTGGTTTTATACAAGCCAGCCATGTGCGTTTTTCTTTTCTTGTCCTTTTATGTTGTAATTTTCGTAAAGATCTCTTTCTGGCACTGTTTGATAATTTAAGCATATCTGTAGAAAAACAACTAGCTACATTTTTTATCTTTCCAGTAACTGCTGTCTGAACTGTTTGTCTGATTTTCTTTTTGCTAGGATGCTTATTGGATTGCCTTGAATAGCTCTTTGAAGTGCAGTACTCTTAGTGACATCTTTCTACTCTTCAAGAGCTCAGATTTTGTTACCCATGACTTCACCCAACCATGAGTATCTGGGTACTTCACTAAACATTATCAGCCCCAATGAATTACCTGTCAGGCTGTCACTAATAACTTTATGGCAATGCAATTGGATTTTGGATTTTTTACAGTCACTGATGGTTACTTTTTATTTTGATAACTTAGAAAGTATGAGTTCTGAACATCTGTAACTTAAGTTTGAAGGAATATTCATTCTGTGTTGTAATATGTATCTTGTGTAAAGTTATTTTAATAAAGGTGCTAACTGTAAGTGCAATCAAAATTGTTTAGAAACGGACTTTATATGCAACATTTTATTAAAAAAAAAAAGCATAGGCACACAGGGATTTGTTTTATGGTAAAACAAATAAAGTATAAGAGCAAATATTTTTGCTGTTTTCAATGTATGGCACAAATTAAGATGCTAGCATATTGAGCAAGGCATGTAAACATAAAATATACTCCTTTTTGATATGAACTCATTCAGCTTGGTTTTGTTGAAAAGGTGCTAAACACTATGTATAAAAATAATTTTTTTTGTTACACAGACATGCAGTGGCGGAACTACTGGGGGAGCAGGGGGTGCGAGCAGGCCAGGGCCCGCACCGCCTCAGGGCCCCCTGGCAGCTCGCGCACCTCTGAGATCCGTGCTGAAAATCATGTATGGGGGGGGGGGCCCGGCTGCGCGTCCCGCACCAGGGCCCGTCCCCCCCCCTCTAGTTACGTTACTGCAGACATGTCTGATCCCATGGAAACTAAGGTATCCTGTATGAGCTTGCTCGGATCAGTTCCCCACACCCCAAAGCTGTCCATAAATGCAAAGATCCAATCGTTTGAATCCTCGAACGATAGGACTTCCCCATCTCCCGACCTGCCATTAACCATTCAGATCAAATAAAGTAGTAAAAGAACAGATCAGCCGAGGTTCTGCCCCTAACAGCAATCATACGAAAGTTATGTCCGACAAAGCTGGTGACAGTCTCCCACTGAAAATCGTCCAATCGGCAATACATGCAGAGAAATTATCGGCAGCCGACAGATCTTTTAACCTGTCCGATCGACCAAACGACCGGTCCGAAAATCATATCGAATCCTCGATTCGTATGATTGAATCTTTGCGTCTATAGCCAGCTTTAGACTCATAGTGTGAGGTTCCTTTGTGAAGTCCTTTTGCTTTCCAAAGAATCTGTGCACTACGCACTATGGAAACCAACAGGGATTTAAGTCCCAGAATCCGTAACTGTTTGGAGGGGGTTGGATTGCATGATTCGGATAGGGAAATGGTCCCAGGCAGGACAGGGGCAGACTATCATGGTTTCCTTTCAATCTGTTGAATCAGCTATGCCTGTGTAAAAAATATGTATAATCTGGAATTTCAGATAGTGCTTATGCATCTTTTCTAAAGAATCCCAAATTTATGAGCTCAAGTCAAAAGGGCAGGTATATTTTCATTTAAGGGACTTTTCTAAATGTAAGTCACTTGATGTTTCTGAGGTTAGATTTGCACCTTAGTAATACATTTCTGTATACAAACTTCAGGGACCAGTTTCCTGTGTAGGAAGATAAAGCTGATTCTTATTCCACACAACTGAGATTATCGTTAGGTGATTTCAGATTAGGACAATTAATATATTATTTTAGGTTACTTGTATTCATAGTTACATAGTTAATTTGGGTTGGAACTGTTAAGTTATATTATTCAATTTATCTTTCAGCGTCACTAAACAACATTAGGCAAAATAAAATATATTTCATTTACCTATCAACATATTGAAAACGTCTGTAATAGGAAATTGATAAATGTGTTGTACTCTCCTGTGACATCATCTAGACCAGGGTAATACAGCAGTTATAATTTATTTCATGACCCTATTCATTATCAGTGTCTCTTGAGAGCCTTTCAGGTGCCCTTCCAGGAAATGGGTTGCTAAGTTAAATTATTGTTAAGTTAAAGTATTGATCACTTTCTAATCTCAGGTTAGGCCTCACAGACAACATATTAATCAGTTTCAGTCACTGGTATATAAAAGGCATTATTGAACGGGAACATTCAGGGAAGCTATTGTTGTTTTGGGTAGAGGGGGGTGGGCTTGAAGTATAAGCAAATGTTTCCCAACCTAGATTTGTATTCATTAGAAAAAACATCATCTGATCCTTTTCACCAATACATCGAGTATGGTTTGACTAATACTTCAAATTATTTCAGATGAAAAATTATATTCTGTCAGTATAGTGTTTAGAGTGTCTAGTAAGAATATATTACCCCTAATGTAAATTTCATATATATAACTACACTGATGGATGATTCTAATATGCCTTAGCAATGATAATTTTCATTCCATCAGTAACAAATCATGCTCTCTTTTTTTTTTTTTTTTTTTTTTCCACTTATAGAGTTGCATGATTCAGACATTGATTTATATCATGATCTTTTACAAAAACAGGGAGTAGATGGATGTACCTACGTTTGTTCAACTCCACATGAGCGAACTCTGTTTGACATAGAAAATGATTATCTTTTCAGAGTATGCAGGATAATTTTTGACTATATAAATTAATTCACTTGTTACTATTTGCTGGACATCGTATTGTGCAGCAGCTGCAGAAAACTGAGCTCTTGTTCGCAAAGTATCCCTGGAATGTTCAAAGCAAACTATTCACTTGGTTGCATTTAGTTTCTTTTTCTAGTAATGAGTCACTTGTTGGCTCACTTTTGTGCCATTTACATTTTTAATCTTCAGGCAGTTCCATGCTTAAATATATATACTATAAATTTCCTCATCGAATGCTTGCTGAGTCATAGCCTTCATCATCTTAATTATTGATTTTTCTTCAAAGTAAATATTTTTAATGCTGGTAGAAATTGCTGAGCCGTGGAGAAAACATTTCTTGTAAATCAGGAACTGGCTAAACATAAAGATCAGCTCATGGAAACATAATTAGAATTCTTTTCAGTTTATCAGTTCTAATTTATGCTAGATGAACTAATGGATAAAAATACTACTTTTACGGTATAGTTCCATGACCTGTATTAATACACTCGTCCTGTGGCCTTGTGCCTTTTTTATTGTCCTAAAATTGCTTCATGACTATTTTTAATAGGGGTAGAGTAATCTTTATATAATATTTGCTATTTGTGCACTTTGTTCTTTCTCACATTTAAACACATTTTTGTAATTATAACTATATGAACAAGAGAAAAAAGAGAGAGGGAAAAAGCAGCATAGAAATTTTATGCTGGTTAACCAGTTTCCATATGGCATAGACTTTATTTAAATACAGTATAATTGCTGCTGTATCCATAATATCATCACCTTTAACACACACTGGTACATTAAGGATAGCATGAATTTGTATCCTAAACCATTTTGAGTTTACTTTTATTAGCTCAGGTACATAATATGCAAGTGAGGGTTTATAGACATGCAGTAGGTGGTCCTCCACATAGTTGTAGAAGATAACAGATTCCAGTAGTACTCTGCTGGTTGTGCTTGCATTGACCATTATATTTGTAATACTGCAGAGTAACTAATACTCTAGGACAGTCCTAAACAACCATGATCTCTGTCTTATGGATCTTTTTGAAGAGTACATATCCCAGTATGTTGTCAATACCTCTGCAAACATCCCATTCCAAATCGGTATAGATCATTAAATCAGATTAAAAGTCTGCGTGTAATTTGAGCATCCATGAGAAGTAGATTTTTGTTAATCATTTCTGTGTCATCACTTTCTGTGGAGCATGAAAGACCATATTCTTAAATGTAATATTAGAACAGCCTTACTTCCGCTGGATTATCAACCATGCACAATTAGAAACGCAATAAACATACAGGTGCTTTTCTGTTAATAATGGCAAGCAATAATTCCCCCCCCCCAAAGTTTTACCAAAAAAGGCAAAACATAGGCACATCAGTTGTATTGTTTTATGAAAGCTAATAGCTATTTGCAATAATTAATTCTTTTTCAAGAGGGAAACATCAGTATTTGAAACATGCCAAAACCCCTCACACAAACACACAAAAGTAAATTTGTACAATTTTCCTTACATTTAGGAGCATTTTTTGACCCCCACCCCCCCCCAAAAAAAGATAATTTGTGTAAGAACACACGCATGCGTTCCGTTCGGCGCAGGCGCGGGCGCGGTAATGCGCGCCGGCGCGTGACGCGGACGCCGGCGACGGTCGCAGACGCGGTGGCGACGGCGACGGTTGCGGGTGCAGGAACGTAGGCGGAAACGCCTGTGACGGACGCGCTGGCGTCAGTTCCGCGACGTCAGCGTGAGGACGCTAGTTTGGCGCCAAAAGGATATGCATTTAAACCAGATCCAGACTGACATGCATTGCCTGGTTATTAGGTTTATCACTGAAACCCTAGCATCTCTGACTTCTTGAATTGCCTGTTGTGACCCTGCCTGAACCTGGACTACGATTTCTGCTGCCTGCCTCGACTCTTCTGCCTGTCTTCTCGTTACGAACCTCGCTGCCTGCCCTGACCTCGGACTTCTTGACTACGGCCTTGTCTTATCCTCTGTACCGCGTTTGATAGTCTCACTGGCTACTCTCCACAACCCTGCTCCCTGTTCCACTCCAGATGGGTAGTGGTTGTGTGAGGCGCTTGTGAGTTCAAGATCTTCAGCTCCAGCTCCTTCTCCGTCTGGATCACACCGGTAAGCCTGACAGTATAACCAGGCCCAAAGATGGATCCAGCTGAAGGGGCCTCACCGTTTGCTGTCCTAACCCAGCAGCTGTCCTCTCTGACGCAAGCGGTCCGGGAGCTGCAAAGCGGATATGCTCAGCTACAGGAGCATATCAGATCTCATCCGCCAGCGGCTCTCCCTTCCACTTCTGCTGCCACTCCTCCTGCACCAACTGAGGTTCAAGTCATCACGTCAGAGATCTCTGAACCCAAGGTGGCTTTTCCGGAGAAGTTTGCCGGAGACCGGAAGCTATTTCGGAATTTCAGGAGTAACTGCAAGCTGCTGTTCTCCTTAAAGCCTCACACTTATCCTACTGAGCAAACCCGGGTCGGGGTTATTATCTCTTTTCTCACGGGAGAACCACAGACCTGGGCCTTTCGTCTCATGGACCGCCACAGTCCAGTTTTGGCTTCGGTGGATTCCTTTTTTGACGCGATGGCGGTCATTTTCGATGATCCCCACAGAGTCGCCACTGCTGAGGCTGCCTTACGTGCCCTGAAGCAAGGGGTCCGTCCTGCTGAGGATTATACGTTGGAGTTCCGGCAGTGGGCAGATGACACAGAATGGAACCCTGCCGCACTAAAAAATCAATACCGTTTCGGACTGTCTTCTGAGTTGAAGAACGAATTGGCCCGTACTGGCATTCCGGACAGTTTGGAAGACCTCATCCTCCTCGCTATCCAACTTGATCAGAGACTCCGAGAGCGCAG
The DNA here is from genome assembly GCF_017654675.1 of Xenopus laevis. Taxonomy (NCBI): domain Eukaryota; kingdom Metazoa; phylum Chordata; class Amphibia; order Anura; family Pipidae; genus Xenopus; species Xenopus laevis. The sequence goes on along the minus strand of NC_054375.1, from coordinate 88,096,683 downwards.
AGAGGAAGAAAAGGCGGAAAAAGCGGGTCTTTCTTCTCAGACCTGGATGTTGCCATCTGCTCCTCCTCCAGTTCGGATGCCGTCCACCTTTTCTCCAGCCATGCCTCCGCCTGTCTTCAGTACAGCCCCAGAGCCTATGCAGATCGGTGCTATTAAGTCTGCTTTATCTCCGGAGGAACGCATCAGACGCCGCAGACTGAATCTCTGCCTTTACTGTGGTCAAGCAGGCCATCTGCTTCGGGGTTGCCCGATCCGCCCGGCGGGTAAGAAGTTGCTTGAAAAAGACTTTACCCCCTGTCATGTTCCTGTGCCTCTCCTGACAGTCTCTTTGTCTTTACAGTGGGGAGACCAACGGGTAGAACTCCAAGCAATCCTTGACTCTGGGGCCAGCGGATGCTTTCTGGACAATAGAGTAGCACTACGGTTCCAGATTCCGCTCCAAGCCAAGAAGAATCCTGTAGCCCTCCGGGTGGCTGACGGGTCTCTGATTACCTCAGGCCCTGTGGTGCAAGAGACCGTCCTTCTTTTTGTTTTGTTGAATAAAGGGCACGCTGAAATGATGAACTTTGATGTAGTGTCTTCTCCTTTGTTCCCCGTTATTCTGGGATTGCCTTGGTTACAGAAGCATAACCCATCCATCAATTGGGCTACCGGTGAAGTAAAATTTCTTTCCAATTTCTGCTCTTCTCGTTGTATTTCTTCTTTAAAAAAGGTCTGTTTTTTATCCCCTACTTCGGAAATTCATGAACTTCTTCCTCAAGCTTATTGGGAGTTTTTGGACGTTTTCAATAAGAAAGGGGCTGACAAGTTACCCCCTCATCGCATTTATGATTGTCCTATTAATCTTCTTCCTGGGGCCCAGATTCCGTTTGGTCGAGTTTACCCTTTATCCGAGTCAGAACTTGGGGAACTTCGTTCTTATTTAGATGAAAATTTGGCTAAAGGGTTTATTAGACAATCTTCTTCTCCAGCAGGAGCTGGGATTTTCTTTGTCGAGAAGAAAGACCATTCATTAAGGCCGTGTATAGACTACCGGGATTTGAACAAGATCACAGTTAAGAATCGTTATCCACTTCCTCTCATTCCTGAATTATTTCAACGATTGGCGGAGGCTAAGATCTTTTCTAAATTGGATCTCCGGGGCGCTTACAATTTGGTCCGAATAAGAGAAGGCGATGAGTGGAAGACAGCCTTCCGTACTCGTTACGGGCATTTTGAATACCTGGTCATGCCCTTTGGCCTCTGCAACGCTCCTGCAACTTTTCAACATTTTGTTAATGACGTCTTCAGGGACTTCCTCGATATATTTGTCATCATTTATTTAGATGATATTCTTGTTTTTTCTAATTCTTTGGAAGAACACAGAGTTCATGTGAAGAAGGTTCTGGCTCGTCTACGCACCCATCAGTTATATGCCAAAGTTGAGAAATGTGTGTTCGAACAATCATCTGTAGATTTTTTGGGGTTCTGTATTTCTCCTCAGGGTATTCAGATGGACTCGAGGAAGATTTCTGCAATTCTTAATTGGCCGATTCCATCTTCTAAGAAGGCCGTTCAACGTTTTATCGGCTTTGCAAATTTCTATAGAAAATTTATAAAAAATTTTTCTCAAGTCATTCTTCCAATCACTGAACTGACGCGCAATAATCAAAAGTTTGTTTGGTCTACTCAGGCTCAGGAGGCCTTTGAGAAATTGAAAACACTCTTCACTTCAGGTCCAATTCTTCACCATCCTGATGTTCCCTTCCTTTCATTTTGGAGGTAGATGCTTCGGAACTTGCGGTGGGTGCTGTGTTGTCTCAGAGAACTGGGTTTCAAGAGGATCTTCATCCTGTTGCCTTCTTTTCTCGTAAGCTGGCCAAGAGTGAGTGTAATTACGATGTGGCGGACCGTGAATTACTCGCTATCAAGCTGGCACTTGAAGAATGGAGGTACCTCCTCGAAGGGTCTAAACATCCGATTCTTATTTTTACTGATCACAGGAATCTGGAGTATTTACGTTCAGCTAAACGACTTAGACCCAGACAAGCAAGATGGGCGTTATTTTTTATGAGATTCAATTTTCATCTTACTTACCGACCTGGATCAAAAAATGTCAAAGCAGATGCTTTATCTCGAATGTTTTCTTCTGAAAACGAGGTTTCCTTGGCCCCTGAGACAATTCTAAATTCTAATAACTTTCTTCTGCTTCAACCAACCCTGGTGGATAGAATTAAGGACGCTTCTTTAAACATTTCTGAACCATCGTTACTGCCTAAGGAAGGTCTTCTTTTCCATCAAGGCAAAATTTTTGTCCCAGAATCAATGCGTCTGGAGGTTCTTAAAAATAGTCATGATTCTAAATTGGCAGGTCATCCAGGTATAAAGAAAACTATTGTCTTGGCTAAGAGAGTATTCTGGTGGCCTGGGATGGCTAAGGACTGTTTTAAGTTTGTTGCTTCATGTGAAATATGTTCCAGATCTAAGGACTCTCACTCTAGGCCTATTGGTCTTCTTCAACCTCTGCCAGTGCCTTCCCGTCCATGGGGATCAGTTTCTATGGACTTCATTTCCGATTTACCATTGTCCTCTGATTGTTCCACCATTGTTGTTTTTGTTGATCGGTTAACCAAGATGGCACATTTTAAATCTCTACCAAAACTTCCCTCCGCCTCCGAGACTGCCGATACCTTCATTAAAGAAGTGGTAAGACTCCATGGCCTTCCAGATGAAGTAGTGTCGGATCGAGGACCACAATTTACATCACAGTTCTGGAAATCATTATGCAAAGCACTCAAGATTTCGGTGTCTCTTTCTTCTGCGTTTCATCCTCAGTCCAATGGCCAGACCGAGCGAACTAATCAAACTCTCGAGCAATACCTGAGATGTTATTCTTCTTACCTCCAAGACGATTGGGTCAATCTTCTTCCTTTGGCGGAGTTTGCTTATAATAATTCCCATCACTCATCAATTAATCAGTCCCCTTTTTTCGCAAATTATGGTCTTCATCCAGTAACTTTTCCCTCTGCTATTGTTTCTGATATTTTAGTTCCTGCTGTCAAGGACAGATTAACTTTTCTATCGAATAATTTCCAAAGGCTCCAAGAAAACATGAGGAAGGCGCAACAAAATTTCAAGACTTACGCTGATCGGAGGCGGAGAGGCGACCCAGAGTTCAAGGTGGGTGACCGTGTGTGGTTATCGACTGTTAACCTTAAGCTGTCTTGTCCCAGTAGGAAGTTGGGTCAACGTTTCCTGGTCCTTTTTCTGTCATCCGCCAAGTCAATCCTGTGGCCTTCCAGCTTAAACTTCCAGCGTCCTGGAAAATACATCCTGTATTTCATGCTGCTCTTTTAAAACCGGTCTCGATGTTCCGATTTCCTGGGCGTTCGGCTCCCCCACCACTTCCTGTGGTGGTTGACGGTCAAGAGGAATTCGAGGTGGAAGAGATCCTGGATTCCAGATTAAGAGGCAAACAGCTCCAGTACCTGGTGAGGTGGAAGGGTTATGGTCCGGAAGAAAATTCTTGGGAACCGGCATCCAACATCCACGCTCCTGACTTGTTGGACAGATTTCATGGAACCTATCCTGGTAAGCCTGCTGGTTGTCGCGTCCTGAGGCCGCTCCTTGATGGGGGGCAATGTAAGAACACACGCATGCGTTCCGTTCGGCGCGGGCGCGGTAATGCGCGCCGGCGCGTGACGCGGACGCCGGCGACGGTCGCAGACGCGGTGGCGACGGTTGCGGGTGCAGGAACGTAGGCGGAAACGCCTGTGACGGACGCGCTGCGTCAGTTCCGCGACGTCAGCGTGAGGACGCTAGTTTGGCGCCAAAAGGATATGCATTTAAACCAGATCCAGACTGACATGCATTGCCTGGTTATTAGGTTTATCACTGAAACCCTAGCATCTCTGACTTCTTGAATTGCCTGTTGTGACCCTGCCTGAACCTGGACTACGATTTCTGCTGCCTGCCTCGACTCTTCTGCCTGTCTTCTCGTTACGAACCTCGCTGCCTGCCCTGACCTCGGACTTCTTGACTACGGCCTTGTCTTATCCTCTGTACCGCGTTTGATAGTCTCACTGGCTACTCTCCACAACCCTGCTCCCTGTTCCACTCCAGATGGGTAGTGGTTGTGTGAGGCGCTTGTGAGTTCAAGATCTTCAGCTCCAGCTCCTTCTCCGTCTGGATCACACCGGTAAGCCTGACAATTTGTGAGAAAATGAAGTGATTTAGATTTTCAAGCTAAAGCTGATAATATTTCCATCCAAGGAAATGTATAATAATACATTTTTATATATAGGTTAACGATTTCATTTTAATACAGTGAATTTGTATTGCAGTAAGTCCTATTTCTAATTTATGTGGCATTTGCTAAGAACCACCACAAGCATTATCGATTCCTCAGTATTCGCTCTTCAACAGGAGCTTATATAGAGAAAGCCCTTGGCTGAGTTTGAGAATGATTTACAGACATAAAACAAAGGAGGAGATGTACCATGCATCAATTCTCCTATGCAGTTTTGTTACTTATACATTCTATGTTCTGAGGATATTTTGTCAGCAGACCTAGAGTAAGATGGGTTGCACCTAGTTAATCCATTAATTGGGTCACAAGGACTGTAGGGCAGCTACAGCTACATTTCAGTTTAGCATGTTGGCATTTCAGTTTAGCATATTAAAAGTCATAGTATGTTGTATTAAATACATATTTCTTGCATGTAGCATACTTTCGTAAAGTATATTTTACAAGTGTATTATATTCTTAAAAAAATCTGAAAATGAAAGTGTTTCATTTATCGTACTTGTTATTATAGGTGTATAATGTTTTTTTATAAACATTCCTGTTTATATTTTGAGCTGAGGAGGTGTACCCGTGTTGCTTTGTGCTGATCACATATCCCTTAAATAGAGAGCAGTATTTGAGGGGTGGTGAATCCTTAAATCCCACAACACCTCTGTTAAAAGGAAATTTTGATTTAGTGGTTAGGTCACCAACTCCTGGAGTCATTCATCCTTTTACTTGTAGCAGTGGCCAGTTTACCAACTCTTCATACGAAAGGCGCTCAACCAACAACACTGGGGATATTTGCACCTGGGCAGTAACGAATAGCAACAGCATGAATCTAGTGGCTCCCTGTCTACCAGTACTAATTTACTGATGAAAAAAGAGAGTATTTCAATCCTTTATAACAATCCTGTGCAGTTAGGTGACTTGTTTAGAGAGACTGCCTGGGTTTTCAATGGGGATTCAACTTAAAGGGGGCTTGTCACATAAACATAAAAAGCTGTATAATAAAAGTATTTTTCAAAATAAACATGAAACCCAAATTCTTCCTTTTTGTTCATTATTAAGTTGGGCAGGCACTTTCCATTTAGCACTTCCTAGATGTCACTGCTCTCCTTACACCCCCCCCCCCCACACACACACACACACCATCTAATTATGTAGCCAGTGCATGGGCATCAGTTGCCCCATTCTATCACATAAACAAGATTTTGGGATGATGCAAAGCTTGCCTCAATAATAGTGTTCACAAAATTGCACCTACCTGCTTACTGGAATTGTGAATTCCAAGACTAAAAAAAAAAAATGTAATAATTTTTATAGTGAAAGTTAGTTACTCGACTAACATAATAAAATAGGATTTGGAATTATTTCATAAGGTGATGGGTCCCCTTTATTTCTTTACAAAAAGGGATAGTTTAGTTTTTAGCCCTCTTGGGCCATTGAAAAATTGTTGGGGCTAGTTATGCAATTTCAGGCCAAAAAAGGCCTGGCAAAAGTTTTTATAAATTCTGGCTTCTGCTTGAAACAGTAACTACATAGAGGAAAAGCAGTGTTTTCTATGTCCACATAAAAAGCTAATGCGAACCTGAAACCTGATTTGAATTTTTGTTGGTATCCCAGCAGCTGGACAACTCACTGCTAAGATTTAATAAGCAATACATCAATGGGAAAATACATTATTCAAAACATTTGTAAAATTAAATCAATGCAATCTCTAAATTAATCTTCTACACCCTTAGTCAAAAGAAATGATGCATGCATGTATAAGCAATCTACAAATATCTAGCTATAAATTATGTCAGTTACCATATGTAATGTTTTTCTGACTCTGGGTATTAATTGTATATATGTATATTTTTAGTTCTATAGCTTTACTTGTCGTTCTGCACATTCATACAATACCTTCGTAGAACACCCCGAATAAGATAACAGAAAATAAAACAAATTTGATATAAGTGCCCTTTGTAAAAATTCAGGGCACTATATGCAAGGTGTTTTATATGTTCTACTATCTGCATTTTTACAGGGTAGTCCAGTTTCCTAAAGTGCTCAAAAATCATACATATAGCTTATTTGGATTTTCATGAAATTGACCCACACATGTTGTATGAATGTGTGTTGAAGGAATGTGTTAAGGACTTTAGATTATAAATTTCAGTGGAGCAAGGGCTGATGTGAATGATGGACTATGTCTATGAACTGTTGCTTAGCTTGTCAATTTTATCTCAATAAAAGCATGATAGTAACAATTGCACTAAGTGCTTTTGTTTCCTTTTTCTTCCAGGTTTATTTACTGTGCAGATGATTCTCCAGATCCCAACATAAAATATGAGGTATGCGATTATATTAAATACAACTGTCTCAGAAACGGTGACTCCCATGAAAGGGATACAGTAATTGTGCTAGTTTCTGTTTAATGTTAAGCAGAATTATTGTTATTACAAGTATGGAACACCATGTTTGTAAATTACCGTATCTTAAAGCGTCTTTTGCTTTCTTATCAAATTCACTTGGTTATACAATCCTACTGAGGACTTAAAATCCAGCAATCATGTAATGGTAGGTTTTAAATTAAATCTCTGACTGCTATTCCCTCTTAAATGTTATTTTACCACAAAAGGATAATGGACGCCATCTCTCCAAATAACAAGTATGTGCTCATTAAACATAGAGATGCATTATATCCTTTGAATACAATTCTCTTTGTGAAATAATATAATAAAATGGATGATATATCCTAAAAAATAAGGAGTGACTTTGTGCATGTTCAATTTGTTCATGTCTTTTCCTATCCTGAATTCCTAGTACATTTTTCAATGCATACTGTATGCGGATGTTGTATGCCAAGTGTTCTAGCCAGTCTTCCTTATTCCTTTTGTGACTGTATGATTCTAGCAGCATATTAACCAGTCATCATTTCATAAGCCAAATAAATATTCTCTTTACTATCAATACATGACATGTATTTGCTCTGCAAATTGTTATTTATTAAGGTTTGAGTTGTTTTTTCAATGAAAATTCGAGTTTTCATGGGTTTTTTTTTTTTGGTCACAAATCTATTTTTTCGGGTTAAAAAAAAACCTCTAATGTTTTGAGATTTATTATACCCCGACCCTGAAAATACCTCAAATCTGAAAATACACCATCTAAAACCTGTCAAGGTCACGTAGGAGTCAATGGCAGAGGTCCCTTGAACCATTTGAAGATGTAAATAGCCTTCATGATGTTCAATTTTTTTTTAGAGGGTTTTGCCCGAAAAATTTATCAATTTGAGCAATTCGAGTTTTTTTCCAGCCGAAAACTCTTTTGATTCGAGTTTTTGGGTTGTAAACCCCAAACTCGCTGATTCAAGTTTTTTTCCATTCAAGTTTTTTCTTAAATTCAAAACCATATGAGTTGTGAGTTCATAAAGACCTTTAAAATTTGACCTATGATAAATAACCCCCATAATGTTTGGTTATGAAAAGAAAGATAACATAAAGTATCATCTTAAATCTGATTTAGATGTGGTGAAAAGAAAGAGAAACCACAAACTAGTTTTGATTAATGTCCATTGTACATTTCCAATGAAAGGGCTGCGCCATCATTAAGGAAGTCTGCTTGTGCAGTTCTAAGCATAAGTAGGGTGATATCTGCGGGAGGCATCAATGTTGTCCAAACATTGTCAAGTCTAATAGCCAAGGGTATTGTTAAATCCATAAATTCATTAATATTTTGTATATTTGAACAAAGTGAAACAGGAAGTATTTAGCAGGGATATAGAGGTTGTATGCCATCCAGTCTCAAGGAGTAGTCCCTTCTTATGATGCCTGTGTTTCTAGGTTGGTTTATACAAAGTCCTTTGAAGATTTTGCACACTTGGGAGAATTGCTGTTGCTACTATGCGACTGCTGCTGAGAAATCTCGAAACAGAAGGAGCTTTGAACACTCAAATTCCTTTTTTTTCCATTTGTCTATTGGCAGAAATTATTTTGATGTTGTCCACATAATTAATTACCTTGGAAATTACCATCTGTCCACATTTCACTTGAGTCGGTTGGGGTGGACTCCTTTTATCTACTCATACTGCTGTCCAAGTCTAATAGTGGTTTGTGGTTAGTAGGAAATATTAGGCCAGATAAAGTGAGTGTATTACCAAAAGTCATTCCCTTTATTCTGATTCTGGAAGACCTATAGTTACATAGTTAAATTGGGTTGAAAAAAGACAAAGTCCATCAAGTTCAACCCTCCAAATGAAAACCCAGCATCCATACATACACCCCTCCCTACTTTTAATTAAATTCTATATACCCATACCTATACTAACTATAGCGCTTAGTATCACAATAGTCTTTGATATTATGTCTATCCAAAAAATCATCCAAGCCATTCTTAAAGGCATTAACTGAATCAGCCATCACAACATCACCTGGCAGTGCATTCCCCAACCTCACTGTCCTGACTGTAAAGAACCCCCTACGTTGCTTCAAGTTCTTTTCTTCTAGTCTAAAGGGGTGTCCTCTGGTGCGGTGATCCACTTTATGGGTAAAAAGGCCCCCTGCTATTTGTCTATAATTTCCTCTAATGTACTTGTAAAGTGTAATCATGTCCCCTCGCAAGTGCCTTTTTTCCAGAGAAAACAACCCCAACCTTGACAGTCTACCCTCATAATTTAAGTCTTCCATCCCCCTAACCAGTTTAGTTGCACGTCTCTGCACTCTCTCCAGCTCATTTATATCCCTCTTAAGGACTGGAGTCCAAAACTGCACTGCATACTCCAGATGAGGCCTTACCAGGGACCTATAAAGAGGCATAATTATGTTTTCATCCCTTGAGTTAATGCCCTTTTTTTATGCAAGACAAAACTTTATTTGCTTTATTTTGCTTTGAGTGTTGCTATTATATGTAGGTAACATCTCTTATTCCTGTTCTTTGGTCTACTATTATTATGTTATATATTTTTTTGATTCTCTACTAGTGTTTGGAGAGTTTTAATATAAGTTTCCCAGTTTGCCATGTGGTGTTCAACCTCATCCAGACATTAATTTTGTTGTTGTATTTAAGTGACTAGTTCTTGTAAAGAAGTGTGTATTGTTTTAAACTTTTGGCCTTGACAGCTTCTTGTGCAAGAGTATTTTGGTCACTTTAAGGGTTGCCTGTATTGGAACTTGCTTGAGCAGTCAGTCCTTGCTTTGATATTTGAGGAGACGGTATCACTTTTATCGCAATGAGGCTTTGGTTTTGTCACGGGGTCCACCTTAATAAGGTATTTGTACATATGTGTATGTCTTAAAGACCAAGGATTTTACATTAGTGAATAGAGGATTCTACAACATGGTGTCATATGTGACTTCATGGACCCTATTGTATCTTACTCATTCAAAGACAGAATGGTAGGTGGGAGAGCCAGGAGAACTAAGCATAATAAGAATAGGACATGCTATGTCACAGTCCACTTAGTGAAATTTGCAAATCAAAAGTCCAGGTACTGCTAGCACAGTGTGATAAGATTGGACTGTCAAAAAAAATATAGTTTTTGTAACTGCGCATGGTGCAATTCTATAACCTTGTATTGGGTCTCAAACCTGTTTTCGTAGTTGTGACCTGCTAATACGACCAAGCTGTAGTTTTCACTCCCTAAGATGCTTTAGAAGCTTGGTATGGATGGCATGCTGCTGCTTCCAAGATCTCTTAGCATATGCCCCCAGTGCAGGGCTGAAGCACAGAGCCGTGCAGCAACAGGAGCAGCACCATCTCACACTCTCCAACCAGCCAAAAGCTGTCCCCGAACCACTGCTCGCGACTGCTCCATCCGATTGCACAGCTGGCTCCACTATCTTAGGGAGGCACATTGAATGCTGCAAGTTTATTTGCCCTAATTAACAAGCCCCACTAACGCCTCACATTGAGTCACAGCTTTCTCACAAAATTAAAAATATAACTCCAGGGTGTAGGACAGTGATCCCCAATCAGTGGCTTGTGAGCGTCATGTTGCTCACCAATCCCTTGAATGTTGCTCTCAGTGGCCTGAAAACAGGTGCTTCTTTTAGAATAACTGACTTGGAGGCAAGTTTTGGTTGCATAAAAAGCAGGTGTACTGCCAAACAGAGTCTCCTGTAGGCTTCCATTCCACATAGGGGCTAACAAATAGCCAATCACAGCCCTTATTTGGCATCCACAGAAATTGTTTCCATGCTTGTGTTGCTCCTCATTCTTTTTATATCTGAATGTGGCTCATAGCTAAAAAAAAAAAACATTGGAGACCCCCGGTGTAGGAGATTGATATTGCTGGTCTGCTCAAAGTATTTTGTTGCGTTTTTAGTTATGAAATATAAGCAATTGTGGGCTTGATTACAATCTGGGTTTCAATGAGCTCCTATTCTTGGCTAGCCATGCTTCCCCCCCCCCTATGTAATTCTTTGTTCAGGTTTAGTTCTCCGTTGAAAATGTTCATTACTGTTTATTACTGACTTTAAAAATAAGTAGCTTGTTCCTAAATGACTGCTGCAAAGTTCCTGTTGTAAGCACTTTATTAGTACTTTGTTTTCAAGTGCCTCTTGATATCATTAGTGTTTTTCACTCCAGGATGCTGACATTTGTATGACTATGACAGCATGAGACAATTATGTAGAGTGGAGTTAAATTTAGGGTGTGTTAAATACACACTTATTTAACTTCATTCCACACTGTTGTGATTCTTGCCTCTGCTCCTGATTCCTACTGTATGAGTTTTAAATTGTTTGTAGTTATTTTGGGCAGATCAGTCACCCTTCAGTTATATCTTTAATTGATTCTCTTTTGTTTATGTAGTGAATCCCACCACCTACATTTTCTGTTTTACTAGGTTGCTGTTTAGAATTTGTGGCATTTAATTTACCAGGAAAATAGTTTGCTTTCTCTACCTAAAAATATATAAACTTATCTTTCTTTTGTTTTTTTCAACTACCTTTCGCTGTTTAGTGTAGCTATTTTATGATTTTTGGGGGAGTCAAACCTCTTACATTGCTGTACCTTACGATACGATCCTTTTAAGGAGAACCAGCACCACTATGTTTATTTAGTGCTTGTGTCCCATTGACACTTTTAAAAGGCCAGTATAACCCATTTTTCAACATTTGTTCAATGAGTAGAGTTTGTGATTAACATACTTTTTGCCTATTGTTTGTTAATGGGAAATATATATAGTTTTTGTTATCTCTTGCACAGCAACAGCACAAAATGTGAGTTTTTACAAGCACAATCAAAACAAATCCATCCACTGAAAAACCTCTGTGTAATGAATTGATCTCTATCACAAAAGCTTCATTTGGGGATAGGGAGGGGTTTGTTTATACAGAGGGTGGCATTTTTTACATGGCAGTAGTTGTACTGACAGGCTTATCCTGTATAATGTATTATTTGAAGGATGTTCAGAGGGATCAAGTCATTTTCAAAATGACTAAATGTCTAAAACGTTTTTTGTTAGTAATGCAATGTCTTTTTGCCCCCACTCGGTTACAGCTTGTCCTTAGAAAGTGGTGTGAACTGATACCAGGAGCAGAATTCAGGTGTTTCAGGTGTTTTGTTAAAGAAAACAAAATTATAGGTACGTTTCATGTTTTTTATTTTCTATTTGATTTATGTGCAAAATCAATTATTTACTCATGGCATGTACATTTATATAACTTTATTTACATTATATAAGAGATTATAAAATGTAAATACAGGTATGGGACCTGTTATCCAGAATGCTCGGGACCTGGGGTTTTCCGGATAACGGATCTTTCCATAATTTGTATCTTCATACTTTAAGTCTACTAGAAAATCATGTAAACCTTAAATGAAGCCAATAGGCTGATTTTACTTCCAATAAGGATTAATTATATCTTAGTTTGGATCAAATACAAGGTACTGCTAAGATTTGGGGAGATTTAATCGCCCGGCAACAATTAACCTCTTTTTCGGGTGACTAATCTCCCTGAAGTGCCCCCCCCCTGGGCAATTTAGATTCTAGCCAGCAGGAAGGCTTTTCGGGGAGATAAGTCGCCGAAGAAGAGGTGATTTGTCGCCGGGCAACTAAATTTCCACAAATCTTAGCATGTGCACTTAGCCTTACAGAGAAAAGGGAAATAATTTCTAAAAATTCAGATTACTTGGATAAAATTAAGCCTATGGGAGATAGCCTTTCCGTTTTCTGGATAATGTGTTTCCAGATAACAGATCCCATCCCTGTATAGTCATATAGAATCAAGTTGTGTGTATGTACATACCTTGCACACAGAAAGTAATGCGACTGGACATCACTGGAGACTGCATCCTCTTATTGGAAATACACCTATTTACTATAACCATGTAAGGGACAATGTCGGACGCCACGTCCAGAAGGGCCGCCAAATCCAAAATGGCGGCGCCCAGAGGGGACCACGCGGTCGACGGACGCCAGCGCGTCGATCCGCGCGCAGTGTTGACGCGGATGCGTCAAACATGACGCGAATGCGTCAAACTTGACGCTGCGTATTGACGCTTGCGTCAAAAAACGTGCAGCGTCAGCACGCAATTGGCGCATGGCGCATGACGTCGTGATTCACGTTTTGGCGCCAAACTCTGCCTGTTTTAGGACGTCTGATGCTCCACTCTGCACCCGATTATAGGTCTTACTCCTGTTAAGTTCCTGGGTGTTATCTGCATTGATTGATTCCTGTTTACGACTCCTTGCCTGAATTCTGATTACGTCTGTCTTGCCGCCTGAACTGACTCCAGCCTGTTTCTTGACCACGTATGATTGCCGCCTGCACCGACCTTGCTTGAACTGACAACTCTTTTGCTCAACCCCTTGTACCTCGAACCTTGGCTTCCACCACTTCCTCCTTGGTCCACACTGCAACTGCGCCTTCGGGCCTGACAGTATAATCGGGCCATGGACCCCACTGAGGAAGTGACTCCTCCTCCGGATTTCGGAAGAGCTTTCCGTGGGTTAGCTTCCCGTATGGAGTCTTACGAGAGTCAACAGGTCCATTTTGGGCAAGCCCTGGAGGCAATCTTGGACAAACTGTCTGTGAATCCCCCTGCTGCCGCTGCTGCTTCCTCTCCTGTGGTCGTTGCTGCTCCTGCTCAGGGTACTGGACCCAAGGTGCCGGCTCCTCCTCTCTACCATGGTGATCCGCAGGCATGCCGAGGATTTGTAAACCAGTGCCAGATCCAGTTCGAGCTCCAGCCTACTCAGTATCCATCCGAGAGGGCAAAAGTGGGGTACGTTATTACCCGCCTGCAAGGAAAAGCTCTGGAGTGGGCATCTCCCTTATGGGAAAAGAATTCACCGCTCACTTACGATATAGACCTCTTCCTGCATTCCTTCCGCAAAGTCTTTGACGCTCCTGGGCGGGTCACTACTGCCGCCTCTCGTCTCTTGCAGATCCGTCAAGGCAACCGCCCAGTCAGTGATTATGCCATTGACTTTCGTACTCTAGCGGCCGAGACCACTTGGAATAACGATGCATACCATGCGGTCTTTTACCAAGGACTTTCCACTCGTCTGAAGGACGATTTAGTGTCCCGTGATATTCCTGACAATTTGGAAGATCTCATTACCTTGGCCACCAAGGTGGACACTCGAATGCGGGAGCATCTGTCCGATAGAGATAAGAGCAAGAGATTCCAGCCTCTCCTAGCTCCACATTTTCAGAAGCCCATCATTCCTACTACCTCTTCTTCCGCTTCGCCCCCTGTTGAACCCATGCAGATCGGGGGGGCACGCCTGACCGAGGAAGAGAAGCTCCGCAGACGCTCTGCCGGCCTATGCCTATATTGTGGAGGCAAGGCACACTTCGCCTTTAACTGCCCGGTGAAGCAAGAGAATCTTTCTCGCCTTGGTAAGTGTGGGGAGACACACTGGGGTGGAATTGTTTCTTATCCTGAACAGACCCCTCTACGTCTTTTGCTTCCTGTACAGCTTCAAGTACACACTAAGCAGATTTCTTCGCAAGCATTTCTGGATTCTGGGGCTGCTGGGAACTTCCTGGACCAGTCATTTGCCATTCTGCACAAGATTCCTTTGAAGTCATTGCCTACACCTCTTCGAGTATTGGCCATCGACGACAGACCTCTGTCCAATGCCTATATCTCACATGCCACTACAGAACTTTCCGTTACGGTGGGGGCACTGCATGTGGAGAGACTTTCTTTTCTTATTATTAATTGCCCCTCCACACCTGTTGTTTTGGGACTACCCTGGCTTCAACTCCATAATCCTGTCATCGACTGGTCGGAAGGCCAGATTTCTCAGTGGAGTTTGTCTTGCCAACAGAGTTGTTTACCTTCCAATGCTGTTATGAAGTTGTCCTGCTCTTCAATAAATTTTCCTTCACTTCCCCAGGCATATCTGGACTTTTGTGATGTTTTTTGTAAAAAATCCGCAGAAACCCTTCCTTCCCACCGTCCCTATGATTGCCCCATTGATCTCCTTCCTGGCACCATGCCCCCTCGTGGCCGGACTTATCCGCTGTCTCCGTCCGAGACTAAGGCCATGAGAGAATATATACAAGAAAATCTCCAGCGTGGCTTCATTCGTCCTCCTTCATCGCCTGCTGGAGCTGGGTTTTTCTTCGTTGAGAAGAAGGATGGCACTCTACGACCTTGTATTGACTACCGGGGCCTTAACAAGATTACAGCCAAGAACCGTTACCCTTTACCCCTTATTTCAGAACTCTTTGACCGACTTAAAGGGGCTAGTATCTTTACCAAGCTGGATCTCAGAGGGGCATACAATCTGATCCGAATTCGGAAGGGCGACGAATGGAAGACGGCATTTAATACTCGGGATGGACATTACGAGTATCTCGTCATGCCGTTCGGACTTTGCAACGCCCCTGCAGTTTTCCAAGAGTTCGTCAATGATATTTTTAGAGATCTTTTGGGACTGTGTGTGGTTGTTTATCTTGACGACATCCTCATTTTTTCCAAGCATCTTGACGAGCATAGAGGTCATGTCCGAGAAGTCCTTTCACGTTTGAGAGAAAATTCCCTCTACGCCAAGCTGGAAAAGTGTTCTTTTGAGACCCCGAAGATTCCCTTCTTGGGTTACATTATTTCGTCTGAAGGTTTTGAAATGGATCCAGCCAAGGTTTCTGCTATCCAAGAATGGCCTTTGCCTACCAGTACTAAGGCCATCCAGAGATTTATTGGCTTTGCCAATTACTACAGGCAGTTCATCAAAGGATTCTCTTCTAGAATTTCTCCTATCTTGGCCCTTATTCGCAAGGGGGGAAGGCCTGATATTTGGACTGCTCCTGCCAAAGCAGCTTTTGAATCCCTGAAGGAATCCTTTTCTTCCGCCTCAGTCCTAAGACATCCTGATCCTCTTCTTCCATTTTTCATAGAAGTTGACGCCTCTGATGTTGGGGCAGGTGCAATTCTCTCCCAGAGGCAACTCAATGATGGGAAGCTTCATCCTTGCGCCTTTTTCTCCAAGAAATTTTCCCCGCCTGAACGGAATTATGATGTTGGCAATCGTGAACTTCTGGCAGTTAAATTGGCTCTGGAAGAATGGAGACATCTTTTGGAAGGTTCCACTGTTCCTGTGACTATTTTTACGGATCATAAGAACTTAGAATATATCCAAACCCTTAAGCGGCTGAATCCCAGACAGGCACGGTGGTCCTTGTTCTTTTCCCGCTTTAATTTTATCATCACCTTCCGACCTGGCTCCAGGAACAAAAAGGCGGATGCTTTATCCAGAAGTTTTTCTTCCGTAAATTCCACGTTTGAAGATGAAGAACCAATTGTTCCATCCGCCAAAATTATCGCTGCCTTATTTCCTCCTATGGCTTCCCAAATTCTGTCTGCTCAAGTCTCAGCACCTGCCAATACTCCCTTTGGGGTAGCCTTTGTACCCCCAGATCTTCGTCAGACTATTTTGCTTCAATCCCACAGCTCCAAGCAGGCCGGTCATCCCGGGGTTAAGAAGACGATTGATCTGCTGTCTCGGCTGGTCTGGTGGCACTCCTTACGAAAGGATGTTAAGGACTTTGTTGCTTCCTGTTCCATTTGTGCTGCCTCCAAATCTTGTCATACCTCTCCCAAGGGATTATTGTTACCTCTTCCCATTCCCTCCCGCCCTTGGACACACTTGGCCATGGACTTCATCGTGGAACTTCCCTCCTCCCAAGGTTTTACAGTCATCTGGGTAGTGATCGACAGATTCAGTAAGATGGCTCACTTCATTCCGCTCCGTAAACTACCCTCTGCATTGGAACTGTCTAAACTGTTTATTTTACACATTTTTCGTCTGCATGGTTTTCCTCTAGAGATTGTGTCTGACAGAGGTTCACAGTTTATTTCCAAGTTCTGGAGGTCTCTTTGCAAATCCCTCAATATTTCCCTTAATTTTTCTTCTGCCTACCATCCTCAATCCAATGGAGCTTCTGAGCGGGTTAACCAAGCTCTTGAACAATTTCTAAGATGTCATGTCTCATTGTGTCAAGATGATTGGGCTGAATTGCTTCCCTGGGCCGAATTTGCTCACAATAACTCTCTTCATGCTTCATCGGACCAATCGCCTTTCTTTTGTGTCTATGGACTTCACCCTTTGGCCTTTTCTCAAGATTTTCTTCTCTCCGATGTGCCGGCTGCTAACGATCAAGTTTCTCATATGTCCGCCATTTGGCAAACCACTAAGAAGAACTTGGAGAAGAGTTCCTCCAGCCAGAAGTTTCATGCCGATAAGAAGCGTTCTCCAACCCCTCAGTATGCTCTCGGTGATAAAGTTTGGCTCTCGTCTAAGAACATTCACCTCAAGGTCCCGTCTGCTAAATTAGGCCCTAAGTTCATTGGCCCTTTCTCCATAATTGAACTAGTAAATCCTGTGGCTGTCCGTCTTCAGTTACCTCCAGAGATGAAGATTCCAAACGTTTTTCATGTGTCTCTTCTGAAACCAGCCGTGGCGGGTCACTCTTCTCCCTTTCCTGCTCCTGTATCCGTCGACGGGTACCAAGAATTTGAGGTTGAGACTGTTTTGGATTCTCGAATTTCTAGAGGTTCCCTCCAGTATCTGGTGAAATGGAAGGGGTTCGGGCCTGAAGAGTGTTCCTGGGTCAAGCATTCGGACATTCATGCTCCTCTTCTGGTTCAAAGATTTCACAGAAGATTCCCTTCTAAACCCAATCGTGGTGGTCCTGAGGCCCCCCGTAGAGGAGGGGGTACTGTAAGGGACAATGTCGGACGCCACGTCCAGAAGGGCCGCCAAATCCAAAATGGCGGCGCCCAGAGGGGACCACGCGGTCGACGGACGCCAGCGCGTCGATCCGCGCGCAGTGTTGACGCGGATGCGTCAAACATGACGCGAATGCATCAAACTTGACGCTGCGTATTGACGCTTGCGTCAAAAAACGTGCAGCGTCAGCACGCAATTGGCGCATGGCGCATGACGTCGTGATTCACGTTTTGGCGCCAAACTCTGCCTATTTTAGGACGTCTGATGCTCCACTCTGCGCCCGATTATAGGTCTTACTCCTGTTAAGTTCCTGGGTGTTATCTGCATTGATTGATTCCTGTTTACGACTCCTTGCCTGAATTCTGATTACGTCTGTCTTGCCGCCTGAACTGACTCCAGCCTGTTTCTTGACCACGTATGATTGCCGCCTGCACCGACCTTGCTTGAACTGACAACTCTTTTGCTCAACCCCTTGTACCTCGAACCTTGGCTTCCACCACTTCCTCCTTGGTCCACACTGCAACTGCGCCTTCGGGCCTGACAAACCAGTCTATTGGATGTTTAGGACAGAACCTGCAGGAAATTAAAATGATTGCTGTTTTAGATGTTTACATACAAATTAATCTGTGACATTATAAGTATTGTAGCCTCAGTAATGGAATGTTAGTTTAGATTAGATTTGCTGAACCTTTAGGCTGGTGCATACGTTCAGTAGCTAAAATTCAGCAAATGTAGCCACATTTGTGTTTACAGTTTACTTCTCCTTTAACAGACAATATTGCAACTTCAGCTCACCTTTAATAACCCTGTTTTCCCCAGACACTTGTCCTAAAAAGTAGATATTTTGATTTATGGTACTTTTGTTCCCTAAAACTCCAAAGATGTTTGGAGTTTTTACCACTGATAACTTTTTTATTATACTTGTTTGCCCTGCTTCTCCCCTATGAAACATGTACACTGTTATGGTGGATTTGGTGCCTTGAGTGTTAAATTACAGAGAGGCAATACATGTAGGATAAAACAGTGATCATTGTGCTACTGATATCAGTACAGAATTGTGCTGTTGCCAGTAGTACTACTGATGCCGCATTGTTTAAGTGAGGAAACTACATTCTTTTCTAAAAGCCTGTAGCATTTTGAAATAGTGTTTCTTATATGGTATATGCGGATGAAAAAATAACAAGACTTAATTAAAAAAAAACGAAACCTTTATTTATTGAATGAACCAAAGTACCTTTAACATACCCTACTGGGACCTTTGTCAGGTGTACAAACCAAACAATGCAACAGTCTGTTATAGAAGGTCCTGAACAATAATCTCTTGCATAGGCAGTCATAGGAAGTCATTGTAAATATTCAATCAAAGGTTATAAAAATATTCATAGCAGACACAAATTGCATAAAGCAATTCAAAGAAAAGTATTCATTTAATAATCTTTGGGAGGTAATTTTTACCTCACTAGGGCTGTGGTATGGCCAAAAAGAGACAAGCTATCATCCAAACTGATTATTATCCAGTAGTAGAGAAAAGTAGAGGAGCTTGCTCTGAAGACTTACTCTAGAAACCAGGAGGTGATTTTGTCTATGTGTTGTTCATCAAGCTGCCTATTTTTGTAGCCTAAAACCTCGCTCAATCACATGTAAAAGTTTTATACAGTTAACCCCTAATGGTGGAAGGTGAATGATCAAATGTAACATGCAGCATGTAACACAATGTTTCTGTCTGTAGGTCTGTAGTAGTACCGGGTGCCTAGCCCAATGCCTATGTTAAAGGGGTTGTTTACCTTAAAGGAACAGTTCAGTGTAAAAATAAAAACTGGGTAAAGAGAGAGGCTGTGCGAAATAAAAAATGCTTCTTATATAGTTAGTTAGCCAAAAATGTAATGTATAAATGCTGGAATGACTGGATGACTAACAGAACAGAACACTACTTCCTGCTTTTCAGTTCTCTAACTCTGAGTCAGTCAGTGACCTGAAGGGGGGCCACGTGGGACTGTTCAGTGAGTTTGCAATTGATCCTTAGCATGCAGCTCAGATTCAAAAGCAAACAGTTATGACTGATTGTGGCAACTCTGTGTGACCCTGTATAAATCACTTAATCTACTGGTGTCATAGCATATCTAATTTTCCTATAATAGCTGCCTTGCTTGCTGTAAAGTCCCATTGGAGAAAGGTGCTATTTAAACTTTTCCCTTTCCCTTTAAATGTACTATGTAGTATATCTGGTTGCAGTGCAAAAAAGATGGTAAAATAAGAAAAGCTTTTTCCTCATGGCTATGTCATGTTGAAAACATATTTCTGTATTTCTTCATTTTGCTAAGCAACCCCTCAAATTGTAATATTGCAACACTCGCATGTTATAAATAAAACTTATCTTTTCAGGTATTTCTCAAAGGGACTATACGCAGTATTATGATCACATTAGTAAACAAAAAGAAGAAATCCATAAATCAATACAATATTTCTTTCAAGAACATATTCAATACAATTTTCCAGATGAGGATTGTAAGTATTTTATTGTAAGCCTTCTTATTTATGAGACTGCTGTTCATTGTGATTTGCTTTAATGGAAGTCTTAGACAATATTAAACTGTACATTTGAAAGACTGGAAGACACATCAATTATTCTTGCTCAAAGGCGTATTTATATATAGGCACCCAAAGGCCTGTGCCTAAGCTCGGGTACCTATATACTGTAATAGCTAAAACCTCCCCAACCTCCATAGCCTACCTGCATAAATAAACTGTGGAACTGGGGGGCTGAGGAGTCAACCGGCAATTCCTCATGGATGCAGTGTCACTCGTAGCAGAAGTGACATCATGCACAGCTGTGCGTTTGATGTCACTTCAGCAAACTGGAAGGGGGGGGCAGTTAGGTCTGGTGCATAGGGTGGCACCAGACTTAAATACAACACTGTTCTTGCTCCCAATATATTACTATACTTTGTTATATTAAACTTAAAAGAGAAGGAAAGGCTAAAATTAAGTAAGCTTTATCAGAAAGGTCAATATAAATACACCAGTAAACCCTCAAAGTAATGCTGCTCTGAGTCCTCTGTCAAAAGAAACACTGCATAACTTTCCTCCTATTGTGTACACATGGGCTTCTGTATCACAAAAGGACTTGAGTCCTGTGTGTATGATGGCATGGCTTGTACCAAAGGCTGCAGGAAGTGATCCACATACGTAGAAACCGATTGATAAAGGGAGCCAATGGCTGATATGATGGGTCTCCCTGGTGGAGCAGACAAGGACTTATTGACTTTAGGTAAAGTGTAGATAATGGGTGTTCGGGGGTGTTACATCACCAAATAGAAAAAAGTGTTCTGGTCTAACCACCCTGTATTCCTGGCCAAAATTAGAAAATCATCTAATGGGAGCAACAGTGGTTGTGTCAGCTAGCTGGCCCAAAATTTCTTGTCTGTACTATGCATAGTCCAAGTGAACAATAGCTCCCCCCCCCCCTTGTCAGCCGGTCTTATTACCAATATACAAAAATGGGGGGGTTGTGGGAGCACTCAAAAGGCTAAGTTAAAGTATATTTAAGAATAAAGAAAGTGTTCCTTTTCAATGCACATTCCCTGTCCCCCTGTCTCATAAGTAATTCCGTAAAAATGCAAGTGCATGTGTTTACGAAACAAGGTAAACCCCATACGGTGGTCCCTAACTTGTTTACTTCTGGTCATGGTATAAAAAGTCTTTTACTTCTCTGCATAGTAGCATTACTTGTAATCAGTGTCTGTTAAACCTTGGTTTCAGTCTGAGGGCTAGATCCTCCCCTGCCTGTATGCGGCTTTTAAAGGGAGAGATTTCCCAAACCAAAGCCCATTTTTAAAAGTATAGGACCGCCATTAGTTTTAAGGGGTGGGAATGGGGTGCTGTTAAAAAACCACATATGAAGCTCAGCCACAGCTTCCCGCTACAATACAATATACAAAAATAAGGGGGTTGTGGGAGCACTCAAAAGGCTAAGTTAAAGTATATTTGAGTATAATGCTGCTACTATTTGAGTATAATAGTGCTACTTTTTTTTTTAGTGCTTCTTTTCAATACACATTCCCTGGTCTCCTGTCTCATAAGTAATTCAGCATAGATGCAAGTGTATGTGTTTACAAAACAGGGGTTTTTAGTTGCAAAGTTATGATCATAAAGTTGATAAGCCACCATACCACGTCAAGGTAATCCCCATGTGGTGGCACTTCCATTATACTTAAATATGCTTTAACTTAGCCTTTTGAATGCTCCCGCAACCCCCCTTTTTGTATATAGTATATTGTATTGTAGCCTGAAGCTGTGGCTGAGCTTCATATGTGGTTTGTAATAGCACCCCATATCCACCCCTTTAAACTAATGGTGGTCCTATGCTTTTAAAAATCTGTCCCTCTTAAAAGCCGCATACTGGCGGGGGAGGATCTAGCCCTCAGACTGAAACCAAGGTTCAACGAGACACTGATTACCAGTAATGCTACTATGCAGAGAAATAAAAGACTTTTTATACTATGACCAGAGGTAAACAAGTTAGGGGCCACCGTATGGGGTTTACCTTGACGAGGTATCGTGGCTTATCAACTTTATGATCATAACTTTGTAACTAAAAACCCCTGTCTTGTAAACACATTGCACTTGCACATATAAATGAATGTCTTATGAGACAGGGGACCAGGGAATGCACATTAAAAAGTAGCACTTCCATTATACTTAAATATACTTTAACTTAGCCTTTTAAATGTTCCCACAACCTCCCTTTTTGTCTTATTACCAAGTCAGTGTCAAATCGTACCAAATCGTTCTGTAGGAGTCAGAGCCCCACCCTGCTGATACCAGCAGAATGCAATGGGATTAATATGCGTTTAGGACCTAGAGGAGTGTTGCAGGTTTGATGAGGTCTGGCAGTTCTTATGTATTTGCGGCAACAATAACTTGACACATAACCTTAAAGCTTTTTATTTCGATTTTTGTTTAGCTCTGTCACCTGACCACAGAGCCATGGTTGCCTAGCAATAAGATTTGGCACCATTTTCTCCTTTAAGGTGGCCATAGACGCACAGATAATATTGTACGAAACTAATTTTCCGATATTCGTTGCGTGTATGGTGGAAAAAGAGCCGACCGATATCGGCAGAAGACTTGGATATAGGTCGGCTGGTCGACTGGGCTGGACGGAAAATTTTGATTGGGTGCCTTTGAAGGGACCCAAACATCACCCATTGTTAGTGCTGAATCGTCAGATACAGGTAGAATTCTATTGTTTCTTCCCGTATATCTACCTGTATATCTGACTATTCAGCTCTACACGTGTGTATTGAAACAAATGATCTTTCTTGGAAAGATCTTTTCCAAGAAAGATCATAATTGTTACGTCTATGGCCATCTTTAAAGCGTCTCACTGTGTACTGTACTAATCACTTTCCCTGACAAAAGTTCCAGTGTGGAACTGAAACATTGGAACCAATAAACCTACATTTTGTTTGCTGAAACTTTTGCCTCAAAACTTCCTTGGAGTGTTGTCAACTCACCTTGGTATCTATTTATATTCAGACTGGCACCCAGGTTCTATTTTTGGCTAATGGTGTGCGCTCATCATGCTGTTCAACAAATAACTATTGTCAAAACATTAGCCATAGGTATGTTTCTAAACTGTGTCATATTGACATAGGGACCCCCTGCCCCAGCAGCAAACCCCCCCATCGGGCTCCTCTCCAGGCCCCTCTCCAGCCACAACCGGCTAGATTTCTGGGTCAGCAGGGCCCACCAGGTTTTTACCTGGTGTCTCACCAGCCCAGTCCCGGCTTCTAAATATAGGTCCATACGCTTGTCAGAAAATAGGAGTATTTTAATGCTGAGCAACAGCCCTTTTTTTTATATATCTGCAGTGCTTGCTTAATGAATCATAGCTCAGTTCACTGAGGATCCAAGGCGCTCATCTCTAATTTATTCCTCTATGAGTTACTCATATTAAAGCACACGGCTTTCTAATCATCATAACGTCATTTTAATATTTCAGGCATGAAAAGTGAAGTAATATATCCCAAACTTTTTATTTTGGCTGCTTTAACTTGTAGGGTTTTAATTGGCAAACATATCCTTGTCTTAACATTTAGAGTTGTACAGATGTAAAATGATTTCAGACTGTTTCCATTTTTCCACGTTCATAGGCATAACCGGATTTAATAGATGGCAGTCATACAAGCTTTGGTTTGTCATGGACAACAGTACATAGCTAGATAATTAGAAATAGAACTGTATAGGGAGATTTCTTTATGGCTTCTAGTAGTAATCATATGCTTGTCACAAAATGTGGATCACTTGCCATTTAGCATCAGTGGGAAACACCACAAGTCACACTTAACTGCTCCAACAATTTTACTATACTAAAATATATTTTATATTATGCAATCCCTAAGTCTGTCTTTTTGTTGGTAAATATGTATTGGTGGCTAAGGCTTTAGAAAAAATTAACTGAAGAAGAACTAAAAAATAACAAGTAGGCTAGACGGTGTCCCCAGTAGGTCCCCACCATCTTTTCTGATGGTTGACAGCAGCCCAGTGCATGTGCTGTGAGTTTTCTGAAGTTAGGGTCCGACTAACAATATACAGTGTATGGATATATGATATTGATACAAGGCCAATAATTATTCAGATTCACATTACATTGCAGCTCAGAAATCCATGCATTTCGCATCAGATAAACCGCGCTCAAGCAGATTTTATGATAAACAAACCTAATTTCCCAGGGCAGCCCGACTGTCAGTGCAGACGTCTGGGGTAAAACTGGATATCTCCGGAGGCAAGACAAAAGAAAAAAAAAATAAGCCTTTAAGCTCCACCTTCTCCCTTCATCTCCCGGCTCTGGCCTTGCCCATTCAGTTTTTTTCTTTTGTCCTGTTTTAGAGGTAGGACCAGGGGGTAATCCCTTATAATTAGAGTAGTTTGCTCTTTTTAGTTTTTTGTTTCCAGGGAATGTGCGGAGTCCATTGCCTAGGGGTCTGGGTAGGACTCTCCCTCCTTGCCAGCTTGTGGCTGCCAAGTGGAGAGTTCGCGGAGCCTTAGAGGTAATTAACCCGTTCGGGTAAATCGCCCAGACAGATAGGCCCAGGAGGCACGAAGACGGACAGGCAATTCCCTCTTCCAAAAAGGAGGGGTAAGGGGAAGGATCGCCTGCGAACGACCTGGAGTGAGAGAGGTGCCCAAGTAACAGCTGCAGCAGGGTAAGAAAGTGGGTCTCTGTAACGATTCATTAATTTACCTACTGTGTACAGGCTGCCTGGGGTAAGCGGATGGGGCTTGTTGGTGCCAGTTGTTCATGCCGCAGTTGTGGTACAGCTGCTTGATTAGACGCGCTCCGGGGGTAGTAGACGGTCGGAGCGGGTTGTGTCATGGCGTCAGCACGTTAAGGTGAGCAACTCTCTCGCGGGATCTGGTGATAGGAAGTTCATGCGCCGGTACTTGCAAGTGTGCGGTATGCTGGGCGCAATCAGCTTTAGAAGCTGAACTGGAGGTGCGCGTTCTGAGTTGGACGGGTTATTAGACATAGCGGTGCAAGAGTTGTGAGTACATTAGCCTTGCAATGTCAAATTCAGATATTCCAGACATTTTGCTAGAATTGATAAAGGATGTGCCTCTGGCAGAGGATAAGCCCAGGAAAAGCAGGGTTAAAAGTAAGCACTCTAAGAGGCAAGTCAGCCCTCCGATTTCTTCAAACTTTGCAAGGGGGTTAGGGGCAAAGGGGACCTCTGATCCAGAGGTGGTACCTTATTTGTTGACTGAGCCAATCCCTTCCCTAACCCAGGAAGCATGCCCACTGGCACAGCATTCACCCACAGGCCATTCCTTGGAGGAGGAGACAACTCTCTTAGCCCCTTCAACTTCCTCACAGCAACAGGAGTTTTCTGACCTCGTTAAGTGGGTGAAGTCAGCTGTTCAACAGTCTTTACAACAGCGCCCTATTCACAAGAGGAGGTACACCTATCAGTTCTGTTCAGTCTCTGTCAGAGAGCTTGGATCAGTCTCAGGAGTCTTCAGAAGTAGAATCTTTGGATTCAGACTCGGAAGGGCCGGTTTTTGGCCAGCAGGATCAGGTTAGACGCCTTTTAAAAGATATGCTGCAGACTTTAGAGCTAAAAGACACGGCTGCTCCCGCTTCTAAGGCCAGTGTTTAAGTCTATTACTCAGATGATTGATTCTGAATGGAATCATCCCGAGAAAAGAGTGAATATTAGTAGGAGGTTCTTTATTAAATATCCAATTCCTGAGGAGTACAAGTCTAAGTAGGATCAGTCACCAAGAGTCGATTCAGCAGTGTCTAGGTTGTCTAAATTTACAACCCTCCATACTGAGGATGCTATGGCTTCCAGAGACCTTAAAAAGAGGTTGTGCAAGTACAACTGCCATTTTCAGACTGGCTACAGCAGCGTCAGGACTGGCGCGTACTGCAAAGTTCTGGACGCAAGAACTGTCACAACACTATTCGCAAGACTTGTTTCTCACAGCCGAGCTTAACCGAGTAGCTACAGCTTTTGATTTTTTAGGCGAGTCAGTGATGGAAATCATTAGATTGGCAGCAAGATCATTGGCTAATGCTGTGGTCTCTAGAAGGGCTCTGTGGCTTCGACATTGGTCAGGAGACAATGCATCAAAAGGTCGATTCATTTCACTCCCTTATTCAGTGAAGCATCTTTTTGGGCCTGAATTGAAACAAATAATTTCAGATGTAACAGGTGGTAAAAGTGCATTCCTACCACAATTGCGGAAGAATCGTCCGGATCAGTACCAAAGACAGTCCAACCAATCTTGGGGGTCTTCATCTAGGTCCTTTCGTCCATTCAGACGTAATTCATATAACCAGACCGGTTCATCAAATTACGCGGCACGTAAGATAACAACTTGGCCCAGCCAGAACAAGCAAACTAGAAAGCCATGTGTGCCCAAGACCTCAGATGCATGAAGGTCACCAAGCACCGGGTGGATCCGAAGCAGTTGGCGGGAGACTTCTAAGTTTCTACCCGGTGTGGGAAAAGCTCATTCACAACGAGTGGGCACTCGACATAGTAAGAAGTGGTTACAAGATTCCCTTCCTCCCTGAAGCGCTTAATACATTCTTCTCTACCACACAATCCAATAAAAAAGAAAGCCTTGTTAAACTGCATTTCAAACATGCTGGAAGCAAAAGTCATCGCAGAATTTCCTCACCAGTTCAGGTTCAGAGTTTTTTATTCAAATATGTTTTTGGTGGAAAAGAAGGGAGGAAGTTACAGACCTGTTCTGAATCTCAAACCCTTAAACATTCATGTAAAAAAGGAAAGGTTCAAGATGGAGACGCTAAGATCAGTGATCCATGCCATGGAGCCACAGTACTTTATGACAACTATCGACCTGCAGGAGGCGTACTTGCATATACCAATACATCCGGATCATCAGAAATACCTGCGATTTGCGGAGGGCCAGGATCGTTTCCAGTTCAGGGCTCTACCGTTTGGGATGATCACGGCACCTAGGGTGTTTACAAAAATACTGGCACCAGTGATAGCTATCCTGAGAATGGCAGGGATAAAAGCAACCCCTTACCTAGATAACATTCTCATCATGTCGCCTACAGCAGAACTAGCAGAAGAACAGACGTGTCAAATGCTCAGTACGCTTCTCCACTTCGGATGGCTGATCAATTTCAAGAAGAGTGACCTGTTTCCAAGCCAATCAGTCAGGTACCTAGGGATGCAGTTCAATTCCAGGACAAGAATGGTGGCACTACCAAACGACAAGGTAACAGGGTTGCAAGTTACGACCCTAAGGTTTATGCGAATGGTGCAGCCCACAGCAGAAGACTACTTGAGGCTGTTAGGGTTGATGGTGTCGACTCTGGAGGCAATTCCATACTCCCGGTTTCATCTAAGGCCACTTCAAAGGCATTTTCTGTGTCATTGGAACAGAAATCACAACGATCTATCTCAGAACATTCCAGTCACAAACTAAGAGAAGAACTGAGGTGGTGGACAGAGGAGAGAAATATTGCAAGAGGTTGCCGGTGGTCACTGCCATCTTGGACTGTAATCAGCAAGGACGCCAGTCTATCAGGCTGGGGGGCAGCAATGAACAACTAGACATGCCAGGGGAAGTGGCTGCAGAAGGAGTCTCAGCTGCACATAAATGTTCTGGAACGAAGAGCAGTTTACAAGGAGCTGAGATTTTGGTCACATCAGATAAGAAATTGTCCAATACGATGAACGAGGTCTCCAAAATCTTTCAGTGGGCAGAAAGTCAGAACACAATTTTGTCGGCAATATACATTCCAGGAATGGAAAATTGGGGGCCGATTATCTCAGCAGAAACAAGATCGACCAGGCAGAATGGGCTCTCTATCAAGAGGTGTTCCAACTTCTGGTTCGGAAGACCGGAGATAGATTTCATGGCCTCACACAGAAACAACAAACTTCCACGTTACTGTTCGAGAACAAACGATCCAAGGGCAGAGGCAACAGACGCCTTAGTCATTCCATGGAAGTTCAAGAAGGTTTATCTATTTCCACCTTTCCCACTGTTGGCAAGAGTGATAAGGAAGGTTCATCAAAAGCAGGTTCAAACAATCCTAGTGGCACCGGATTGGCCTCGGCGAGCGTGGTACGCAGAATTGGTAAACATGTCAGTCTCTCCACCATGGCGACTACCGCAGCGTCCAGATCTGCTGTTGCAGGGACCAGTCAGACATCACAACCTGCAAATGTTACGCTTATTGGCATGGGACTTGAGGCCCAGATCTGGAGGAAGTGATAAACACCTTAGTTAGAGCAAGGAAACCTTCTACGGTTAAAGTTTACCACAGAACTTGGTCAATATTCCAGTCCTGGTGTAGTGAGAACAGAATTTCTTGGAGAGATTGTTCTATACAACAGTTCCTTAGTTTCCTTCAAGGAGAAGGAAAGGTTAAAACTAAGTAAGCCTTATCAGAAAGGTCCATCTAAATATACCAGTACACCCCCAAAGTAGTGCTGCTCTGAGTCCCGTGTCAAAAGAAACACTGCATTTCTTTCCTTCTATTGTGTACTCATGGGCTTCTGTATCAGACTTCCTGCCTTCAGCTTAAACCTCATTGCCCTGGGCAAGAGCATGCTCAGTTTGCTCCTCTTCCTCCCCCCTCCCTTCTCTGCTGTAATCTGAGCCCAGAGCAGGGAGAGACTCAGGCAGGAAGTGATGTCACACCATGTTAATACTGCAGCTCCTATCCTAAACAAACAGAGAGTTTCTAGAGCTTTTTACTCAGGTATGGTAAAACATTCTACAGAATAAATATAGCATTCTAGCTTGCACTATTGCAGCTAATCTATTGGCAATAAAATGCCTCCGTAGCTTTCCTTCTCCTTTCAAGGAGGGCTTGACAGGGGTCTTAGCATTGGATCGCTAAGTCAGACAACACGTGCCATTAAAGACAGAATACGTGAGCACAAATCTGCAGTAAAACTTAAAAAACTAGACCAGGCGGTAACTAGTCATTTTGCTGAAAAGGGTCATGGGGTCCAGCAATTAAAGTTCCAAGTAGTTGATAATATTCCAAAACTTTGTCGCTGTGGTGACCATGTTAAAATGCTATTAAAAAGGAAGCTAAATGGAAACGGCATCTAGAAACGCTGGAGCCCCATGGTCTTAATCGCGAATATGACTTGCATCCCATATACCGATAGATTTTAATGGTTGTTTTTAACTTTATTATGATTAGATAATTTTTTACAAATATTGGTCATTTTTATTGTTTTGCAGATACTGTACCATGAGATTCAAATCTTTATCTGGATGAATATAACTACCAGAAAATAAGTGGATACTTTATTTACACATTACAATGTATCTGACAATGTTGCCTTTATGCTTCTTTCTCTGTATCAATTAATTCTTGTTACTTGCCTCTAAATGGTGACCTAATGAGTGAGTATAAAACTTTGTAACCAGTAGTAGTTCATTAACTTGAAAAAAGGCCACGCGGGCCTGAAACGTTGTTCGTTTGGGATCCAAGCCAGAATCCAATGAAGGCTTTTTAAGATTATACACACTTTGGATGGTGCTGTGATTTCGTTTTGCATTGGATCGCTAAAGTCATAGATATCGGCATTGTCGGTGCTTTTTCAGTTTCAATGGGCCATTCAACCTGAAGTAAAACAATTCTTTCAAGCAGTTCTGCATATTAGGCCTCCGTATAGAGATCCCACCCCACCGTGGGACCTCAATCTGGTGCTAAAGGTGTTACAAGGGCCTCCTTTCGAACCTATGGCTGAATGTTCAGATAAATTTGTAGCTTGGAAAGTTGTTTTACTCCTGGCAGTTTGTTCGGCTAGAAGAGTATCCGAGCTACAAGCACTCTCGGTGAAGGTTCCTTGGATAGTGTTTCACAAGGATAAGGTAGTCTTTAGCACTATACTTTTTTTTTCATCTTTTTTGTCCTCCAAGAGAACGATAGCAAAATGGTTAATGGAAGTAATTAATTTTGCTTACAAACAATCTTCAAAACGGCCACCGTTTCCTGTCAAGGCTCATTCTACGAGGGCCGTCAGTACTTCATGGGCATTGAAGAATTGTGCTACAGCGGATCAGATTTGCAAAGCAGCAACATGGTGTTCAGTTCACACCATTGCAAAGTTCTATAGGCTCAATAATTTCGCTACAGCAGAAGCAGCCTTTGGGAAAAAGGTGCTGCAAGCAGTAGTACCTCCTTAGATTCTCCCTCCCTTTTTTTGGGGGGGGAAGACGGCTTTTGAATGTCCCCAGACATCTGCACTGACAGTCGGGCTGCCCTGGGAAAACAGGATTTTCTTACCGGTAAATCCTTTTCTCCCGGGCCCGAACTGTCAGAGGAAGTTCCTCCGTTTTGTAAAGGAGATGTTGGCGGTTTGCCACGGTTCTTTTCGTACCAAAATTATCTGTTATATTTTATATATCTATATCTATATATCTATATATATATATATATATATATATATATATATATATCTATATCATCCTTGAAAAAGATCCTAAGGTGGACCGAAACGTCGGTTTGATACCAAGACAACAATAAAGAATATTACGTTTTAAAAAAAAGGGAGTGCTGGTCCATTGGTAATTGATATTATATATATAATATCCAACAAAATGGAGTGGAGATTAACCCTGGTCTGTGACCTAGTCCAAAGGACAAATTATATATCAATCAAAAAAGTCCAGACGACTTGCTTGTTGATCAAGAAAAAACTTTTATCAAGCAAGTAATAAGAACAACGTTTCGAAGCTCCCGCTTCTTTATCAAGCAATTGCTTGAGCCGGGAGATGAAGGGAGAAGGTGGAGCTTAAAGGCTTCGTTTTTTTCTTTTGTCCTGGCTCCGGAGATATCCGGGTTTAACCCCAGACGTCTGCACTGACAGTACGGGCCCGGGACAAAAGGATTTACTGGTAAGAAAATCCTGTTTTTCTGCTTGATGATTTATGAAATCCCCTAAACTTTGCATATTCTCACCATATTGCTGGTGAGACTAGTGTATTTGCATCAGGTCTCTCAACAGGTCTTGATCAAGATGCATAGTTTATGCAAAAATTAGTTTTATAGACTACATGCCTACACTGCTAAATAAACACATTGCAGTTTAAAATCACTGCCTGAAGCTGTTTTTGATTCAAACTTGTATTCTTGAAAGGGAAGAGATTATGCATATAAATATCAATTCAAATATATACCGATAATATAAAATGTATTCTATTTTAAAAAAATAACATCCATAAATAGTGATTACCGTGTCAATATCCTATGTATAACTGATCTTTGAATAAGCACAAAAATAGGTATAATCGGAGCTCACCCTTATTGATAGCGCAGCGTCTCTCCCCTCGGTCGCAGCTCTCGCTGGATCCTCCTCACCTCGTTAAGGAGGTAAGTATAGTGCACAGATTTACCCCGTTATATGGCGCTGATCGAAGGAATCACAAGAGACGGTTAAGCTCAATTTTCTTGCGGCTTTATTTGGCACAGCTAGTGAACTTCTGGCAGTTGGTTGGTGAGGAAACCTACGCGTATCGTGCCTTCTCTACCGGCACTTCGTCAGGGTATATATATATATATATATATATATATATATATATATATATAATCCAGTAAATGGACCCGCACTCGTTCTTAATAGTGAAATAAATGTGCTTTTATTCACAGGTTCATTTCCAACGTTTCGGTCCTCTCTGGAACTTTTTTCAAGGACCGAAACGTTGGAAATGAACCTGTGAATAAAAGCACATTTATTTCACTATTAAGAACGAGTGCGGGTCCATTTACTGGATTGTAAAATGAAACTTTAACCAACGCACCACCATCAACAGAATTGAATCCGGGAGGAGTGCGTTCACTGTACTGACATAATATATAAATATATATATATATATATATATATATATATATATATATATATATATATATATATATATAGATATATATATATATATATATACATACATACATAATGTGTTGTAAGAGACCTTGTAGTCTCACCAGCATATAATTTGCCAAAGGGACAAGTTCAGAAAAAGTTATTTGTTTTTATTCCACTCTGTTTACTTATTTCTAGTCTACTGTCTATTCATACAAGATGCTGGAAAAGCCAGCTGTCAATTTTAGAAGCAGACATTAGTATGTGCATTGCAGGTGGATTTTAATCAGTTGCTTTATTCTTCTCTTCTAGTTGTTTTTGACATATACAAAGACAGCCAAGTGAGTACAAGTTGGCATTTTTAATTATATTTCTGTCTGTAAAAATTATACTCACACAGCAAAAAGAAAATGTCCTATGTGCCTTTGCACATAACCTATTCTTTGCTGTACTTTTCTTGACATTTCTAGAATGTCAAGATTTCTAATGGTGGCCCTTTATACGTGTAATAGAGGCATGGGCTTGTCTTACGCATCATTTAGGCCTCTTGTATCTGCATTCTACTGCTGCAGAATACTGAAGGTTTTCAGAAGGTTGGCACATGCAGTGACTCTCGGTACAGGTATGGGATCTGTTATCTGGATACCTGTTATCTAGAAAGCTCTGGGCATCTTGCATAGACACCATTTTAACAAAATAATCAAATTATTTCCTTTTTTCTGTAATAATTAAAGAGTACCTTGCAATGTCGGACTGGCCCGGGCCAGAACCCTTCTCCCGATATTTCCAATCGCTAATTTTTTTTTTATTTCCGCATGCGCGCCGAGTGGCGTTGTTGCGCATGCGCGCCGAACGGCGCTATTGCGCATGCGCGCCGAACGGCGCTATTGCGCATGCGCGCCGAACGGCGCTATTGCGCATGCGCGCCGAACAGCTGGGCCGACAGGTTTTAGTAGGGGGGCCCCTGCACAGCAGTCCCGGTGGGCCCCGGGCCTCCCAGTCCGACCCTGGTACCTTGTACTTAATCCAAACTAAGATATAAGTAATGCTTATTGGAAGCAAAACTAGCCTATTGCCTTTATTTACTTTTTAAATTATTTTCTAGTAGACTTAAGGTATGAAGATCCACATTTCAGAAATATACATTATCCAGGAAACCCCAGGTCCCAAGCATTCTGGATAACTGGTCTTATGCCTTTATTTTGTCATTGATGTTTTTAGTAGCTCTGGAATCAGTTTGCCAGTCACAACAATGGCAATTATCCTGAATGCTGTCTGTGCTGTTTGCACTGCTACCTCTATGTAGTTGCTCAAAAAATTTGTGTAAGCATAGAAAAATGAATTGAGGTAGAACCAGATCTATTAATACTATTTGACCCTTTTATCATAGTGCTAGCTCACCTTTTAGGAATATTGCCAAGCTGCTTAGGAAGATTTATGATCCCACAGCTTAACAAGAGCTAGCTCTGTTTTAGAAAAGACTTAGCTGCCTCATAAAGCTTACCCACCACAGATGTTGGGAGATCTGGGAAGCTGAAACCCAGGCACTATTATTGATTTTAACATGTTTCACTTGTCTAATGAAACCTGGCAATAAAGTGTCATTTGAATATAGACAGGAGTGCATGTTCAGTTTGGTTTTTAATTAGACTTAAGAATATGATCCATTCTGTTCCTTGCTTTTTTTGCATTCATTTTTAATAACCGGATATTTTGGATTGTTTTTGTAAACCAGACTTCGCAGGACTATAACTGTTTGTGGACTGAAAAGCAGGCATATTTTATTTAGTGTAATTTTTTTTTTTTAATTAGACCTGAATATATTTGTAATCCAAATGCCTTGACCAATGAAATTGTTTTTAGGAGGAGTTTGTCTGTAAATAATAGCTTTGCAAAAAAATAAAAATATAAGCAATTATAAAACACTGTTTTCATCTCTAGAAATGTTTTGTTTCTTTAATTAGTGCTCCAAATAGAACAAGATGGTATTTACAAGACTATTAGAGAAAGTTTACTTTGGTTGCCTTACAACATTCTACATTGACAATAAAAAAAAGCTGTGAATTATTGGAAACAATACTTTTTTTTTATTGCAGTTTCAGCTTGTGTTATTTTTAGCCCCATGTATTTTATCTTGAGGATACTAAAACTATATAGTTGCCTTTAAATGCTCTTCTAAAAATCCTCCTGTTTGCCTGCATCTCACAACCTCTCACCTTCTGAATCTTAGGGCAGGGGTGTTGTGGGGAGATGTGAGACTCTAAAGAGGAGCCATTTCTAACAACTGCACCCTCTGTAGTGTTTGTGGTGTAAAAGTCTTTTACTGCCCTAAATCACCTTTTTTTTAAAAAAAAAAACAAAACATGGTTCCACTTGTCAATTTAACCATCCCAGTTATACACATGTTAATAAGCAACTTTATAAACATGTAATGGCTTATTTACTAATGGTGGGGCTCGGCAGGCCTGAACTGAGAGTCAAAATAGGCCCTGGCATTTCAGGCACACAGAGGCCCAATCAGCTCACACTGAGGCCCAAACACCCCCACCAGCCAACTAAATACAGACTTTCTATGGCACCTTATAGCAGCCCCTCTTGCATTTGCCAGAACCCACAGATTGCCAGTCCGGGCCACTGGGGCAGAGTGCAAAGGAAGGGGTAACAGAAGAGGTCTTATGTATTTGTTTTAAGATGAGACTATATATTGTAGGGTTACTTACTAAATGCTCCTCCACCTATGGTCAGTTACACTTTCTTAGTATAACAGTGTTAAAGGAACTAACCCCTAAAAATGAATATGGATAAAAATGCCATATTTGATATACTGAACTTATTGCACCAGCCTAAAGTTTGAGCTTCTCAATAGCAGCAATGATCCAGGACTTCAAAATTGTCACAGGGGGGTCACCATCTTGGAAAGTGTCTGTGACACTCACATGCTCAGTGGGCTCTGAGCAGCTGTTGAGAAGCTAAGCTTAGGGGTCGTCACAAATTATCCAGCAGAAAATGAGGTTTGTCTGTAATATAAGCTGATGCTACAAGGCTGATTATTAAATTCTGATGCTAATTGCACTGGTTTATGTGCTGCCATGTAGTAATTATCCGTATTAATTACTAATCAGCCTTATATTGTGACATTTCTATTCTACGTGCACTGTATATTGTGAGTGGGTCCCTAAGCTCAGTAAGTGACAGCAGCACAGAGCATGTGCAGTGAATCGGCAGAAAAGAATATGGGGAGCTACTGGGGCATCTTTGGAGACACAGATCTCCACTGCTAAAGGGCTGTGGTTGCCTTGGGCTGGTACAGAAGCCCAAAACATCATGTACAACATTTCTACCTATTTATTTAGTTAGGTTTTAGGCCTGACAAGGATGATTGTAGATAGCTAGATGGGGCATGATTTAACATCCTTGCAGTAATTCTAATTCTAGTGATTCAAAATTGTGAATTGGGTGAATGAGGGCTAACCTTAATTTGCATGTTTAAGGGGGAGGAATGTTTGCAACTTTTAGTTATTTATCTCTCCTGTGCCCTCCTGCTGCTCTGGCCAAGCCCAGTAGAGCATCTGAGATGAATGTGTATAAAATCAAGGCATTTCTTTGAGTACAGCCAGCTCTACAGTTCAATGTGTAATGGCTGTAGCTTCAGAAAGCATTTAGTTCCCAATTATATAGTCACAAGAGCAAACAAACTTGGCTTTCAAGATTAAACTGCTAATTTTGACACGCTTGTTTTACCTTAAAGGGGACCCGTCACTCAAACAAAATTATTCCAAATCCTATTTTATCATGTTAGTCAAGCAAAATGAACTTTAATTGGACTGTATAAATTATCTGAATATTGTTTCCATCAGTCTGGGAACTCATAATTATAGTAACCAGAAAGGAGCCATTTTGTGGACACTGTTATTAAGGAAAGCCTTGTATCATCTCAGAATCTTGTTTGTGCACCAGGAGACAGGGACCCAATGTCCATCCCCATGCGCTGGTTACACAATTAAATTGTTAAAAGAGCTGGGGGAATGTGGAGAGAGCAGATGACATCTAGGAAGTGCTGAATGGAAAGTGAAAGTAATTGTTTGCCCCGCCTCTATGCCTAGGCATAGAGGCGGGGTAGGCAATATTTGATTGACAGCTGATATATTTAAAAGAGTTTACAACAGCTATGAATGCTTTAATAAAAAAAAGAAATTGGCTTTCATGTTTAATTTAAAAAGGACTTTTATTATACAGATTTTTATGTCCGGGTGACGGGTCCACTTTAAGGGCAAGATATGGGTGATAGATTTTAATCCATTTGGAGAAGTAACCGGCTCTCTGCTGTTTACCTGGGAGGAATTGAGGAGGAGCTGGAACCTCGGTGATGTAGAAAATGAGGAACAGGTAAGCAAATAAATTACTGAACACTTTTACAGATGCAATTTACTTCACTTTAATATTTACTACAGAAAATACATAGAGGAGCTCTATTGGAAATTGTGCTTTTTAATGCAGCCGCTGCTGCTCCACCTATTCAGAACATCACATCAGCAGCAGAATCAAATACATCTTTCACTTCCCACACCATTAGTCTTATCATATCTCTCCTCTTCTTCTATTTCCCAATGGTATAAAAGGGACAATACTATACTGGCATTTCAGTAGGACTGTCACCATCCACACAATCTCTCTTGCTTCACTATGTTATTAGGGTTTGCTATCAGTGCATATCATGAGCAGAGAAATTCATTTTGCTGTCTTTTTTTTATTTCTCCCTATACAGCTTAGCATTTAGAACTGAGACAGTGTTTCTGAGCTATACATTTTTTTTCTTCTGTATTTTATTTCTTATTAGTAAAATTATTAATTCACACAAGGGCTCATTTCTGACTGCATGTTTGCAAGCATTTAAACATAGTCCATAAAGGTACATGTCCTTGTACACGCTCTTTTGAACCTGCAGCTATAGCTAACCACACTGTCATATTGTCAGGCTGGATACGTCAGATGCCAGCAGCCCTTCACATTGTGCTTTTTCTCCCTTTATTTTAAATAATCAAGTAGAATATAAGCTTTCATTTGCACATATAAACTGATTGTGAGTTCCCCTGAACTGCATCTATTCTTCTGTTTCTATGATTGATTAACACACTGGGAGCCTCTTGAGCACCTATTTAACTAGGTTTTTTGTTTTGTTTTTTCATTAGGGATGAGAGTAGCTACCGATTTTTTTCCACCCCTGTGACCAAAAACATGGAAATGCTAATTTAACATACCGTGTGTTCTACTATATGAATTGTTGTAATGTTTTGTTCTATAAACTTCTCTCAGGATTGCCCAATATTTCGCTATACAAACAGTGAAGTCACCGTTCAGCCAAGCCCTTATTTAAGTTACCGACTTCCGAAGGATTTTGTAGATCTTTCAACTGGAGAAGATGCCCACAAACTAATTGACTTTCTCAAGCTTGTAAGTAGTTGTGTTGCAGTTATACTTCAATGTATTAGTGACCTAAATGTTACTGTATGGTTTTCTTTAGCTTTGTAAAATATATTTCTATACATAACACACCATGGAAATTCAGACAGAGTTGTCATTAAAGGAGTAGTTATTTTATAAATTAACTTTTATTATGACAGTGATATTCTTCTTAATTGTTTTTTTTTTTTTTTAATTATTTAGCATTTTGTTTAGTGGCTACGTAATAAAAAATAGCAATACTAAAATGTCATAGAGCAATAGATGCCATCACACAGCTAACTAGCACAGGCCAATATCTGGCTAAAAATATTCTTATTTGTGTGTGTTACATGTGCTAAGAACTTTTGTCCTGGTCATGCAAATTGAGTGTTTCTGAGGACAGGGCTGGCTGTCACCAATACGTGTGCTTCAGGCAGCTTGTTTTCCATAGATTACTATAGGAAGGGCTCACAGATGTACTGCAACATTTTGGTTGCGACTGTTTTTAGTTTAATTACATCAGTGGACACAGGGATCAAAGGTGGCATAAGCCATGTAGCATACTTAGCTGAGGACTGCACTTTTAATGTGACAGAAAATGTCAGAAAACTGTTAAAGCTCGTGTAACTGATTAAATAGTATTACAAAAAAAGAAGATACGTTTGTTATAATGTTATGCTTTTTAATACTAGAACTTGCTATATTAGTTTGCATTTGTGTTTAGGCAATCAGTACCACTCTACTTTTTCTCCTGACAGAATCGCAACCAGCAAGATGAGGACTCTGATGATTAGATACTGGTTTATTCTTCTACAGGAACATGGTCTTCAGATTCCTTTCAAGTAACCATGACATGTAAACTTTGTGCTGGTATCTTTGCCTACAATACCTGTTTGTACTGTATATCTAGCTCTCTCCTGAGCGCCTTGCAATACAAGACATACTTCCACTGCCAAATGATACCAAAATAAGTTAATGTTTACTTCAATCCAGTTGCTGATCTTTGTTTAATATATCCATAATTATCTATAATAATACAGAAACATGTAAACCCTACTTCAACCCCCCAAATACTGCATCATGTGAAAAAAACATTGTTACATTCTTCTGTCCAGTTAGATAGAATTATCAGGTTTGGTTTGCTTAAACAAGAAGAATTTGGCTAAATTTGTAAATCCTACAAAAAGTACTAGGATTGACTGGATTTGCTTATACTAAAACATACAGGAAATACAATGGATTTGTTTAATCTTAATGGTTCTATTTAGTTAATAAGAGTGAATGGGAGCAGACAAATTTATGTAATTAACAAAATTATTGTGATTGCATTCTACAACATAAGGCAGCTTTTGTCTTTAAATGATGTCAAGGAGGGAGGTACAGTAACCATCAGTTTTACTTTCTGATTTGTTCATTTTCAGATTACAGCAAGGCCCATCTTAGTATTTCCAAATAAACAACCTTCCTCTTTTCCTGGTGCCTTTTCACAAGACAAGACAAAAAATTCGAACAAAAAAAAAAATACATGTATATGTAAGTATTATGTATCATCGCAGCATAAACATTAATGACTCCTTTAAAGGAGAACTAAACCCTAAAAATGAATGGCTAAAACTGCCATATTTTAAATACTGAATTTTGTACCAGTCTAAAGTTTCAGCTTCTCAATAGCAGTAGTAATCTAGAGAACTTCAAACTTGTCACAGGGGGTTACCATCTTGGAAAGTGTCTACGACGCTTAGTGGGCTCTGAGCAGCTGTTGAGAAGCTAAGGTTAGGGGTCATTGCATTTTATCAATTAGAATATGAAGTTGGCCTGTAATATAAGATGATGCTACAAGCTGATTAGGAAATTCTGATGCTAGTTGTACAGGTTTCTGTGCTGCCGTGTAGTAATTATCTATATTCTTATATTCTCAAAATATAATGTACAACATTTCTGCCCTACTTCTTTACTTAAGCTTTGGTTCTCCTTTAATTGTTGGTTAGCAGAGAGCTGAAATAGTGTATATCTGAAATGCATGTATCTTTTGGCCTAGCCAGTGATAACCCAAGATACCAGGGTTATGTGTATGTGCCACACTGCCAACAATTAATTATTAAAACCGTGATTAGCCACAGGCAGATAATAGCATTTCTCTGATGTTCTTTACCTTGGTACCTTGACTAGCTAGGGCTTTCCCGTATTATTTTCATTGTACTGGGGGGGGGCACAGAAGGGCAGCATCATAGTCCTTTGTTTATAATAAATTGTTAATACAACATGTGATCCACACAGAAAAAACATCATTGCCAGGCCAGTACTGCCTGCTGCCATTTCACATTTCTTGCATCATCCTGTTACTTGCACAATCAGGATGGATTTCCCCATGAAAATACACACTTGAGCAAATCAGGCTGTTATCAGCGTTGTAGGCACAGTGACAGCAGATGCTAGCAATGTGAATGGCAGAGGCAGTAGGTAGAGTACCAGTTTAGCTATTGGTCTTTATTCTACCTATGGATATTTCCATTTGGTTTGACAAAATATGGTAAAAATCTTTTAAAGAGTAAACAAATAGCAAGACTACATAGTCCAGATTGTCTAAAACTTTTTGTTATTATAAATAAGAATCTCTTTTAAAGCCTGTACCTTTTTTTCTATTTGGGCAAAATGGAGAATGAAAAGAGGCAAGGGGACTGGAATAATATGGTCCACTTTTTTTCCCCTTTTAATACATCCCAATCTAGTAACATGAACTGGAATTGCCTAGTACTACACTCACATACATCTTTTGATGAATATTTTTATTTGTATATTATCATTATCCTTCATTATCAATAACATTTTTTACACAGCACTTTACAGAGACATAATAAATCATTCACCTTAGTCTTTACCCCAGCAGAGCTTACTAATCACATCTAGAGACTGATGATGATCAGTAGTCACAAGTATTTTTTCCTATGTTTTTGGAAGGTGAGAGCAAAGCGAAGTACATTGACTCACTCAGCCATGTTTCTGCAATGCCAATTATCTATTTCTCCTAGTGCCATTACCTGCACCTCACACATTTTGCCAGCCAAACTACTTGCATTTGTAAACATACATTTAATACTGGTTCCTGTACCAGCTTGTAACTTGTCTATATACAGTTTCGGGTCCTCCCTGTTATAAATGATACCTTCAATCAAATTTCCACCCCTGTACTTTGCCCAAATCCTCATCTAACCTATCTTCCACAAAATTACTCACTGCTCTCTCCCCTCTATGCCTAGTTTGCAATCTCCTCCAACCTTCTAGCCATTCTCTTACCCAAAGCAGATGCATCATCATTGAAATGCAGCCCATGTCTCCTAGCCTCATAATAATCTCTCTGATCTTTCACTGCCTTCTTTACAAAGCAGTTGTCGCAAGTAATGTCTGAGATCATTACCCTAAAAGTCCTCATTCAGCCTTTCGGGTGGTTTCTTGAAAATTATTCCTGAGGATTTACCCTTTCCTCTGAAATAGCTTGGTCTGAAATAGACAGTCATGAAGGGTCCTTGCAACAACCCTACCTAATAACTGAATCCCATATTGCTACAACCTGGCTTTCTTTCTTAGCACTCTTCACCCCCCCCCCCCATCTGTAATCTGTAGTAGAGCTTCTGCTGTCTGTTTACTCCATACATGGCAGTTCAGAGCTGTCCTTTCCAACATGTTCACCCAAAATGGTAAAGCTATTTATATGGACTAGTTTTAGACTTACCACTACTTCCTCATTTATCTCAACTGTCCCATTTACACTCCTCACTAGACCCTGCAGTGGCTGCCTAACCTCCCCCGTGTTTGATTCCAAGAAGAAAACCCACCTGCATTTCACACAAGTGAATGTTCCTTGAAACGGTTGCTCCATTGCATTCTAGATAACAGGTCCCCTACCTGTATATCATATTCAGTTTCACTGTTCTATATAATATTACTGTAAAGTGCTGCATAACTTTCTAGCACTATGATGATAATATATATGAAAATATATTTGATGATGATGTGTGCATCAACACCCTGGAAATTTCTACCAATGCCTAGTTGAACTATATCATACAACTTCAGCACTCCTGATGCAAACTGGATAAGGTGTTTTTCTTGTTTCAGGCTCTCATCAGCTCTTCATTAAACCTTGATGAAAATAAATTATCATAGTGATGATAAAATGTGTGGGAAACACTTGTAATCTTCTACAGCTAAGTTTCAACATATATTGTCATTACATTATAAAGCAAAACAAAGGTGTGGCTTCAGATGCAGGAGAAAGGAAGCATTGTAGTTACATATTCACTATATTGCTGGCGCTATAAGTACTTAGTAAGTATCCTAAAAATAACATTTATAGGATAATTTGGTTCACTGGGTTTAGCCAGTATAATTAAAATGATACTGACACCTTCCCAGTTTTTTTAAGGTTTTTATTTACAGAATGTGTTTTATTAACATTACAAAACCACAAGAGAAGCATTGCTACAGTATGTTATCAGCATATTATAGAAAAGTTGGTATTACACAGAAATAGTATGCTGTGTCACTACATTTAAATTCAGTGTACAGTTAGGATGAATGGCAATTGACAAATCAGGTATAATCACAACATTTAGTAGAGACACTCTACAAGGGATAGAGGAAGAAACTCTAGAAAGGCTTCCCATAATTTTTTTACCTTTTGGGGACAATGTCTTGCTAGATTTGTCAGCTTTATCAGTGGGAGTTTGTTGTTTACTATTTTTACTCATTGTTTTACTGAAGATGCATACAAACTCATCCACCAGTTTAGGGGGCAGTTGCATAAAAAAGGATTAAGCCATCTACTATCTATACTGGTCACACCTCTGCTGTAGTGGTATGATATGATTTTCAACTACCTTAGACATTCGTATTCATGTTAAAAGGATTCTGTCATGATTTTTATGATATAGTGTTTATTACTAAATTACACTATGTATATTGCATATCATTTATTCTACCATTTAGAATTTTATTCCTGATTCAATAAGTATATTTTTTAGTCACATGACCGAGGGCACCTGGGAAAACTGACCTCTCTAGCCCCATGTGAGATTCAAAATGAAATATAAAAAGTTTGCTCTTTTGAAAAATGGATTTCAATTCAGGATCCTGCTGGACGACCAATATCAACTGATACGT
This sequence comes from Xenopus laevis, assembly GCF_017654675.1. Classification (NCBI taxonomy): domain Eukaryota; kingdom Metazoa; phylum Chordata; class Amphibia; order Anura; family Pipidae; genus Xenopus; species Xenopus laevis. The sequence goes on along the minus strand of NC_054375.1, from coordinate 88,054,274 downwards.
TTGGGGGGGGGAACGTTTTCCCACGACAGAATCTGTTAAGTGAAAGAAGTTTGCACTGGGAGATAGAAATTGGGCAACTAGCACTGATTCTTCTCTCATAATGCTTAATCTTAGGGTCTTAAAATATATATATATATATATATATATATATATATATATATATATATATATATATATATATATATTGCGTCATTCCTTGGAACACAACTATCTGCACTATATATGACAGCACCAAGGCAGTAAAACTCTGCTGGATTGGAGTGCACCACAGCCTGAACTGTTTTTGGGGTCAGGGGGTCTGTTTTCAGTGGGTAAGGTTTCATTATTTATATTACGGGAACTATCTTTTAGGTTTTCATATGAACATGTTAAAACTAAAATCTTGCCTCCTCCCCCCCCCCACCAGCCTCCTCTTATTTAACTAACCTTTGCTCAATATTACTTTCTGTTTGTCTGTCACTACTGCTTTGTAACTTTTAAGAGATGCTGAGTTATTGGAAAGATTCCTAAATAAATTGTTATTAATTTCATGTTGTTGTATGCATAGCCATTTGGGCATAAGCTTATCTAACCATGAACCAGTAAGTCTTAAATGTACGTATATAAAACAATCACAAGGAAGGCAAGTAACTGTATTTGCAAGACACATCTCTATTGTTTTCTTTGCTTCACAAAAAAATTGCTTAATGGCATATTTCCAAATGAGTAGCAGATCTTGTCTAGACCTGCAGATATATACATGATTCATAGGTAGTATCCAAGCTCAGGCAGAGGGTGAGAACATCATAAGGTGTTTGAACTGAACTTAGCACAGTCAATGAGGGTAAAACATTTGTAAATGTGACATATCCAGAAGTAAATGTTAGAAGTTCTGGCACTCACATGACTGTGAATGCTGCAGATACTCTTAGATAAAATAATTGCAACAAAATAACAGGAATCCCTACAGATCTGTTGCCATTGTAATTAATAGCAATCGCTGTATATTGCTTGTATTTTTATCTGTTAGCTGTGTGCTATTCATGGTGCTTCCCAATAACAAAAATGCTATAACCATATTGCAATAACACCAGAGGATTAAAAACAAAGTATTTCTCATTTTTATTTTATAGAAATAAGCTCTACTAAAACACATTTAGTCTTGGTTTTGTAAAGGTGGGAAGGATCAAGTTTATTCAAAAAATATTTGTCTGGTTTCTACAAAGAGTACAGGAAGATCTGAGAACAATTATTTGTATACTGTATGCCCCAACAATCTGGATTTAGGCCACAACACTCCGCTGAAACTGGTCTAAACTAGCTAATAACCTGTTATCAACAAAAGCCAAAAAACACTTCAATACTCCTAGGGTCTCTAAGCTGCCTTTGACCCTGTTAATCACCCTCTCCTCCAATCTCTCCATACCCTTGGCCTTTGTGACATTACCTTGTCCTGGTTTTCATCCTCCCTCTTATATCCTACAATGGGGTATCCTCTTCTCTCTAACCTCTCTGTGCTGGGGTCCCACACAGCTCTCTCTGTCCTAGGTCCCTTATTATTTTTTCTCTATACTTCTTCCCTTGGTAAACTAATCAACTCATAATGTTTCCAATACCACCTAAGTGCTGTCACTCATCCAACTCCCACAACATCCAGAGGTGTTTACAGTTAACACAACCATTATAGACCCATCTCTTTGGACCTGGTTCCGTAGGTTGTCCCTAATTATGCTCTGTCCTTCACTCCCACAAATCCTTTCACTTACTAAATTGTGTCACTTTCCCCAAAGGGATATTTCCAAAATACAATCATTTATCACCCAAGATGCCACTAAAATTCCGATACTCTCCCTTAATATATAATGTATTGATTACTTTAACTTTCCATTTATTGGCCTTCTTCCTCCAAAGACTGTCACCCCTCTAGTCTGAAATAAATGCTGCCACTAGGCTCATACACCCCATCAACTGCTCCTCTTCTGCCATACCAATCCATGCAGTGGCTTCCGCTACCATTCAAAATAAAATTCAAACTTATGACCCTCATATTCAAAGCAGCCCATAACTTGTTTCACTCCTCCACTTATTAATGCCTCACAAACTCACATTCAAGAGTCGCACTCCCTTCTCTGGAGCTACTAGTAGCAACTCATTTTTGTGGCTATAAAATACCCTGCCATAGTCAATACTGAGAATTGCCTCTGCTAAAACACACATTGAGATTATGTAATAAAAGGCACTAAGTATTTCCAAGAGCAACTAATCAACAGGTGGAATTTACTGGTCACCTGTTTAAAAGCAAACTTCTTATTGGTTGCTATGAGTTACTGCTCCTGGGCAAACTTAGTGCTTTTTATTACATATGGGGGATAGTGCCTTAGTAAAGCCAATCTTCACATTTGTCTATTTTGTAGCGGTGGCAATAGTCTTCGCCCTCATCTAGTTTAGCAGAACTTCAGTGTGCCCTATACGCTGCTAAATGCAACGTTCAGTTCTACATCACTCACCCATCCCCACACCCTGTGTCTTAACCCCTACCCCTTTTAGACTGTAAGCTCTTTTTGGCAGGGTTTTTGTATGTAAAATTGTACAACGCTGCCTGTGGAATATGTTGGTATTTTGTGAAATATGTTTTAATAACAATGATGATAACCATACACCTTGCAGGATACAAGATATGTTGGTAGAATTCCTGCCAGTACTACAATTCATAAGAATTCAGCTCATCTGAACCTGAATAGACCATTCATTCAATAACATAGCCCTTCCATGGTGTTATGATACCCTTACAAGAAGCTAGCCAGTGCTGTGCACCAGTGGGTCAAAGCATAGTCTTCCATTATTGGAATTAGAGACAGTTGAATGTGTTTGGTAATAACTTCTGTTATACTAATAAGAATATAGATGAATATAAGATAGGGTGCTTGCTACAGGGACATTTTTTCTCAAGCCTGTATATGCATGCTGATGGGCTTTATTGCATGCAACCCTGATTCTTTGTTAGGTTTTAATTGCTTAATACGGGGCAGTTCAATATCTCATAAGATATCCTTTTCAGATTTAGAAATTGCTTTCCAGAACTCTATGCCTTATATGTACTTATCATATGCAGCCGTTCCAATAAAGAGATTTTTTTAAAATCTCTGTTCCAAACAAAAAAAAAACCTGTTTTTAATACATTTTAATATATATTTTTTTCATATTATCAAAGCTACATTGGCATGAATCCTAGTTAAAAAAAATGAAAAAAGTTTAAAAGCCATAAACCTGATTATCTTTCGTAAATTAACTGTTTTTTTTATTAGTTTACTTGCTGCCTCTTCCTGTCTACCCTGTTGATTTAATTGTTTAATTCTCATTCCTCCTATTTACATAATTTTATCACCATTAAATTATTCTTTTTTTATTGTTTAGTTCAGAACATTTTCTTCTCCATAAAGGAAATGAATGTTTGAAAAGGATATGCCATTACAAGTTTATGGTCACAATTTCTCTTCTACTACAATTATGTCAGCGCCTCTCGTTGACTGCTTCTCCAAACATTAGCTTGGTTAATAAGAAATGGTTTATGGCAAAGCACTTTTAAAATAGCATTGAAAAAAGTATGTTTCTTCATAGTATCATTGGTAAATTTTCAGTTGATTTTTAGATATGTTTATCCAGAGACTAAACCTACTATCTTTCTCAGCATCTGTCAATGTACCAGACTTTTGTATCTGTTTAGTATATAATCAAAAAACTGCCACGTTCACCAATTAAAAAAAAAAAAAAAAGTAAGGCTACTACTATACTTGAGAAATGGGTATGGTGCCTTAAAAACAGTGTACCAATACATACTTGTATACTGGCATTTTATACTGGCATGTATTGGGTTAATTTGCTTATCCATTTTCTGTAGCAATTATACTGGCATGTCTTGGCGATTATGGCTAAAAGGAGTGCCAAAGCAGGTGTGGGCTAAAATTGTCAGCAATGTGCTTTGCTCTGAGCATTTTTTGGGGATCCAAGCTTCACTTTTTGATTTAGGCCCCATTTTACACTACACGCATTCTGTGAGACATGGTTTTCCATTTTTACAAGATATTTTATAGGGTTATTTGCCAAAAAGTCAATGCATCTAGTGGCACTTTCAAGAGTGTGTCTATTCTTATACTATCAGCAAAAGCATTTCCATCTTGCACCAACATGTCTTTTGTCTTAAGTACTGTCAGAACTTTGCATATTGGCATATACGCAATTCCAATGACCCATCAACAGATTTTCTGATTCTTTATAAGTTTTAGAAAGCATAATATACACTGTCACACAAATTTGCCTCTCCTGCACGGAGATCAGGTGAGGAGTGGGATTATTAGTGTAGATAGAAACAACCGGCACACGGGTCCAAAATCAAGCAGGGACAAGCCCTTGCTGGGTTTATTTGCAAAGTGTAATGTTTCGGGGTAAACCCCTTTGTCATGATGCTTAACAAAGGGGTTTACCCCGAAACGTTGCACTTTGCAAATAAACACAGCAAGGGCTTGTCCCTGCTTGATTTTGGACCCGTGTGCCGGTTGTATCTATTACACTTACCTGTATTGGAGGATACCGTAGCCTTCTTCACCGAGCACTGGCTTTCACGATACGGAGAGCCAGGGTGTGCAAGCTGGTAGTACTACACTATTATTAGTGTAGAGACAGGGTACAATTGTACTGAACTCTTTGACTATTCTCGCAAAGAACATGTTCCTGATTCACTTGGATATCACAGATCATGGTTCATATTGCACTATACTTATTTATAGTTATTATATTTATAATTATACTTGTATATTTATATGGCAGGATTAATTATCAAGCATTAAATATTAGGGGACTCCCCCAACCGATATCTTGCGATAAGTAGAAAACCTCTGTGGTTTAAAATGGAAAGGTCTGAAAATTACTACTGGTGGAATTTCTTGATAAAAGCTAAAGAAAGTGTCAGGTTTGGAAAGTCTGTGAATAGACTGTGACTCATGAGGCTTACATATGACTAAATAAAGATCTCTGAGACTTTTGTGCTTTGCCGTTTTCACAGATTTAATCAGCAGGTAGAAGATAACCCCTTCATTACTCGTTTCCTTATTTATCCAAGAATACTTCCTACTAAAAGAGGATACAGTTATGATAAAAACTCTATACTAAATATAATATATACCAGTGTATAACTGCATTTTGTGTTCATCTCTCTGTATGTAAAGCTGGCAATACACTAGCACGAGAACTAAACTCTAAAAACAAATATGGGTAAAATTGCCATATTTTATATACTGAACTTAATGCACCAGCATCAAGTTTCGAAACCTGATACAGTAATAATTCAGGTATTGTGTACAGGACCTAAGCATCTGGAATGTTGATTGAAGTGTCAGTCATTTGCAAATCATCAAGCAAAAAATGAGGTTCACCTGTCATAGAAGCTGATGCTACAGGGTTGATTATTAAATTTAGCTGCAAAATGAACTGGCTTCTGTGCTTCAATGTAAAGATAATCTGAATTACTAATTAACCTTATATGGTATATTCAATTTATACATTATATTGTCAGCCCGTCCCTAAGCTCAGGTAACTGAGAGCAGCTCAGAGTATGGGCTGTAAATCTGCAGAAATAAATATATGGAGCCAATAAGGGCATCTTTGGAGCCATTGAGATTCACAAAGGTCCAGGGCCAGATGGTATTCATCCCAGGGTAATTAGCGAGCTTAGCTCTGTGATTGCCAAACCTCTTTACTTAATTTTTCAGGATTCATTGAGATCTGGCATTGTGCCGAGAGACTGGCGAATTGCTAATATGGTGCCTCTATTCAAAAAAGGATCCCGTTCTCAGCCTCAAAACTATAGGCCAGTTAGTCTGACGTCAGTATTAGGAAAGCTTTTCGAAGGGTTAATAAAGGATAAGATACTGGACTTCATAGCAAATCATAATACTATGAGTTTGTGCCAGCATGGTTTTATGCGTAATAGATCTTGCCAGACTAACTTAATTTCTTTTTACGAGAATGTAAGTAGAGACCTAGATTCTGGGATGGCAGTGGATGTGATTTACTTAGACTTTGCTAAAGCATTTGATACAGTGCCACACAAAAGGTTACTGGTTAAATTAAGGAATGTTGGCCTGGAACATAGTATTTGTACCTGGATAGAGAACTGGCTAAAAGATAGACTACAAAGAGTGGTGGTAAATGGAACATTTTCTAATTGGACCAGTGTTGTTAGTGGAGTACCGCAGGGCTCTGTACTAGGTCCCTTGCTTTTCAACTTGTTTATTAATGACCTGGAGGTGGGCATTGAAAGTACTGTTTCTATTTTTGCAGATGATACTAAATTGTGCAGAACTATAGGTTCCATGCAGGATGCTGCCACTTTGCAAAGTGATCTGTCTAAACTGGAAAACTGGGCAGCAAACTGGAAAATGAGGTTCAATGTTAATAAATGCAAGGTTATGCACTTTGGCAAAAATAATATAAATGCAAGTTATACACTAAATGGCAATGTGTTGGGAGTTTCCTTAAATGAAAAGGATCTAGGGGTCTTTGTAGATAACACGTTGTCTAATTTTGGGCAGTGTCATTCTGTGACTACTAAAGCAAATAAAGTTCTGTCTTGCATAAAAAAGGGCATTAACTCAAGGGATGAAAACATAATTATGCCTCTTTATAGGTCCCTGGTAAGGCCTCATCTGAAGTATGCAGTTCAGTTTTGGACTCCAGTCCTTAAGAGGGATATAAATGAGCTGGAGAGAGTGCAGAGACGTGCAACTAAATTGGTTAGAGGGACGGAAGACTTAAATTATGAGTGTAGACTGTCAAGGTTGGGGTTGTTTTCTCTGCAAAAAAGGCGCTTGCGAGGGGACATGATTACACTTTACAAGTACATTAGAGGACATTATAGAGAAATGGCAGGGGACCTTTTTACCCATAAAGTGGATCACCGTACCAGAGGCCACCCCTTTAGACTAGAAGAAAAGAACTTTCATTTGAAGCAACGTAGAGGGTTCTTCACAGTCAGGACAGTGAGGTTGTGGAATGCACTGCCGGGTGATGTTGTGATGGCTGATTCAGTTAATGCCTTTAAGAATGGCTTGGATGATTTTTTGGACAGACATAATATTAAAGGCTATTGTGATACTAAACTCTATAGTTAATATAGGTATGGGTTTATAGAATTTTAATTAAAAGTAGGGAGGGGTGTGTGTATGGATGCTGGGTTTTCATTTGGAGGGGTTGAACTTGATGGACTTTGTCTTTTTTCAACCCAATTTAACTATGTAACTATGTAACTTCGAAACAGCTGTGGTTGCCTAGAGCTGGTACAGAATATCAAAACATAATATGCAGCATTTCTGTCCTAATTCTTTGTCAAGTTTTAGCTCTCCATTATGCTGCAGATTTTGCCCTATCAGACTGAGTCATCTGAGTCAGCAGTTTATTTACGAGTGTATGGGTCCTCCCTGGCTGGCTCCCCAACAGATATCTATCAGGCAAAAAATCAGGTTTGAAAATCTCATTTGGCAGAGACCACAGAAGTCTGTTGATGCTGTCCTCTACAAACAGGCATGCATAGGTGCCTGCTATGATCCAACTGCACCAGACAAGCAGATGTGTACAGTGAGTTTGGCTACTCCTCGTTGTCAATGTATATGTGTCACTGCTAATGTATTCAGTTTTAAACCTGTGACTTTTTTTTTATAATAGTTAATTCATATAATTAGCCATCTAAATACAGTGAAATGCAGTCACATGACCAGGGGCAGCTGGGAAATTGACAAAATGTCTAGCCCCATGTCAGATTTAAAAATTGAATATAAAAAATCTGTTTCTGACACCAATGGCAGGCAAGAAGGTAATGGGCACAAAAAGACAATTAAATTAATTCCAGTACAGCTAAGTAGCCCCCAATAAAGGGACTACTGGGAACAGACTCCATCTGGGGTGCACAGGTTACAGCAAGGGGGACAGACTACAGATGGGGACAGAAGCAAAACAGGCTAATTTTGTAGTAAATTAAAGGAAAGCCAGAGATATTTAGGAATGAAGACCCTGCAAAGATAAACTGTAGATTATATGGTCACATAACTCCTTGGTGACCTATAATATCTTTATAAATTACAGTAGGGGGCACATTATCCACTATATTATATATGGATACTCCTACATGAGGAATTTATGTTTGAAAAATACCTAAAAACAAATGCATGGGTCCTTATATAGGTCCTATGTATTTTTTCATATGTCTTTAACTTTCTTCTTCTGCATGTTTGTTGGCTCTAAACCACAAATTTTAAAATCTTTGGTCTATTAAAATGTATAATGATGTTGCAGAGGTTGTATTCACTGGTTCAGTTTTGACTGTCTCTCTGTACTCTTGATACAATACAGGGGTCACGTCTTTATGGGTGGTTTTCTAGCTATAGATAATTTATGCTAACGAACCAATTTTAACAAAAATGTAATTAATAAAATCAAAGCTAGTGTTTTGATGTGGGTAGATTTAGAAGAAATCACAAGAAACTAGCCTTAAGACACATCAGAAACATTGGTGTATTACAGAGCAGGTCAAGTTTGCAGAAGTTAAAAAAAAAAACAGTCCTGAAGCATGACAAAATGAAAGATGACTTATCTACAACCCTATTTCATATTTAAAAAGCACATTTTCTAATAACTTTAAAAAACTAAATTGTTACTTTATACTTCAGGAAAACACAATGATTAAAAAATATAAACCAATAGATTTACCCCTCACTTATTTGTTTATTATTCACATCAGTCCCTGCCCTAGTGAAGCTTACAGTGTAAGGTCTCTCTACAGATGACACAAAACATTCAGTGCAAAAAATATATTTATTTTTAAAAGGTTTCTTTTTTTTATACCCAGAAACCATTTCTGCAAAGTTTGCTGTACTAAATGGATAGTATTCATAGTTTGACATGAAATGCTCATAAAGGAAATATCCGCTGGAGCTTAGAAAACAACTTTATGTCCTTCTGTAGGGAAAATGGTAGTTGTGTGATCATAAGACAGAATTGCGATAATGAAAAAATGTTTAATTGCAATTTTGAGTTATGAGTGTAATATATTTTCAGTATCTGAGCAACTATTCCCCTTTGACTCATTCAGATAGTTCTTACTTTTAAATCTCCCAAAAGAAAAATGTCTTAAACTAATAATTTTTAGTACTGCCACAAATGATAGCAAGCAATGAATGCCTTATACTGAAATCGGTTTGGATTATGAAATAAGAATTTTAGGGGCAAATTATGTAATTGTTCAACAAGGCTTATAGCCAGCCAAGGGAACAGAGGTAATGGACCCTAGATGGCCCTAATATGATAAGCATACCAATGTTAGAGTGGTAGAGGAAGAGGACTCAAACATCTGTGACACCTCTAGAGCTAGAAAATAACTAGATATGCTATTTACAAAACTAGCCGAGATGAAGAAAACATCAATCACAGCGGCAGTTACTATATTGAAATCAGAATTATTTCTGATTGCTTATCACAGAATAGTGCTCCTTAAAGATGAATGGAGAATGGGCAGGATCAATAGAATGCTTGGCCAGAATGCTATTTAAGATGTATTAAGCTACAACATACACTAGTAATGAAGTTATTATGCAAGTTACCAAGAATATTTCTGAAATACACTATAAGAACTATAACCTGCAAAGTTATACTGATTTAGCACCCTCTAGCAAATGGCATGCCTTAAAAGACTTTGCTACTAATATTTGGGCCCAAAGCATTCTGTATAAATAGGGTTTGTTTCCTGCCTTGTTGTGCTGAAGAATGGCCGCAGTTTGCACTATGATATTCTGACAATGCAGACACCTTTACAGATTGATTAGGCCTCTCCGTGGACTGATGCAACTCTTCTAAGGAACCTGGTTAAGAGGAAAGAACTTCTTTAAAAAAAAAACTACTGTAAGGAAACTTAACCCAGAATGTTCGACCGTTACACATAATAAATCACCAAATAAGGTTACCTGTGACTCGCTGTGATAATTTTACATTAGTAAACTTATCATTTTGCCATCACTGTCAATTCAATGTTTCATCCATGTCTCTGCAACAGTGCCTTTCATTTGCATTGCGATGTTGTAAAAGAATGAAAATGAATAAAATCTTAACAAAATGAAAGTATTTAGAAATTCATACTTGATATTTATACAGAGAAGCAGATAATGCCAGCTAAAATGAGTCATTAATGCTTGCTGAGCATCTCTGCTTTCTAACTGTTTGTTACTGATCTGAAAACATGGTAACAGCTCTGCCAAGTAGAGAAACAAAAACTGTAGTTGAGAAAAACATATGGTCGGACATTCAATAAGAATCGTAGTTGCGCTCCGCAAATTCACTAAAATCCGAAGTTGCGCTCAGGGGTATCGTAAGGATGCGAAGTTGCGCTAGCGTTGATTCGCCAAGCAAAGCGAAGTTACGCTAGCGATGGTTAATTTGCATACGGCACCAAATTCAAATTTCAATGGAAGTATTCGTAGCAGCACTACACAAGCCTGGGAAACCTTCAAAACATCAAATAGAATTTTTATTTTGCCCTACACATGTGCCCACTGTATAGTTAAGTTGCCATTAGTTAGGAAATGTAGGGGGGAAGGAGGGGAGCCCCAAAAAATGTTTCGATCGTTTTCAGCCTATCACCCATTAAAAGAAAAAACACCAGCGTTTTTTGGGACTTAGAAAAAATGTTAACTTTTTTTGAAGCAATCCCTATCTACTCTATTGCGCTTCGCCTGGTCTGAGGTGGCGAAGGAAGTCTAGCGTAAAAGGTAGCGTTCAGAACATTGCACGCGTTAGTGAATTTACATAGTTATGTCCGCCAGGCATAAGGGTCTGAAGTAACACTAGCAAAGTTACGCCAGCGTCCGTTAGTGAATTTGCGAAGTAACGAAAATGCCCAACGCTAGCGAATTCAAGCTAGCGTTAGGCGCTTAGTGAATTTGCCCCACGGTGTCTAAGTTAATTTTAAAAAGTTCAAAAACTGCAATCCTGCACTAAAAAACATTGGCACTAAATTACACCAAAATTGCCCAAAGCAACCAATCAGATCATTGCTTTAATATTTCTATGCTATGGTAATTATTTGCTTTTGGCACCTGCACTTATACTATTTAGAACTCAGAGATGCAGTGCCCCTCTCCTGATCATACTAAATAGCTTCTTTAAATGAAATGTAATATTATTAAAATGAACCTGAGTAAACCCATAACATTTGTTAAATTATTTATGCATTTTTATTTAAGGAACTAACGTTATCAAACACCCATATATACATATGAAAAAAGTGACTTCACCCTTATTTACTTACTTAAATGTATGATCTAATGAAAATACAATCCATTTTAATTCCAGGTTGTAATGGCAAAATGTTTAAAAGTTCAAGGGGGTTATTTTGCATTAAATATAGCTGCAGTTTGTCCTCAAACCATGGTATGATTTTCTGTATGTGAACACAAATGATGTTGCAGAACCTCACTGGAAACTGAAATAACATCTCAGTTCATTAATTTCGGGAAATGAATTATCCATGGGGAGCTAATCCTGCAATTATCTGTGCAATAACTTCACTGGAAAGAAGCATGGAAAAATGCTATATTTGTGTAAAGGCCTTTTATCATAATGCTTTATTGCATTTTCTCAAAGGATGTTAGCTTTTAGCATTTCCAGCAAACCCCTATTTTCTTTCAACCATTAGATTAATGGGACATGTGGTTTGCAGCCAGCTGAAAAGCTCAAGAGAATTGCCTCCTGCAGCTCCCACTAACTGGAATTGCATCTGTCTGAGAGTGTTTGTGCTGGACTTTTGTGGGTCATGTGCCTTAGCTTGTGATTAAGTTTGTGTCTTATTGCACTAATGAGTCTCCTGCTTCCAAATACAAATAGCAATATTCTATTAACAAAGGCCTGTCTATCCAAAGATAGCAGCAACATTATGGAAGTATAAGGAGGTGTGTTGACATGCATACAGAATGTGAACTAAAGCCTGTTGATATCCCTGAAAAAATGCATAAAAGACCTACCTGGCATTACAGAAATACGCCATTAAAACTAGAATTCACCAATCACCACTCTTTTTATGAGAAAAGGCTATACCAAAATTTCTTCCAAACAGGTTCGTGTCATCTTACTAGCCATATGTTAAATGCTAAGTTTTAAATATCACAAAACAATTTCGTTGTACAAACACTATTACTATTACTGCCAGACAGACTGGTGGAAATGTTGACATTAATTACAGTATACAATATATGGCAGAGAAAAGACAATGTCAGGTCCCAGACTGAATACACTGTCTCTGGGCTGAAGGCTCCTAACAATATCATCAAACCACTTCTGACTATGTGATTAATAGATTTCATCTTTCATAATGCATCTTTTCTTAGAACGATATTGAAAAAAATTAGAAAAGGGGCTAAAACCAATAGTAGTGTATTACTTCCTGTACGACAAGGAGCGACATCCGCTATTGTATCATACAGATTCATCATAAATTAATATGCCCCATTGCCAACATACTGTGCATTTTCTAATTGTGCAATTAGTTCTATGTGTCATGTTGCTTTGTCTAGCAAATTATCATCATTTTACTCTGAGGGGCAGAGCTGGCAGCAATAATTGTAGGGAAAGAAAAAAAAGTGACATGATATAGTGAAGTCTATGGAGACTCTCAGGGCAGCCATCAGGGCGGAGAGTTGTAGGGGGCCCCGAGGATAAGGGGGGCCTGGCAACGCCACACTTACTTGATTAGCCAGGCCCCCCATCTTTCTGAGAGCTGTTGACTTCGGGAAGTCATGGACCTTTAAGGGGCCCTAGCCACCAATTTTCTTATAATGTGGGGGAGGGGCCTGGCCACCAATTTTTTTTCTCATGTGGGGTCCTAGCCACCAATGTTTTTATTGGGGGCCCTGACCACCAATATCTTTTTATTAACATGTGGGAACCCTAGCCACCAATATTTTTTTTGTTTTTTTACTGTGTGGTGGGGAGGGTGGACCTGTAGGTGGGGCTTGTAGTGGGAGTAGCCCAGGGGGCCCAGAAAATGTTGTCGTATGGGGCCCTGCGATTTCTGATGGCGGTCCTGGAGACTCTCAGCGGATTGGGGCCATGAAAATCCTTTGGAGGGCCACATCTGGCTAGCAGGCTACCAGTTGGACAGCTCTGTTCTAAGGGATCGACAGATACCTAACTAAAACTGTACTTGGCATTTAACTAATAATCGTAGCGCTAATCGTAAAGTATTCCCAGTGGTTTGACCTATTATACAGTTTATCAAACCTTTTCATTGATTTTAATAAACTGGCAATGAACACTTTCCTGTTTATTGGGATTGTAGCTGTCAAAACACAAATAGATCACTTTTGCCTGGTTGTTTGGACATGCATTTAAATATTCATGTGTGGTGTGCCACGGTAAGACCTCAAATTGTATTTAATTTTGTGTTGCTAACCTCTGCCTGATTTCTCCAAATGTGATTCCTATTGCATGTGCCAAACTTTGGCCCAGTCTTGCAACCCTCATCCATTGACATTCCTGCCATTGCTCCACTGTTTCACCCTCACAGTTACTTGTTTGGTGTGAGGTGAAGGGGAAGATAAAGGCCTTCACATCACTCCAACCAGCCTTGCAATAGTAGAAATCAGCACTATGAACCATCCGACTCTTTTCTCCCTGATGCTAGTTGCATGTGGGACGGAAGGATATGGACAATTATTTTGTAGGCTAAAACAAGTCATCTCAGAAGAGAAAATACGTTGTTAAATTTAAAACGATCATTAACCCTTTAACAAGCATTAGGCAGGCATAGGTTCCACTTGGATGTAACATATGATGGAAAATGTTTTGCCTAATCATTTTTACCTTTAAACACTGTAGATATGTTAATGAGAATATGTTGCATTAATTCTGACACAAAAGAAGTGGTAACAACAACAGTTATGTGAAAAGTATACACGTTGTAGAAAGATCAGCTTTTTTAAAATGGTAGGCAAGCAGTACTGTGCCTTTACTTTATTCACATAAAACACATTAACATGGTGCTTATCTTCGTATGGCATCACAAAATATAACAGTCTCTCTGACCAGCTCAAAATGTAGTCTTCCTGACTACCCCAGGGGCTCTTACCCAGACTCTGGTCCACCACAAGGTTAGCACTCTGTTACTCACAGTTTAGAGATCCACTTCTCTCTCAGCCAGGTCACACAGCCTGCTTCCAAGTCCACTTCAATGCTGCACTTTCCCAAACACTGTCTTTATCCAGGCACAGTCACAGGCCCCTTGGCACTTGATTTTTGCTCCGAAGCTTAGGCTCCAGAACAGCTAGAACCCCCACGTTTTGGAGCGCACCCCTTTTACCTCTGCAGGAAGCTCCATTCTTAGCTGCCACCTATTTACCTGACTGAGAAGGAATAATATCAAAAAAGAAAAAAGCAGGAAAACCCCACACTTCTTTAAAATTGATTGAGGTCTAATTTCTAATAACTTATAAAGTGCTTAGTGCTATAGTAGTCACGTGCTTATTTCCCAATTTGGCACCAACATACAGTTTAAATCAATTGTGCTATATGTAATAAATTAGTTAATTAAAGTGCTTGTGCTATAAATCAAGTGCTGTGACTTCCAATGATTTTATTTCTATGCACAATTAATGAATAATCTAAAAATTAATTCTTCCTATACGATTTAATGTAAATAAGGTGCTATAATTATACTTTTCAAAGTGAGTTCGTAATATTACAATTTTTAAATTAAGCGTCAGCAATTCATGAATAAAAGATGATAAATGGAAGATAGTATAGAGATGGAACTGTCCCAAAGAAACTAGCTGCAATTTTTCTAAGCCCTTGGACACCACACGTAGGAGAAAGGCAGCACACTGAGTACTGTGGTCTCGTATACTACATTTAACTAGCTTGTTGGAGAAACTGACTTTACTATCAAACCAACAAATCCTCTGTGCCTTAGAATTAAATGAGAATCAGGAGAATGAATGCTGCGCTTGTAATGCTACATCTCTGTTAAAATTCTATGAATCCGAGATTTGGATTAAAAAAAGGATAAAAAGATTTTGGCAATAATTAGCTTTAAAAAGTTTGAAGGTTCGCCGGCGCGCATCGGCAGAGATTTGCCTTGATAAAGCGTATGCGAAACGCGCGTCGGCGAACCGTCAAACTTTTTAAAGCTAATTATTGCCAAAATCTTTTTATCCAGCACTTGATTTATAGCACACGCACTTAAATTAATTTATTACATATAGCACAATTGATTTAAACATCATTAACTGTATGTTGGCGCCAAATTGATTGGGAAATAAGCACGTGACTAAGATAGCACTAAGCACTTTATAAGTTATTATAAATTAGGCCTCAATCAATTTTAAAGAAGTGTCGGGTTAAACTGCTTTTTTCTTTTTTGATAATCTTGATTGGTTTATATACCTCTACACAGCTTAAAATTAAGTAATATAAGTGAGTATATATTGATTATAAAGGAGTTATTTCATTAATTGTAAGAGGGAATATTAGCCCTATTTCTACTAGGCATTCCCCTGTAGTGTCATTAAATGCACACTTTTCTTTAAATGATTATGCTATTTTCCAAACACACTGTCACAATTTATGTAAATAAATAAAATGGAACATTTTAATGAATAAATGCATAGTTTTTACTTCAATATAAAGCAGTAAGAGAGCCTTGTTTTTCTTTCGTACTGTTATTTTTAAAGGAGAAATAAACCCCCTTTCTAATAAAAACACCTACCCTCCATAGTCCCCCCTCCCTGCTCCCCCCCCCCGCACAGAAGTAAATACCCCTAATCTGGTGATTACCTCTTGTTGCAGAGTCAGCGGAGCTCACGGGGGCCATCTTTAGCCGCTTCGGTAGTCTTCGGGTCTTCTTCTGGGGATCAGTAATTTTCGTCACTTTTGGTGCATGCGCACATGTAGTGAACCGGGAAAATGCTCCAACTGCGCATGCACCTATACGGAGCTTCCTTTCTGAGATTACCGAAGCGGCTAAAGATGGCCCCTGTGAGCTCCGCTGTGCTGACTCTGCAACAAGGGGTAATTACCTGTTTAGGGGTATTTACTTGTGTTAACTTCTGTGCAGGGGGAGCACAGAGGGGGGACTATGGAGGGTAGGGGTTTAGTTCTCCTTTAATAGATATGAGATCCCTATACAACCCACTTATTTCACTACTCTGTTGTGACTGTCTTAGACTCTTACATATACCCACAGTAACCAATTATTGATTAGTTTTTTTTCAACCAGCTGCAGGTAGGACTATGAAAACAAAAAAGTGATTGATTACCATGGGTTAATGGCAAGGTACAAATTTGCCCAGTGTTAATAAATGAGCTTTAGTTAGTGTTGCGCAGAACCAATTTTTGAAAACCCAGACCCATGGTCCACAACCTGCACGTTGACCTGCTACTCAACCTGCAACTGCCTTATCCGCAACCCAATCCACAACCCACTGACCACCATTAAACATGATGTCATGTTGCTGCAAACTGGAAGTGACAACATCAGACATGGGAGGGGTCAGATTTTATTTTTTAAAGTGTAAAAGGAGTAAAACTTGCTATAGATAAGACTTGCAATCCGACCTGCAAACCCAAAGACCCGCCAACCCGCATCTGAAAATCCTACTTGCAGCTTACATGCTTTTCTTGCAGGTAAACCATGAATTCCTGAGCCACTGTAAAACTCTAGCTTCAATGTGTCTGTTTTCTCTGTTTAACCCTTAAAATTTGCTTATTGTAAGCAATAGGCAAAAAGTATGTACAATACCCTAATCATTGAACTTATGTTGTACTGCCCCTTTAAGAGCTTCCTATACATTATTACTTGCTGGAATGCATACATTGTTCCTAATGCCATAAGTAAGAACTGTTTAATAAACTTTTCACCATATTTGACCTCAAAATTGTTACATCACTAAATAATTTATATTCTATAGCTGAAAAAAAATAATTCCGCAGTTGGTCTAGATACCTTGATAATGATGGAATATTCAATCTACTCTAATAGGCAGTATGACTCTTACTCTGTCTCTGTGTATTTTTTAGCACCTGTCATCCTGCTTCTTCCTCTGGCACATGAGACCTCATCGATAAACATTTAATACAGTTATATGTCGACAGATTTAGTCTGTTCACCATGGAAACTAGCGTTTCCAAATTCCATGTCTCATGGGTTAGTAAAAAGTGTTACAGTGAAACAGTTTTTTTTTTCTTCTGTTAATGCATATATATATATATATATATATATATATTTTTTTTTTTTTTTTTCCTGCTGGTTAGTGTTAAAGACAAGCAATATGTACAAGAAAAAAAGAGCTATTAAGGGTAAATTATCAATATACAGAAGATTGGCCTTAATATAAACTTTTCTTAGGCAATCACATCCAGTTAAGTCTACACATAAATACAGTACGTCAGACCTTATAAAAAGTTTGTGCTATTTCACAGATAAAACAGATGACCATATTCTGCAATTTTCATTATATTCGCTGTCCAAATATAACTTTTCTTCCATCTTTTCAGAGCAGATGGCATGTTCCCTGTTTTAAAGGTACTCACAGAACTGCACAAGGAAAAAGCCTATTACACTGATATATTACATCATTGAGTGTGCAATGACATCATATTCCCCACCCCATTTGATTACATGTCAACCCACACTTCTGGAACAAATTTTAATCATAATTACTGTGTAAATAGTATGGGTCTCTTTCTATCACTGTGATAATGTGTGCTAGATTGACCCAAGTATCTTTTTCTCTTGACAACAAAGTGGAAGTGAATGTTATTGGGGTTTTATAACAAGGTGTCAAATTAGCTAAATCCTATCCTACCACCATTCTAGCCAAACTAGAATAAAGGAATATCTGACATCTCCTGAAAATGAACGGTGGTTTATATTGTAGGGGCCGCAGTGTGAAATGGCATCCCAATCTTAAACCCCAGTTGTCATGCCCCTGCAGGCTATGAATTTATCATATATTAATGCAGCATACAACCTTTTGGGTTCCATACAGCTTCCATTCTTAGTTCATCTCCATTATTTTACTATTTCCCCTTATCTGATGTAAGTGTAACATATTGCAAAAGGTGACATTTATGCCATTGTATATTTTAATTCTGTTCCTTAGCCTACAGTGTCTTTCTGTTTCTGGACCATTGTTTTAGTATGCAGTATGGTGTGGCTAGGTCACTGTCAGGATTCCTGGAAGTTCAGTACAGAGTTTACATATTTCCCAAGTTCCTAACAAAGTGGTGTATCAACTAAATGTATCAATTTAGAAAAGTTTACAGGGTTAGTGACCCCCCCCCCGAGCTGCTTCAGAAAGACATTAGGAGGTGAAAAATGAAACTTTAATCTTCAGTATTAGAAAAACTGTCACAAACAGAAAATAGGTCATTTTAAAAAGTATGTGTAGTAATCACTTGAAGGCTGCACGTGCATTGCAAAATAATTACACATCTCTGAAAAACCTTATAAGGGTTGTTCACATTAACCTTTAGTATGTTAAATGGGTTGTTCACCTTCCAAACACTTTTTTTCAGTTGTTTTCAGATCAGAAAAATACTTTTTTCAATTACTTTCCATTTTTTTATTCTTTACTGTTTTGCCAAAATCTAAGTTTAATGTTCGTGTCTCTGGTGTTTCAATCTGGCAGCTCAGTAATTCAGGCGCAGATTCTGAACTGTTACAATTTTGCAACATTTAGTTGATACATTTTTCAGCAGCATCTCTGGAATAATAAAAATATTGTATCAATTCTAACAGCTGCCTTTAATGAAACCCAGAGCTTCTGCTCAACAGGGACAAAGATAAGAAATGTATCAACTAAATGTATTAGTTTTGAACAGTTTATAGGGTCGGTGACTCCCCCCTCCCAGAGCTACTTTAGAAAGGTGAAATATTGGATTTACAGTTCAATATTAGAACACCGTCACACATAGAAAATAGAAAGTAATTGAACTGAAAAAAGTGTTGGAAGGTGAACAACCACTTTACAGTTCTTTGCAACCTTTCAACTTTTTTTAATTTGCTACCTTCTTCTGGCTCTTTCAAAGGGTATCACTGACCCCAACAGCTTAAAATTATTGCTCTGTGAAGCTACCAACTTATTGTTATTGCTACTTTGTATTACTCATCTTTCTATTTGGCCCCTCTCCTATTCATATTCCAGTCTCTGTTGTTAGGGTAACTTGGACTACATAACTGCTGATATTCTAAACGAGAGAGCTGCTCAACAAATAAGCAAAATAACCGCTGGAAATAAAAAGTGAAGACCAACTGCAACATTTTGCAAAGTAATTGAATACATTTATTAATAAAATAAGTGGAAGGTGAGCAACTCCTTTAAGTGTTTCCCTACAAAAGACAGGGATGTGCCCAGAGACAGCCATGTCTGTGATTTTTGTGTCATTTGCTATTTATAAATTTGCTTGAAAATACAAGAGAAAAAAATATGATTTGCAGGTCCTGTAATCTTTTTTTTTTTTAGCTGTGGCTTTACAGAATCTTTTCATAAATATGTGCAACATCACCGTAAAAAAATGAATCATGGGAAAAGTTGTGATTTTTTTATTTTTTTGGACAAATGTGTCCCTTGTATACAGTAATGGCAGGCTGATGAACCTATTATGACACCCTAACAAGTAGAGCTTGCTTGCAACTCACATTAGTGCAAATCCTATTGCTTCCTGGTTGCTAAGGCTTAATTTCCCTGACAACCAGTGATGATTGGAAGTCACAATGAAGATGAAAAGAAAGATGAGCAATGTATAATGGAAATGACAATAAAATTAAACCCTTTTCAACTGAAGGCACAATAGACGAATTTAAATATAAGAGTTTCTATAAAACACAATTTGATAGCCTTCTATGACAAACTAAAAGTGGAAGCAAAGTTCAGGTTGTAACACAGATTAAGAAAGCAAGCCCCTTTATTATTATTATTATGTTTTGTACAGCAGATAACTGCCAAAGAGGTTTCCAAGCATAAAGCAATGCACAGGTGTCCTACGTCGCTGATCTTCCCACCCGCACATACACACGATAAGAACAGTGACCTCTAGCGGCGAAAAGTTTGCAGAGCCCCGGAGACACAAAGTTGCCGCATGTACAATGGGCCGGCTCACAACTCGACGTGGTTCCTGGCTATGCCGGGGCGACACTGTACGGCTCCCGCACAAATAGTGGCGTATCGCTTCTATGTATATGTATAAAAAAAGTAAAATCATCAAGCGCTATATGTTTCTACTAAGGAAGCGACAATGAGGTGAGCCCAGCGCAGTTGTGCGCATGTAGATTCCCCCCACAATCCCAGGCCTCTCCGGGGGTCTCCGTGCTACTGCCGCTCGCCTTTCTGTGCACTTCAGAGCTGGGAGCCACTAACGGACAGGTCCAGCCCACAGGAAAGAGCCTGACGCGCGCCGGCTTTGGTGCAATGCGAATCCATTGAGCAAGAGCTGCCAAATAGTTCCGCCCGGGAGCCCTCCGCCCGCACCGACAGGGCTCTTCCCACAAGCACCTGCACCCCAGCCTGCCCCACCGCTGGCTCCTATCAGACACAGCAGCCCGGGGATCCCGTAACAGCACCACCCTCTGCTTGTCTCTGATCATACATCCATTGTGGTGGGGAGGAGGAGGCTACACACTGACAGGGCATAAACCTCGCCTGCTCATCCTCACACTGGGCTCCCTGCTGCACAGCATCTAGCAGCAACAACAACAGCGGCGGCCAGAGGAGAGGAGCCGTGACACCGTGCAGCTGTAGCTAAGTCTACTCTTCTCTCGCTGCTCTTATTCTGGGGCTGGGAGAAGCAGCAAGTGTAACAAGGGGCACCCACCTAACCGCTCAGCTCCTGCACTGGGGCTCTGGCGAAAGGCTGCCGCTACTTTTTTGGCCATGGCACGGGAGAACGGCGAGAACAGCGGCACTTGTTGGAAGAAACAGGTGGAGGACATCAAGAGGATGTTTCAGTTCAAGGAGGTCCTGGGCACGTAAGTGCAGGGAAGGGCATTGAGGGAAACCCAACTCTACAGGGGCGGGGGCTGCCATTACTTTAGGGGAACTTCAAAAATAAATGTCTGATAAGCTTTACATAGTGAATGAGAGCTTGTTGTGCTTTCTGCTCCTCACACGCTGTACTGCAGGGTTTTACCTACCTGTGGCCCTCCTTCTGCCTGTCACCTGCACTGCTGAGAGTTCTAGTCTAACAACATCCTACTACCTGCCCTCCTCACAATGCAATAGTATTTTGTCAATTTATTTCTATTGTGCCACTTACTATCTCTTGCAGTGCCACCTTTCCATTGTAAATGTGTACAACATTCTCCTTTTCATTTGTAGTGGAATATGACACTGCAGTTTTGTGTGCTTTGTGCACACTGTACCACATCACACTATTGATGCTCTGCCTTCTTACACGGCCTTAATGTTTATTTATAAACTGCAATAATACTCTATTTCAAATCTGGTGGCTTATGACATTGTATCCATGCGGGAAAGCCAGAGGCAGTTGGAGTTTAAAAACCTTTTTTTTTTTTCCTCCTTGCAATGAAAGTTAAAAAGATTTTCCATATAAATACATTATACAGAGGCATTGTGTTATGGCCCAAGTAAGTGATACGTTGCTGTTCCAGGTGGCTGGTAATCATGCTGGTGTATTTGTGTGAATGTTAATGTGTGCACACATGCCGCATACTCTTCAGCTAAATGGTATGGGCATCAAAGTGCAGTTCAGGGGCTACATTTCATGACACTCCTGAATGCCAACCAGTTTCTATTCTCTGACACCCACACACTGGAAGCTTATTATCCTGTCAATAAAATCATTTTATGCAGCACATCTGCATTAGGACTATAGCCTGTGCAGAAAGTATATTGTGATTAACAGTGCTTGTACGGATGCTGGCTCTCATATTTTGTATATATTTGTCCAATCACTGTAATGTAAAGGAGAAACAGTGCCATCATCACATACACAATGCCATGTAATTCTCAAAATAGAATGTGTGACATTTACCTCTTTCATGGTGAGGGACTTGCAACGCATAGTATGGAGATTCCCTTAGCTGCTTGCTACACACAATGCAGTTATTTTTTCCATTGCCTGTGAAGAAGCCAATGTAAGTGTATGGTAAGTTCAATAAAAAGCTTCTGTTTCAGGACATGTTACCGGGATTCATCTGTTACCCTGATACTTTTTAAAATAATGCCTCCATAATTTCCTTTGTGTTTTATTTATTCATAAATAGTGCTGTGTGATGAATCGCCAAACTTGGTCTGGATTATGATTTGGTGTTGAAAACAAAGCACCGCCAAATAAAAGTTAGAATCACTGTTTAGACCAACCAGTCACAGGCCATGAACAATAGAATATTGATTGGTCAAACATGTTTACTATTGCGGTTGAGCAGTTATCTAATATGAGGTCAACCACATAGCAGGAGATTTGAGGCTGATTGTGAAACTATCATATGTGTGCTGTATATAATGTGGCCTACCATTTTTGTGGCAAAACTAAGGGGCAGAAGCTGCAGGGTAGATGAGTGACTGACTGGAAGCTTTAGAGCAAGCCGTAACTGCTGTTTGCGTTTGGTTTGGGATAGGAAGGAAGCTGATACAGTCAGAGGCCTTCTCCCAAATACATCAAGGTGGAAAACATTTCATAATTACATGGTCATGTTATTGTTAGAAACCAATAAGCACTTTTACATGTTGATGATTTTATGCCTTTGTGCTAGAAAAGTCAGATGCCAGAGCACACCTTGCTTGCTTCACATCGCACTTGATGTGTCTTTGCTTGCCTTTTATTTACAATATATATATATATATATATATATATATATATATATATATATATATATATATATATGTGTATATATGTATTTATTCTATTTGGAATTATACTGGTACAGTTGTAGTGAAGACACAAAATTCATCTGTAATCATTGGGACCACGCAGTACCTAAATGCTCTCATAGACAGAATATTCGAAAGTGCAAGGTTATAGAGGTGACTTTCTCTCTGTGTCTATCTCCACTACAGAGTGATAATATTATGATTTTATTGCAGTGGGCAGCTGGGTGGGGCAGGACAAACAGGGTGTCTCCCCTGACATCATGTAAGTATCTGTTTATTAATCTCCTTCATTCACAAGGCTTCTACATGTGTCTACAGATGCCATGCAAACACTGCTTTCTGGCAGCAACTGTCGGATCACGTTGAATCCTTTCATCACCTATATTTTCTGCCCCTTAGGGCTTGTTCAAACAGGCATTTTCTGTTAGGGGAACTTGGAAAGGAATTTTTACCTATGGTCAGGTTCAGCATTGGTTTTGTTTTGTACGTATTCCTACAGGTTTATTACATACGCTGCACACAAACTAAGGGCACATAAAGCAGAGTTCAAAAAATGTAATTAATATGCAGACGATCTGAAGGAAGGGGGCTGGAATGTCTCTATAAAGGAAGTCCTAGGGGCTCAGTAGATTTTATATTGGTTACAGTGATTAAGTTGCAGCAAGAAAGTTGCCTGTATCATTTGATGTTAACAGATGGCTGAAGATGTAGTTTTCTAGTGCAATATATTTTGTATTGTATTTACTATTAAAAGCACAAAATTATAATATTGATCTAATCTGTTTTGCAATGTACACTCTCGGCAATATTGATTAACGAATATGAAATGTATATTTCTGCTCAGCCTGAAAATGTTAGACAACGTGGCATTTAGTGGATTTAGAACCAACAGAAGCACTGTGCCACTAGGTCGTTGACAGTGAATCCATTGATACTATAGGAATTAATCTCATGTTATTCCTTTACCTGCTATATTATGCAGTGGAATAATTTATGACCTAGTGCATTTTTATATACAGAAATGCCAGATGCATATTTTTTTTCTTAATAATTATGGACTGATTCTGAACACTGAACAAACTGGAGATATGACAAGATAAAATGTCCACCAGAATTTGAATACATTTCCTGTTTGTTGCACTCAGGGCATATTTTTGCTGTAAAGAATTTGGGGCCTTTGCCATATGCATGATAATGCCTTCCCATCGGTCTGTGACATCCTTATTTCCTAGCCAGTGAAGCATACCATGTTTCTGTTTGCCTTTACTTTGCACATCACGCTGTGTGTTTCTGTAATTCACTCTGACTTCACCCAATCGCCTAGAGCTGACTAATCATCGAAAAAAAAAGCAGGCAGGCATCGGAAGTATAGTGGATGTGGTTTTATCCCCCTCTCTCTCTCTCTCTCTCTCTCTCTCTCTCTCTCTCTCTCTCTCTCTCTCTCTCTCTCTCTCTCTCTCTCTCTCTCTCTCTCTCTCTCTCTCAAATCAGCATGCCCTTCCTTTATTTAATCCGTTATCTTTCCTGATTAACAAATTATTTCTCTCGCTGTGGATGGTTTTCCTTTTAATGATGCAGTAGAAATGTCATACTCGCTGTTTATTTTACTGTAAATATACAATATTATGCCAAAACATTTGCTTAAAGGAAAAGGAAAGTCTTCTTTCACTTGGGGGTGCCAAATGATAGGCACCCCCAAGTGATTTTATATACTTACCTGAAACCCCCGGTGCTTCTGTCAGGAGAAAATTGCACCGGCCCAAGGTTCTTCCAGCGAGCACCACGGAGTGATCCTCTTCCGCCTTCTTTCTTCAAATTTTCCTGGGCAGATGCATGTGCAGTAGAGCGAAATAGGCGACTTTTTAGTTACAGTTCGGCTTTTCGATCTACTGCGCGTGCACAACTACGAGAAGAAAGAAGAAGCCGGAAGATGATCGGTTTGTGGTGCTCGCTGGAAGAACCCCGGGCCACTGCAGTTTTCTGCTGGGTTTCATGTAAGTGTATACAATAACATTTGGCACCCCCAAGTGGAAGAATACTTTCCTTCTCCTTTAATATAAAGGCTACATCAGTAAGGAACTGGATGTATTAAAAGGGACCTCACTCCCAATACACAGCTTTATTGAAACAAGAAATGAAAATGAGACTCACAACAGCATGTATCATAAGATCTGGAACATTATGGCAACATACCAAAATACAGAGTAAAGTACAGGTATGGAATCCATCATCTGGAAACATGTTATCTAGAAAGCTCAGAATTTCAAAAAGGCTGTCCCCCATAGACTCCATTTTATCCTTATAATCGAAATTGTTTTAATTTTTTTTTTTTTTGCAATAATAAAACGGTTCATTGTACTTGATCTAAACTGATATATAATTAATCCTTATTGGAAGCAAAACCATTTTTTTTTAAATGTTTACATGATTTTCTAGTTTACTTATTTTCCAAATTACAGAAAGATCTGTTATCCAGAAAAAAACCCAGGTCCAGAGCATTCCTTTTTTCTTTTTTTTTTGTATAGAAGTACATTTTAATAGAAATGCTCAGTTGCAGCTGGCACCATTCATGATTTTAAGTGTTTTTAATTAACAAATGCCCCTTTTTACACAGACTCCACATTTCTTGACACACTTTTCCCCCTGCTATTTCATGACAGACACAGTGGTGGCCTCCAGAGACATATTTACCATATAGGCACAAGCTTGTCTAAACTTTAAATGTTAAAACAGTGGCATAACTAGATGATACTGGGCCCTACAGCAAATTCATTTTAGGGCCCCCATCATATCCAGAAGTTCTCCTGTTTTACCAATATATTCTGAAATTGCTCATTAATTAGGGCCTCATTGGGCCCCCTATCCCTCTTTGGCCCCCTGCAGCCGCTGGGTCTGCTTCCTCTGTAGTTACGCCCCTGATGTTAAAAATAATTTGGTTTAGTTTCCCAGTAGCGTCTTGGCAAGCCTGGTTACCAAGTCTCTAAACTTGGCGTTCCCACAATGTTGGGCTTCCTGTTTAAGATTTTTCTTTATATAATGTTTTACATGATGGTACAGTCCCTCTAGTTACCAGAAATGTTTCCCCCACAGTCTAGGAGTAATTACTGACAGCAGAATGTGTGGTTACTGTATTTCCCATTACTCATCTTGCAGAAATACAGTATGTGGTTTTCATTTCAAAATCTGAAACATTATGACAGGTATAATTTAATAAGCAGAATCTGCCACTAAATATTTTTTTATGCAGTATACCTAATGTTTCATTGCAACAATTTTTATATTCTGAATACCACATACTATACTTGGTTTACTAATTTAATAGTGGTTTTATTAAGTTAAGTATTGAAGGAAATGTTTATCTTCATTCGTTAGTGGGTGCAGGCAGTTGGTGTGAATGCATCTGTGTATACGTTGCCAAGGTTTTGCTTGGAACTGGGAACTACATACTTTAAAGAACATATGTATTGCTCTTCTGCCAGGTGAAACCAAAAAAATCCTACATTTTACTTTAATGCATAATTTATTTTGCGGTGGAAAAGACAATTAAACGGCAAGGTCTTGTCAATGCATTGGTGTAGCCTGACACTAATTTAATACTCCTTTTCCTTGCAAGTGCATCTCATTATTGAGACTTTTGTCATTTGATAGGGGCTGAGGTGGTAACTAGCAAAGAGAAACCCCCAGCAGAAAAAATAACTTTGTCACTTAGGTTATGATACCTACCATTTGAACCATAATTAAGTTCCCCCATAATCACACTACACTTCTCTGCTTACTCACACCATTCACTATAGTAATTTATTTGCATTACATTGTTGTGTTCTGAGTTTATTTAAAGCTCAGTGTAGGCAGCATGTGTATAACCCTGTATTGAAATAGAGTTGGGACACTGTAAAATGTAAGTAAAAAGTGAATGTAATGATTTCAAAATAATTTAAACCCTATACCTGTACAGCTATGGGATCCATACATTAATGGCTATCTCCCATAGACTTTATTTTAACCAAATAATTGAAATTTTGTAAATTTTATTTTTTGTTCTCCGTAATAAATAAATTATACTTGATCCCAGCTAAGATATGATGAATCTTTATTGGAGGCTAAACAATCCTGTTAGGTTTAATTTAAATTATATGTTTAGTAGACCAGGGCCGGAACTAGGGGTAGGCAGAGTAGTCACGGCCCTAGGGCACAAAGCTGGGGGTGCCAGGCACATACCTTCTTTAACTCCTATCCCTAGTCTGGTCCCCTCTCTCCTGTCTAGGCTGTCTGTGTCTGTTCGCTGTAGATTTGCACATACGCTTCTGCATCGATTGGCGCATGCGCACCAGCATCTGTGAGCGTCTATTTGCACATGCGTGCCCCCTTTTGGCACCACGGCCGGCCTGGTTGCCTTGGGCGCCTTAAAGGATGGAGATCAAAATTACGAGAAATATATGCTTTTTTGAATTTGACCAGAAAAATGCACTAGAATGAAGGGCACAAACCTGAAATTTTTTAGATAGTGCCTGTCACCCCATGGCAGTATTTAGCTTTTTCAAGCAGGCAAACTGGTCAGTTTTTTGAGTCCCCAATGGTGCAGCCTGAAGTGGGAAGGAGCTTTTGGATGGGGCATAGGGCTATGATCTCACTTTTTTTCTTCTTTAAATAGTCACCTAATAATTGACTGGCCAACCATCATGACAGGTTGGCTCACAAAAGCTTTGCGGCCCTTTGTTAATACCACAAGTCCCAGTTTGAATGAAATGGTCCACAAAACAAGTTATTTGTTCATGTGGCTTGTTAAACAAAATCATAAAATCTTCTTTTTGTCTCTGTTGAGGTTAGAAATGAATAGACCTAGTTATGGCTGCATTGCTGATATGAAATAAAAGTAGAGACACTCTGGTGTTACCTTGGTTACAAAAAAATCTGGTGTAGCTTGTACCTGGTATGAGATGTATAAAGTGCAGATTCAGGTCCAAAGTCATTTCTTGATATTTATGAAAGTAAAGTCTCAACAGGGATGGGCAACTCTTGATAATTATACTGATACTAATAGACTACAGTACCCTCTCCCAACTAATCTATATATTCCTTCTGTTCTGTGTTCCTGTTTTGATGTAACCATGGTGCTAGAAATGCTGTATTTATTTATATAGCTCTACTTATGTGTGGAGTACTGTACTGTAGAACAGTAAATTAATAGAACAAACTAGGCAATATAATATTAATAAAATAAATAATACAGTTACATTTAAGATTAAGAGCTAAGTGTCGGGGGAGGGGAAAGAGATCCCCGCCCCATAGAGCACAATCTTAAGTGGGTGGGTGACGGACACAAATAGGAGGATATTACATTCTGAAGGTTACAGTGGTTGACACTGCAATATAGCAAAAAAAGGGAAAGTTGTACTCAACACTACATTTTAAACCATTAGGCATGGGTGCAATAAGGCAGAGACCAAAAAAATCCACTGCAATATAAGTGCCAGTTTCCAGTTCAGGTGTTATGTGAGTGCTCTATGAAGTAGTTTTTGTGCTTATTTCTGAAGAAATTGAGGAATTCAGGGATGGGATTCCAAATCTAAAGGTCATCATTCACGGGCAGATTTTAAGCAGTTTTTGCTCACTGGGAAGTAAACGATCATTCTTTTGTATCCCGTGACATCATCACGTCGCTTCTGGTTCCAAAATTCAAAATAAAAGGATGCCAAGGTCACGGGTCCAATGCCCAATTATAGGATTTGTTTGCCGCATTCCTGGGTGTTCTATAATTCATCTTGTATTGATTCCTGAACTTTGACCTTGCCTGAACCTTGACTTTGCTACTTATCTACCTGCCTATTGAACTATTGCCTGAATATCGACTACGACTTTTCCTGATCCCCAATTGTACTGCGAACTTGCACTTTTGCCTGAAGCTTCCTCCTTGGTCCGCACTCCTCCCTCTGGGAGCCGACAGGCCCCCTGACATTATAATCGGGCCATGTACCCCACTGAGGAAGCTACGCCAGATGTCTGACAATCTCTCAGGGGATTGGCATCCCGCATGGAAGAGTATGAAGCTAAGCAGATCCGTATTGGGCAAGTATTGAATACTCTTCTCTCCCGTATGCCTTCTGTGTCTCCGGTCGTCGGTAATCCTCCCACGGCCGTTACTCCTGCTTGTGTGGCCTCATAGGCTGGTGAGCCCCGTATTACTCCACCCCTCGCTATAGTGGGGATCCACAAGCTTGCAGAGGTTTCTCTACTCAGCTTCTGATCCAGTTAGAGTTCCAACCCTCCCAGTACTCCAGTGAACAAGCCAAGGTGGGGTATGTGATGTCCCGTTTAGAGGGGAAACCGCTAGAATGGGCAACACCACTTTGGGAGAAGAATTCTCTGCTGACCTTCGATGCCAAGGCTTTCCTTCAGGCCTTCCGTACTGTCTTTGAAGCCCCTGGTCGTGTCGCTAACGCCTTTTTCTGACTTCTACAGATTCGGCAAGGTAACCGCAGTGCCAATGAGTACGCCATTGACTTCAGAACCTTGATGGCTGAAACTGCCTGGAACAACGAGGCATACGTAGCAGTGCTCTATCAAGCCTTGTCATCCAGACTCAAAGATGACTTGGTCTCCAGGGATCATCCAGAATTATTGTAAGACATAATTGCCCTCTCCATCAAGGTGGATACCCGGCTCAGGGAACATCAATCCGTCGGGGAGCGAGGCAAGAGACTTCAGCCAACTTTGACTTCACGCTTCCAAAAACCCCTGTTGCCTCCTCCATCCCAGCAGCCTTCTGTTATTCCTCCGGAGAAACTTATGCAGGTCTCCAAGAAGGCGCTTGGCAGGTCTGTGTCTGTACTGTGGTGGCCAAACTAATTTTGCCAATTCCTGCCCTGTGAAGCCAAAGGGTTCTCTTCTTCAAGGTAAACCTGGGGTGATACATGTCAGTGGTGTAACTCCAAAACCCCAAGAGAACTCTCACAGGTTTCTTCTGCCTTTATAGATTTGTCTGGCCACTAAGACGATCATCAGTTCTGCCTTCCTAGATCAGCAATTGATGACAAAGGAGAATTCAACCTGTGGGGGAAAAAACGTAGACCCCCTCCCTCCTCCCCTCAGGCTAACTACCCCCCAGGGAAATGCCCCATACTCCATACTTACCCCTCGCCGCAGATTCTTCCAGCGGAGTTGCACATATCCATCTTCTGCGTCATGCAGCCCATATGTTTTCTATCTGGACCATGACCAAAGCAAATTTAGAAAAGAGCGCGCTTGTGCATAAAACTTTTGCTGATCGCAGACAGAGATCCTCTCCTCTACACAAGGTCGGTGACAAGGTGTGGTTATCCACTAAAAACATTCATTTAAAGATTCCTTCTCCCAAGTTGGGCTCAAGATTTGTCGGTCCTTTCTCCATTTCTCATTTCCACCTGAGATGCGAATTCCCAACGTGTTTCACGTCTCCCTGGTTAAACCAGCAGTTTCCAATCGTTCCTCTTCAGATCACCCTCCTCCTTCATCTATCTCCATGGACGTTCAACAGAAGTAGGAGGTGGAAAAGATCTTGGATTCCAGAGTCTCCAGGGGGTCTCTACAGTTCCTCATTAAGTGGTAGGGTCTTGGTCCTGAAGAATGCTCATGCCCCTCGCTTGGTAAGGGAATTCCACAGTCAATTTCCACATAAACCAGGCTTAGTGGCCCCCTCTGGAGGGTAATGTTTCCTCTTCGGCACTGTGCCCATGGACAGCGGTGCCAGCACAGTGACACAGGCGCGTGACCTCATCACAGGTTCAATGCCCAATTATAGGATTTGTTTACCGCATTCCTGGGTGTTCTATAATTCATCTTGTATTATTCCTGGACTTTGACCTTGCCTGAACCTTGACTTTGCTACTTATTTGCCTGCCTATTGCCTGAATATAGACTATGACGACTCCTGATCCCCAATTGTACTGCGAACTTGGAAGCTTCCTCCTTGGTCCGCACTCCTCCCTCTGGGAGCCGATAGGCCCCTTAACAATGAGAAGGTATTTGTAATGCTAGATAGTCGGCAAACTATTATTAATCTGCATTTGTGTAAATTTCCTATGTAAAATTCTAGAAACTAGGGGTGTAGGTGTGTTTACTAAATTGAAGCTTCTTTTCAAAAAATGCGTTGCATAGAAAAATAGAAGTTTTTTTTATAAGATTGAAATTTAGCTGTTTATTAGCTTAAATTTAGACACTTATTTAATACTTACAGGTATGCTCCAGATAAACAGTATGCATTATGCTAGCCAAATCCTTAAACGTATTATCAAAGTAGTCCTCAAGAAGGAGCACTCACAGATCTTATAAATGGAAACAATCTATTTAATACGGGCACAAAACTAACGTTTCGGCTGGGACACCAGCCTTTCTCAAACTGATACAACACTGCAAAAAAACGGTTGATATGACAAGTGGGGGTGTGTCAGGTAAGGGCCTTGTGATGTGTAGCCAATTCATTGGCTAGTGAAAATCTATGCACCATTCAAATGAACCAATCAACAATTTCCATTTAAGTGTTTACATAAAACAGGATATTCCTTAATTTAAATCATACCTACTGCAGTCAATATTCGTAACCATGTAGACATAGTGTGATAAAGAAAGCAACCAAAAAGTGCCACTAAACGTAATTGGACAGTGTCCACACATAGAGCCCCCAGTGGGATCACAACTGACATAGTGTATGCAAGTAAGCAAACATAACCAAAAGTGAACCTATGTGTGAGAGTGCCAATCACTTTTTTGAATATTGATCTAGTCATTGGCCTGGGGGTACGGGGGCAAACTGTAAGGGGCAGATTTATTAACGGTCGAGGTGAAGTTTCGAAGTGAAAAACTTTGAATTTCGAGCTATTTTTTGTGTACTTCGACTAGGGAATAGTCATACTTCGATTCGAATTTGAAAAAACTTCGAAATTCAAAGGTCGAATTTTTTTGAAGTACTGTCTCTTTAAAACTTCGACTTCGATCATTCGCCGAAAGCTGCCGAAGTGCTGTTTTAGCCTATGGGGGACCTCCTACAACCTGTATGGAGGCAATTGGGGGAGTTTGGGAGATCGAAGATCGAAGTTAAAAAAACTTTGAATCGAAGTACGATCGTACGATTCGAAGTACGATTCGAAGTACGATCGTACAATTCGAAGTACGATCGTACGATTCGAAGTACGATTGTACGATTTGAAGTAGGCCGACTTCGGCCCACTTCGACCCCAAAAAAACTTCAACACCGGTCTTTTTGAATTCGAAGTTCGAAGTTTTTTTAACTTCGACCTTTGATAAATGTGCCCCTTATTGTCAAGTTGTCATTGTCAAATCAAGTAATTGTCCACTTGTTGGGTGAGAACCTTTAGGTGTGTGTACACCTTAAATTGTGTTAGTTAATGAAACTTGTAACTGGAATTATATTTCTATCCATACACAAGTACAGTGTAGGGAGCCTGAGCCATGGTTAGATTATTGCCAGCAGAAAATTAGCTCGTGTTCCTTTACTTTGCTCTCACATATTGTTGAATGATGTGCAGGTTTCGCAGTAGAAGATCAATAGAAATGTTAATCCTTTTTTATTATGAGTCTTACTTGGAAAAGCAGCCTTGGCACTGTTTTCTTCTGCATGTTGTCTGCCTCATTCTTTAGTTTCACGATCTTATTACATGGTGTTTAGCTAGGTGCGAATATATTTGCATACTAATAGACCTTTTTTTTTGTATCCTTATTGATAGTATTTTCAATTTAATAAAAAGTGATTGGCAATTTCTTAAGGTACGGTGTTTTTAGCAGTATTTCAGTATAATAAAATGGAAAGATAGAATAATATTTGCGTTTAACATGTTATCCCACTTGCTATTCGCACTCAAACATCAAAAGAAGGATATTTTTATACTCTGATTTATATTTTGATTGTCCATAGGCATATTTATGTATATTAAAAACTAATATCAACACATTTGTCAGCCACCAGTTACTTATACCATCGTAACTCATGCAGGATTCCTTTTTATAATAGAGAGTTGAGTTGGTGTTGTTCCTAGTTGGGTACTTTACTATGCAGGAATAGAGAGAGAGAGAGAGAGAGAGACATTTAATTTCAGGAACCATTAATTACTATAAAATGTACAACATTGCTTTAATGCTTTATCTCCGGTAATTTGTATTAACATAAATTGCGCGTTTTGAATGAATGACATTCTCTAAAATTCACCTTGTCCAAAGTTTCGTATTCATTTACACTAACTGGTAAAGAAGGCTAATGTTATTAATTATACACACCATAAAGCAGAGAGATTACCCCATTTCACTTACTGGTGAAGTTAGCTTGAAAAGCTGTTAGGCTTGGACATATGGCGAGACTACTGTAAGCCCTACTTCATCATCATCATCATTTATTTATATAGCTTAATGTACTTTTTCAGATTGTGGATATTCTACTGCTCATGACACAGGGGTAAATTTATCAAAGAGTGAAGTTCCGCCACTACAGTGAAATTCCACAGCTCTCAATTCATTTCTATGGGATTTTGAAAGGCGTATTTATCAATGGGTGAAGTGAAAGTTCACCCTTTGATAAATACGCCTATAAAAGAAAGATCTGGTGTTATCAGATATCTCCATAAAATCACCCGTCATTTAGGCACTTCTTTGAGTTAACATTAACAAATGTTACCTTTTCCTAGTATAATTTAATTTTAAAATATTTTTTATACAGTATATTTTGCCATTTCTCTAGCAACAAGTGGTAAATTGCTGAATTTATACAAATTCCCTTGTGAGGTGTTGGGTGCAGCTGCTTGCCCTGCTTCCTGAGGCACAGTATACTACAAAAGGAATTCTGCTCCAAAATTTTGAAAAAAGGTGTTTTTTTAATTTGTGCCAAAAACACAATGAAATAGAAAACACCTTTTCCCAATTTTTGGAGTGCTGCAGCATACTTCCTGTTGAAGGATACATTGCCATTTCTCTAGTTTCATGCAATGGATTTATTCACATGGCTCCCCACGAAGCAATGTGCGTGTGTTTGTGTGTAAGCAAGCTACTGTATGTTAAGTTTTGTATTTTAGGGGGAATGTGGCTTATCTGCTGTTATTAATATTTTGAACAAGTGGTGAATGTATCTCTACCATTATCAATTTATTTACTTGAATAAGGGAGTTGCTTTCTCGACATGAAATATTCTCTCCTCTCCCCATTTAGGTTTTAAGGATTGAATAGATATATGAAGAGATCAGCATATTTAGCCTAACTTGTTGCCTATTTGATGCCATCGTGCTACTTGGGTTCTGACATAAAATGGGGATTTTTTTTTGACCTACCTATATTATAGGGTTTGCGAGGGGGAACCTGAACGAGGGGGGAGGGGGACAATTAAATTGACTAGCACATTTAATACCAGCAGAGGTGATTTATTGGCAAGGCACCATCAAATATACATTCATTTAAAATCTAATTTATATTAAAGGGATGGTTAACTTTTAATATGTTATAGAATGGCCAAGTCTAAGCAACTTTTCAGTTGATCTTCATTGTTTATTTTATATAGTTTTTAAGTGATTTGCCTTCTTCTCCTGACTCTTTCCAGTTTTCAAATGGGGTCAATGACCCCATCTAAAAAACAAATGCCCTATAAGCTACAAATGTATTGTTATTGCTACTTTTTATTACTCCTCTTTCTATTCAGGCCTCTCCTATTCATTTTCCGGTCTCTTATTCAAATCAGTGCATGGTTGCTAGGATAATTTGCACCCTAGCAATCAGATTGTAGAAACTGCAAATCGGAGAGCTGCTGAATAAAAAGCTAAATAACTCAAAAAACACAAATACTAAAAAATGAAAACCAATTGCAAATTGTTTCCGAATATCACTCTCTACATCATACTCAAAGTTAATTTAAAGGTACACAACCCCTTTAATATAAATTAGATGTACATTTCCCCCAAAGTTTTCTATACATGAACTGTTATTGAGAATATAAAATCAGAAGTATTTGCATACTTTAATTTTTCTGTATAGAATATGTTTATAGGTAAACTTTATCTGTAGTCTTTATCTGCAACTTTTCAATGGTAACAGAAACCTTGTTCTTTTCATAAAATGTGGGTGATGCACATGCATGGCTTTATGAGACTTTGGCTGACAGATACAAATAAGTTATATATACCGGTATGTTTCTATGATCTGTGTGTGGTTTGCCTGCCATAGGTCTAA
Organism: Xenopus laevis; assembly: GCF_017654675.1. Taxonomy (NCBI): domain Eukaryota; kingdom Metazoa; phylum Chordata; class Amphibia; order Anura; family Pipidae; genus Xenopus; species Xenopus laevis. The sequence goes on along the minus strand of NC_054375.1, from coordinate 88,019,178 downwards.
TGGCATGCTTATTACTAAATATGTGTCCTGTTTATTTCTCTGAGAAGCCCAGCTATAGGAATTAGGGATGAATCCACGATTCGGTTTGAGATTCGGCCAAAACTCCTTTTTTAGCAGGAGTCAACCAAATCCAAATGCCTGGCCAAACCGAATCCGAATCCAAAAATTTTTGTTACACAAACAAGGAAGTCCCTTCCCCATTGTTTCCCTAATTTTCATATGCAAATTATGGTTCGGATTGGATTCTGGATTCGTCTGTATCCTAAAATAATGGATTCGGTGCATTCCTAATAGGAAACATTCTTCCAAGGAAAATAGATGATGATTTTTTTAATTAACCATTTATATATGAATGTCTCTTTTTTTTATTTTTTAGACTTGAAAACCTTCATTTAATTTACCTCCAAGACAGGGGGTATGGGTATGGTCGCAGCAAAACCATTCTGTGTTTGAGAATATTTTTTAGATTATATGTGCTAGGGTGCTTTCGGCTGATAGAGAGTATTTGTTTATCTTATCTTCTTTATGAGAATGGAATGCTGAAATAGTAACTACAATCAGCTACACACATATGGTGCTGAATAGATTTGGCCAAATAATTGCTGCAGTCAGGCAGGTTTTCTACATGGCATGTGCCTATGTATGTATTTAGGAATTACTCTTACTCTACAAAACCTACAAAATTGAGCCTCTGGTTAAGAAATGTTTAAATAAATTACTGAAATGGGTTCACCACCAAAAACTCTTTTTTTTTCTCATTATGAAAAAATGTAGCTTTAAGCAATTATTGAAAACATTAAATAGTAATAAAGTCATACAGATATGGGATCCGTTATCCAGAAACCCATTACCCAGAAAACTCTGAATTACAGAATGCCTGTCTGCCATAAAATCCATTTTATCCAAATAATCCACATTTTTAAAAATGATTTCCTTTTTATCTGTAATAATAAAACAGTACATTGTACTTGATCCAAATTAAATATAAGTAATCCTTATTGGAAGCAAAACCAGCCTACTGGGTTTATTTAATGTTTATATGATTTTCTAATGGACTTTAGGTATGACGATACAAATTACAGAAAGATCCATTATCCTGAAAGCTCAGGTCCTGAGCATTCTGGATAACTGGTCCCATACCTGTATATAAATGTATCTAGGTGAAAGCAGTATTTGTTTACAAATTATATTCTAGAAAACTAAGTTGTTAAGTGAATTGTTAAGTTGGACTGCTGCTTTGGGGATTGGACTGGTTGGGAACTTTAATAGGCTGATCAACCATGTTGGCCAGCTTTTGGGCCATCAGCAGGCGAGGCAGTGAATAGGAGCCACAGTTCTTAGTTTTCTTTTCCATGAGGTGGTATGCTAAATTTAGGATTTCTACCACTGAACAGGATCCTCTGAGCAACCAAATCTAGGATTGAGACGGAAAGCCATTGCACTTTTTTTGGAAGGGGATGGACATTGTTTTCCTCTTTCGTGTTGATCTGGTGACGTTGAACCCGGCATTTCGGGTTGCTACCACCATCGCTATTATTACTAGTATGATCACTTTTTTCTTAACTCTTAAAAGCTGGGTGAGCATTAAGTACAGTTGCAACAGCCTCTTCAACTAATACTTTTTCTCTACACCATTGTGTTTCTGCTGTCCAAAGTTTAACCTTATGTCTAATGCTGTTGCGATAAAAGACTATTCTCTTCCAGACCCTGGAACCTTGACTGGATATAGGATAAGATTTTTCATATGCTTGATACAATTGCCTGCTACAGTGCTACTTATATAATGCTTTAGTATTGCTACTGCTGGCAAGATAATGGATAAACCTGCATTTCCAGCACTTATCTCACCTTCGATTGCTCAAATGGCTGTAGTATACCCGTAAATGTTTCCATGAGAGCCCATTGCTGTGCATGAATATGCTGCATGTTGTCTTTCTGTGAAATATTCATGTTAACTGCACATTTTTGTTCCTTATTCTCTGCCTTGTCAAGTATGCAGAATTTGAAGGCAAAGCTAGAAAATGAGGAGGAGATGTGGAAGAGGCTAAGACTAACCCCCAAAAACTTTAGATATATTAAAGTTGTGGAATTCCTGGCCTGAATCAGTCGTAATGGCTCATACGTTAGAAAACTTCAAAAAGGAGTTGGACGTATTGGCTCATGCGTTGGAAAACTTCAAAAAGGAGTTGGATGGCTTTTTAGCAAGTGAGGAAATACAGGGTTATTGAAAATAGCTTTTAGCAAAAGTCGATCCAGAGATTGGTCCAATTTCCAGTCCGGAAGGACTTTTTTCCCAATTGAGGTAAATTAGAGAGGCTTCATAAGGGTTTTTTTGCCTTCCTCTTGATTAACTAGCAGTAAGGCAGGTTTTATATAGAGATAAAAGTTTGAAATTGATGGTGGGTCTTTGTTTCAACCTAACTTACCATGTAACTATGATTTCCATCAAGAAGAAACATTTGAATAAGGTTATGATTTGGATGGCTTAACTCTGATACCATCTCAGTAAATATTGCTTTTGTTCTTAATGAGTGTTTATAAGTGTTTTTCTGCACACTGTTGCTAGGCAGAAGCCTTTGTTTCTAAATTATCTTATTAACATATCTTTATTGGCCCATACAGTTATTGACCACTTTCATTAGTGTCTAGGACAGCAGTTACCTACCAAGCATATCCATAGTGGTGCTACATGGCCCTGATCTACCTGTGAGAGTTTAGTTAATTTTAAATTGGGCCAGATAAGGGGGGATGATAAATACAAGCCTCCTTCATCTGTACTGCCCCCCCCCCCAAGGACAGTGACAAATGGGGCACTTATTACCCCACAGGAAATATCTTCCATGGTCGACAAAGCTCCTGAAAATACTTGTCCATTTGGATCCATTGGATTTGGCAAATGCAAAACACTTTGGCAATCCTTGGTAATTGTGCAAAAATGCCTTTACTTGCAATAACCCCAATTCCAGACAATGTATTTTTGGCTACTTGGGTCACCCATTGGGGAGGAAATTTCTTGCAGAGGACAGAGTAATGTCTGTGAGTTTTTATAGATCCAGATTCTGCTATTACAACGGGCAGTCATACTGACTTATATTTGAAAATTTCTCATTGATTTCTTATTATATCAGAACTGGACAGCAGGGGCAAACATGTAAAAAGGGCACGGGGAGAACATGGTAATGGAAAAACAGGTACTATTGCTATTCAACCCTTTGCACTGTTGGGCCAGTTTTATTAGAATTTTCTTTGATTTCCTAATTTCTCAGATATTTTTATTGACTGTCAATTTGATCATTAAATTAAAGCAAGTAATAGATCTGATAATCTGAGATGAATATAGCTATGTCTTATATGAGACTTTTTAGGGACAATCCACCCTTTGTCAGAAACAACTTTGTGTCATTTTACATAAGTTTGAGACAGGAGACCCACATAGAGTAGAAAAAAGTAAAAGTTTCCTATGGATGTAGCTGTATTGTAGTCAGATTATTTGGATGTTAAAATAAAGAGTTTTGGAATATGTCTTACAGAATACAGGTATGGTATCTGTTTTCTGGAAATCTCAAGTTAACAAGTAGAGAAAGCCCATTTACTATAGAATCCATTTTAATTAAATCTTAAAAAAAATTCTCTGTAATAAATACTTCTACTTGATCCTAAGATATAACTAATCTTTATTGGAGTCTCAACAAACCTATTGGGTTTAATTAATATAAAAATAATTTTTTAGGAGATTCAAGTTATGACACACAAAGCACATAGAAGTAGTTTGAGTCTCTTTTTAAAGTCTGGTGGGCGCCTGGGCCCGGCAATGTATTACTGTATATTTAATAAACAGTTTGCTTGTTTACTTTATTAGCAAAAGTTCCATTTAATCAGGTGATGTTTGCCCTGGATGCAAGGCATTGATTAAAGGTATTGGAGCCAAGCTGAGCCCCAACGTAACCCTGCCAGTGCTGGATCTTCATGTTTATTTGATGTGAAGTGCTGACCTGGCAATTGCAGAAATGGATCAATATTTTGATTTATTAGGCCACACTGTAGACTGAGCTTGTCAGAAGATGAAGTTGTCTCAAGATCAAAACATTGATTTTTTTTGTGCAGAAAAGTGAGGAATAAATAAAGAAGAGATTTCCAGTTTTTTGCTCATGTTATGATTTCAGCATTGCATGATTCATAGTTCTCACTACTGAGTCAGTATAACATAGAGCTCTCACCTAAAGGCCAAGTGTTTGCTTTGTCATCAGTAAATGGTACTGTCACACAGTGGTTTATTTCCTGCATGCTGTTGCATGACAAACAGGTAAGCAGTTTTTAAATGTGAGTCAAGGACACCTTGGTTCTGTCTAGCATTCTGTATGGAAACACAACACAGGGAAGGGGCCATCAAGGCAAAAAGCCAATGTGCGGGCAAAGGGTAGGCATCAGAAAATATGTGCAACTGTCATGTTGGGTAAATTGGCCAAATATCCAGCATTGCGGCCTGTTTTTGTCTGTCCCAGTGTGATTTCATCCATTTGCTTAAAAGGCACAGTACAAGAGAGATTCCCTCACTTAGTAAATGGATAGACAGTCACCAGAAAGGGCCACTGTGTCTCAGAGAGATCCATGTTTAACAGCTATAGGGTAGCATTTGTGCACGACACACTGTGGGCCATATGCATCTCACATCATGGAGGCAGAGCAGCACTTTAATGTAAAAAACAATTCTGCTACGCCTTCATGTGCATTGATGATCCATAAATATAAAGGTATTGCTATAAAGACCTGAAGCAGACCAGTTCTGCTATGTGTTGCTATAGTGAACTGTATGGTGGTTAGGACTTGGCGGCAGTTACCATGGTAGCAGCTGGAAAGGAGCAAGTGTACAAAACTTATGTTCTAAGCCTGCTTTTAATTTGTTTGTTAAAGTCACATACCATCCTTCACTGATTTGGTGGGAGCTCTGTCTGAGGAGCTGCATCTGCAAATGGCGACGGTTTATTTTGGGAAATTTATCTGAGTATTATAAAAGGATTAATATTAAAGAGGAAAATCTTATGTAACAAATGATCAGTATAGAGAAGGGATTTCAGAATCAGGTCAAATTGTTGTTTAGCTGATGTACCCTGTGCTGCAGAGACAGTCTGGCATTTCCCCAAATGGTAGTGAGCAACAAGCTATGTCATAACTTTGAAAATATGACTTTTATTATATAAACCTTAAATTATTGGACTGCAATTCACCCAAAACTGATTAAAAGGTCAGTTGAGTTTAATACATTGCTGTAGGTTAAATGAGGTGCCGTATGGTTTGTTTTTTTTTGTTCTTTTTTCTTTAAAGAAAATGGATATCAGTAGTGCTTTTTTTCTATTTTAGAACTGGAACTTTTAGCTTGCTTCTTGAAAGATATTCTATAACAATGGCAATGGTGTTTTTGTATGTTTTTATATCACAACAATGTCTGTGGTTAAGTAAAACACAATGCAGCCTAGGAATGGGAGATGATTGCAAGGAAGACAACGGGCTGCTCTGATTTCAGAAGGGAAGTGGAAGCAAGTCTGTTTTATCTTGTCAAACATTGGGGGCTTCAGCTTCTGCATTATGTCTTGAATTTATCTTTTAGAAAGTGAAGTTCCTTCAAGTCTCTGTGTATACATACAGAGGATTTTTTTTATTTAATATAAGTATTTCTTCATTAAATGTCTCCCATATTTAAATCTGTTAAAATCTGTTTTTGAATTACCTGTATAAGTGAAATTTTTTTTACCACAATGAAACAAATATTTCTACCATATAAAAGTTTGATGTAAAAATGTATCAGACTACTTTGATTAGATTGTATAGTTTTGTGATCTTTTCATATTCACTTATAAGCATAAATTCATATTGCTTATCAAGACTGGCCTTAATAGCTACCTATCTTGGCCCAGTCCCTGCTCACAGGAAGTTATAAAAAAAACTCTTGATGTGTCCTGCTACTGTAGGTCATACCCCCTGGCATTCCTGAGGCTGGGGAACAGTCCAGTTACCTGATGCCCCTGAAATCAATGATAAACAGTCAGCACTTCTGGTTGAGCTTTGGAGGACCCATTTCCTTGGGTGTTTATCCTGTTTGTTTCTCCTTGCCTCCAGGACCAGGAAATTCTATATTTTGAGCTAAGCATGTATGCTTTTGTACTAGTGACCCACACTTGCCTGAACCCGGCTTCCCTCCTCCTTTTATAGACCTGTGCTGACCCACCCCACCGATTACATCACAAAAGAGGCATGCACCTATAAAACCGGAAATCGGAAGCTGGTAGTCTAAGGTTGTGGGGAAAGCAGGCAGAAGAGCTCAACCCGAACCCTCGCGCACATCACTATTTTGTACAAACGCAATGTTATACCTTTTATAGTATTAAATATTACATTTAATGTTTGTCTTAGATGTTCTAACTATTATATAGTTAAAGAATTTAAGTCTTTTTTTTGTTTCCAGAAATGTTGACTGTAGGGTTCACTTTTCCCTTGATGAGTGCTTTAAATACTAAAAGGGGTTGTACAGCTTCCAAACACTTTTTTCAGTAGTTTTCAGATTGTTCTCCATAAACTGACTTTTTTCAATTGCTTTCCATCTTTTATTTTTTACAGTTTTCCCAAATACAAATATCATAAACATCAAACATCATAAAGGCTACAAACATCCTCAAATGGTTCAAGGGACCTCTGTCATTGACTTCTACATGACCTTGACAGGTTTTAGCTGGAGTATTTTCATATTCAAGCTATTTCCAGCTTTGGGGTATAATAAATCTTGAAAGAAAGAAAATTCGAGTTTTGACTGAAAAATACAGTTGGAAACTAATTCATCTTGACCTTTGATAAATAAGCCCCTTAATGTTTTCTTACATTTTATATAAAAAAAAGCATGCACAAGAAAATTTTGTCAGTTTTATTCTTCAATAAGCTAGCATACAAGAAAAAGTCACACACATTTTGTCAGCGTTTTTTTTTTCCATGTCCGCATAGGAATGGGCTCAAAGGTATGCCCAAAACCTAACATTTATTTAGAATTTAGTGTTGGAAAACCACAGAGAGATTGTTCCAGTGCATGTTACTTAACAATGTAACCCTGTGTAATTTTCTTCTTCTTCTTCCTGTGTATGCTCTCTATGAAAAGTTCCTGTTGCAGACATGTTATGCTGAAATGTTTATAAAGCAACCGAGTTACTGTTCACACAGATGTTGGTGTGTCTGTCCTCACAGAGAAGCTGCACGTGCAGTTCAGATCAGCTCTCTGCTAACATTTAGATTTGGGCAACATATTCGAACTCAAGCCCATACATTCATGTGACTTTACAGGTTAGGGTGATTTTAGCTATTGCTCAGACTATGCAAATTGGTGTTCAGATTTAAAGTGCTGTTTGGTCAAATCTTTTGAGGAGTATTTAGTGTTTGGCCATACCCAAAATTATGTTTTCTTTAGTTTTGGATCATTTAGGCTCTTCTGATATTAGTTCAACAGTGAGATGTAAACCTAATGTACATTTACATTGTATAATGTTTCATTGAAGCTGAAATGATTATAAACATTTTATATATTTCATAATTCTTTCAGATAACCATCAGTCCCTAAAGCTTTTAATTTTGTTAAAACATAAAAGAATACAAATGCTTTCATTAAATTATCAGCCATGGAAATGTGCTTTTCATAAGAGAATCATACCCAGGAGACGTCGGAAGGCACAGGGAGAATGAGATTATGTTGTCCCTTTCCCTAGAGCAATATTATTATTTCAGTGGAACAACTGCAGCTGAATAAGAAATGACCAGGGTGGATAGCAAAATGTGATGGTTCTCACTTACAATTCATAATTAATTTATTTTAGAGTTAACTTGAGGTACTTGAGGTTAACTTTTGTATATTAGTGCATAAAATGCCATTATAACTTTTATATAATCAACTATTTGAGAGGTTATATATTTTAATTATGTATTTAAGAGTTAATGGAATTAAATTATGGGGTATAACTAAGAAATTAAAAAATGACATTTCATTTGCAAGTTTTCTCATTTTTGGATAACCCACTAAATAAGATATCCGTTTACATTGTATATGCCACTAAATAACCCACCTCACTTTCATTCTCATACTTCCCCAGTCCCATCTTCTCACCCCTAAGCTCATAATAATGGGTAAACATCATTTAACTGAAGCTGCTTGATTTGTCACAATAAATTGCAGTCCACAAGTAGTCTATGGATACATCTGTTGTCTTGCTGGTACATCTTTAAAGGGTTGTTCACCTTCCAAACACATTATTTTCAGTTCAGGTGGTTTCAAATAGTACACCAGAAATTCAGACTTTTTTTCAGCTGTTTTCTATTTATTCTGTTTTCTTAAATCTTAAAAGTTTAATCTTTTCTCTGTCTGGTGTTTCAGTCTGGCAACTCAGTAATCCAGGTTCAGACTGACTGGGGAAAAAGGCCAGAAAATTTAAGAGCAATTGAAACGATGGAATGCAATGGAAGTGAAAGCATTTATGAAAGGTGAACTACCTTTTAAACATTACTTTTCTTGAGAAGTTTGGTATAAAGGTGTACCATGAATCTGTTATTTTGAAACAGATTTGTGGAAAAAAACTACCATGTCAGTATGTCTGTGTATTCTCTTTGAGGCCACAATGTTTATGTCCTCAGTGCATAATTGATCACATTTATATAGATCTTGTATTTTATAAATAGCATCTTCTTTTGCAGCTCAGTGTTCAGCATACTTTGCAGGTAAGCCTTTAACTTATGTGGGGTGGAGGTTAAGTACATGGTAAACACAGTAAAAAAAAGATGGTACCTGTGCTTCATCTTATAATCTCCAACTAACATGAGCCAATGAGACTTAAATCGGCACTTCATTTTAAGATAACTTTAAGTATGTTATAGAATGGCTAATTAAAAAGCAACTTTTCAATTGGCCTTCATTTTTCTTTATTGTAGTTTAATTATTTGCCTTCTTCTGACTTTTCATTGACCCCATGTTGTACCAATGGGCAGTGTATCTTATAAAACCTTTTGCTAAAAGTTATTTTTGCACCAGAATGGTAAAACATACACTTTGCACAATTTATGATTCCCAGTGTAATAACTAATAAAGACATATGGCATGTCCCCATGTGTAGAGCAGCAAGAGCCTAATGTATAGAATGAGTAAAGATGTTTTACAATATTACAGACGCAATCCAGTGTAGCATAATATATTTACAGGAAAGGATTTTTTTTTTGCCCAAAGACTGAATCCCACTGCAACTTTTAAATAACCTTAAAAATTATACAAAATACTGTTACCTGGAGGAAGCACACTCAAACTAGATATAATCATTTGATTATGTGTCACTGAAATGACATGCAACATGAACAATATAACCATTGTTTCCTACTGCAAGGTGATTTTATTATGCAATGACCAATCTATACATTCATAAAAATAGCAATATTTCTGCCATTTGTCATAAGGCAAGGGATATTCTGCACAAGGAGGCTGGGAGATCTAGTTCATAAACCCACAGGCTGCCGATTACTGCCATGCCTTTCTCATGTGATCGCTTTCCTAAATGCGTAAATCACTATTTACATAAAGAGGTGATTTAGGTATGGATATTGCTTGTGATTCGCTTACTTAGTGATTGATTTGTGGTGCACAAGATAAGAAACTGCTATTGCAATCACTTGGAGATTGAAGCGTTATAATTTTAAAGAGGAAGTGGATAGCTTAATGAATTGCTCCCTCTTTACAATGCATATCTGCTTTTGTTCAGCTAATGGACTGTGACGTCATTTCTCTGTGCAGAGTTTGCTAGGAGATGGGAATTATCTTTTGCCAAGAATGCTCAGGTTTTCCTCTTAGTCATTACTGATTTGTTTCAATTTATCCCTACAAGAAAGGAGAGTGTTTGTACATCCATCTGACCCAGGGTTGTGAGCACTGATTAGGGAATTCAGTGTGACATTAGCCAGAGAGCCAGCAGGATTTATGCACCATGAGTACTTGCATTACATTTTAACCCACTGGATCCCTGTCTTCATTTAATTGGTTAATATAAAAAACAGGAAAAATGTATGTCACGTATATCTTCCAATAGCAGTTTTCACTTGTACTGTTATTCCTTTGTCATCCTAGCATAGCGGGATTCTCTTTTTATTTTTTATACAGACATTATATATGTATATATATGTGTGTGTGTGCTATGAAATCCTATTACATGGTTGCCCAATTCGGAACCTGTAAGCTGGATGCTACCCTCTAACTATTTTATAATATCTAGGTATATCTAACTGATTGGTAAACAAGAGTACGGTTAAGAAGAATATTATTGGGCCTTTATGACTCAGCAATTTATTTTCTGAACTGGATTGGTTCTTTCAGCTATGAATCAGGGAGCAAGAATTATGACATTTGGTATCACACCAAAGCAAAAGCAGTGGCAAAATATTTCATTAAATGAATGTCCCTTTACGGCTCATTAACTATTCAGAGTGAAATGAAGCTTTATAAAGCCTGGATTTCAGACTGTTAATCACAAGCTTTATAAAGCTTGTGATTAACAGTCTGAAATCCAGAATTCAATTGTGTTATATAACGACTTGCTGACACCAAAGAACAATATTTTTCTTTACTTGAAAGCTGGCTATTTTGCTTCAGCTGAATGAACTACAAGGAGAAGATCAATATAACCTTTATCATTAAGCATTTTCCCTTTACTGGTTCTTATGTAATGCTAAAAAATTCTACATTCTTAATGGGGGTGGGAGAAAGTAATGGTGTTAATGCAAATTAAATATGGGGGAAGTGTGCGAGTGAAAAGAAGCACATCTGGTGCGTGCAGTAGAGCACAGAGCTTATGGACACAAGGGAGGTGCCTACTTTGTCTGTCCTAAACAGCCATTAAATAGAAGGCTCTGGACTGCCTTATGTCAGCAGCTATGGAAGGGTGATTTGAAGTGATACACCGATTACCCATATACCTCCCCTCCTGGATGTATCAAAGCCTGTCTGTGGGAAAAAAGTACTGCTCTGCTTGTTTTCTTTGCACTTTTGCCCCTTGATAAAGGAGCTGTTATTTATTCACTATATAGGTACAATTGTTAACTCTATTGCATATTGTGCAGTTGTATCTATTTCTTCTTTCTTGGATCTGTGACTATCCAAAAACTAGCCAGACCAAGCCTAGAAATATGGTATGGACACCATCCCCCTCCACTATAATCTCTTCATTATACACAAGCAAAGATTTTATTGCCTTTTAGAATTCAAATGTTTAGCATTGCTTTGTTTTTCTAGTACTCTTCAAACCCTAGAAGAGTTAAGACTCCAGTGCATATGCACCATTGGTTGTTCTTCCCTAATCTTGTCAATATAATTACAGACTGTGTTTAGTCTCTCTGGCAATTATACAACATATTTTTTTAAATACATAGTTACAAAATTTTACATGCAAAAAACAGCATGTAGAGTTATACCCTTGTTTAGGTACAACACAGTACATACAATGTAAATCGAATGCACTTAAATCAGTTTATATCCGTTCTTCTGAAGTGGTCACTTGTCATGAACACAATATATTGCAAGGCTAAAGCAATATAAGCCTTGGGCAAAGTGTGTCAATTAGGGATGTATGAAGCCGTTGTTTTTGGCAGAGGAGCAATATATAGTAAATCCTATAAATTCTATTGTTCAGCTACAAAATTGCTAACATTTAAAAGCAAATTATAAATTTTTTTGTTGTTGGGCAGGTGCAGATCACAATCTTTCACATTTTAGTAAAATCGCTCTAAATGTAAATTAACAGATGCATAGTAGTAGAAGAACCTTATTTCTGTTGCTGCAGTGGTTTGCATTGCTGCCTTGCAACACTGGGGTACTACCTTCAATTTCAGCCAGGGAATTATCTGAAAGTTTTTGTCTTCTTTCTGAATCTGTGTGGGTTTCCTTCCATGTTCCAAAAACATCATATAGTTTACCATAGCGTGTGTAAATGAGATAGGGGGGAAAACTGGCTAGCTTGCCATCTCTGAATAAAGCACAAATGCCACTGGGTTAAAGGAAAACTAAACCCCCGAACAATGTAGATCTTTATAAAAATATATTGCATAAAACAGCTCATATGTAAAATCATGTTTCATATAAATAAACCATTTTCATAATAATTTACTTTTTTAGTAATATGTGCCATTGGGTAATCATAAATAGAAAATTGCCATTTTAAAAAATAAGGGCCGTCCCCTGGGACAGTGCACACAAATAAACTTTACATGTTAGGTCACATGAGCCAATTAACAGACAGAGTTTTGTCTTTTTCTCCCACACTTCCTGTTAGAGTTGTAGTATTTCTGGTCAGGTGATCTCTGAGGCAGCACACAGACCAACACAAAATGGTGGTTCGAGGCAAGAGATGTAAAAGGACAATATTTACTTAAATATATATTCCAGTTTGATAAGATTCTTTAATATGCCACTTAAATTAATAGAAACAAAAAATAATCTGTTGCTTAAATATTCATTTTGGGGGTATAGTTTTTGTTTAATGAGTGCTTGCTCCCAAACTTTATCCCTACCAATAATTCTAGTCTGCTTTTATGGTCCAGCTTCCTTGAAGCTTATTATTTTTGAGTTCACGTATAGGTAGTTCCTTGATGTAAGATAAAAGTCATTTGAAGAAATGTAGAAAAAAACATAGGTTTATAAGAATCTGAAAAGGAACATTAGTAGGAACATTTTGTATTGTTTTGTTTTTTTTTGTTTTGTTTTTTTTGTTACTTAAAAAAAGGCAATAACATAGATTTAACAGAGTTTCAATATGAGTAAGATTAGATTTCAATAATTGTTTTTCGCCTTATCCTGTACTGTATCTGTATCATTAGACGTCCGTTTCCTTGCAACTTGACATAATTTACAGAAAATAGAAGCTGATTAGCAAAGTAAAACACCAGAGAATCCTGGTAAGAATTTCACTGCTACTTTTCCTTAATATGTTAAATAGGCTGTAATTAACATCTCTGTACACATGCACAGAAGTTCCAAAAACCACCTATGCTGTCTGCCATTGACCTGCGGGGCAGCAAACCAGTCTGAACAGCCCCAACTGTAGTGTAAAAGCTTAATGTATATAAAGGGTACTTTAAATCACACACACATACAGTGGTGTGAAAAACTATTTGCCCCCTTCCTGATTTCTTATTCTTTTGCATGTTTGTCACACAAAATGTTTCTGATCATCAGACACATTTAACTATTAGTCAAAGATAACACAAGTAAACAAAAAATGCAGTTTTTAAATGAGGGTTTTAAATGGGTTTTTATTATTTAGGGAGAAAAGAAATCCAAACCTGTGTGAAAAAGTAATTGCCCCCTGAACCTAATAACTGGTTGGGCCACCCTTAGCAGCAATAACTGCAATCAAGCGTTTGCGATAACTTGCAACGAGTCTTTTACAGCGCTCTGGAGGAATTTTGGCCCACTCATCTTTGCAGAATTGTTGTAATTCAGCTTTATTTGAGGGTTTTCTAGCATGAACCGCCTTTTTAAGGTTATGCCACAACATCTCAATAGGATTCAGGTCAGGACTTTGACTAGGCCACTCCAAAGTCTTCATTTTGTTTTTCTTCAGCCATTCAGAGGTGGATTTGCTGGTGTGTTTTGGGTCATTGTCCTGCTGCAGCACCCAAGATCGCTTCAGCTTGAGTTGACGAACAGATGGCCGGACATTCTCCTTCAGGATTTTTTGGTAGACAGTAGAATTCATGGTTCCATCTATCACAGCAAGTCTTCCAGGTCCTGAAGCAGCAAAACAACCCCAGACCATCACACTACCACCACCATATTTTACTGTTGGTATGATGTTCTTTTTCTGAAATGCTGTGTTACTTTTACGCCAGATGTAACGGGACGCGCACCTTCCAAAAAGTTCAACTTTTGTCTCATCGGTCCACAAGGTATTTTCCCAAAAGTCTTGGCAATCATTGAGATGTTTTTTAGCAAAATTGAGACGAGCCTTAATGTTCTTTTTGCTTAAAAGTGGTTTGCTCCTTGGAAATCTGCCATGCAGGTCATTTTTGCCCAGTCTCTTTCTTATGGTGGAGTTGTGAACACTGACCTTAATTGAGGCAAGTGAGGCCTGCAGTTCTTTAGATGTTGTCCTGGGGTCTTTTGTGGCCTCTCGGATGAGTTGTCTCTGCGCTCTTGGGGTCATTTTGGTCGGCCGGCCACTCCTGGGAAGGTTCACCACTGTTCCATGTTTTTGCCATTTGTGGATAATGGCTCTCACTGTGGTTCGCTGGAGTCCCAAAGCTTTAGAAATGGCTTTATAACCTTTGAAATTGAACTCAGGTGTGATAAACAACAGTTAAGTTATTTTTTAACAAAGGGGCCAATCACTTTTTCACACAGGCCCATGTAGATTTGGAGTTTTTTTTCTCCCTTAATAACGTAAACCTTCATTTAAAAACTGCATTTTGTGTTCAATTATGTTATCTTTGACTAATAGTTAACGGTTTTTGATGAGCAGAAACATTTAAGTGTGACAAACATGCAAAAGAATAAGAAATCAGGAAGGGGGCAAATAGTTTTTCACACCACTGTATATTGAAACAATATTGACTTTTACTACTTTGTATCCGGTTTTGTTGCAATTTAGCTTGCTACAAATGTTGCTTTCTTGTTCAGTTATGGTTATTGTCATTTTGGTTTACCCATTTGTCCTCCCCTTCTTATGTAAACACAGCACAGTTCACTCTGACTATTTGCATCTGTTATGTATCCATATTTGCCCTGTCTGTCCCAAAGTGACCCTCTGATAACCATTGGGAGCGGCCCTCTGATGAGCACTGGGAGGCTAATTGGCTTAAGGAAGCGGTGGTGGTTTAGTCAGTTCCCCTAACATAACTCTGCATGGCCCTAATGTGTTTGTACTACCCTGCCCTGCATGTGGGTCCCTATACCAAGGTGAGCTGAACACAAGCAGTACGAAGGCCTGTGGCACCCATGTAACCCTAATGATGCGGCTGGGTAGAACCGCTGGTAGTAGGCAGCCGTTGGTTTCAGTGACTGCACACTCCGCAAAACCCTCCGCTAACATTATTATATATAATATATATAAATTATATATATATGATTTTGTACCTTTGTAAGTGTGTTCCAAGGTATAATTAATAATAGGACAAGAGCAACTAAGGTTGTGTTAAGGAATGGTCAAGGCATTTTCTTTGGGAGATGTAAATTATAAGGGAAATAGAAGCTGTTATTACTCTGTGTTACTAGATGCATGCTAATCACTTGAGTTTTCATTATTTCGTCTGTCTGTAACTGGACTTGATAGGAAGGTCAGCATTTTATCTCCTAGTAGTAACAATTTTAAAACATGGCAGCTTCTCTCCGGACCTCCTTAGCTATATTTAGCTTATCTCCATGTTTCTATCGCTGCTCTGCTCATCCAAAGGGTGGTGGCACATGCTGCTATTTGGGGAGATTAGTAGCCCAGCCGGCGGGAATGCATTTCAGGGAGATTAGTTGCCCGAAGAAGAGGCAATTTGTCGCTGGACTTCTTAAAAGTGCTTTCTAGGTATATAACTAGGAAGGTCTTCTATAGCATTTGAATAATTTACATAGTATCCATATACAAGAGCACCAAACAAATCACTAACCCTATACTTGAGTGTAGTGCTGTGTTTCATAACTGGGAAGCTCAGAGGTTAATTCTGTGGACTATGACTCTGGGAGGCTAGGGTTAGATCCAGGTGATTAGTTTTGTATCGTCTCCATGTGGTATTTGGCAATTCACTTAATCTTTCTCTGTTTAATCCGACAACAATAGTATGTGGGCTTAGTTCAAAAATATTTACAGGCTGAATTTATTGTGATTTGCAGCACTCAAAAATGCAGAGAAGAACATATTGATATAATTTCAGTGATGTCTCTACTCTAAATAAGCATACAATTTATTTAATTTGTTTTATAAAGCCAGGGGCTACAATACATGTTAATGGGTGAAATCTAAATTCAACAAGTAAATTTCCCTAAAGCCCTGCTAGTTTGCAGTTTAATGGATGGTTTGTGTCTGCTGAAGCTGGTTCATGACATAAAAATAAATGTATTTTAGCACACATATTGAGGAAGGAGAATCCATTATCACTGCACATCTTTCCATTCAAAGTGTTAAGTAGCTGACAATGCTTTTGTCTCTGATCGGCTGGAGTTCCAAGCAAATAAAGATAAAGAAATGAGATCCAATTGATAGAAGCAGTAAAAACTCACTAGTAGCCCCAAACCTTCAGCAGCGGAAAAAAGTAAGAATATGAAAAAAAGTCCATACACATACCAATAAAACAGTTTCGTTCGGTTTGAACTTGCTAGCTGGACAGTCATGACCAATGTAACATGGATATTGGTTGGTTCTTTTGACAGTGGCCATGTGGCTCCCACCATAACATAAGGCCACTCATATGTTACCTGTTCTTTCAGCCAGTAGAGCAGCCCATGTATAGTTGCCTTGATTAATATTACAAAGTGTCTGCTCCAGAAGAATGTAAAACTGTAGCCAGAATATGCATGCAGAGTGGTTAAGTGGGCAAATATTTAGAGGAATACAGACATATATTATATGTTATACAACTTCAAATTATGGCTAGAACATATGCAAATATTACAAACTTCTACTTTTATATTGTAATTTGTACTTTGCTAGACCTGTTTAGTTTGGTTTTTCTGGTTATGTGAATAAACTACTTGAAAGTTACTCAGTGTTTAAATGTACTTCTGTGGCATGAAACTGCATGGAATAATTGTACTGTGTGTAAAGTTCAGTCATGTATAGTATTCTGATGTTTTTTTTCAATAAGGGATTTTCTTTTCCGTATGCACAAAAAGGCCAACATTTTTACACAACTAGTTTGTTGTATAGGGGAAATGATAATATTGTTCAATCAGGCAGTTAACAGGGCTCATTTATATTAAATGCAGCTGCAGTCGTTGCAATTTTCCACAGTTAGTTGTGCGTAACACCATTAAAAATCACTACATTGATGCTGGAATTCTGGGGAAAAAACTGAGCACTTTGGGGAAAAAAAGTTGCACTCAAAATCGCAAATGATAGCTGGTTGTATTTCCATTAAAAGGACAATGAAAATTTCTGTTCTGTTATACCCAAGACCCAGTATCGTGTGGATAGACGTTTTTATATCATTATAGCAACTTGAAACTCCTAACCAGGCACATAAATATGGTCAATTTTAAAAACATGCTGTCGCTTAGTATATCTGATCTTGAATATGTCTTAGCAAGAATTGCAAAAACCTGTCAGTATCATTTTAATAAGAGGCATACAATTATGCTACAAAATCATTTTTGCTAAATATTTACCCACCACCTGATCCACTGTTCAAGCAGTGAAGTTTAATTAGAAACCAGAAGTAAATTAATCAAGGGAAATTGAGAGATGGTAGGGAGGCAGAGAATCTTATTTTGGGAGAAGTAGAGCCAAATTCTCCTTCAAATTTAGCCCTCTCCCTGCTGTCCTGCACTTTACCTGCACCACATTTTATAACTACCTGCTCATACAATACCTGCATTATTGTAAAGAGCTGAAACTTAAGTGCTTTCCAATATGTTGTGTTATTTTCACAGGACATAAAAATCAATTTGTTTCTCTCTTTAACAAACAGGTTATGAGAAAGAAAAAAATAAAATCATATTACATCATAGAACCATTGGGACTTAGTAAGCAATACATAAACAGTGGAATGAACAGACTGGGACATTAGTATGTCTGTATCATACAGATAATGTAAAATTGATTTAACTTGTTCCTTGTGCCCATCTTATCACACCTTTCAGCTTCATCTTAATCTCCTTTGAGAGCAACATTCATTCCGTTGCAGGAATGCCTTGAATTACCCACTTTAAACTGATACCGTTTTGCTCCTGTTAACATTTAATCACTGTTCATGTCTCGATATAATGCTCAAGAGGAGAAGTAGCACTCTTCTAAAAACATTGCTGGCATGTGTGCAGTTGTATGTATGTGTGTAACTTTTCTCTTCCCATATAAAAGGATTATGTATTTTGCCTGTCAGTATTTGCTAGTGACAGTTCCTATCAGTTCTAGCCAAAGTCCAAGATATAGACACTTTTATGTATGCCTGCAGTATCATGCTGGCAGGATGCCTGCCATTTTTTCTTATCTTAGATCTCTGCTTACATTTATAATAATGACAAGGGACATTTCATTTTTAAGGACTGTAATTTTTGTAACCATCCCAGTCCCAAGATACAATTTTTTTGCCTGGGCTTATGATTGAATAGTAAAGTGTTTCTTTTTCACCTGTTTGATCTGTTTTTTATGTTTATTGATCTAGTTCCTACTCCTACCACCCAGCCCAAACATATGCATGTGCCATAAACAGTAGTCCATAAATATAATGTATTTAACAACATTTTCAAATCTGTTGAATAATTGTTCTGGGGTGGTGCCTAGAAAATGTGTCAACTGACAGAAGTAGTGAGCACAGGCCACACCATTGCAATACTCTAATTGGTGTCTGTAAGTTACCCATCCACTTAGTTTGTAAGCTCTACAGGGAGGGAACACCTTCCTTGTCTAACTGTCAAAATCCCAAGATTAGCAATTGTGGGTATGACGAGCTCTGTGTATACTAGTTTATTCTTGCCTTCTGTGCAAAGTGTGTCTTCTCTAGAAATGTATGCCATAGGGCAAACTGACTGAATGAAAGAGAATGTTATACCCAAATCTGTATCCCTTCCTCCAGTCCCCCCACAAACACAAAAGCCATCTTACTCCTGATGACGTTGAAGACTGTATTTGTAAATGTGAAAGGGAACTTAGATTGAAAGCACAGCTGAGCAGAAATTGATGTGAATGGTGTATAACCCCAGTAAAACACTGCATAAACTTGTCAGTGCTATATAAATAGAATTAAGGGGCAGATTTATCAAGGGTCGAAGTGAATTCGAGGGAATTTTCCAAGTAAAAAAATTCGAAATTCGTAATTTTTTGGATACTTCGACCATCGAATAGGATACTACGACTTGTGTCCATCCTATCACACCTTTCAGCTTCATCTTACTCTCCTTTGAGAGCAACATTCATTCCGTAGCAGGAATGCCTTGAATTACCCACTTTAAACTGATACAGTTTTGCTTCTGTTAACATTTAATCACTGTTCATGTCTCGATTCGAAGTAAAAATAGACCATTCAATAATCAAAGTACTGTCTCTTTAAAAAAACTTCGGCTTCAATACTTCGCCAAATTAAACCTGCCGAAGTGCTATGTTAGCCTATGGGGACCTTCTAGACCATTTTTCTAAGTCTTTAAACATCGAAGTAAAATCATTTGATCGATTCGAACGATTTAATCGGTCGATGGAATGATTTTACTTAGATCGTTTGATGGCCAAATTCAGTGAAAAATCCTTCGACTTCAATATTCGAAGTCGAAGTATTTCAATTTGAGGGTCGAATTTCTAAGTATTGATCACTTCGAAATTCGACCCTTGATAAATCTGCCCCTAAATGTAGTTTATCATCTGCTCTTAGTGGGCCTTGTTTATTATTCATTGACAAAGTGCAAAGAGTGATGTGCATCGTTTTTTGCACTTTGCCTCAAATGTATCCACAGCCTGTGCTCTGACCACATCTCTTTGCACTCATGGAACTGAAAGAGCTACTAAATTTATGTATATATAGCATAAGTTAAATTGACACACGGTGCTGAGGCATTTCTTGGACGCAAGTTCCCTGTACGTGAGTTCTATAAGCTGCACTCTTGTGTCTGGGCACTGAAGCTTTAAAGGAACAGTAACACAACAAATGAAAGTTATTTAAACTAATGAAAATATAATGTACTGTCGTGCTGCTGGTAAAACAGGTACGTTTGCTTCAGAAAGACTACACCAAGCTGCTGTGTAGCCATGGGGGTACCCATTCAAACCTTAAAAAGGAGAAAAGGCACAGGATACACAACAGATAAACTTTGTAGTACTCAGTGGGATTCTTCAGGGCTTCTACTGTGGCGGAACTACCTGAGGTGTAGGGGTGCAGCTGCACCAGGGGTCGTACCCCTGCACCCCCAATGGGGCCCGCAACCCAGAAGAGGAGTACTGGCCTGTGTACTGACGGCTATTCCGTGTACTGAAGGCTATTCCTACCCGACGGCTATTCCTACACGACGCGCATGCGCATTAGTGCGCAAACTGCTTCTTTCTCAGAATATCAATCTCTATATCCTATTAAAAGTTAACTCCTAGGTGAGCAATCCCTTTAGGGGGGGCAAGTTGTAAATTTATCTACCAGGGCCCTTAGGGGTCTAGTTACGCCACTGCTGCCCCCATAACATAGCAGTTTGTCTATATAAACTATACTAGTGTTTCTGTTAGCAGTGCAGGGCAACAGTTCATTATGTTGTCATTTCTTTAAAATGCTTTCATTGTTTGGTGTTAAAGTTCCTTTAATAAATTAGCTTTACTATTTGTAAGTCAGATAAATATTTTTATTTAACAAACAAAATTGTGTAAGTTATCACACCATATAAACAAAAAGTTTATATGTGACATTTTAACCAGTCACTTTCTTTCTTTCTTTCTTTCTTTCTTTCTTTCTTTCTTTCTTTCTTTCTTTCTTTCTTTCTTTCTTTCTTTCTTTCTTTCTTTCTTTCTTTCTTTCTCTCTGTCTCTCACTCTCTCGCTCTGACAGGCAATGATGGGAGATATTAAAGTGTAATTGACTGCCATAATTTTTAATAACTGTAACAGGCATAGTAAAAATAAAAATGTTCCTAGAAACCTGAAATCAAAACGATGAAGCCTGCATGTCTAAATTATAAAATGCCTGGCACTAATGGGGTGAAATTTACATGTAGTTTTGTTAATGCATTAGAGGTCAGTTAATCACTCTACACATTCTAATTAGCAGGGCCTAAGTGGTGAGCAAATGAGATTTAATTGGCAGTTTAAGAACAAAACAGAATAAATGTGAGTCCCCAGAGGATATCTCCTTTCCAGAAATTACCTTTTTTATAGAAAAAGGGAACCTTGATTAACCTTTGATTAACTATACTTCTAGTTTAACCCCATACAAGACTTCCTGGTGTTCTATCACTATTCATGGCTCCACTCAGATTTCTGGGGGTCATATATTTATTTATTGTACCACAGTTTTGTTTTATACCACTGGGCACAGTAAAACCACTTGGTTGGTTGTTTGAGCTCCAGGTTGTGCCTTCTCATTTTTAATTGCCATGCCTTAATGCTGGCTACTCACTACCCAAATAGCAACTCCTTCAGTTCTCTTAACTCCCTGCAACACCTATAAAGCACATTTGCGCAGCACAAAATAGAGCTTCTGTATTAAGGCTACTTGCTTGGTGCATTCTCCCTGCTCATCATGTTGTAGCTCTGCCCCTTACTGGCAAAAGTGGCAATCCTAGTGTGCATAGTTCAGTAGATAGATTAAAAGCTTGTTAAGTTAATTTTTATTGGTAGTATCGTAATCAAAAAAGTTTTAATCTTAAATCACTGTGTTTGCCTACAAACATTGTAGTATATTTTATGTGTGATGTCACACGGTTTTCCATTGTAACATCAACAATACTATATTTTGGATACTTGTTTTACTGACTTGCCCCTTTTCTTCTTCTAGGTTCTTTGCAATTTTGTTTGCTTTACACACTATTTGGACAGCCCCTTTTTCCATTTTTTAAAAATGTGTTCAATAACTTACATAAAATCATGGGTTAACATGGGAGCCAGGGGATTTATGGTACAATAAAAAATAGGGTATTTATATACATATTATATTTTCTTCCCTTTACAAAATTTAGGTTTACATAATTCCATTATAGTAACTATTCAAAGTACATGTATTTCTATGAAAACTGCTATAAAAAAATGCTCATATATAGATAATGCATATCAATTACAGGCTGGCTCAGCTTACTACAGTGACCATTCTCTGGCACCCTCATTAAGTGTTATCATTAGAACCATACACCACTGGGTGACTAGAAGGCATTCTCAAGCTATAGCCATAGCTTTAGTACAGGACAACTATAGAAAAAACAGCAAGTGGCAATCTAACCAACGTGTTGTGGCATGCTATCTACTGGCAAACAAGGGAAAGTTGTGCTCACCACTATTTTTTAAAACCATTAAGCGGGGGTGCAATGAGGGTGTGACCACAAAATACATATAGTGAACTACAAGAGGTCCTCTGCACTCAACCCATTATCAATATATTTAAGACAGAGACATTTTGTGCATACTGCTACTAAAAAATGCCTTACCCTTTAAACAACACAGGGATTGTTTGTCCATATATTGCAATATATTTAAGCTGGCCAACTACGTAAAAGTCATCCCATATCTGGCCAGTCCTACGCTTAATTTTCATCTGATTCATTAAGAATTCAATTGCTTAATTATACATTTTACAAAGGGACTAAGTTTTACCTGCAACTTACTAGCTGCTTTCAAAGTAAAACTCCCAAACTTGGCTGCCTTTTTATTAGACACCAGTGGGAAAAAAAAGGGAAAGTATGAGTTTCTGCACTTACCTTCAATCTCTGCTTGAATGGTTGGGGATTCTTCTTCCCATTTTAGCAAGGGAGAGCAAGTTGTCATCACAAATTATCACTGATGTACTACTTCGGAAAAAATGTGTGCTTCCTGTCTTCAGCGTAGGCATCAAATCTTTAATATAAGTAGAACTGATGCCAAATACACAAGGGTTCACTTCTGCAAGCCGTTTTCTAGAGTGGCAGCGGAGAACAGCATGTAGTTAGTGCATCTAATAAACACTGGCCATTGTACAGAATATGGCTTAGTTAGATAAAAAATTAGTCATTTGGCTAACTTTAAATGAGGGTGCCAAATGTTAGGCACCCCCAAGTGAACTTATAGTCTTACATCATCAGCAGAAAACTGCACCAGCGAGCACCACGGTGCGGCTTCTTTTTTTCTTCAATTTTCCCTGGGCAGACGCATGCGCAGTAGAATGAAAAAACTGACTTTTTAATTAAAGTAATGCGAGGAGCGCTTCGTGGTGCTCTCTGGAATAACCCCGTACCGGTGCAGTTCTCTGTTGATAGGAGCACCAGCCCAGGGTTTCAGGTAAGAAGATACATTCAATTGGGGGTGCCTAACATTTGGCACTCCCAAGTGCTAAACGACTTTCCTTCTCCTTTAAGCTCATTTCATTTTCTGCTGATGTTTTGTCCTGTGGGAATAAAATATAAAATACTGTATAAAGGAGGATTATAGGCAACTAAACAAAACTTGGTGTCAGGCTTGGAGTCATCATACCACTACAGTAACAGGCTTATGTTAAGGAATGTTGTGAAATTAATAACTGAGCTGATAATATTTGCTGTATGGTAATTGTAATATTATGCATGTCACGTGATCTACATATACTGTACATCTCTTTCCTTCTTGCTCGAGGTTAGTGGTACAGGTAACAAGTAACTGAAGCTCTGAATTATTTTTGCTGATTATATTAATAATACTTGACCAGGAAGTCAGTGATAGAGCACCAACTCTATCACCGCATGTAGGGGGAATGAACTGTCCATCACCTCAGATCACTCAGTGGAACAAACAGTAAAGATAAAATATCATTGGCTCTTTCACATGAAACTTAGCTCTAATGAAGTTTGCATATCTTAAAATAAATTCATCCTCACAAAAGCAGGATGAAGGCTTCTTAGCCAGTGCATGTATGATGATACTAATAGCCAAAGTTCTTAAACAATCACAGGTTGCAGGTCCCTGTAGGTTTTCTGACATTGCATCACACAGTAGGCTGAGTATTGTAAACTTACTTATTTTACTGTATCCCTGGGTGTTTACATGCCATGTGTTGTAATCAAATGTTGTTTATGGTCCCAACATCACTGCCTACATATTCCAGGGTACATGACTACAGTGTCCCAGGGTACATTGCCATTGTTGGTGGCTGTTTGCCGCCTTCATTTCAGCATGCATTAATTGCCTTTAGCCTTTTGCCTCAATACAGCAGAATCAGTTTCAGGAGGAGATTGATTTTCCTGCCATCAGTGTTTCAGTTTAATTTCAGTGTTCTTTCTGAAATAATGAAAAATATAAATCTGAGTGAAGTAGAATTACATTGTAGAGGATACAGCTCAAATAATAAGTAGTTTCTGCTATTCTAGTCTGACAGCCCGAGGAAGAGAATCTTAGTACGCCACTGAATGTGCTCTAATAACTTTAAGCAACTGAAGCTACAGTAACACTGAGCTGATTTTCAGTCTGTGGATAAACGCAGGCCGTGAATCCACCCCTATGGTCGATTCAGCTCTGTTCTGTGCCTGCATTCAGAACCATTGTTTTGGCCCAGGTTCAGGCACATGGAGTAGATTCGGTGCCAAAATGCATTGTGGTTTAGCACTGAAATCTGCTCCTTGTGCCTGCACCCCGGACAATGCAGTGGGTCCGGGTGCAAGCACAGAACATTGCTGATTCTCAGTCTGCGTTTATCTGCAGACTGAGAATCATCCCAGTGTGAACGTAGCTTAAGGGCTCCATG
This sequence comes from Xenopus laevis, assembly GCF_017654675.1. Lineage (NCBI taxonomy): Eukaryota > Metazoa > Chordata > Amphibia > Anura > Pipidae > Xenopus > Xenopus laevis. The sequence continues at coordinate 87,994,611 of NC_054375.1, read as the reverse complement.
CCTAAAGCAGGCCAAAGACGCAAAGATAAAGTTAAACGAATCGTATGATTTGCGGATTGTGTGTGGATTGTCCCGACATTTTTCGTACCATGGTGATTGGTTGTTTGGACAGGTTAGAAGATTTCTGTTGGCTAACGATATCTCTGATAATATCAATGAGTGACTGTCACTAGTATTTTTCAGGCATAACTTTTGTACGATTGCTGTCATGGCCAGAACATAGTCTGATTTGTTCTTTTACTACTGTATTTAATCTGAATGGTTAGTTACAGGTTAGAAGATCGGGTTGTACGAAATGAGGCTGGAATCTGCACGTCTATGGCCATGACAGAAGGCTTCTGTGTTTTCATGTTCTATGAAACACATTTAATTCATTTTGTGCTGCCTTTCCGTGGTTTATAAATATTTCAAATCAGTCACATTTGCGTTCAATGGAACCTGAGACTGGCTTATACTGTAGCTTTATAAAACCCAAAGACATCTAAGAGGGTCTAATAATAATGTGGTTTACATGATAGTGTTTGTACATTCCCAAATAACAGAACCTCATGAAGGATCTGGAACGAAAAAAGTACAAATATTTTCCACAGAATTAATTATGTTTGGGCTTGACATATTTGTTCATGTTGTGCAAGGTTAAAGGGCATGTAATGGCAAAAAAAAAAAAAAATCCCATTTTTACTTTAGAATTGTTCAGTGTAAAAATAAAAACTGGGTGAATAATCTGTGCAATATAAAAAATGTTTCTAATATAGTTAGTTAGGCAAAAAATGTAATGTATAAAGGCTGGAGTGACTGGATGTATAATATACTAGCCAGAACTCTACTTCCTGTTTTTCAGCTCTCCAGGTTTACACTGACTGGTTACCCTGGATACCAGGCAGTAACCAATCCGAGACTTGAAGGGGGGCCACATGGGTCATATCTGTTGCTTTTGAATCTGAGCTGAATGCTGAGGATCAATTGCAAACTCACTGAACAGAAATGTACCATGTGGCCCCCCTTCAAGTCGTTGACTAACTCAGAGTTATAGAGCTGAAAAGCAGGAAGTAGTGTTCTGGCTATTATATTAGACATAAAGTCACTCCAGCCTTTACACATTACATTTTTGACTAACTAACTATATTAGAAACATTTTTATTTTGCACAGCCTATCTATTTACTCAGTTTTTATTTTCACACTGAATTATTCCTTTAATGAAAAAGAAACCTCCAATATACTTTAATTAAAAACCATTTTTATAAGAAACCTGACTATATGCAGTGAAATTCTCCCTTCATTTACTGCTGTGGATAGGAATTATCAGATGGTCCCTAACTGCTGTGCAGGGAAACAATCATACTTATATGAACAGCAGGGGGGGCCCACCTTACTTCCCAGCCATGCAGAACTCAAGCAGCTTTGTTTGAATCTCAAACAGAACTCAAGCAGCTGCACAGTCTTAGTCTTGCAAAGATGTTTAACAACGTTACAAGATGGTGACCCCCTGTGGCCAACTTTGAAAGCATAAATTATTTGTTTGAGGCTTATTACATAGTTACATAGTTAAACTGGGTTAAAAAAAGACAAAGTCTATCAAGTTCAACCCCTCCAAATGAAAACCCAGCATCCATACACAAACCCCTCCCTACTTTTAATTAAATTTTATATACCCATACCTATACTAACTATAGAGCTTAGTATCACAATAGCCATTGATATTATGTCTGTCCAAAAAATCATCCAAGCCACTCTTAAAGGCATTAACAGAATCACCCGGCAGTGCATTCCCCAAACTCACTGTCCTGACTGTAAAGAACCGACTACGTTGCTTCAAGTTCTTTTCTTCTAGTCTAAAGGGGTGGCCTCTGGTACGGTGATCCACTTTATGGGTAAAAAGGTCCCCTGCTATTTGTCTATAATGTCCTCTAATGTACTTTTAAAGTGTAATCATGTCCCCTCGCAAGCGCCTTTTTTCCAGAGAAAACAACCCCAACCTTGACAGTCTACCCTCATAGTTGGTTAGTCCATCCCTCTAACCAGTTTAGTTGCACGTCTCTGCACTCTCTGCAGCTCATTTATATTCCTCTTAAGGACTGGAGTCCAAAACTGCACTGCATACTCCAGATGAGGCCTTACGAGGGCCCTATAAAGAGGCATAATTATTTTTTCATCCCTTGAGTTAATGCCCTTTTTTATGCAAGACAGAACTTTATTTTCTTTAGTAGCCACAGAATGACACTGCCCAGAATTAGATAACTTATCTACAAAGACCCCCTAGATCCTTCTCATTTAAGGAAACACACTGCCATTTAGTGTATAACTTGCATTTATATTATTTTTGCCAAAGTGCATAACCTTGCATTTATCAACATTGAACCTCATTTTCCAGTTTGCTGCCCAGTTTTCCAATTTAGACAAGTCACTCTGCAAAGTGGCAGCATCCTGCATGGAACCTATAGTTCTGCACAATTTAGTATCATCTGCAAAAATAGAAACAGTACTTTTCAATGCCCACCTCCAGGTCATTAATAAACAAGTTGAAAAGCAAGGGACCTAGTACAGAGCCCTGCGGTACTCCACTAACAACACTGGTCCAATTAGAAAATGTTCCATTTACCACCACTCTTTGTAGTCTATCTTTTAGCCAGTTCTCTATCCAGGTACAAATACTATGTTTCAGGCCAACATTCCTTAATTTAACCAGTAACCTTTTGTGTGGCACTGTATCAAATGCTTTAGCAAAGTCTAAGTAAATCACATCCACTGCCATCCCAGAATCGAGGTCTCTACTTACCTTCTCATAAAAAGAAATTAAGTTAGTCTGGCAAGATCTATTATGCATAAAACCATGCTGGCACAAACTCATAGTATTATGATTTGCTATGAAGTCCAGTATCTTATCCTTTATTAACCCTTTGTGGTGCAGTAAGTTCATGTTTATATTTAGTATACAAAATACAGCATTTCTAGCCTTATTCTATTTTAGACTTTACATGCCCTTTAAGATTGCTTCATCATTTTGTCTGGCATCCTGTGTACAAGTGTTGTCCCAGTGTTTATTTTTACAGAATTGTGTGGTATGTTGTTAGACTCCGGCAGTGTAATTTTTTGGCAATTTTTTAAACCTTGATGTTAATACAGTTCCAGATATTAGCTAGTTTAAATCAGGATTATAGAAAGGATTATGGGGATTATCAAGCCAGGTGCATAATGAAGCTCTTGAGTTCATCACCTTTTAAAAAAAATTAAGGCATATTAACAAAACTATAACTGTACATTTGTAAATGCTGTGACCTATTCTTAGGGGCAGATTCACTAAAGGGCGATTTGTCGCCAGCGACCGGTTTGCACACCTCGCACCGCTTCGTCAAGCACAAATTCGCTACCACTATGCTAATACACTAATATGCGAAGTTGCGTCCTTTTGGCAAGCGTTACTTTGGCAGTGCAAGCATTTCATAGCGAAGATGCGCTACTGTTTGTCTGTGCCTAGCGAAAATTCTCTAGTGGTCTGAGGTGGTGAAGTCAACTCTGGCGAAAGAGGTAACATTCAGAAAAATCAGTACTTTACTGAATTAGTGGATTAACTACTATTCGCCTGTGTGAAAAGTCGCTTGGTGATAGAGTGCAAATGACGACGGTCCCATTCACTAGCGAATTGTCGTCTGTACCTGTTAGTGATGTCTCTGCGGATTGGATTTCTGCTGTAAAGTCGCTAGCGTTAGCCACTACCCCCTTTAGTGAATCTGCCCCTTAGAATGAAATAAATTCTAAACAAACGCCACATGTTAATACTTTTTTTAGTAGTTTTTTTAGTAGTAATTTGCTCATTAAGAATACATAATAGGACATTAAGGGGGTTATTTATTGAGTCCGAATGCCAAAAACGCCAGAAAATTTTGGGTTTTTTTACTATAAAATCAGAATTTTTAGTGAAAAAAAAACTTTTGAAAAAAAGCTTTTTGGGATTTATTCTGCCCCAAGGATGGAAAAAGTCAGAATCTGAAAATCCGGCATCTCAGACCTGCCGAGGTTGTATATAAGTCAATGGGAGAAGTCTCGAAGATATCCTTATTGCGTTGGGTTCTGAGTTTTCAAGTGGGAAATTTTTCACAATTTTTTTCGAGTTTTTTCCCACACAGGAAATTTTCGGGAAAATGTATTGATAAATAAGGGAAAGTAACCTGTGTGGATACTGCAGTAAAAACACAGAACTGTACTGCAATTATGCAGTTGTGTTACATGAATATCTGTTTATCTCAGTTGTATTAGTGTTAAATTAGTGCTATAAAAGAGAAATATATATTGAAAAGTGTAGTTAAGATGTTGCTTGTCTATCCCTTATCTCGGGGTTTGTGATACATATGTTATTTTTGCACTTAAATAATCCTTTCTAAATAAATTTCTCCACGAATAGTTATGTTTGTAAAATGCAAAATGCTAAGTCTGCTTGCTAAAGGAATGACACTGCAAGGGAGCATTAGCTGGATATTTTAATCCCACCGTAGCCAAGTTACCTTGGCATGCTTTGCCTATGCCTGCTGAGGCCAGCGTGGACAGTATTTCCGACCTAGCACTGAATGTGAGATGTTTCTATTTACATAATGATGCAAACACTGATAACTTGAGTGAATAGAATAATAAACACTTGTATATTTCTGCTTGCATTCTGGTATCTCAGCAAACCTTTACCCTTGAGTTCTCATTGCACCTTAACTTTCAGATTTCCCCTCAACCTGGGATTTACTGCGAATTCATCCAAGTAACCTCTACTTTTTCCATCTCAGGTCATTGTTTCCTTAGAAGTATAGCAAGATTGTATTAAAGTATTGGAATAGAGGGTTAATAGCAGACCTATTCAAGACTTTTTTTTTTTTAAACCGGCGGAAATTGAATTAATCAAATAGAAGCAAAGCTTGGAAATCAATAAAATGTGTATTTTCAATGCAATAAAGACCTGCATAGAAATTGAATGTACTGTGTATACTATTCTCTCAGGAAACAGTAAATTGATTTATTTTCCCTCTCAGTGTACTTTTGATAACCCTCTAAGGTAAAACAGTGTTCCAGTGTTTTACTGCCAGCACATAATAGAACAAATTACTGAATCATGGTTGGAAAGGGTCATTTGGACACCTTGTTTATTAGCCATTGGAAGCTGTTTGACCTCCCTTTGCTGCCTTGTTTTCAAGCAGCATTGTGCTCTATGAATTTTAGAGAACTGACAGGACTCTGGAATTAAATAACCTTTTTCCCCTGTGAGTTATATACATGGATATTATAGACATAGGAATTATAGAATTTTGTAACATTGAGCATGGAAACAGCTGTATGTATTTTGGTAGCTCATATTTTTCTAGCACAGTTGTACAACAGAGAATACAGAATTATTAAATAAAGAAGTTTCCCTGCTAAAGCTAAAAAGCCCCATGAAATTGTTTTCATAAATGGATGAAAGTATAGTTTACTTTTTCATAAATGCACTTTTAAAAATCATATAGGAATGAATAGAAACTGGTTGAGTTTCTTTTCTAAGGGTAGTATTTCTCTATACATGCAGTAAAAAAAGGGAGGTGTCCCTGATTAGAAGAATAGCATTCACACCCCACTTTGGTTGACCGTATGCCCACTGATCTCATGTTTCACTGACCCTTTGTTTGTGCCACCTTGTTCGTCTATTTATATAGTGAATAAAGTACCCCCTCTTGTAATATATACGGATATTATAAGTTACTGAGGAGTTTCATGACCAAATAAAAACACAAGGCATTGCATTGCTTATTGAGTGCTCGTGCCAGAGGTATTTTACTCGCCAGTCTTTCCTTTTCTTCTCTGCTCAGTAAATTTGCTCTGTCTGCTCTACAGGATTCATTACACAATTCATGTTCTAACTTACAAACCCTACTAAATTGTCTGCCTTTTATATTTCTTTTAAAATCATACATGGTAAGTTTGCATATAGTACTTTGTGGATTTACATACCATTTGCAAATGTGTTCTGTGCCTAAAAGAGTCTAACTTGCTGTGGTTGAAACATTTTTAATAGGATATTTATAATTCATGTAGGTATACTTTTTAATCTTGTTTATATTTTAAATATTAGCCATGCATGAATTACCTTGTGTCATTTTGTTTATGGATTATCTGTTGCTTTAATGAGGATGCCGAGAGATTGTAGATTTATTTGTATTTCCTCTTATGATGATATAAATTGCAGTTTGAAGCATTCTGTACTGATCTCCACATTTTTCCTTTCATAAAATAAGATGTTCAAGGGGTTGTTCACCTTTGAGATAACTTCTAGTGTGATGTAGAGCAGTGATCCCCAACCAGTAGCTCGTGAACAACATGTTGCTCTCCAACCCCTTGGATGTTGCTGTCAGGGTCCTCAAAGCTGGTGCTTATTTTTGAGTTTCAAGCTTGAAAGCAAGTTTTAATTGCATTAATACTAAGTATAGTGCCAAGTAGAGCCTCTTGCAGGCTGACAGTCCACATTGGGGCTACCAAATAGCCAATCACAGCCCTTATTTGGCACCCCAAGGGACTTTTTCATGGTTGTGTTGCTCCCGAATGTTTTTTATTCGAATGTGAATGTGAAAGGTTGGGGATCCCTGATGTAAAGAGTGGTAGTCTGCAACAATTTGCTATTGGTTTTTATTTTGCTTGATTGGCGTTATTTAGCTTTTGATTCAGCAGCTCTGAAGTTTGCAATTTCAGCAATCTGATTGCTAGGGTCAAAATGACCTTAGCAACCATGCATTGGTTTGAATATGAGACTGGAATATAAATAGGAGAGGCCTGAATACAAAGATGAATAATAAAAATTAGAAATACCAATGAATTTGTAGGCTTACAGTATTTGTTTTTAGATGGGGTCAGTGACCCCCATTTGAAAGCTGGAACGTGTCAGAAGAAGAAGGCAAATAACAAAGAAACTATAAAAAAATAAATAATGAAGACCTATTAATTAGCCATTCTGTAACATACTAAAAATTATTTTGAAGCTGAACCACTGCTTTAAAATCTACTAATTATACTAAATATTAGGGCTTGCCCTGCATCACAGATCATTTTTGGCTAACCTGTGGTATCGGCTATCAGCCCAGTTGAGTAGACTGCACCTGCTTTCACCAAATACCTTTGCTTGGATTTGTGTTACAGACTAGTCATTACATTGTTTGATAAACAGAAATATAACAACGAGGAAGCATGTTATTCTTTAGTATGTATTAGTGCAAGGTGTACCTATTGCAAAAATACATAAGCACACACATAATATGTGCAAAGTATAATTAAGATATAATGGTGTATATTTATTGGAAATGTTGCTTACAACAACTAACCTATGCAAACAAAATGGTATTGAATAAGCATGCTCACTCATAGATAAAACCATTTCTGGCTATTCTGTTGCCCCTGCTTCCCATCCTGTCCCTTGTCCTCCTGGTTTGGACCCATGCTTAACTCCTGGTATAGGGAATGCATCTGTACTCTCTTAAAATAAAAAAAATAGAGCACCTTATTTAAAAAGGGGATGTGTGAACTCCTTGCGAGCACCATAATTATACATCCTCATATATATATATATATATATATATATATATATATATATATATATGCCTCTAACCCTCTTATTGTTATTTAGTACTTCAAAATCAAAATCGTGCATAGAATTTAAAAAAGTACTCAAAAGAACCATCTTAATAACATAAATATTCTATTTATATTTCTTTCCGCTCCTGCAGTTACACCCCACTGATGTCTTTTGTTACCAAAGCTTGTTCCCTGCATTGAAGTTCTTTATGTCATTATTTAAAATGGAAAAATGGAAATATATTGGCAGTACCTTAATTCTTTCTAATAATAAAACACCTCTACTGGCTATAATTGTCAATGCGTAATGTTTATTCCGCATTGTTACTGCAGAATACATAATAGAACATATGGTATGCATTTCTGTTGTAGCGTCTGTGAGGTTTTTTTTTTTAAAGCTAGAGTGCAGTTTTTACTTGAAATATTAATTGTTAATTTTATTTGGTTTAACTTTTTATTTGCTAATTTTAATAAAATGTTGAAACGGAGAGTATCCAAACAGAGCAAATAGCAATACAATGTATGTGTTTTTTGAGGATGGTGGTGCAATCCCTTACAATATAATTTGAAAAACTGTATAATGTATGGTGCCAGTTCATGTCCATTTAGATTATGTAATAACATTAAATTAAAGGAGAACTAAAGCTTAAGTAAAGAAGTAGGCTAGAAATGTTGTACATTATGTTTTTGGCTTATGTACCAGTACAAGGCAACCACAGCCCTTTAACAGAGAAGATCTGTGTCTCTAAAGAATTCACTGCAAATGCTTTGTGCTGCTGTCAGTTACTGAGCTTAGGTACTGACTCAAAATATACAATACACATAGAATATAAATGTCACAAACCAGGCTGATAAGCAATTAGTACAGATAAATACTACATGGCAGCAAAGAAACCAGTGCAACTAGCATCATGATTTAATAATCAGCCTTGAAGCATCCACTTATATTACAGGCCAACCTTATTTTCTGCTTGGTTACTTGTGACAACCCCTAAGCTTAGCTTCTCAACAGCTGCTCAGAGCCCACTGAGCATGCGAGTGTCGCAGACACTTTCCAAGATGGTGTCCCCCTGTGACAAGTTTGAAATCCTGGATCATTGCTACTGTTGAGAAGCTGAAACGTTAGGTTGGTGCAATAAGTTAATTATATAAAATATGGTATTTTTAGCCTTAATAATTTTTACGGTTTAGTTCTCCTTTAAGATGAAATGGTGTGAACATACTCTGTCCATTCCAAAACCCTCTAAATGTTGAAACAAAGAAAAGCAGTAAGTGACACTTTGTAGGTCACCTTCAATCTCACAGGAGTCACAAAATACATTTCTTACTGACCCAAAATAATTTATTTTACGTGTTCTTTCTGGCTAAAAAGGCAGCCAACCCCAAAATACTGAATGATGAATTACTTCTTTTCATTAGGAGTGCATTCCCGAGCAACACCAGCCTGTAAGCAGATGTATTTGCCATATACTTCATGTTTCTTATTTAACTGAATAATAAACCACACACTTCTAGTGATGGGCGAATTTGCGTCGTTTCACTGAAAAATGCGCGAAATTCGCGAAACAGCCGAAAAGTTCGCGAAACAGCGCCGGCGTCTTGTTTTTGACGCCGGCGTCCGTTTTTTAGAAAAAAATTTTTGACGCCGGCGTATTTTTTCCGCGAATTTTCGCGGGCGTTTTGCGAATTTATTTGCCTGCCGCGAATCGCGCAAATTCGCCGCAAATTCACGCCTGGCGAATAAATTCGCCCATCACTACACACTTCAGGTACTAGTACAGGTATGGGATCTCATCCATAAATCTGATATCCAGGGGAAGAATGCCTTCTCCCATAGAGTCTATTTTAAACAAATAATTCTACTCTTTGCTTACTATACATGGTCAATTTTAACATGTAGATCTGGCAAATCTTGTGCTTTTTACAACATAACCACTATGTGTTAAACTGTAGTCTGTTCTCTGGGACAATTACAGTCCTGGCATATTAATACTATCAAATCCCATTGATATTTATTTTGCCATGAAATATGCAGCTTAGGGCTCCGAAACATCTCTTTTTGTCAAAACAAATTCTGCACATCCTCCAATATAGATACTGTAAATGGTATATATACACAAATCTATTTAGAGTATGCAAGAGGACTTCCTCCTTTATGTTCAGTCTGACAGACAGGTGAAGTATCCATAATTATAAATAGCTTTTGCTTTATTCTTTCCTGGTATGGGAGCAAATCAAATAGTTTAACTTAGAAGATTTTACCTTGCTTTATATTTCCCATCTGAAGGAGTTTATTGAAGATGTTACAACAGAACTCAGGTCTTGTATTTTACTGGATCCTTTGATATAGTATAAAGACTCACAATATGACTCATTACAGAAAATTCAATAACAAGAGATGACATATAAATAGGCCTTAATGGCCACAATCCTTGCAAATGGATACTTAGTTATGTTTCAGTGTTCCATATTTTCTTTTTGCCTGACATTTCCCATAATTGTAATTTTAATAATGATGTGTCTACTAGACTTAGCAGATATTTGTAACCACATGTGCCTTACGGCAGCATAAAGATAGCATTTGTGTGCCAAGAAATAATGCAGAAAGCAGGAAAAAAGCAGATGCTACAGTGCTGTTTCAAAACAACAACAGTATTTGGCTTTGTGTGACTTTATTAATAATGTATACTGTAAGTATTATACCATTATATTGCTTTCAGTGGTAATGGATTATCCAAAACAACTTTAGCTAACAAATAGGCAGTCACATAGATAATATATCCTAGTCATCACTGTCTGTCACATCACATTAGCTTTGTCCTGGTATTGTGGATAATTGTTTTACTTCAGATTACATTACATTCAGATTTTAAGGGAATCTATACCCCCAGATTGTCAACGGACGTTGCCAAAAAGAAAAACACCTCTGCTGGAGGTTTCAGGCGTTTCCCCAGAGAAGCCCCTGTGTGTCATAAGCCTTATCTATAAAATTGCCACATGCTGCAGCTGGTATGTGGAATACATTTTCAGCACAAGTCCTATTTATGTTGCTCATGTTAAGCAAAGGTGTATGTAGGTGTATATTGCCCTTTTAACTGTCCTTACTTCTTGATGCATGATCATTTTTATACAGTATATGGAGCATAAATGTTTGCTTTCTACACAAAGGTCTGTTTGGCTTGGTGATGCTTTCTGTACATGAATGCAGAACTGGCCGAAGAAATTATACAAATGAGTAAGTGTCAAGGTTACATTCTTCATCTGGAATATGGTTTTGTATTGAGTCCACTTGGGCCTGTTTATTAATAACCTGAAGGAGAGCATTGAAATAACTGTCTGAGTTTGCCACAAACCTTATATTTGCAAAACAGTTGGATTAATCCAGTATATATGATGCTTGCAACCCTGCATTGTAGGTAAAAACATAGGAAATCGTGTTTGAAAAATGTACATTGAATTTGTGTAAGTTAATGACCTTTTAACCCTTTCCCTGCCAGCCGATTTGTCCTAAATGTGAATATCTACTGCCAAGCAGTTTTTAGACATTTTGTAGTCTTTCAATTTAAGGGCCTTTCCTGGGGGGTATTTTAGTTTACCAAGGAAAACAATATATTGGTTTTTTTTTTTCAGGACAACCTAAGCTTTCAAAATATGTTAGAATTTTGGTGTAATTCCACTTCTGTAAAAAGATATACGCTTCGTAGTGTCTTATAAAAAGAAAAAATCATGTTTCACATAGTACTATCACATATTTAAGAAATATAATTTATTTTATGTAAGAGAACACAGCCGATTTGGAAAGTTCTATGTCTCCTGAACGCACCAATACCAAATATACATAGTTTTAAGGAGATTTCTCACTTGCATAGATCAAAATATCCAGGCAGTACACTACCAAATTTCCAAAGCACCGCTCCCCAAAACAGCATACTTCTGATTTCAAGGCCAAACACTCCACTAACAGTAGGTTTACCCTAAAAACCGATGCATTATTAGAGCAGATTCTGGCAAATAAAAAATGGGTAAATATATCTATGTACAGCAAACTAGCAAGTTGCAATGCTTTCCTAAAGTTATAATATTCTATAGAAATTGGTGATTTTTTTTTTAAAAATTACCTCAAAGCTTCCAATCTACAGCATCATATCTCCCACACATCATTAGGTATCAATGTAAATGTAAATATGATTCCCAGGAGTCCACTGAACAGTTTGATGCCCAATATGTATAGTTTTACCTATGCATTTGGCATATAGGAGCCCCAAAATGTAGATGCCCCAATATTTTTAGTAACTAAGAAACTGTAAGGGCCCGAAGGCTCAGTATGGAGTGCGGACCAAGGAGGAGGCAGTTCAACAAACAAAGTTCAAGGTACAAAAGGGTTTGGCAATAGAATGGTCAGAGTCCAGGCAAAGAGGTCAATCAGGGCAGAATAGGGTCAAAACGGTTAAACAGGCAAAGGTCGGTACACAGGAATCAGTATAACAATACTAGAATCACACCCAGGAATGCACAAAGCGAAACCTATATTTGGGCAATGTTGCAGTCTTCAGGCTCCTTTAAATAGGCCCACTTTGGCGACAAAATTGGACGTGATGACGTTCACGCTGGCGTCCATTCCGGACGCTGGCATCCAATCGGCTGGCGAGAAGGAGCTGCATCACAGTGCTGCTACCAGGAAGAACCATGTGGGAGGACAGGGGGCCGCCATCTTGGATCAAGGAATGGCGTCGGTGATTTGTTTCCCTTACAGAAACTCAATTTTAGATGTGGAAACTTTAGCAGTATAAAGGGATCTCTGCAACATATTAAATGGGAAAGGCGTTTGACAGGGTTAAACAGAAGGAAAATGTCTTTAAATTAATACACAACCCTTATGGTTCCTTTTGGAAGTTTTAGTGTTGAAGTTGTTAGTACAAAAACATGGATTTTAGGCAACCAAGTTAGCTGAGACAGCAGAAACTTTTGTTGGGTTCAAAGAGGCAAATAAAGTAAGCAAAATTGCTATCAAACAAGCTAAAATAGAGGTTGAAAAGGGCACTATAGCAAAGAGTAAAATGATCAAAAGATCGTTCTATTACTATTTACATATTTAAAAAAAAATAAAGCAAGAAGGGGTGGGATGCTTAGTATCAGAGGGCAGTAAATCGGTTGATGAGAGCAGATGCTGAATCATTTTTATCTGTCTACACAACTGAGAACCAAGCTAATGAAGGCTTCCTTTTGATTTTCCTCACCCATGACAGTTGATGGATGAGTGAGGAAATTCAAAAGAAACAAGAATTTGTGAAGGTAAATAAAGGTCCTGGACCATGGTATTCATCCTAGGGTACTAAAGGTGCTTAGCTCTGTTATTGCCAAACCTCTTTACTTAATCTTTCAGGATTCTTTTAGTTCTAGCATGGTGCCGAGAGATCGGTGATTTGCTAATGTGTTGCCACTGAATAAATTAAGAATATTGGCCTGGAACTTAATATTTGTTCTTGGATAGAGAACTGGCTGTAGGATAGATTACAAAGAGTGATGGAAAATGGCACACTTCCTATTTGGACTAATGGTGGTGTTAGTGAAGTACCCCATGGGTCTGTTCTTGGTCCTTTGCTTTTTAACTTTTTTATAAATGAGAGGAGCATTGAAAGTGCAGTGTATATTTTTGCTGATGATACTAAGTTGTGCAAAGTTTCATGCAGGATGCCACCAATTTGCAGAGTGATTTGACTAAACTCGAGAACTGGGCAGTAAACTAGGAATGAGGTTCAGTGTTGATAAATCGAAGGTCATGAACTTTGGTATAAATAATATAATTGCGAGTTATACACTAAATGGTAGTGTGTTGGGTCATCTGTAACGGAGGAATATTTTGAATAAGAAAATGTGTATCTCTTGGCAGTGTCATTCAGTGGCTACTAAAGCAATTGTGTAGATCAGGGCTGGAACTAGGGGTAGGCAGAAGAGACACATGCATAGGGCGCAACGCTTGGGGGTGCTAGGCATGTACCTTATCTGTTGCCTACCCCTAGTCTGACCACTGTCCCGTTACTGGCCAGTTCTGCTTCCCCCAAGTGAAAGCGTACATACGTGCATTCATTTGTGCATGCAAGGGGGTAGGGGTGACGAGGTTGGCCAGGCTACCTAGGGCAGGTGGCCACTGATGCACCAATATTGTATGAAACTAATTTTTGTACGATATTCAGTGCATGTATGGGGGGAGACAAGCCGACTAATATCAGCAAAAGACTTGGATATTGGTCAGCTCGTCGATTGGGCTGGCTGTAAAATTTGGATCAGGCACCCAAACATCGTCCACTGTTAGTGATGAATTGATGTAGAGATAGAATTCTATTGTTTCTACCTGTATATCTAACGATTCAGCTCTAACACGTCTATATTGACAAGTGGTTGCAGGAAAGATCATAATTGTTACATCTATGGCCACCTTTTTTGTGTGATACATGTGCACTGGGGTTCATTTGGAGGTGTTGAACTTGATGGAAATAGTATAAGCCATAAAGAGAACACTATCATGTGTCAAGAATCAAGAACCTGCAGATTGATTATGAATTGCTACAAACTGCTGCATGTAAGTAAAATGTGCTGACAAACAGGAGCATTAGGCAGTGATGTGGCTTAAAATGACCTTGCAGTACTGAAATGTCACCTTTCATTTGACTTTTTCTTTGCAGGCACAGGTTTAATTTGTTTAATCTGTCAAAATAATCATTGCTGGAAACATCGTTGTTCGCCAGGAAACTGATCAATTGCTTTAGACTCTGTTCGGTTTTCTTTTGGGTAAGGAAGCCACTCATGGAACACTAAAGTGAAACTAAATACAGCATTCCTTTACAGATAGGATTACCATCTTGAAGAATTACTATAATACATGTGCCTTGATCAGCAGATTTATTAGTCACAGCCAATGAAATGTATACCATTGCTTATAAAATATATGTTCAGCAATGAGAGGTTTAATTCCTAGAAAACGAAAACACAAATTACCTACCTAGTGTCTTTGAAAACGTATCTTTCATTGAGATTTAGAATTTAAATATTGAGACATCGTATTCTCTCTTAAAACCATTTGTGTTGCCATTGTGCCCTGGGAAATCACACCTTAGGATATGCACTGAGATTCTATTTAACAAGGTCATGTACAGATAGGTCTTTATATGGAAAAGATATGTATATGTTCAGTCTTCAGTAAAAGCTTACAAATGAAAAAGGAGGCATGACACCTAAAGTGTGTAGATACATTGGATTGTACATAAATATTGATTTATAGTGCAAGAAATGAACAGAGCATGTTGTAAACATTCATTTTTGAACTCCATATAAGAAAACACATTTTTAGGAAGCAATGCTGACATTCCTATTTGTGGTGCCTCTGTTCTTTATTAATGACACCAGTATTAAATGTGATGTTTACTCGTCGGTTGGTGAAATCCTAACTTATAAAAATGCATTGATGTTAAAACAGAATGGCATGTCCAGAACATGTCTCATAATGCCCTTGCAAAGCTATCGCCAAACCTTATGCTAATATCTGCAGAAAAGAGAGTGCACAAGAATCAATGAATTAATTTTTAAAAGACCACAGTATTCAGAAGAATGCAGTTTAGATATGAGCTTTTAGAAGAGTGCTCAGACATCATGCTTCATATTATTATTATTACTCAGATTAAGGCTGCTTTAAATGCTCCTATCACAGTAAAGTTGTTCCCCACAAGAGGTGCAGGTTAATAAAGTCAATGCTCCAGTTGGGGGAAACACTGTTTGGGCCAGAAAATGTTCTTAGTGAGTGCCATGTGAGTGCCAATAACGAGGAGGACTGTCTCAGCTCATGCATTTGTGTGATGTCACACCCATGCATGTAATGAGTGAGCCAGAAGACTTTAATGGAAAAGTGTGGCTCAGTGTCAATATTAGTAGTGTGAGTACATTCTAGAGAGCAGAAATGTAGCTCAAAGAAATTGTGGGAAAGCCCACACACATTTAAGGATGCAAAGTAAGAAATCCCACTCTACAGAGTTGAACGCCGTGTCAGTTAAATGTGTTGATCAGATTTTGATATGAAGGGTTTTTTTTGCATATAGAATTGAACAATAGTGAATATGATTCCTTATACTGGACAAAAATAACACATGCTTCAGGTAGGATATTCATGTACAAATAAGCTTCAAAAACTTCTGATCTGATACAATTTTGGACGTTAAGTAATTCTACTGCTGTATTAAGTTATTTTAGTCTGATATTATTTGTCTCAAATATGGTTATTTTTGACACATGGCTACATACTACCTTAAATTAGAACTGTACAATTAGTAGTTGTATGTACAATTATAATGTGCATTAACAGAAGCAACAATTGCCTATGGGATTTGCAGCTGTAAACTGAACTGTAAAGCAGATTATTTGATCAGGATTACTGATTTCAAGGGTATTTCATTTCTTTGCATTAGGAGAGATTCTGAATATCTGGTATACAAGCAATTTGGATGATAGATTTTACAAATACCAGCTTGCCAAGCCAGGAATGCTTTTTTAAATGGATTTTTTTATGAGTAAGAACAAGAAAATATTCTGTATTTTATTTTTAAATGTTTTTTAACACAAATATTTTTCTGACGTTACTATCCATGCATGCCCAGTGTATATAAGTATGTGTGTGCATATACAGTACATAAAATGTAGATTAAAGGTCTTATATTTTGTTTACTAGCAATGCAGGCAGAGAAAAATCGATGTGCTATCATCTGCTGAGTCAGCCTGTGAACACACATGAATTGGGGTTTTGTCGCAATAATGTGAAAGTATAAATTTCCATTCTGTGGCTGAAACTTTCTCTTCCCATTATCATAAATATGCTACCTCTGAGTTCCACTACCTGTTTAAAAGCCCCCAGCCTTTGTACTTGTGCTGTTATATGGTCATGAAACACCTCAGTGACTTATAATATCCTTATATTATACAAATAGGGGTTCATTATTCACTGTATAAAACTTTTAAATTTATTATAGAGATACTGACACCAGAAATTAAACTCTTTTTTTTACATCTATCATAATATTGCCTATGATCGCTACTTATACCTTTGAAGTATTTGCCCAATGTTTTTACTTTACCTGTCTGATGCCCCATGTTCCTATATGAGGGGGCTGCCATATTTGTGCAGCCGGAGTCCATTAGCATTAGAAACGTTAGCCGACAGGCTGAGATGGGACAGTCAGGTTGGCAAAACAGTCAGGTTTAGATAGTTCAACTAACAATAACTGACAAAAACAGACCTCTCAGCAACATGACCTATAGGTAACTTTAATGTACATTCATATTTTACGAAGTAGTTTTTTAGTGTCAGTATCACTTTAAACTAGAATTCCTTCTCCATGTTTTCTGTAAATCTCAAGCATATCCCAAAAAGTTGTCCTTTTTTTAAAAAAATTTTTACTGTGACATAAAGCCCTATGTTTCTTGGACTTCATTGAATGGAGGAGCAAGTATTATAATGAAATCTTGCTTAGCAGATAAAGGGCTGTGTGATTGGCAGCTAAGTGGAAAACACTTAAGACAACAGCAATAAGCAGGCCTGTGTCCCTAGCACTTTGTAACTACTTGTGAAATAACAGTATGGTTCACTAAATGCTTTTCTGCTTCAAGGACTGCTCAGTGTACCAATGCCAGTTCTGCAGCGCTCTAAAATCATTAAATATTGAAGCTGCAAAATTCAAATGAATAAGGAAAGAACCTGTTATCAGCAACTCTAGTTTTTTGTTTTTTTTTAACTTGGAGAAGATATGTGAATGAAGAAAGCCAGCAAGGTCTGAATAAGTGGTGACTGACTGATGAAACACAAGCCAGACAGGCTAATACAGAGAGTAATGTAGCGGAAATCTTAATCTGGTAAAAGTACATAACTTCTTGGCTCGGCAGTACAGCTTGTATAGCTATTCAGTGGAATAACATTTACCATTCACCTGACTATCATAATGACATCTGAATGTCCAGATTTGTACGTCTCACTCGTGTACATGAGAACTGATGAAACTTAAATGAAAGTGTATTCTAAGAGGCACATTTATCAAGGGTCGAAATTCAAATTCATGTGCGTTTTTTTTAAACTCCCTTAAATTTGAATATATTATATTGAATATATTCGAAATTTGACTGGGGGGTTATTTGATTAAAAAATAATTGAATTACTAAAATTTGGACAAATCCAAAAACCCAAAAACTCGAATCTAAATTGATTTGAATTCAACCAACTTGATTCAAGTTTTTTCTCCGAAAAAAACTTGAATGTCCGGAAGGATGCAAACATCTCCAAATTGGTCACTTGACCTCTCCCATTGACTTATCCAGTAATTCGGCAGGTTTTAGGTGGTGAATGGTCGAGTTTGAATTCTTAAAGGGCCAGAGTTTGATATATCTTAAAAATTCAAATTAGAATTTTTTAAAAAAACTCGAATCGAGTTTGGATAATTCCCTAGTCGAATCTGACCGTTTTGACCATAAAAAATTCAAAAATTTGAGTTAAAATTTTCAATTCGACCCATAATAAATCTGCCCCTACATTGAGAGCTCCAGTGCTAGCTGACTGACTCATTTGAAACTATTTTTGATAATAATAAGGAAGTGTAACCCTAATTTGGTTACTGTCTCTTTTAATAGCAATTAACCCTTGGCAATCCAGGGCCCCGAGTCCCTTTTGCGTATGAAAAGGACTGGGAACTGAGATTTACAGCGCAGTGCCTCCACGTATGGAACACTGAATAGCACACTGAATAGCACACTGAATAGCGCACTGAATAGCACACTGAATAGCACACTGAATAGCACACTTCAGGGGGGTTCCACTAGGAAAAA
Source organism: Xenopus laevis (assembly GCF_017654675.1). NCBI lineage: Eukaryota > Metazoa > Chordata > Amphibia > Anura > Pipidae > Xenopus > Xenopus laevis. The sequence goes on along the minus strand of NC_054375.1, from coordinate 87,976,178 downwards.
TAAAACCCACAGTTTGTAAATGAAACAAATATAAACTTTATATAAAACAATAGTGAAAGAACTTGGGCAATCTAATACACAATGCACTCCTTCACTGGGGACATGTGGGACCTACCTAACTCACTATTAGGTACCTGTATGTTTCTCCAACACAGTCCTTTTTATTATCAAAGTCCCAATCCTCTGCAAGGGTTTAATAACCACACAGTTCAGTTCAATGGGATGTCCTTTCCCCAAAGCTCTTATACCCCAGGTAGCGCTACCTTTCCCAAAAGTACCTCTCCCTTTGGAACTTAGCAGCCGCTCTCACTTAGCACAAGACCTGTCCTCAAATTGGGGCCCCACACTTGTATCCTTGCCAGTATCCTCCCTTGTGTGGCTCCCTGACTGGGTTGCTCTCAGAGGCAGTCACACTGGAGATTACAGGCAGCTCTGCAGCAGGATCAATCTCATCAGTGGCACCTTTCTCCTCCTGAGTCTCTAGCAGCTTGGCATGGAAAGGATGGGCTCTCTCTGTACTTCTCGAGATACAGCAGCTTCTCTACACTGGACAGTCTTACACAAACTGGTTCTGGTTGGATGTTGCAGCATTCAACCCATGTTAAAGTGTTAAAGGAGAATTCAACCTGTGGGGGGGAAAAACCTGTACCCCCACCCCAGGTAGACCCCCTCCCTCCTCCCCCCAGGCTAACTACCCCCCCCCCCCGGGGAAATCGCCCATACTCCATACTTACCCCTCGCCGCAGATTCTTCCATCGGAGTTCCACACATCCATCTTCCGCGTCCTCTGTAAGCTGACTGGGAGATTGGAATTTCTGCGCATGTGCAGTTGGAGCAGTTTGCCGGTTTCCGACAACTGCACATGTGCAGAATTACGCGGATATTGCTGATCTCTCAGTCAGCTTACCAAGGAGCCGGAAGATGGATACGTGCAACTCCGCTGGAAGAATCTGTGGCGAGGGGTAAGTATGGAGCATTTCCCATGGGGGGGTAGTTAGCCTGGAAGGAGGGGGGTCTACCTGGGGTGGGGGGTTCGGGGGTTTTCCCCCACAGGTTGAATTCTCCTTTAAGCTCTGTTGGAGACCCTGTACAAATAGCTCTAAAGTCAGGCACTCCCTCTCTCCCAAGGATGCACTGGGGTGCCCAGCCAATCGGATGGCTCTCCAGTCTGTAACCGGGCTGGATGATGTCACAGACAGAAAAACAGGGGAAAGATTTCTCTGATCTTCTACAGAAGATTATAATTCATACTACTTTGCAGTGATTTTGCCAGTTTTCTATTCTTATATTTGGAAGCAGTCCCTTTGTGCAAGTATGTGATTTAGGGAGGGATATCAGGATAAGAGTTCTACTAGCAAGGACTAAGAACAATCTTTATGTTGTTTTGATTTGCATTGATACCAGAATACATTCTATAATTCTATAATTCTAATTCTATAATCTTAAACATAATTTTGGGAAGATGAGAATTCAATGGGACCACTAGACCTGCACTGCTAAAAGTGTGTTGTATAATGTATAATTCGTAGCCTAATTATTTGTTGACTTTTTGTTTAGTTCTTTAAAATACTTGCAGCAAATTCAATCCAGGGGTCTTGGAGCTTTTCCATACCTCTACTTGGTGGTACTGAGCAGAGCCAATTACAGCCACCACCACCACAATGTAGCCCTGGAAATGATGGCAGCTTCTAGTAGGTTAGACTACAATTTTTATCAAATAATTCATATCTTTTAAAATTATTTTCTTTTTCTCTGTAAAATAAAACTTACCATGGGCTTGATCAAGATATAATGAATGCATATTAGTGGCAAATAAACCTGTTGGGGTTATTTACATTTAAATGATATATACCTGAATTAAAGTATGTTGATCTAAATTAGGGAAAGACCCCTTATCCTAAAAACTCCACATCTCGAGCATTCTCAAATGGGCCACCGATATGTCTGCTTTCATTATATATATATATATACATATATATATATATATATATATATATATATATATATATATATTTAATTTAAGTCCTGTGAGTGCGTTTTTTTGATGCGCATATATATATTTATATATAGCTTCTATAGTTACACCTCTGTATGTATCAAGTGCCTTGAACTGCATCATAAACTTTAACTTCTGTTTTTTTGCAGGGGAGCGTTTTCTGAAGTAGTTTTAGCTGAAGAGAAGGCAACCGGTAAACTTTTTGCTGTGAAGTGCATTCCAAAGAAAGCCCTAAAAGGGAAGGAAAGCAGCATAGAGAATGAAATTGCTGTTCTAAGGAAGTAAGTCTTTAAATACTTTTACATATTATAATGCATAATATTTTTTCTTTTCTTTAAAGCTGTTTGCTCGTCAATATTTTCTGAATTTGGGTTAAAACAAATTTGCCAGTTAAAATTGTGCCAATAGCTCCATCCTTGATGTATAAATAAACGCCACAGCTTCCATTTCCCTTAGTTTTTAATATTGAAATGCTTCTGATATAAATCCTCAGGCGCAACTCAAGCCATTTAAACCATAATACAAGCATCTTGGACTAGTCCACACATTCTCCGCACTAACATGCTCCTTCTTTTTACAGGACTATTATACATACATACATACACATATATATATATATATATATATATATATATATATATATATATATATATATATATATATATATACCAATGTTTTATACACCAGCACTCCCTTTGATGTAAAACAAATAATCTTTTATTGCATCATTATCCAACATTTCGGTCCCTGTTGGGACCTTTTTCAAGGATGATACAAATAGTCCATGGGGCACATGGACTATTTTGGCGTTGCCTCCTAGTGTTGTGACTCCACAGTGTATGGTTTCTGTTGTGTGCATCTGGACAGTTGGATAACTTTTGCTGTAAATTATTAAGGTGTATTTAACTGGTATCAATCAGTACCTTTTTCTAATTATCATTAGTGGTAAATACCTTACTGATTCCTTCTGGAACTAATCATTACACACAGGGAAAGGAGTGGGAGGGAGGAAATAGGGGCACATGGACAGGAGAGAGAGGAAATAGGGGCACACAGGGAAAGGAAGGAAGTGGTTGCACACAGGGCACCAGACACAAAGGAAGAGTGGGACTGGGCCAATCAGGTTGGGAGGGCTGTGCCTATTAGAGTAGGGGGTGGGCTAGGACTATGGAGATTGAGGTGGGTTGGGCATATCAGGGTTGGGAAGAGAACGGACTGAGTCTATCAGGGTTGGGCTGCGCCTATGGAAATTGAAGGGGGCTGGGCCTATCAGAATTGGGGGCCTGCTGGGCAGCTTTATGTGCTGGGGGAATTCTTATCCGTGCTGCTCCATGGCACAGGCCAAATCGGTCCAATCGGCCTAAGGCCTGGCCCTGTTTGTGTGGCATAAACTTAGATTTGGGTAGACAGGTGTTTCTGACTTTATTATAACGTGAGGATTACATTAGATGAATTTGTATTAATCAGTTCTGTAAATGTCTCAAGTTCATTTCTGTAAGGAGGGTGTTATCAGAATTTTCTTAATTAATGGAACATTTAACTTCAAGATACAGGTCTGAATTTCTTGCTGCCATAGAAACTAACAAACGATAAGGGAATTTAAAACATACGTTTGTAATTAGTATCTTTGAGCCCTCTAAAAATACAGACAATTGGCAAAGAGCAACTAAAACACTTAAGTGGAGCAATAAAAGCTTTCCCTTTTCACTGCTATATGTTCTCCTAGTAATGTTCATGCATTTCTGTATGTACGACAACAGACATATTGTTGATCCCTAGCTTAGCCACTGCTTCACTCACATTGCTCATATGCTAGGAAAGAATAATTCAGCTCAACAGCAGCAGTGATTAAGATTGCAAATATTGAACCCCTTAAATTTCATAGATCGTACAGTCTGTGTTCTGCAGTACTTTTGGAGTGGTTGAAGGTAAACTTGTGGTTTGTAACTTTATACCACATAAAATACAATAAATGTGCTTTCTTTTTTGGGGGTCCTTACATGTCATACAATTCTGTGCATGCTGGGCATCAAACTGAACCGCTGATATTCATATTTATGATATGCTTTCTTGGTACATAATGACATGGTAGATAAAAAGCTGTCAAATACAAGCATTGAGATGATTTTTTTAATTATTTTATCAAAACAGCTAAAAAAAAAGCTTTGCTGGCTGCCGCTTAATAGTTTGGAGAAAAAAGAGACATATTTACCCATTTTAAATTTGGCACTGTGTGTACTTTGCAATAATATATGGTTTCCTGGGGATAACACATTTCTTGTGGCTTTATCCCAAAAAAATGCAGTAGCCGATGTCTCAACATGACTGATACATTGGTGAGCCTATGCATACTGGGCATCAAACTGTTTATTGGACCACTGGAATTCATATTGACAAGGGTGCCCAAACTTTTCCTTTCAACTGTAAAAATAACATAGATATATAATCCTATTTGTTACTTACTATAGAAGTAGAATAAAATAAGCTCAATCTATATAGTTAACTATATGTACCGAGAGCTCTCTCCTTTTCAGCACTAACCACTCCTCCATTCACTGCTGTAATTCTAGTGGCATTACATATTTCAGTTAGTTACGGGGGGCTTGGAAAAAGAAGGGGACCCACTAGAAACCAACAGCTCCCTATTTCTCTCTGCCCCTCATCCCCCCAACCTTCAAGATTGCTCACACTGGTACACAGGGGGAGAGGTTCAGGGGTAGTCTGTGGGTCTGGCTGTTTAGGGCTCCTCAGGTGTAGGTGGTGGAGGCTTTAAAGATGTGGGTGGCTTGGAGGACATTTTAGCCATAGTTAAGACTTTACCAAATTACATATATATATAGAGTGTTTAAGGTAACTCTTTCTATTTTAATTATAAATATAATTATCATCCTATATTTTTGTAATGATAAAACATCCACTTTAGTTGTACTTTATTATTTATTAATCTCAGTTGGACCTCACTGGGCTGAGGCACTGTACTGTTTTGTACCAGGGTTTTTAATTCCCTTCCGCTATAAAAATCGACATTTCCCATGTCTTCCTGAATGCCAGTAGAAACAATACTTGGAGTGTTATTTGACCAAAGAATAAGATTTCAATTAGACCCTGTTTCAGGACCTTGGCCACAGGGAAAATTGCCCATAGGAAACTCCACCCCCACTATTTTTTCCCTATGTTGTGTTTTCACAAAGCAGTTTTCATAAGACACGAGGAAAAATATTTGTCTGTGACCTTGAGTTGATAAGGGAGTGCTAACTTTCCACTCCTCCCTGTGTATCCCCAACTTCATTTTGAATTTCTAGCTTAAAAATATTTGCAAGATTTTAAAACTAGTAAAACCTACATGCTGGGTGTATGAAACAAGTCTACAAAATAAAGTGGAATAGGAAAGGTATTTGATCAAAGGTAAGTTAAAGTCTAAAATAAGAATATGATGATAAATGCTGTATTATGTATGTATTATTGGACCAGCCAAGAAGTTTAGCACACCTAAAACAAAAATGATCCTTGCCTTTAAAATTGTAAATCGGCACCCTGTCTCCTAATCTTGCTAAAGGACCAGGGAATCCCAGTTTAATGGTAGGGGTGTCAGTACGTTAGGTAAAACGGAGTGAATTCAGACGCTAAGAAAAAAACAGTAACTTGGTTCCCCGCCACTAACTTGCCAGAATTAGATTCAAGCTTGTGTTTTTGGATATTACTCTGCTGCACATGTGTGAGTCTAAGCCTGCCCTGTGAAAGGTAAGATAATGGTAAAGGGCTTCTTCTTGCCCCAGGCTAGTGTTTGTTTTTTCTAAAAGGGGAATCAGCCCAGGGAAAAATGTAATGATTGCATTCTCTAGGGGGGTTTCTGACATACTGGCATACCCCCCCCCCCAGTGAATAACGCTTTCCTTTTTGAGTCATTATTTGTTTATCAGTGCTGCTCAGTGTGCTCTGGGCTGTTAAGAAGCTAAGCTTTAGGGGTCCTCGGAAATCATCAAAGCATCTGTCATAGAAGCTGATGCTACAGGGCTGATTATCAATCAGTTTGTATGTAGAAAGTATGGATGCACCAAGTCCAGTATTCAGTTCAGGCTTTGGCCAGGATTTCAGCTGGATTCGACTGAATCTGAATCATTATTTTGCTCTTATGTGTTTGTATTTTTATTGTCAGTGTATATATTTTACAGCATATACTGTGTATTGTCAGTTGGTCCCTAATCATTGATCATTGAGAGCAGCCAAGAGCATGTGCTGGGAATAAGCAGAAAGGAAAATGGGAGCTACTGGAAGCAGCTTCTGAGTAGGGATACACCAAACCCTTCTTTTCAAATCCTCGAATCTTTGGGTAAGGATCCGAGCGGGATTCAAGTCTGAACCCTCACGCTGGGTGGAGATTGCTGACACACGATCTGAGTGGCAAATGTTTTCTATTATATAGGGTTTAGATTCAATCTGGATGAATCCTGCTACAAAAAAGGTTCAGATTTGACAAATCCCTAACCAGATTCAGTGTACCCCTACTTCTGAGGCAAAGCTCTTCACTGCTGTTAAAAACACACAGGGTCACTGTAGATTTCATCCAGCTCCCAACAATGGGAGTTTAGTTAAGTCACCCACAGCAGAATATTGGTGTACAAATGGTTGTGATTTCATTTCTGATCCATTGTTTGTTTTATTTAGACATCATGCTTTGCTTTCTTTTACTTACTTTTTACTTCCCTAAAAGTGTAAGCGGAATTGAAAATCTCAGTGCAACATTTGGTTTGTTTTCCTTTTGCACAAAGAAGTTTGACCAAATTGCTAAGACATTGTTTAAAGTATGCCTGAGAGTATCTGCAATTTTTGAAAAATTGCTTTGTGGTTTCTCAGTGGTTTCTGATCTGAAGGTCAGGGCTAGACAGACCTACCCTAAGATGTGATATATTTATTTTCTCTATTGGGTGCAAGAATTTAAGCTCCTGCGGTACTCTTTGGTTGGAGACTGTTCTGCTCTTGCCAGCAACTTGCACCTTCCTACTGTAGAGAAAAAAAAGAGAGGTGATCTGATGAAAATATTTAAATCTATCCTTGGAATTAAAGGGCAGACATTTAAACAGCATTCAGGAGAATTTAATTTTTACAGAGAAGAGGGATGGTTAGAACTAGAGGACACAATCTAAAGTTGAAGGTAGGAAAATGCTAATTAGTAATGATAATTTGCAAGGATATACACATTCATCAGATTTTAATTCACTAGGCATGTATCATTTCACACAATTTAGATGATAAAGGGTTTTGTTGCTTTACAGCTGACAAGGGGGAATTACTAAAACTCAAAATTTTCTGGTCTGGCTTTTTGGGGCAAAAACTAGAATTTTCGTGTAAATTTGTTTTAATCTTTTGAGATTTATTATATCCTGAAGCTGCAAAAAGCCGAAAAAGCTGGTGTATCTGTGCAGCAGCTATACATAATGACTCACCTAAAAAGACACAATAAACAAACAGATACATTCTTAGAACTCATAAATAGTTTACCAGTGAAATCCATGAAATTCCTTGTGTAAATGAACCCTCATGCTTCCTCCTTTGGGAGATCACATGGAAGGTGGCCCAATACTGTGTCAATGGCAGCTGTTTAACATTTGCTTTGTTTGTTAAGTAGATCAAGTTTTTAAGGTAAGTATTCGATTTTTACCGGTGAAAAATGGAGCTGCACAATCAATTCCTACACAGGTTGCTTTTATAATGCCATAATACTGATGCAGTGCTGTTATTAAAAATAAAACCTCATTCTCAGCCTGAAAACTATAGGCCGGTTAGCTTGACATCCGTGGTAGGAAAGCTTTTGAAGTGGATATTAAAGGCTTAGATACTGGAATATATGTTTAATATGGTTTTACACGTAACAAGTAATTGCCAGACTAATATAATTGCCTTCTGTAAGGAGGAAAGCAGAAACCTAGATATTGGGATGTGTGACTTGCTTACGTTTTAATAAAGCGTTTGATATAGTACCACACAGAAGGATTCGGATTAAATGTAAAAAAATTAAAGGTGTTTGGTGTTGATTAATGCAAGGTTATACACTTGGGAAAAGGAAAAAAAGTAATATAAATGCTAGTTATACCCTTAATGGAAGTGGGTTGGAGGTCTCCTTAATCCAGAAGAATTTGGGGATTTTTGTGGACAACAGGTTGTGTAAGTCTAGACTGTGTTGGTTAGTGTTTTCTAAAGCTAATTAAGTTATGTCTTGAATTAAAAAAAAGGGCATTGACTCGAAGATTAAAAACATAATTTTGCTCTTTAAAATGTAAATATTGTCCTGGACTGGTATTAAATCTGTTTTTTAAATGACAGGACTTTTAAACAATGTAGTACTTCCGGTATTTCAAATTGGTAATGTTGGGAGTTGTGCACATAGGTGAGGGCATAAGGCTGGCTGCCAGGAACAGCATGACTTAGTGACTCATGTCAGACTCCTGCCAGTGTTTACATATTCCATTCTAACCCGTTGGGAATGGTGTAAGCAGAAGTTAGGTTCCTTCCAATTAAAGGAAAACTATACCCCCCAAACAATGTAGGTCTCTACAAAAAGATATTGCCTAAAACAGCTCATATTTAAAATCCTGCTTCATGTAAATAAACCATTTTCATAATAATATACTTTTCTAGTAGTATGTGCCATTGGGTAATCATAAATAGAAAATTGCCATTTTAAAAAATAAGGGCCGCCCCCTGGGATCGTAGGATTCACTGTACTCACAAACATACCAACAAACCATACATGTTAGGTCACATGAGCCAATTAACAGACAGAGTTGTGACTTTTGCTTCCACACTTCTTCCTGTTACAGTTAGAGTTGTAGTATTTCTGGTCAGGTAATCTCTGAGACAGCACAGAGACCATCACAAAATGGTGGCTCAAGGCAAGAGATGTAAAAGGGCAATATTTACTTAAATATCTATTCCAGTTTGGTAAGATTCTTTAATATGCCACTTAATATGATATGAACTATCTGTTGCTTAAGTGTTCATTTTGGGGGTATAGTTATCCTTTAAGTTATTCATTTGAGCAGAGGTGCAGAGATGTCTAGGGACTTAAGTGATAATTGTATTACTTCCTACCACAATGTGCTCATAGGTATGGTTCTCCAGTTAAAAGGACATCTGAGATACACCTATTCTCCTTTATTTGTCTCCTGTACCCCACCACACATTAACTTTCCATGTGTGCTCATGAGGCATAGTAATTATGAGTTCTGAGATATATAATTTTTAAATACATTTTAGCAATACATCGCCTGTGTACCTAGTACAAAAGGCAATAAAATGACTTGACTTGGCTTAAACTTGTCATAATGTAATTGTAATAATTAAAATTTGGGGAGAAAAGTCAGTAAAAGAGAACTTTCTGAATAGCTTAAATAATAATTTATACATGGGAAATGTAAAGCCCTAAATGCTTATTGTAGAAGGTTGTAACTGTTTGGTTTGGTCTGAAGCTTAATGAAAATCTTTAGGTCTCAATTCTTGTGTGGTGAATTCTAAGCACAGCTCCTTATCCAGCTGACACTTTTCTTCCTGCTGTACCTGCACTTTACATGCCTGTTAAAAACCAATTTCAGGCAGGCTCAGATGCTTTTTAGTGACTAGTTGACAGCTCACTTAATGTTACCAAATAACGCAGTGCCTTATTAAGCCTGACCTTTCGTGACCAGTCTCTGATTACATTGCTCATTTATAATCACCAGTTGCATTCATTTGCTACTGTAATCCAGTGACCTTGACATCTCAGCGTAAGGGTATCTAAACCTTATTATACCAACAATTATTTGTTTCTGAAATCACTGTTGGAATATTCTTGCATGGCATGACATCTCTCTGTTATTTTATGAAAACAGTTTATTGCAGACATAGGTCAATATAATAACATTCTTACCATGCATAATATATTCAGTGAATGTAAAATACAAGTCTTGTAAATATATAAATCCATTTTTAGTACAACTATTAACATAAAGTCAAGACATGAATGGTAGCAGTGCAATTAACAGTCATGAAATGTGTGTACACTGGGGACCTAAATGAAACAGTTTACAGTAAATGTTGCTCTTTCATAGGTGTTCTGTGATTTTATATATAATGCCATCAGAAGCCATCGAAAAATATACAGTACCATCTTCTATTTACAATCCTCTTAAGATCCAGTAACCATAGATCCTATACCATCTATAATAAATTGTAATTCAGTGTGTAAGAACAAATGGCTCGTTAATTGCTTAACAAATAACCAAAATTGGCCCAAAATCCCAAATCCGTATTGTTCCCCCTCCAAAATATTTCAGGATCTCTTCAACCTCCCATACACAATAATGTCTCCATGTCTATACTTCCTGATGTCACCAATGGGGTGTTTCATGTGGTTGGCCTCCTCATAGAGGATTGACCGTCATTCGAAAGCAATGTTTTGTTTCACACATTTGAACAAAACGTTATCAATCCTCCAACATTTCCATGTATCCACAATATTTTAAAACAATATGAAACAGAAATAAATACTCAAATCCCAAAAATACATTAAAAACAACCTAAGATTAAAATTTATATTAAGACCCTGGGGGCACAGAGTTTTAACCTATGTATCCACAAACTTATGGTTTATGGATCACTAGATCTCCCCCCCCAGTGTGGTTTAACTATATCAATTTCAAACCACCATAAACCTAATGGACACTTGTGTTTCTCAAGGAAATGTTTAGATACTGTTTTTCATATACCTTAATTATGTTATTGACATGCTCCCCTATTCTTTCTTTTAGCCGTTTAATAGTTTTACCTATATGCTGGAGACAGTGGTGGATTAATAAGATTTAAGGCCCCTAGGCTACACTTTCCACAGCCTTCCCCCCTTCTAGGCTAAAGGGGTGGATTAATGCACAGTCAGTGAGTGACTCACTCTCTGGGGCAAATTCACTAAGAATCGAAGTTGCCGCACTTCGCCAGGCGAATTTTCGCCAGCGCTCCGCAAATTCACTAAAATGCGAAGTTGCGCACAGGGGTAGCGTAAGTTTGCGAAGTTGCGCTAGCGTTGATTCGATATATAAAGCGAAGTTGCGTTAGCGAAGGCTAATTTGCATACGGCGCGAAATTCAAATTTCAATGGAGGAACACGTATCTGCACTACAAATGCCTAGAAAACCTTCAAATCTGCCAATAAAATTTTTATTTTGCCCTACACATGTGCCCACTGTCTAGGTAAGTTGCCATGAGTCAGGAAAAGTAGGGGGGAGGAAGGGGAGCCCCAAAAAAATTTCGATCTTTTTCAGCCTATCAGCCATCATGTAGAAAACACGCCAGCGTTTTTTGGGACTTAGAAAAAATTTAGACTTTTTTTTTTAAACAATCCCTATCTACTCTATTGCACTTCGCCAGGTCTGAGGTGGCGAAGGAAGTCTAGCATAAAAGGTAGCGTTCGCTACACTGCGCAAGTTAGTGAATTTGCGTAGTTTCGTCGCTAGCGAAAATTCGCCTGGCGTAAGGTTGCGAAGTAACACTAGCGAAACTACGCCAGCGTTCGTTAGTGAATTTGCGCAGTAGCGAAAATGCCAAACGTTAGCGAAAAAACGCTAGCGTTCGGCGCTTCGCGCCTTAGTGAATTTGCCCCTCTGTCTTTATTTTTATTTAAGTCTGGTGGTCAGGGTCACAGCCTCATGGATGCACCTGGCGGTCCGATCGGATGCACTGTACCTGCTGGGAGAAGATTAGGCAGCAAGACAAGATACGCGCGTGGCATTCTTTAAGCTGCGACGGGTTTGGTGCTCTTGAAAGATCTCAATGTAGCCCAACTAGAAATTCATGCAAATGAAGGACCTTAACTCTACGCCTATAAATCCTGCAAACACATGCTGCCCCCTTTTTTCATGTATAGCTTCCCGTAACTTCCAGAGCTGTCTACGCCACCCAATTTTTTCAGGAATCGGATTTTCCGCTCTGTTCCCTGGACTCTCGTCACCCTTATGTATTGTCCCTATCTTGGAAGATTCCAAAAGATTTGTTGGCAAAAATTAGGTGTGTGCATGCAGAGAAGGAAGCAAAGTGCTAATGCGCAGCGCGGATTCGGTGGCTTCAGGAGAGTTTCTGCTTACATGTGACGTAACTTCCTGTGATGTAACAAACCCTGGAAATTTTTTGGCGGTGAGCTGCATTGAAATTACTAGCACAGACATTATATGAAGTTGACAGTTATGAACTTCCCATATGTGAGTAATTTAATTGCTTCTAATGTTTGCTCCTTTTGAATATGATGAAAAATCATGGTTAAAAAACAAATATTTGCATACCTTATATAAATGCATTCTATAGTCCTTTAAAGGGGTGATTAACTTTTAGTATGTTATAGAATTCTAAAAATCTTTTCAATTGCCCTTTCTTTTTTTATAGTTTTTGAATGTGTACCTTCTTCTAACGCTCTCCAGCTTCCCAAGGGGGGTCATAGACTCCATCTAAAACAAATGCTCTCTATTGTAATTGGTACTTTTGATTAGTAATCTTTCTATTCAGGCCCTCTCCAGTCTCTCATTCAAATCAGTGCATGGTTGGGCCCTACCAAACAAATCACAAAGGATAAAACATTAACTGGGTTAACTTGGTCAACTAGGTCAACTAGGTCACCAGGTATGTCCATGTACTATATGTTATGAATCAAAATTGCTTTATATTTACTTAACACTCTAGAATCATGTGATAGACATTAGGGTTGGGTTGTCGGAAAGTCTGCCAATCAGACCACACTTTGTCAAATTTTGAGTATCTGTGTTAGTTTCTGGCTGCCATAGACTCCATGGTTGCTCTAGAGTCAATTGCGGTTAATATTTGCTGAAAGTCCATCAGGACAGTAGTTTTTAGCAATCATAAGTGTTGTTGCATTAAAAATGCAGAACAGTAGTTTCTTCTCATATCTCGTGACTGTTTCTGGTAGGTTTAGTAACAAAGCTGCGTCTGGTGTGTGTGGGACATCATATTTTAGGTCAGCATTTACCAGAGTGAAAACTTTTTTCCATAGTTCCGCAACTGTGGGACAACACCACCACAAGTGTAATAATGTTCCTTGATGTCCGCATCCCCTCCAGCACATAGAAGAGTATGTCCCTGTTATTTTGTTTAGCTTTATTGGCGTGAGGTGACATCTGTATAGCAGTTTTTTGTATGCTTCTATATTGTTGGTGCATCTAGAAGCACCAAAGAGTGTTCGTTGAATCTCTTGCCATTTTTCAGGGGGTATCTCTATATTCAGGTCCTGTTCCCATTTAATCATATGTGGATGTTTATGGTCTGGTGGTAGTGTAAGTAGAAACGTGTAACAGTCTGATAGGACTCCTCTGGCTTGACCGCCTGTTTTGCTTAAATATTCAATCCTGGTTTTTTGACGTAAGGTTTTGTAGCTTGATGAGACCTTGCTTAGAAAGTGTGTGAGTCTGAGGTAAGTGTAATAGTCTTTCCCATGAAGTTGGTATTTTTCTTGTAGCTCTGTGAATTGTTTGTAGATATTTATCAGATACAAATCAGAAATTTCGGTAATTCCTCCTTGTATCCAATCTTGTAAATCCAGATCCAGCACCAAATATTTCACATTTAGCAGTGTTATGATTGGTGAAGGAAATTTTCCCATTTTTCCATTTTTGTTTAGAGAGTCCCACTGGGAAATCATGAATTTGGTTGTGGGTAGTAAGTTTACATTTTTTGGTCTGTTCTTGGACGGCAATCACAAGAATTGAGAAATGGTTATGTTGGGGAGGGTACAGTTCTCAATGTCTAACCAATTTTTATAGTCTGGGGGACTTTGCATTCTCACCCCGTCTCCATGAGAGAGGCTTTGTAATATTGTGTTAGATTGGGCAATCCTAGTCGAGGGCTTTTGTAACACTTTAGCTGAGATTCGTGGCCTCTTACCCCCCCAGATAAACATATTCAATTGTGACTAAAAGTGAATTTATAGGTGAACAAACCCCTTTAACTTAGCTTGGTCTTTGTTGACCTTGGTTATAGAATACATGTATTTTGCTCAATGAGATGTTGCCAGAATTGTTTCTAGTTTAAAGAAGTTGTAAAGTTCTTGTGTTGATACATCCTATGCTGTATATGATAAGGCACACACAAAATATTAATTGCTAAACATACATTAAGGGTAAGGCCAGACGAGGAGATTAGGGGAGATTTTGTCACCTGGCGACTTATCGCCACGTCTTTTGCGCGACTATCTCCCCGAACTGCCTCAGCGTCTTTTTCCCATAGGCTACAGCGCAAAATCGCCTGCGCTAATGCACACGTGGTGATGCGTTTTCACTGAGGCAATTTTGGGCGACTATTGAAAACGCATCGCCGCTATTTATTGAATGTCTATATAGTTTTGGAGTTTTAAACTATAATGATAATGAAGCCAATAGGTTACCGGTGACCAAACCACTAGTTCCATGCATTTGTTTGGGATTTCTAAAAGAATTGGAGGAAGAAATTTTCAAATTACCTGGGAGATCTAAACCTGCAAGAAAGTGATTAGTGTTGCATTAGATGTAGCGCTTTTGTTTAGCACTAATGTGAGTTAATGTTTTTTGACAAATCAGGAATGTGAATCCGCAGCATCAGCAAAACTGACGACTTTTTTAATTAGGATCACCCATTTCACAATTTAGGGTAATGGCACACTAATCTACTTAGAGAACTCAAAGTGATGTGTTTTTTAGTGGGCCGTAAATGTGGCATCAAAGCTTCCACTGCTACCCTCCGAAGACTTTAATGCAAAAATTCCTGAGGGTCCCTCATGTCAACCAATAGTAGTCCTGGCCTGGATGACTTTGCCCTAAAGGGGCACTCTGTACCATAGCCATAGAGGGTTATTATGTTATCTAAATCAGTTGACTATAAATTTAGTGTCATATTATGCCCAATTTTTAACCAAAAGATGTTTAACACTGATTTATATGTAACACTAATGCTGCTAAAATAAAATAGTGCTGCAACATGGAGATGTTTCAACAGTTTGATCAAACTTGTAATCAGATCAGGACCAAGTTTTTTTTGCACACAAAGTAAGGATTTTAAAGTGTGCCCCCCCAACCAAGTTCCTCACACTCAGCTATCATTAAACAAAACCAATACACATACACATACAATGGTAGATAGTAGATTGCACCCTGCGCTTCATATGTGTAATAATTTTTGAAGAAGCAGCAGGACAGGTAATTTATATAATAATTAATGGAAAGTGACACACCCACATGCATAAGTACCTAGGCATACAGATGGAGCATACACACATAAATAGTAGTCAAAAGAAGACTTCAAAAATAATTCAAGCCCAACTAACTGAAATGTCAGATATTCCAATAAGCTTGTTTTCCTTTTGATTAAGTAGGAAAGGCTCACAAACACACAATATTGACCCACTTAACCCAGGAAAAGTTTTCTATATTCCTCAACAATAATTAAAGACCAAGCATGGATGCTGATGGAGGTTTATTGGGGGCAATACATTGGGTGCATAACTTTATATGCATAATACAACTTCCTATCCATCAGAAACGGCAAAATAATAAATCGCACATCCAGAACTTTTTTTTCTCTTTACCAGAAAAAGATTCACTCCCATCACAGACTGTTCTACTATTCACAGACTTCAATTCTGGTTGATTAAAATGCCATAGTACAATACAATAAATTCACTCTCTTAACATGGATTTTATACACTAAAGCTGCCATGCTTCATGACTCAAAAAAAAAGTAAAATGATTAATCACTTTTTAAACAAAAAAAGATCATTTTTTATAGAGCTGTGTTCGGTGATAAATAAGATTTTTTTATTTTTAATTATTTTGAATCTCTCATTAGTTTTCCTGTATGTTGTTGGAGTGCATGTTTACATTAATGATAATTATGATTAATGGGTATGTTATTCTTCATTTGAAATACCTACAAAATTTATTCACACTTTATTAAGAATGCAAATTTACTTTCGTAGGAGTTTGTCAAAGAAATGCATCTAAATGGATAATCAAGCATGCAGTAAGCACTTTCAATTTTAGCCTTAAGCAAATGCTGACATAGAGTAAAAGGAGACTTTTACTCCTTTGATGTTACAGACATATAAGAACCCTTCTTGAACCTGCTTAATTATGCTTGCAATGACTTGGAAAATTTGCAATAATATAAACAAACATGAGACTACTTTTACAGTATTTTGTGTCCTATTTCTATTTATGGATGTCATACTAGGACAATTCTTTCCACTTCCATTTAACTGTGCATATAAGGAGAAATAAGGGATGAACTTAGGTGGCATATAACAAAAATCAAGGTTCAGGATATACTGTAGGTTTTAAGGATGTTGCTTTTGTTTCTCGAGAATACCAAAAATAATAAGATTCAGAGTTTTGCAGTAAGTCCTTCTGAATGGTGATACAATGAATTCAATTAATTAGAAAACATGTCAGTTTCCTGAAATTAACTATGTAATTTTTTAGCGTTCACTTAGCAGTCCAGAGACAACCAAAGACCTATCCACCAATCAAAGACCCTGCCCCACACCCTGCTATGTACATAGATGAACAGGACTGTCTCAACAAAATATGGGTGCTAAGGGCAAATTGAAACCATTGCATTTGCTCATTGTCAACTTTTTAGGCCATTTGCCACACCTTTTAGCCCTAGAATTCCTAGTAAGATCACTTCAGAAAAAGGATAACAATCACTAACCTCGGACATGCCAGTAAGACCACTACATAATATGAATAATGAACAAATTAACCCCATCCATGCCAGTAGATCACTGCAGAATTGGACTGAGCACATTAAGCCAATATATGCCAAGAAAATCACTGCAGAAAGGGACACTAAGCATGTTTACCCCAAACAAAGCAATAATCACTGCAGAAAATAATTGAGTAACCTAAGGCATGCTAGTAATATTACTGCAGAAAATAAACACATTAACCCTGCACAACTTGCCCAGATATAAGCAGAATGCCTCTAACTTTTCTTCTTTCTAGACTCCTGTACAGCTTGCTCTGCTTCTTGCAGCTTGAAATGCCAATATACAAATTAAAAATAGCGTTACACCTCCTACATTAGGACTGCAAGTGAATGGTCCATGGGGCCATGCAAAGGGGGCTGGCGGGGTCCACAGTGTGGGGGGGGGACAGGGCAACAGATGAGGTAGCGAGACGGTCAATAGGCAGTTGATGGGGCCCAATATAGGGGGGCTTTATCAGTGGGCAGCTGACAGGGCCACAAAAAAAGGGAGGCAGGCAGCAGGACCAGTAGTGAGTGAGGCCCAGCAGGATCGGAGGACCACCAAAATATTTTTTGGTATCCCAGTGGGCCAGTCTAACCCTAAATTTATTTACTGTGTATATAGGATAATGATTGAAAAAGTGTAATCACTAATCCTAGATATGCACTTTCAATGCACTTTCTATTTCTTAAAATGTATTAATTTGAGTGCAACATATGTTTGGCTAAATTCAAGAAAGACTTTATTAACAAATGTATTTTCATGTATTTGTTTATTAAAGTGCTACATGCTGCATTACCTCTGAATATACAGGTGTTATTATCCTGTGTGACAATGAATTATATTAATTGGTCCATCAGAAACCCCAGGAGGAATAAAGTAACGGAAAGGGAAAGCACAGGATTATTAATCTGTGGAGAACATGCTATTTTAATTCAAATCACAATGTGAATTATCGTCATCAAAAAGAATTGAAGGTTCCTTAAGTTTGAATGATTCGCAAGTTATGAGGGGATAATGAATAAAATAAGGGGCAACCACGTGCAGCAATATGGCTTTCCTGAATGCAGGTAGCACTGTATTCATTGGAGAAATGCAGGTCCATTCTGGAACGGAAAGACCTGCACTGGTGCTTAGGGGAAAGGGTGCAAAAACCTTGGAGGGTTGCCCTGCACTTTATAAATTAGTCTTTTTATGTCCTTGTATAATACTATATGTAAAAGTTTCCCAGTCTGTCTGAAATAATCGATAGCAAATCTTGGCTAACTAGTAAACTGTAGTATGTTTACAGTAGATGCAGATGGAGCAGGTTCAGCTGAAGAATCTAAATATTCACACTGTTTGTACATAAACATAAATTCTGTTGTGTACATTGTATGAAAAATATGTCGATCCTGCTTGTCTGTGCATTTAATGAATGGATACTTGATTTTAATTTTGTGTCTAGATTTAGAATTTTTTGAAATTATACTTAGCATTTTCAAATATATACATTAAACAAACCAAAACCTACCTAAAACATCTTTCAAACTTTGTAAATTCTAATAATTCTGCTTTACAATTCTAATATAGAAGTTGTTCAGTGTTTTACAGGTACATGGATGAACTAGTATATCCTGTATTAAATCAAATGATGTTAGTAATTATAGCCATCAGTGGATTTTTTATCCTTTTATACTTCCACAATTGGAAAACTTCTATCGCATACAATAAAGAAGGGGAAGTGGCACTCCCTCTGTAGCAGTAACATTTTTAAAATATTCTGCCTCTGTATTTTAAGGGCAGAATGACCTTTTGTCTCTCTTGGGGATGGTAGTCTTCTGTGATGGGGAAAGTTAAATGCAGTATTTAAGCATACTTGCAGCCTGTCTGTCAACCTAGCTTTAATATTATGTGAAAAAATTTAATAAACTTCTATGTTTATGAGAGCTCTGTCACATGCTGTTTTGTTGCCTATGATGATAAATACTATAAAATGTAGCATCCAATTGCAATACACCTCTTTAAGGAATCTAGTGAAACAGGAATTCTACTCAATTAAGAGGTATATGGTCCTTACATTTGTTAAAATTCATATACATTTATGTTATTCATTTCCTGTTTCCTTAAAGCTTCATAGAAATTTATGTATAACTACATGACTAGACTAAAAAAAAAAATCACTTTTCCCATGCCATTTCTCTTCTTTATCCACCAAAAGAGGTACGATTAGTTGGAATTATTACAATGTTCTTCCAAGAAAAGTGCACTTAATGGTTGTACTCAAAGATGATAGACATGACATGTCTGATGGCCACCACTCTACCGTGTGGTGTATTTGTTCATTTCAGCATATTGATGAGAAGAGGGGAGCAGCTGTCAGTCAGTGTTTTTATTTGTTTTTCATTTCACTCAAGTGATGAGATATTACCTTACATATGTAATAAAGGATTATTGCTCATGGTTTGTTCACTAGGGACGTGTCTGTGATACCATATCTGAGTGTCTGAGTGAGTGAGTGAGTGAGTGACTATACATATCATCACAAAGGAGATTTCTCATTATGTTACATATCATAAATAACTAAGCATACAAAATCTCCTCCTGCTTTGTTCTATTAAGGCTTTACAGGCTCTGTTTCTATTATGCATAAAATGTTATAGTTCTCAAACTATATGAGCATAGTCTTCCTTATCCCCTATAGTCCTACTACAGAGTCATAATTTACTTAAACAAAAGGGCTCATGACCTGAAGTCATTGAAGAAGTAGTTATCCAAATGTGCCTGGTAATGGAATTATACAGGCAAAGCTACAACCAGATCATCCCTCTATGTATGTTTGCATCCTGTATAGAAGATACAATAAAACTATGGCAGAAAAATTGTACTCGATACTAAGCTTTGTTCAGATGAGAAATATACAGTTGCCCTCAAATGACCCACCTATGTTGCTGCATATTTAATAATTAAGAAAATTAGATAAATTAAACTTATTCTGAACAGAGGACAAAAGTGTCTTATTAAAACTGAGTTTATTGAAACACTTTGGATATTTTGGGCAGACTGATGCAAGGCCAGCCCGAAAGACACATACAAGATAGCCCTAGCTGTTGTTTATAGGACTGCAGATCTGAGCCTCTAATAATATTTTCTCTTGTGTTTGGTATCAGGATCTACATTAGATTACTCTTATACCAAAAACCCACCCGCCTTGTTCTCAGCTCCATTCTAAAACATCTTCTGCAAGTTGGGGACCAGTTGTTATCTCTGTCCTAGGCTAAAGTTATATTGCATTACCCGGTATTCCCTGAAAACTTCCAGCATTATCCAACAGATCAGGCAGCAAATCCCTGCAATCTCAGTTTCATTACCTCTTTGACTAGCATTGAATAATACAAATAATCCTTGACATGGGCAGAGACAAATACCTGCCTCATTCCCCCCAAATTGGCATGATGGGTACGCTGGATTGCATGCTCCAACTAATGTAACATAACAGAGACCAGCACTCTTAGAGAGGAAAACCATCAACCAAGTTCCACTGACCAGCTTTGGGCTTGGTAAAATCCACACTGTCAACCAACTATCCTCATTGCCAGGGACCCACCACCCAGTTGTGACAACAGGCTATCCTCCTCTCTGCTTACTCACCATACCACGTCGACTTAACCTGTATCCCACTAACCCCGGCCACAATTGTGACAACTAGCACAAAGGATTAATCCAAGGGTTGGGACTCCTTTTTCTCTATCCAAAATGGATGCCCTTCCTAATTGTTGCTGCTTCAAGTTCAATAAACTCCACCCCCACTACTTAACTAATCCCAACTAATAACCCCTGCCTGGCAGCTTTGCCCTGCCCCGTTATAATCCCTCAAACAGCATACAATGTCCCGGGCTTCCCTTTCTCACCTATTAGCATTTGTCATCTGATCATTTTAGCTCACTATTTGACATTTCTAAAAGGATGGCTTTGTAAAACTGATATTTTTTGAAGAACAAAAAAGAGATGGGTGATAAAAAGGTTGGTAGGATATATGCCTAAAATTAATAAAGCAAAATAATCCTATTAGTTGTTTATAATTTTGTAACTATTGGGCCAAAATGAATTAGTGAAATTAAAAATTGTGAAACATTTGTTTAGAATAATGAACAGCTTTTCAGACTTATTCCATAGTTTGAGAATGCTAATGTAGAGATAGGGTTCCTAATGTAGAGATAGGGTTGCCATCTTTCCCCACCTCTAAGTCTGGGTAGGGAGCAGGCAGTGACATCACAGGGTGGTGCTAAAACATGGCAATCTGTGATTGGCTGATCACTGCATCAATCTCTGAAAATTCTGACTGATTTTTCTAATTTGGAAAACCTGGTAAGCAGCCCTTCCAAAACCCATATTTCCCAAATATTTTTTGTTGGCGCGCTTCATGTCCTGCACTTATTCATAAGCATAAAAAAAAGAATGCAGGACACGAAAAACGTCAAGCATTTATATTTTTTAAATGTTCCAATAAAGATTCTTCTTTTTAACTGTTAATCCGGGTCAGTGGTCTGTATAACATATTAAGTAGTATATTAAATAATCTTGCCAAACTGGAATATAAATTTAAGTAAATATTGCCCTTATACATCTTTTACCTTAAGCCACTATTTTGTGATGGTCTCTGTGCTGCGTCACAGATCATCTGACATAACTCTCTGTTAATTGGCTCATGTGACCTAACATGTATGGTTTGTTTGTGTGCACCATGAATCGTAGGATCCCAGGGGGCAGGCCTTAGTCCATAAAATGACACATACTGCCAAGAAAAGTATATTATGAAAATGGTTTATTTGCATGAAACAGGGTTGAGCTGCAATATATTTTTATAGACACCTTCATTGTTAGGGGGTACAGTTTTCCTTTAAAACAGTAGCTAACAAAGGACAGACATACTTGTATTATATATAGAGCATTTCATAATATATATATACACGTTACACTGATCTATGGAAATAAAATATTTGCTGATATGTTCATTTGCTTGTCAATTAGCCCAGAGTAATTTTCTTATTAAGCACATTGTCTTGCAAACATTGGGATTTCAACTTCATCTCCCAGGCAACATTGCTATTCTGTACTTTAGTAAAAATATTATGAGGTCAAATGTGTCTAAGACAGAGAAAGGTAACACTCCCAAACACAGAAATTATACATTCTAAGAGATGCCTTGCTTGTTACTATGGAAATATGCAATTATTAACCTGAAACTATAAAAATACATTTATTTTTTTGAGAATAAAGTTTTAAACAGTAGGGTGAATTATTTTCAAGGCACTCAGTGTAATAAAAATCATTATAAAATCATGATTGTATCCCAAGCACCATAGTACAAAATCCTGAACTTGAGTTAGAATTCCAATCAAATTAGGTAATCCAGTGATATGTATGAAATAATTGTACTTATTGGTATTTGTATGTGGCCTACATCTACTATTTATCACTACACAAATAATTTGATGTAAATATTTTGACTAAATACAGGTATGTGAGCCAATATCTGGAAAGCTCCAAAACACAGAAACGTGATTTGCCTTGATGCCCTGTTTAAACGACCTTTCTTTTTGATAAATTACTTTTTCTAAGTAATAATAAACCAGTTCTTTGTCACCGAGGTAGCATAAATCTATGCTGGGTGTTTTATTGTTTTAGTAGCCTAAAGGCATGGCTCTTAACATTCTGGAAATATTCATCATCCAGAAATAAAATATTATCAACAATATTGGTGCACAATAAATTAAAGAAAAGAAGAATGTACATACGATGGAAATTAACACATGAACCGTTAAACAAATTACATCTTCCAGAAATATATAAAAATAAAATCATTGATGCTTCCAAGCAGATATGTATTTATGTTAAAGAACTTAAAAACTAGTATTAGATGTTCTAGTCAGCTGCTAATGGTTCAAAAGATGCATCATGCAACTGGTTTCTTACTGAGCCTGGAGCGCTTTTCTGGGCCCTGGGCTTTTGAGTTGGCATCTACAGAGGTCCAATCAGTAGATAAGAGTAACTGTAAATATGGCACACAGGAAGCATAATCAAAGTTGAGGCCAGTTTTCAGGGCAAGCTGCAAATGTCCAAGGTCCAAGTAGAGGTCAGGGCAGATGACAGATAGCAAGGGTCAAAAACAAGAAATCATGTATAAAAATAGAAATCATATATAACAATAGAAGATTGCAGATACCAAGTTTGGTTAAGCACATATATTTTTAGGCACCGTTATTGTCAAATTGTAGCAACACACTAGAAGAGACATGATGTATGCACAGGCCAGTAAGGAAGCGTGTTTGCACAAGCACCACCAAGCCAGTAAAGTGGTCAAATTTAGAACTGTAATAAAGAAAAAAAAAGATTGGGAAGCTTAAGCTAGAAGTCAAAAAAAGAATATGCTGCCTATTAACAACGACATTGATGTATCTAATTAGTTAGCATTTTTTCCTCTGAAAATGAATTTTCATCAGACAAGCATTCCAGAATATTTATAATAAACCTTTATGGTATAAATATACCCATAACACCTATTTTTCCACTATAAGCTGTATCTTCATCTTCTTTTAGAGTTGTTTCAGAACCTCAACATATGAGAAATAATACCCAGAGCCTGGTTATAAAACCCACAGATCAATTATTTGTTTCAATAATAAACAAAAGACTTCTAGGAGACAAAGGGCAAACAAACACCCAACTACAAAAAATAAAATGGAATTAAAAGTTGGTATATAAGTTAACCTAAAATTTAATAAACTATGGTTTGCATGTGACCCCTGTTAAAGGAAAACTATACCCCCCAAACAATGTAGGTCTCTAATAAAAGATACTGAGTAAAACAGCTCATGTGTAAAACCCTGCTTCATGTAAATGAACCATTATCATAATAATATACTTTTTTAGTAGTATGTGCCATTGGGTAATCATAAATAGAAAATTGCCATTTTAAAAAATAAGGGCCGCCCCCTGAGATCGTAAGATTCACTGTGCACACATACAAACCACATGTAAGGTCACATGAGCCAATTAACAGACAGAGTTCTGCCTTTTGCTTCCTCACTTCTTCCTGTTACAGTTAGTGTTGTAGTATTTCTGGTCAGGTGATCTCTGAGGCAGCACAGATAGAGTCACGAAATGGCGGTTCAAGGCAAGAGATGTAAAAGGGCAATATTTATGTAAATATATATTCCAGTTTGGTAAGATTCTTTAATATGTCATCCAATTTGATATAAACTATCTGTTGCTTAAGTATTCATTTTGGGGGTATAGTTTTCCTTTAATAGAATGTTATTTCAACCTTTTTGAAAATATTATCTTATAAATAACATTTCATGTTAAAATGCTCCAAGGTATTTAGAGATTTACTTTAAATAGCCTGTAACCAGTAATCTAATAAAAAATAGTTAATTAGTCAAGCTGAGGGTCAATTTGACTAAAGATTTGAACATCTATTTAACTGGGTATTTCTACAAACCATCTAAAATCATGTAACCCCTATCAAGTTATAAACATTGGGGGTACAAGAAACAAAATTACCTTGAATCAAAGGTGATAGTAAAAGTAATAATTAGTAAAATTATTTGAGCTCTTTACTATGAATGTAGACATGAGAACATTATGTGAAAAAAGATTTAGATGACAACGTAAAAACAATATTTTTCATCAGGTATATCTAGTATAGGTAAATCTAAAAACAACTGGACTTGAATGAAATATCTTCATAGTCATTTTTCATCTGGGATTCTTACCCTGTGTGTCGGGACATATTAGAGTAGCCCACCATGATCTCTTTAATATCAAATGTCTTTCTTAAAAAGAAAATATTAATTAAAACAAAATGCATAACTGGTTGTAAACAGTTTTTAGGGGTCATGAAGATGATTTTGCAATGTAATTTAGGCTTCTTGGGAAAATAAAGTATAAAATCATAATGATCAGAAATTTGCACACAACACACTTTGAAAATGATCATTTTATGATTTTACATTTTATGATTTTTGGTCAGTTACAAAACATTTCACTTTGAATCACTATTCACTAATAACTGTTGTATTGTTTGTTTGGTTTTTTATTCTAAATGTCCACTCTTCATTTTCATCATGTCTCTACATCTCACTTTTGGCTGGGTGGAGTTGCTCAGTGATAGTGATCTTTTATATGGTTACATGTTACAAGTCCTTCATTCTTTATTGAACCCCAAAATTAAATCAGTGGTCTAAATAATGTATTGTTGAATGAAAGCTGGCATATGAGGGATTTTAGCCTTCTGGTTTATTGAATCTTTGGATATCTCGTATATATTAAAAAAAAACATAGGGCCTAAGCATTCCACATAGCAGAAACCATACCAGTTCTGTATGCACTGTTGATGCTACAGTGGATCTGACCTCGGTGTCAACAGAAAAGTTGATGCTTTGGCAGTTTATTTTTATGAAACATCTTTACAAATGTATGTTGTTTTATTACTTCAATATATAAAAATAATAAAAGGTAATAGAGCATAATTAATGTAGCATGACTGCAATATAAATTAAATGAATCAATGGAAGTAATTTCTAACTTCTTTTTTAGTAATATATTTAATGAGCTGTTATTTAAGGTGAAAATAAAACCTTGTAGAAGGGATGCAGAATTTTCTGTGCAACTATAATCCATTTCAACCAGATTAAGTGGAATGCCAATACCATTTGCACCCTATAGCAATTACAAAAGTGGTGCTTAGCAGATATGACATACCTAAATCAGCACTGGTAAACCCAATTATTTTCTTAAGTCATAATTAGTTAAATGGAGATCACATGTGTTCAGTATAGGGGTTATAGTATTGTAACCCATTTTTGGCCACCCCCCTGATGCCAAGGTGGTACATCACATAATTCTTACCAATGCAGGTCCTGAGTCCCCTTTGCTAAGGTACTGGGAAACTCCTCTCTGGCAGTGCCTCCACCTAATGGGGTCCCGGAATACACCTGAGGATAGTCCCATTAGGAAACAAATCAATCATACACTTTATTATATAAAAATATAAACTTTATACAAAGAAGTGCAATTTTAAAGGGGAAGTAAACTGTAACATTATACACATAAATGCATTCAAAGCATGATCCACTACCCTTGGAACCTGTAGCAGTCCAGTCCTGGTAATTTCCTGACAGGAAAAGTCCCGCAACTCCATTTTGGCAGCCCAAGAGTCTCCATCCCTTGTCCCCCAAAAGAGTACCAGTCCTAGGTAGTGATACCTGCCCAAATACCTTTCCCGATGGAAAGTATATGCTCCCACGCGGCAGGCACACAAACAGCCTGTTTCTCCAAACAGGAGATCTCTGGATCCTTATCCTTTCCTACCCCTTCCCTCAGGTAACACTCACCCCAAAGGAGTCACACAGACGGGTAGTCTCACACAGAGCTGACAGGCATCCACAGCGATGATCTCTTTATAGGCTCCAGACTCTCCCAGTTGAGCACATAACAAGGCTTGAATCCTTCGGGTATTTGCTCCCTATATGCAGAGCGCAGTGCTTTTTGGTTTGTAAAAATAATGTACAAAGCTTTCCATATAAATAGATGTCTGCATCCATATATGTTCTTTGTAGAAATTATTTAAATGACCCCCAAAGAGATTTTTCTCTGAAGTAATTCTCATACCCTCGAGAAATGCAAAGCCATTGCATTTTGGGCGAATAAAGACTTTTACTCTGATTCCTTTAATTGATTTGTTTGTCATTTTGAAACTAGGCATGCAGATATAATGAGTTTTGTCAGATAATAGCTCACACAGCTGTTTGATATGGCTCTGATGATTTAGAGGTTACAAGAGGGAAAACACTCATGGTGGTATAATCTAGTGCTAATGCTTGCGAATTTGTGATAAATTAATGATTCAAATAGTAACAAATAATGTTATTCAGCTTCTGTTTTTACCTACTGTATAGAAGCCTCATTAGATCATTTTTTTATTTTAGAAACAGGGCCGATTCATCAGTTCTTGGTAAATTTTACTGTTTATATGGGTATGATAGTTTCTGATTGTTGAAAAATTAGCAATCATTGTCTTTTTGTACACTTTAGTGCCAAAAATAATTGCCCATAACCTTTATCCCCAGATGTTATTTGTGTTCTAATGAACTGAAACGGGCATCATCTTTGATAAATGTGTCAATTTGTTAAAAAAAACTTTTCAGACTTTCATAATATATTCTTGATGGTCAGGAAATTTTTGATGAACCATATAATAGAACAGAATTATATAATTATATAATTTACACTTCCAGTCAGCAGCTACAAGATCATAAAAGTATTTGAGGTGTATTAAAAGGTGTGCAGGTTCATGGGGGGGAGAGGGTAATTTTTACCCTTTAGGGCTATTCCACACGGGGAGATAGCGACGCGTTTGCGGTCGTGGCGACAAAGCGCCGCGACAGTCGCCGCGACCGGCGCAGGCGACAGTTTTGTATGGGCGCCTATGTAAAAACGCCTGTGCTAACCACACGAGGCGATGCGCTTTTCAACAGTCGCCTGAAAAAGCCTCGCCAGGCTTTTTCAGGCGACTGTTGAAAAGCGCATCGCCTTGTGTGGTTAGCACAGGCGTTTTTACATAGGCGCCCATACAAAACTGTCGCCTGCGCCGGTCGCGGCGCTTTGTCGCCGCGACCGCAAACGCGTCGCTATCTCCCCGTGTGGACTAGCCCTTACAAAGCACTGTTAATGCCACATCTAGAATATGCAGTGCAGGACAAGTAAGCTGTTTAAGGACTGTGACAGATGGGTCACTTTGTCGCCTACCTTGCATTTTTGCACAATAACCTGGGATCATTGCTGTATGTGAAGTGGTTTACATGCAGTGATTTCAATAGATAGTAAGTTCTTTTTGACAGGGATTTCTTTATCTCCTATCCATCTGTCATGGCTCTAAGCGAATGTATGATAAGTATGTATAAATATATAAAGGGAGATTAATAGGGTGGGTGCAAAAGGTTAGTTGCAAGGGAGAAGGTTATAATAAATAACATTTTTGATAGGTTAAGTGGAAAAAGGAACTTGGTACTATATATTGACATTTGAGTTACTGTAGCATGTGTGGATTGGATCTGAATGAGTATGTAAATTAGAAAGCCAATCTGTAAAGTGTTGTCACTGTGTATGGTGAAACGTGCTGAAGGTCTAGTAAGCCTTAGCAGCAAACCAGCATTTTATTTATTGGTTTGAAAATAAATATATTTTTAACATATAATAGGTCTGCACACTCAAAATAAGAAATTCAATCATAACTCAGGTGGTATCAAAAAATATCCTTTTTACTGTTTAAAAATATTATTTAGCAATGACAATAGTACTTGCAAAGAAATAACCCCAACATTTCGGCACAGAGGCCTTTGTCAAGGGGATTCTGATGTCATCACAGACCCTGAAGTTAGGGCAGAGCGCGAAAGGGAACCATAATTGAATAGGGTTTTTATATGTTTGGTAATCTCATGGCACATCAGAATCCCCTTGACAAAGGCCTCTGTGCTGAAATGTTGGGGTTATTCTCATTGGTGGCAAGTATATCCGCTCATTGTTGTTTTTATTTTGCCTAATACAAAAACCTTTGGGTGGTATGTATATTATTGTTAAGTATGCAAATTTCTTTGCAAGTACTCTTGTCATTGCCAAATAATATTTTTAAACGGTAAAAGGATTTTTTTGATACTACCTTAGTTTATGATTGAATTTCTTCTTTTGAGTGTGCAGACCAATTATAAGTGACTATTTGGTTACTCTATGTAGGGGTAACCTTAGGGTTTTTTTGCACCTCTATATGCATATTTTGCTGAAAATCCAATTGATTGGTGTGCCCTCCGTTTATCCATATTTTTGAAAATAAATATACAATTGGTCGCTGTGGGCTACTATACCCAAAGCCTAAGCGTTATCACTGTTATATGTGTTATCACTGTACATTGTGCCTATAGCGTTACCCTCAAAGCTATTGAAAGACAGGAAAAGAGGGTACAGCTAGCAAGATTTTAAAGGCACAGCATAAGGGCAGTTGGATCCTCGTATCTTCTTTTTTATTAGATCTAGGCAAATGACAAAATACTGTGCACTGTAAAAGAGTTAGTGTCTGTAGATATGATTCATGATTTAGTCATAATTAACAGATTGAATGTGTGATACAGAAATAAATCATAAATGTCTGCCAGTGTATTGCAGACACATAGAATGTCTAGTAATAGATCTAGATAAGTGTAACAAGACAAACAATGATGAGAAACCAGAATGTTTCTTGCAGGTGTGTATCAAGCCAAAGTCAGAACAGAATGTTTGCGTGGAAATAGCATCTCTAGTGCTTTCTGTAATGTGGGGCGGGGGGGGGGGTGCTGTTAGAGAATGACTTTAATGATAGGCACACTGTGGGGAGTGGTGGAGTTGGAAATGGGACATTGGGTAGTATGTTGTGTTGTGGTGTTGTGTTTTAGAATAATGATGGACCTAGGATAAATAATACAAGTTAAATGGCGTAATAATTGGTTTTGGAAAGAAGCATTTACAATTATTATAATGATACATCCTCAGAATTGAATTGATATTTGAGATATTATTCCAGGGAAAGAAGTAATTGAGAACGTGAGCTCATTTGTTTAGTGGAATGATCCAAGATGGAGTCAGTGGCACAACCTGTGATTGAGTGTTGCTGTTGCACTATGTAGATTTTTCTGTATTTTTTCTTATTTCTAACTCAGACTGAGGCACCATATTGAGAGTTATGTATTGTAAACAGTTGCTAGCCTTTTAAGATTGTTGCACAGTTTTGCAGAGTTTCTTATTTTTCAACAGTTAAATAATTTTCCATTCTCTGCACAAAAAATGAGGAAATAAAATATCCTTTTACTGGGGTGATGGCCAGCTAAATACTCTTTGAGGACAGCAGTTGTTGCTTTTGTCTTTTATATCTGATGAAAAAATGATGTCTGTAAAACAGTTTTCAGAACTGATTAAAAAACACTGATGTTGCTTACACATTTTATATTGAAGCCTTGTATGTGCTAATAAGCTTGTTATAGTTTGGCACACATCTTTTCAAGGTCAAACACATTTGTTTCGTTCAGCCCAATCCATGCTTTTCTCTGGAAGCAGACATAAAATGTTTTAGTTTCTATACGCTAGGCACATATATACATTATTATTATCCTTTATTTATATTTCCTAAACAAATTATATGTATATTTAGAGAACACATCATAATCATTCACATCTATTACTGTCAGAATGTAGCATACAGTATAATGAACTTTACCTTAGGCACAGTAACACACATATGCACTGGATCCATTTTCACGAGAAGCTAATTACGGTAATGTATTAGTTTACTTTGGACTACAAATGGATCGCAATGGCATCATAAACATGGCAGAAACATAGAAACACATAAAGTAAAGATACTGCACTGGTTAAACCTTAGTAAGTTGCCATCTAAAATTACTTTTGGCATTGTACTACCCAAAACATCGAACATACAAATCCAGTAATAGCTCCTTCACTCACCCGCTAGGAGTAGTACAAATCTTAATGAAGAACCCCTCTCCAAACAATACACAAATCTGTTTTGTCACTATCCGCAGCATCAGTTCATGGGTTATTAACCATTGCATTCACTTATTAGCGTGCGTTTCCTGTTTTTCCTTAATACTATCATACTTGATTTAAATTACAAGGTAATGCCAGAAGCTGTAATACCAGAAGCTGTCCTGCTTGCCATACTGCAGGGAAAACAGGTGTCTGCACTTACTCTGCTAGGAAAGTACACACTATCTCCCAGTAACTAATCACTTTGCAGGGTTGACAATGTTAATCATTTCTTAGAACAACTCAATACAGTGCACATCAAATTGTATGTAAGTTATATTTCTATTTGTGTCCTGTCTCGTTCATCCTCTAGTCTCTCATTGAAACCATGTACTGAATACAAGGAGAAAAATTCTAAACTAGTTCATAAACCACAAAGAAAAGAAACAAAGATCCGTTTGTTCTTAGCCTATCACTGACTGCAGCGTACTACAGTCTATTTTAATGTGAACATCCCTTTTAAATGCTTAATAAAAGCAGATTATCAAAAACCAGGCAGCTCAGGCTTCAAAAATAGGTCTTTTTTTCTTCTTTAGAACTGTTACTAATCTTGTAGTATACCACTCTTTGATGAACGGCTTTCAAGTATAAAATATATCACTGCTGCAAGGAATCAGTGAGTTTAGTCTTATATCACATACACAGATTAGTAACTGCTACTTATAGAATTCTGTAGGTAGAATTCTGGGGGAAAAAACATGTTGAGGGACTGCTGGAAGATGCCATAGACAGTCACTGTTTATTAGCCTGGTGGGGGGCTGTTTGGGCCTCTTTGTACTTGAAATGCCAGGGCCGATGTTGAATACCAGTCCAGACCTGGGTTCTGCTAGTAACTACTAGCCTATCCAAAGCAAGAGGGTTGGCTTTTACATAAACAGTAATTTGTTTTTGTACGCCATATAGAAATAAGATATCCAGCCATTAACAATTAATTGGGACAATTGAAGAAACTAGTATAAAACTGTATGATTTTTCTGATTTTGCAGTTAGATATTTCCTTAAATAAAGTATCTAGCTATTTCTGCCTTATTTCAGACTTTCACTAGAGGATATGCATTTCATGGTGACAGCTGTGTGCAAGGCAAGGACAGAAGGTTTTCTCTGAGCAGAATTTCAATGATTGAAAACATAGTTGGGGATTTTGTATGCCTGACAATTTGGTAAACAAACATTCTTATTTTAATACGTCCATTGCTGCCTAGATCTGATTACCTTATCCATGTACAGCTGTAATGGATTGCTGACATCTAAGGTTGTATACTGTACTCTTATTATTGGAAATTCTGGCCAGGAGGGTATTAGTTTTCAATCAAGTACATTTTATTTGAAGTCAGCCAATGAAAACAAAATGTATATAACATATTCTACATGTATGGACAACATCAAAGCTATGTTATGTAGTGTATGGGTTATAGATTATGTACACGTATAGGCACATTTATCAAAGGTTGAATTTCGAATTCATATGAGTTTTTTTAAAAACTCCCCTTGACTTAAACAGCAATTTGGCAGGTTTTAGTCGCGAATAGTCAAATTCAAATTCTTAAAGGGCCAGAGTATGATAAATTTCAAAAATCTATTTTTTTTTTTAAATACTCAAATCCAATTTGAATAACTTCCTAGTCGAATTTGACAGTTTTGACCATAAAAAATTTAGAAAATTCGAATTTCAGGGACATTTGTCATAAAACAGGACTTTTCTTTTTTTAACGGTTCGCACAGTCTTTTCACAGGTTCTTGAAAGACACTTTTGACAAGTGAAGTTGGCCATAAAACTTAAAGTAAATCATGCTCCTCTAAGCACAATCTTGCACTTAAGATAACTTCTCTCAGTATAAAGTGCCACCTAGAAGGAATAGGAAACAATACATCAGACAGCCACCTGTCTCCTCACGCTACTTTTCAACTGTATGTCTCAGCATATTGGACACTTGGGCCTTCCTGTCATGACTTTAGTAGAGCTATTCCAAGGTCCAGTCTGAGGGTTATACCTGCCAGACACACGAGAAGTGACATGCCTCCCTCTAACATCCAGGGAAGTGCCATGTCTCTCCTTCTCACCCACAAGGAAGGCTGCAAGGTCTGGGAATACACCACTTTTACCTGCCTTAGCTGCTCTGTGCCCCAGAAATTCACATGTATGTCATTTACCAGGCCATACAGGCATGGTTACAAGCACAGTGTTACAACTGAGGGTAAAAGATGAAGCATATTTTGTTAAGCAAAGAAAGCATAAACTGTTGTAATTTATCACATTTGTTAGTACAATTGTAGGGCTTTATAAAATGTAGTTTATAGCAATGAATTGAAATGTGAATGCCCATGATGTTTATAGACAGGGTCCTATGTGCATCCCTATTTCCTCTATTACATAAACCCTACATGCACTTGCAGCACTGTTTGTCGCCAAACTGAAGGTAGGGCTGGGGTCAAACAATGGTGTGATCTTATCTGACATATAAAAGGCCTGTCCAGCTTGAAGGTTTGGGTACTCTACTCCAAGGTAAATTTATGGACACCACAGGCAAAGGACGTCATTAACCTTTGACTATTTGAGTGGTAGAAGGTAAGAAAAAAGTTAAATAAGTGACAGCTTCTTTGACATATTAGGAAAGAAGGACATGATTGATACAGTAGTTTATAAATCCTTTGGTTTATGTACAGGTTATAATCTGTCAATAGCAGCCATCAGCTGCAAAGGCAAACAAGGTTTTGAGCCGAAATAAAAGGGGCTTAGATTTAAGATAGGAGAGCGTTATCCTTCAACCTGACAGAGCCCTCGAGAACCCATCTGCAATATGCAGCACCGTTTTGGTCTCCAGTGTTCAAACGGGAGTCCAAAGAAGGGCAACTAAGCTGGTAAAAGATATGGAAAATTTACCTTGGAATCAGGAAATCATTTTTCATCCTCTGAAGCTTCAGAAGGGATTTGGGATTTTTTGTAGGCAGACTTTATATATGTATTAATGGTTGAACTCGATGGACAAGTGTCTTTTTTTTCTCAACCTGTTACTATAGCAATGATAATCAGTTTTGCCTAAGAAGCACTGTGAAGCACGCCATATTTACATTTGATTACATCTTGATTACCTATTGGTAATCCACTGAATCATGATAGTTTGTCTGTCTGGCCACTTTTCCTGCAGTTATTCAGTTTTCGCTCATAAAAACGTAACTACTGTAAATCCCTGTTTTCAAAGTATCAGGTTTAACCACAACATTAATCATTCCTTATCATATCATTGTGTCTTAGCAACAAAACCTGTCTCTAATATGTGTTCAGTGTCTGGAAATGATTAGCCTTAGAATTGAATTATGGTGGAAACAGAAAAAAAAACCCATGGCTTCTACATTCTGCAGCAAGCCTTTCGGTCATCACACCTAATAATTTTGGTACAGTTCTGCTAAGACAATAATTGTAACAAATGATGTTTTCCTGTCAGATGAACCTGCTTATCAAGGTTAATACTTCACTCAAAACATATCTTTTTCTTTTCCATTTTTCCCTAGAATCAAACATGAGAATATCGTTGCCTTGGAAGATATTTATGAGAGTCCGAGTCATTTGTATTTGGTCATGCAGCTGTAAGTAGTCACTAATTATAATCTTTCAGCAAGAAATTCTCTCAAGCAGTATAACAGGGACTTCTTGCTGTTGTGTCTTAGTTTTGGAAAAAGTTTTTAATTGCTGTGGTAATGTGTAGCTTGAATACTAGACTGTATCTCAGTATTTAGAGCAGAGATCGTCGATGCCTGGCTCTCCACTGAATGGTGCTTTGAGAATAAGCTGGAGATCAGGTTCACTAAATTTCCTCATTAGCAAGTTAATAGCTAAATATATGCATGTATGTTTACTCTGAATTTATTCTGTGCAATAATGACACCTGTAGCATAAAATAAAGAACACTTCGGGGCCATTTAACTTTTCTGTGGTGCTCTGCCTTGGTGCATGTTCATTGGTGACTATATCAGCAGTGTACTACAGTTGTGCTTCAACAACTGATTAATAAACACAGCTTCCAAATAGATCAAACTCAATAACTATTATTTTGGTTGTTCAGCATGGTGGTTTAGGGCCTTTAATCTTTGCTTTGGGCATGGGTGCACTTCTCTTAATTTATATGTTTACATAGAAACTTTATTTCAACAAAGTCAGGAACACCATTCACAGGACAAACAAGCCAAAGCACAGATTATTAAAGAGCAGAAGAGAAAGCAGAGCATAACAGAGGGGAAAGATATAAGATAAACATAATTATGTGAAATAACGCAAATTAAATTATGGGAATGCAAAAAAAAAAATAATACTACTGGAACGATAAAGAATCTAAAAATAAAAAAGGGATTTTGAGAAACCACGAGTGGAAAAGCAAAAACATGTTGATAAACAATGTCAAAGTGATAAATTATGAACAGAAAATGTAAAAAAAAATTAGAGACAGAAAGAAGTAAGAAAGAATTAACAGTAAGGTTAAAAAACAAGCTTTCATCCGACGGCCATTTTCCCTCTGACACATCAACAGTAACATTGACATCTGCAAACAGGACATGTATGCTATAAAGTTCATGCAATGCAGAATACAGGCTTACACAGGCTCAACATACTTTGATAAAATGTTCTGCTTGTATTGAGCATTGTAATGGTTAATATGAGCTTAGGAGAGGTGGTTAGGAGAAATAGGATCAGACAGCTAGTGTTTTCTATGGGAACCAGCAATGCTATCTGTTCATTGGCTGTTAGACTGGAGGGTGTGTTTAGTAATCTGAGCTGAGAAGAACTGAGCATGCTCATGAGTCAACGGCAAAAGTAAATTCCTAAGGGAGGTGGAAGAGTGGGTTACAGGAATATAAGGGTTTCTAAGTGATTAAAGGAGAAGGAAAGCTACAGAGGCATTTTATTGCCAATAGATTAGCTGCAATAGTGCAAGCTAGAATGCTATATTTATTCTGTAGAATGTTTTACCATACCTGAGTAAAAAGCTCTAGAAACTCTCTTTGTTTAGGATAGGAGCTGCAGTATTAATGTGGTGTGACATCACTTCCTGCCTGAGTCTCTCCCTGCTCTGGGCTCAGATTACAGCAGAGAAGGGAGGGGGGGAAGAGTAGCAAACTGAGCATGCTCTTGCCGAGGGCAATGAGGTTTAAGCTGAAGGCAGGAAGTCTGATACAGAAGCCCATGTGTACACAATAGAAGGAAAGAAATGCAGTGTTTCTTTTGACAGGGGACTCAGAGCAGCACTACTTTGGGGGTTTACTGGTATATTTAGATGGACCTTTCTGATAAGGCTTACTTAGTTTTAACCTTTCCTTCTCCTTTAAGGGGATGCTGCAGCCTTACTATTTACTAACCACAGTGGCATTTATCTAAAGATTTCAAAGGGGCTGTTCATTGATTAAATTGTGGGAGGGGTTACATGTCCTTTAAAGGGGACCTGTCACCTTAAGAAATAATTCCAAATGTTATTATATTGTGTTAGTCAGCAAAATAAACTTACACTATATAAATGTGTTACATTTTTCATTATTTTGAGAATTGCAACAATGCATGGAAAATGTAATGGTCTACAAATACCCTTTCTTTGAAAGAAGAATTTAAAACTTCATGTTTTTATCCCTAGAAAAAGAAGTAAATAAAGTGAGATTATATCTCTTAGTTAAATATAACACATACTCCTCTTAACACATTCCCACTAACTATTAAAAGGTTAAATGCAGTCTGAGTGGACTAAAGAGAAACAGTTACATAATCACTGTGACAGAACCGGAAATAGACCAGCTTTTATTATACACAAGACCTGGATTGACCTGCGATACACCCCTTAGGCATGTAATTTTAGCCAAGTGGAGGAGATGTCAAATTGCAGTTGACATATTCATTCTGTGCAGTGTCAAACCAAAATATCAGGTTGAGGATTTAAACAGATATAACACACAGTACGCTGAACCAACCATATATTTTTACACACCCAGATATATAATCATTTGGAAGACGGTAGATGGTATCAGTTTAATGTATTGGAAGATTAACATATTTAGATATTTGTGTTGCCTAAATAATGCTATACATTTGACAGACTCATTGTCCTTCAGAATTGTGATGCAACGTCTCATGTTGTGGTGGACAACTTTCATTGTTTGATGCTTATAGCAGGTACTTATGGACAATTATAAAACAATATGTATGTGCTAACAGATTTGGTATTCGCTTAAATTATGGGTTCAGTTTGTTATGTCTCTGTATACAAATGTGCTATACTCTAATAAATATGGCATACATTTTCTCTAAAGTCTAGATCTGTGCTGTCCAACTTCTGTGGCACCGAGGGTCGGAATTTTTCTGGCTTATGTGGTGGAGGGCCAATAATGGATCCCAGTGTTGACCACTCCCTGTTTTTAATCTACACCTACTTTAAACCACACCCATGTTACCACAAGAACTTTTAAGACCATATCCATATTAATGGTGGTAATACACCAAAAAACAAATGGTTGGTGCTCACTGCAGGGATATCACTCATCAATCATATGTGAAAAAAAGTTTATTAAGTCATATTAAGGCATACCCATAAATCCATATTCCTCTTTCTCCCTTGTGGATAGCATAAGGGAGAAAGAGGAATATGGATTTATGGGTATGCCTTAATATGACTTAATAAACCTTGTGAATAGCATAGCAACTCCCAGCACATGATTAAACTCCTTGGGCCCTAACAAGTATTTTCAGATGCTAACAAATCCCCATCAGGTTCACTTCTCACAGGCAGAGTATGGCACACACAGAAAACATAGGGAAGGCAGAGTATGACACACACAGGGAGAATAGGGCAGGCGGAGTATGGCACACACAGGAAGCATAAGGCAGGCAGAGTATGACACAGAGAGGGAGCATAGGGCAGGCAGAGTATGACACACACAGGGAGCATAGGGCAGGCAGTGTATGACACACACAGGGAGCATAGGGCAGGCAGAGTATAGCACACACAAGGAGCATAGGGCAAGCAGAGTATGGCATACACAGAGAGCATAAGGCACACAGAGTATGGCACAGAAGAGCATAGGGTATGGCATGGAACACAGGGAAACCACAGTATTGCAAACACAGGGAGCATAGGGCATGCAGAGGTTTGGATGAGGTGTAAACAATGTGGGCACTTTTAGTCTGGATATGAGGCCTGAACAGTACAGGGCTAGAAGGCGTGAACAATAGAGGTGTCCACAATGTGAACAATGCAGGGGGAATTACAGGTGTAAAAAAAGCAGGATTTTACATTCTTCATTTGAGGTGTAAACAATGCAGGACCAGGTAATCTCAGTACTGATACCTTTTAAAGATTACACAAAGGTAAGAAGTCACAGCAGGCAGACTTTCATGTGGGGGCCACACACAAGGGTGGGCTGCCAGTTGGACAGCACTGGTCTAGAGGATTCGTCCTAGAGGTAGGATTCCAAGTGTTGGCCTCAACAAAATCATAATAGTTTTGTTAATGTATCTCTCGCTGCACCTGCACCATTGTTTCTTTGATACTGTAAATGAGCCCTTATATGTGATTCCTTGAGGATTGCATTTTCTTTTTTTGTCTGATCAAGTCTTCTGAAGGTGATTGCATTCTACTTCTTAGTTTAATTGTGTAAGAGTAAAATGTTTCATTGTCATTTAGAAAAAACATATTGTGAGCATATTTCAACTAAAAACTTGCTGAATAAAAAAGTAGATTGATTGTATGCAAATGTTGTTTTTTTAATTCCAGTTATTGTCCAGTTGTTGCACATATTATTTCCCCTTTAAAAATTAAAAATTGAGCAATAATATTTCTCTGTACCATTTGATAAGCATTAAATATGTTGTGTGAAATTAGTTTTGTATTAGTACCTTGTGTGTGGATAAAATATATCTCACAACTATTCTGTATTTCTTAAATGAAACTGCCAGATAAATTGAGGAGGTTGCAGCATTGCATGTGCTTCTCACTGCCAGTAATAACTCAACATGAAACACTAAGTCAGCAAATCATCAAGGGCGTTGCTATCCGAACGTGCACTGCAGCTGCCAGATGTTAGTCCTCTAATGCTTCAGATTTCTCCCCGTTGTCTGTGTGCTGCATCATGTCCATAGATGATGAAAAAAAGCCTAAATGTCTTATGGACTCGTATACAGGCCTCTTCAGATGCACTACCCAACCAATATCTGTTCCAGAATCTGGCAGTATTCTTTGGGCAGGTTTAAGCATCACATTGGGGAGGACTACAGAATATTAACAGAGAAGCACTTAATGCACAGAATTGGCCCCCTACCTCCAAACTTTCATGGGTAAAGCAAGTCAACAACGCCATTCCTTTGACATCATGCTCTCTGCACTAGCGATACAGCCCCTCATATCCAGCTCCAACACTAAAAAGTGTGGTGGGGTGGCATCTGGAAGACCTTCTCAGGGCAGCACAGCAGCTAGAATGTGCTGCTGTTTTGCTAGTCTGTTTACCTGAAGTAAGTAAGATCTTTTAGGGTAATGGCACACATGCATTTCATTCACTTGATTAAAAATGCTGGTGGAGAAAATCTTATTTGTAACCATATTTGTTAATTTTCACCCCAACATCTTCCTCTTGTGTGCACTAATTGCAGATGCTATACCTGGGCCCAAAAAAGCCCTTGATGAACCCAGCACTTACATATACCTCAAATGACCATCCACTGGTTAATGTTCTGAGTGAACTTCATTGATTGAGATGTGGCTACAGGTGGGCCAAGGAAAGAGAATCTAAAAAGCATACTTGTTTAGCTGAAAAACTGATGTGAGCATGAGCTTCACATAACTCTAGTAAATCATAGGGATATTATCATAAACAGGCTTAACTTGTAAATTACATTTTTTCAACCTCCACAACTGAGGGACTATATTACATATACCTTTTCTTTTTATATAGCCTCTAATCCCCACTGCCAAATTCTGGCCTTGAAGATAAACCCAACAGTTTAATGAAACATTTCACAGCAGTCATGTTGCTACATACTCAAGAATGTCTGCAAATGATACTTTTATCACACATATGCATAATAAATGACTGTTTATTTCAGTAATATCCTTCCTACCCATTGCTCTCTCTCTTTCTTTGTCTCTTTCCAGACTGATAATGATATCCTTGAATAATTACAATGTTGCTAGATCTTGCAAGGGGGAAATATACTTTCTGTGACCATGATTTACATTGACTTCTTTTTAACTGTTAAGTAAATCTTGTTCTGCTCATGCCTTGTGTTTCTGCATATTTCTGATTATTTTTATTGGTTGGTCTATAGTATCGTTTTGTGTAAACCTTGTCCAAGGATTCTAATGAAACCATATTACTAGTAGGCAACTACCTATTAAGATTGCATGTAAGTTCTTGCCAGGAAATTCATATTTAACTAAGCATCACTCAAACATAGCAGTGTCCTTGAAGTGCTTAGCAAGCAAAGTCATATGAAATGTGTCTAAATCCATAACCGTTCAGCATAACAATAGGATTCTTGCACTGACTGCATCACCAATGTGCTATTAATTTAAAAATACTGTAAAAAAATCTTCTCGCAAAGAGCTTAGCCAGGAGCCTTGAGATACGAACTTTGTATTCCATAGCATTCCCTTTTGATTATCATTTAGCATCACAGTTTTATTAATTCAGAGTTCTCTGAACACATTAAAAGGCGGAACCAAAACGAAAAGGATAATACTAAGGAATTTAATCTGAAGTCACAGGATAATTCCATCTGGCTATATTTCACAGTGCCCTAAAATCTACAAAAGAATCTATCAACTTTATTATAACTTTATTGTTGCTTATGGTGCATTACAGTGGTGATTTGTACTATGCGTAATCAACCACAATGGACAAAGCCTATCT
Source organism: Xenopus laevis (assembly GCF_017654675.1). Lineage (NCBI taxonomy): Eukaryota > Metazoa > Chordata > Amphibia > Anura > Pipidae > Xenopus > Xenopus laevis. The sequence goes on along the minus strand of NC_054375.1, from coordinate 87,935,940 downwards.
TGCCTGGATAATGTACTATCACCACAACTATCTTGAGTTGTCGTTGAATCCTCAAACTCTGGCACTGCTTCTTTTAGGCTAATCCCTTTTAGCTACCATTATGAGTTACAAAACCAGCATATAGATGACATCTCTACCACAACACAAAGCTTGAAGTCAGTAATTATAAATATCTCGATTCTGACATTACAGGTATGGAATCTGTTATCCGGAACCCTTGTGCCATCTCCCACAGACTCCATTTTATAGAAATAATCAACATTTTAAAATGATTTCCTTTATTCTCTGTAATAATAATATAGTACTTTGTATTGTATCGAAACTAATATATTATTACTCCTTATTGGAAGCAAAACTAGCATATTGGGTTTATTTAAAGTTTATGTGATTTTCTAGTAGACTTAAGGTATGAAGATCCAAAATGCAGAAAGACCAGTTAACTGGAAAACCCCTTGTTCCAAGCATTCTGGATAACAGGTATCATACCTGTACCATTTAACAGCCGTACTAAGCCTAATAACAAGTATGGATAGAAATGTGCAAGCCTAAAGGTTTAGCATTTCTATATGACCCAGACCATCAAAATTGTCACAGGAGAGCCTCATGTTGGATTTTGGTAGAAATATCAGTGACACACACAAGCACCTTTCATAGAAACCAATGTTACAGGACTGATTGTTACATCTTCATGCAAATTGCACAGGTTTCTGATCTGCTGTGCAATAAGAACGTGAATATAATTAGACTTGTATAGCAACTTTTATATTCTCTTATATTGGGAATTGGTCCTTAAGAACAGGTAACTGATGGGATCATATTTCCCTTTGGCTGGTACAGAACCTCAGAACATTGTGTGCAAAATTTGTAACCTACTTTTTTGTTATAATATAGTTTTCCTTAACAAGAGTGTAGTGATGGGCGAATTTGCACAGTTTTGCTTCGCCGAAAAATTTGCGAATTGTGTCGTTTTTGACACCGGCGTCCGTTTTTTCAACGCCAGCGAATTTTTGCGGCCATTTAGTGAATTTATTTGTCGGCTGCGAAACGCGCAAATTCGCCACGAATTTGCGCCTGCTGAATAAATTCGCCCATCACTACAAGAGTGTATTATTGAATTTACTAAGCTAGTATCTTTTTTTGTGAAGGAAGGTCTGTTTTTGTGTTGTTTTTAGTCCCCTTATTCTTACTGTATCCAAAGCTAGCCTGCAAAAGTTTGCTTCACATCCAAAGCATGTTGTTTCTCACACATTATACATTCCAAAAATAATGAATTTATTACAAAAAAGCAAAAACAAGAAAGAATTACAAAATTATACAAAAATAAAGAGGTGAGCCCAACGCGTTTCTACCTTAAGGGTCTTCCTCAGGGGCACAAATAGACAAAAAAAAGAAAAAAGCCAGGTCACAGAAATGGATATGTCAAATTGAACAATCGCAACATTATTTTTAGTGCTCTTTCAAAAGACCCCTGTTCCTTATAGCTTTACTAAGGTGCACAAGAATTCTGCCCAGCCAGTTAGATCTCCTAATGTAGAAAGCACTAATTTCATCTGGTGTCACACTGCTTGACTTTTGACCTAAACCCTTGCTCCCCCTTTACTGAATCGTTCCATATTGTATAATGTTTTTTTCCAGGAATTAGTCTTTTATCTTTTTTGTCACAATGGATGGTGCCAGCATAATCAGAGAGATGCCTTCTAAAACCAGTGGTCATTATACACAGTACTTTACCACAGTATAAATTTGATTGCCCTACTGGAAATTATTCTTTGTGAAATTTTGTGCTTTTATAACTATGTTTCTAGCAGGGAATGGGGTTAAATGTTGCCTTGTGAAATTTTAATATCAATCCTGCCATGGCTAATTTTGAGAGATAGGAAGTCTATGCCAACCCCTTCTTTAAACTTTCATAAAGATTTTGATAAATAGATGATTACATTATATATTTTCTGTATGGTTGAGTGACACTTAGGGCGCAGATTTATCAAAATATGAGTTTAGATTTTTGGAAGGGTATTTATTAAATAGAGAGTTTTAACTTTCACTCACTGATAAATATGCTTCTAAAATCCAATAGCAATGAATAGAACGTGGGTGAGTTTTTATTTATTAAAATTTATTTTGATAAATCTGCCCATAAATCTCCCGTTGACTCTTAATTATTAGTGCAGTTGTTTCAGCTCCTGGTATGGAACTATGTATCTGTGATACCAATTTGGAATTTTGTTCCTATGGCTTGAAGAAAGACTGCTTTTTCCTATGAAAATATTCTTATATTTTTAGTAGCTATTCTGTTTTTGTAGGATCTGTCTTTAAATCTACTCTGTAAATTTTGTACACATTGCCTTTTTTGATGTGCCTATTAAATGTTGAATGCATCTCCACTCTTGTAATGTAGATGCTCCCACTCTGTGGGCTGTATATCTGGATCATTAACCACTTTTGCATTTAGCCAAATCTCATACTATTGAGTTTTTCAGCCAATGAGCTGAGACGTCAGTATACTCTTCAATTGGCCAGATGGGAGAAGGAGTATTATATCTGATTGATTATATATTTGCATGACTTTTCATGCAAACATTGCAAGGTAAAAAATTAACCTTCACCTAGCTGAGCTGCTTGTCAAATCTAATCTACATTCCTTGCCAATGTTCGATTTGACTTTTTTTTAAGGTTTGACAAACTGGTGCAAATAAAAGTAATGTACAAATTAAATTCACACCCTGGATGCTTTTATTGTGAATTATATGTATTAGGTGCAACGTTACAGTATTATCACAGAACCTTCTGGAAGATGATTCTATATTTTCTAAAATAAAAATAGTAGGATTCAAGTTTGCTAAATGGCAATATACTAAATACTGGCCAGAAAAAAAAATATAGTTTATATCTTATCTTGGGGGAAATGTGTTTGAATGTTGAGTCGTTACCAGTGTATACAGTATTTGCATGACAAATTACTGGCATCTTGATTTCTTGTAGTTTGGAGTGAAATGTAGAAAGTTAACCACAATTTTACATTTCTTACACACTGAACATTTTTACTATACTTACTGCACAAAATAAATGCATTTGTTGTTTGCCTTGTTCTTTTTTCCTTTAGCAAAACTCACTCGCAAACAAATCTACAATTCTGACAAAGCATTGACCCAACACTAAGGGGCTGTTTTATCAACACTCAAATTGTAATATTTACTGTGACTCAAGTTTTTTGTGAGCTAAAACTCACAAACTCGAATTATAAAATCAAATCAAGTATTTATAAGGCTGAAAAACTGGAAAAACTTAAATGTAAAACATTGGCATGTAGAAGTTAGTGGGAGCTGTCCCATGCAAAATTGAAACTGTTTATTCAATTCTAGTTTTTCAAGTTTTTTTTAGCTTGTAAACTCACAAATTCGAACTACCGTGAGTCCATGATTTTATTCATTCAAGTATTTTATATTTGGATTTTTTAATAAACAATCAAGTTTTTTTAATTGTAAGTTTATTTGAAGTAGAAAAAAACTCTAAAACCTCACAAATCTGAATTATGATTAATAGGCCTCTAAAAGAGGTGGTTCACCTTTAAGCTAAGTAAGTTTTTAAGTATGTTATAAAAATTTTTAATTATTTGCTGCCTTCTAAGTCTTTCCAGCTTTGGGGGGTGATTGAGCCCAGATTAAAAAAAATGTTCTGTAAAACTACAAATTTATTCTTATTGCTACTTTTTATTACTCGTCTTTCTATTCAGGCCCTTTCCTATTCCAGACTAATCTTATTCAAATCATTGTATGGTTGCTAGGGTAATTTGGACCCTAGCAACCATATTGCTGAAACTGCAAACTGGAGAGCTGCTGAATAAAAAGCTAAATAACGCAAAATCCACAAATAATAAAAAAAGTAAAACCAATTGAAAATTGTCTCAGGAAAACACTATTCACATCATACACAATGCACAATATTAAGCTGAACTTTTGGTAGGTCAAGGTAGGAGGTGTTTTGGCAAGAAGATGTTAGCCCAAAATTCTGCATTGCCAACGTAAAGCTGTTTTTGAGTGCCCTTTAAGCATCATACAAGCAGGCAACATTCTCTTCATTGTTCAGTCAAGCATATTAAAACTGTAATTTATCAAATGCCTTGCTGACTTGTATTCCATGATTTTAATTGTGTTACGGAAAGGTCAAATGTACAAGATTAGCGAAGTGAGATACTAAACAACAAAGCAAAAGCTTATTAAAAAGTATTCTTCTGAAGTTTATTAAAATTAGACACTGAGAAAGAGATGTTACTGTGCATTGTTAGAGAACTTTAGATGTTTGTCCAATATATTAAAGATTGGAAAATGTTTAATATTGCAATATATGGACAAATAGTTGCCTTGTTTATAGGGAAGGGCATTTTTTCAGTGGCTTGAAAATGTCTGTGTTTTTAATATAATGTGTGAGGATTGCTTGTCATTTACTTTGTCATAAATATAATGCTTTCTGGTTTGTGTGAGAGCCAGTTAAGTATTGTTTAGCAGGAAAGGGGTATAGGTTAACTCCGAGAAAGGCTGGTGTGTAAAGGGCTGCTGCCCTTGGGGCATAACTCTCAACATTTATAAAACAGAAAGAGGGAGAAAAAAATGTGCTGTACTATGTGTGGCAACATTTTTTGATCACCTCCATTTGATGGCCACACCCCCTAATTACCATATCCATTTTACAATATTTGGCAGGTAAAGAAAGTCTGAAATAATTTCTGGGAGTGTTAGTGCCATTTTTTATGTGTTATAACAGTTTTGCTAATGAAGATGAATTGCTCATTAAGCTGCTAGTCTCAGTTCACCCAAGACACCTGCTTATCTTAAATTATTACAATTGTATCTTTGCTCATCTTAAATTGTTGAAAATGTATCTAAGTGCAGCTGTTGAGAGTTCTAGGAGGTCTGCCAAAAAAAAACCTCTTTGTTTTCATTGTTTCGGAAACTTTGTATCTTTTTCTGGCGTCCGTGCAAGAGATGAAAGCTGTGCAAAAGCTGTGAACCACAGTGTGAAAGTAAAGAGACAGGTGACTGTGAATTTTCAGGGGTATTTGCATAGCAAAGGGAATTCTTTTTGGTGGCGAGTGTGGCTTGTCAAAAGTGTGTGACAAAAACCTGTGAACAGACGATGTGCTGATGAATAAAGTGAAGGAAAATCCTGTTTTATGTATATTTTGGTACCCCTGTATTCTCTGATCAAAAACCAGTGTTGACTACCATTATAACAGTTAATCTAATATAAATATATAAAATATTTTCTTAAAAGAGTATGTAGATATTTGTTAGGAAAAAAGTAACCAAATCCAAAGCGTGGAGCATATCAAAACGGTACATTGGCAATTTCTTAAAGTGGACCTGTCGCCCAGACACAAAAATCAGTATAATAAAAGTCCTTTTCAAATTAAACATGAAATCAATTTTCTATTTTTTATTTAAGCATTCATAGTTGTTGTAAACTCATTTAAAAATTTCAGCTGTCAATCAAATATCACCGCCCCTCCTCTATGCCTTAGGCATAGAGGGGGGCCAGACAATTACTTTAACTTTCCATTCAGCACTTCCTAGATGTCACTGCTCTCCTCGCATTCCCTCATTAACTTCACCGTTTAATTGTGTAGCCAGGGCATGGGGATGGACATCAGGTCCCCCATTCTGGTGCACAAACAAGATTCTGAGCTGATGCAAGGCTTGTCTTAATAACAAAATGGCTCCTGCCTGCTTGCTATCATTATGAATTCCCAGACTGAAGGAAACAAGATTCAAATAATTTATAGAGTGTAATTTAAAAAAAAGTTCATTTAGCTTGAGTTATGTGATAAAATAGGATTTTGAATATTTTTTTTGGGTGACGGGTCCCCTTTAAGTATGCACCCCCACATAAAGCTTTTGGCAGTAGGAAATACTAGAGCATTGGGACTTGAATGCAATTCTATTCTAAATTCAAAAAATAGTTTTTGGTCATTATGTCATTATGTTAATTGAAGTTTGTTAAAATCATTTGTCTTTGTTATCGTTGCCTTGTTTCTACAACCCAGCACGTTTGTCATAATTTTGTCATTTTTTCATAAACATTTTCAAAATCCCACTTTGTCTATTCCCCATGGATCTGCTCCCTGTAGGTCATTTTCCTGCATTTGGACAGTTACAGATAGTCCAATCCTTCAGATATCTCAGAATTGTTGTTGACCTAGCAAATATGAACAATTATATATTGGTTTGGCAGAATCTTCCATTGTTTCTGCCTTGTAGGATAAATATGCTCAAAATGAGTTTATATGTTTCACAACTCCCCTATAACCCTTTAAGCTGCTTTGTTCAAACTACTCTCTATTTTAAGGAGGTTCATCTGGGTAGGGGCAGCAACCCAGACATTGTGTTCTTCAGTGATCTTCATTTGTGAAAAATGTAAAATACCACACAAAAACTGTATCTTATCAGAATAATCACACAAAGGTTCAGAACGAAGTTCTATAATTAGAGAAACAAATTAAAGAACATGAATTTATTACATTTGCAAATGAGACGGATAATTAATAGTGTTTTGTGTTTGGGATTCAGTTTGTGATTCCACTACTTTATTTTCCCCCCATTGTCAGTATTTAATGGTGCGTGATAAATTATATTAAGAAAAGAAGTGTTTCTATGTTAAGTGTAGGAAATCTGTCCAGCTATTTATTATTGCCTTTCAGATAAGGTATGCTGATATCTTTGTTCATTCACATAGCTTAAACTTGGTTTCCGTAATGTACTGATGGCAATTTACATTGTGGGAAATGACATGGCATTTCAGACGTTTCCTTGCCAAAACATCCCATGTTTCATTGCCCTTAAGTATTTGAAACATTTTTTTTTTTTCAACTTTCTGTTTATTGAAGTTAACACAAGATCGACAAAATGCAATTGACTTTTCCTGTTTACATATACAGCAATAAAAATTTCACTAAGACGCAATCTTTGTCTATCGCATTATTACACACTCATAAACCTATGTATGTGTTAACAAATTTACAACAAATCCTTATAAAAAAAAAGGAAAAGGAGAGGGGGGAAAAGGGTGGGGAGGGAGGGGTTGAGGGAGTCCTTCTGGTGGTTGAGGTATTATATTTGTCTTAGCAATAACCCTTCTCTATATAGCCAAATATTCCATACATCCTCAAATTTACTGAGCCTATTATTCATTAAAGCTGTAAGTTTCTCCATTTCGATAGACCACCATAACTGGTTTCGGATTTCCTGCATAGTAGGAGGTGGGCCCTTCCATCTTTTAGCTATTAAGCCTCTCGTGATTAGGCAGAGTTGAACACATAATTTATGTTCATTGTATGTTATCTGTTCAGGTTTACGCAACAAAAGAGCTAGCCAAGGATCAGGTGGCATCGACGTCGCCAAGGTGTCATTTATCGTTTTAAAGACTTCCTCCCACAGTCTGTATATCGTTGGACAAGTCCACCACATGTGCATTTCATCTGCCACTTCCCCACAACCCCTTGGGCATAGATCAGAAGATCAGTGCACATTACACATATGTTTTAAACCCAGTTACGACCCACCCCCTTGACGTGATAGGGTGCATTAAGAGATTGACACGATGAGGTCACTGCTGTTGGGGTTTTTTTGTAGCCTGACCCCACATCCGACAAAGTTCATCTGTGATCTGTGAAGAACTCAATAGTCCTTGGTATCCAAAGTTAGTCCAATAAGTGAATGAAAAAAAGTGAAAGTAGAAGGCTGTCGAATTAGCCTCAAACATACACTTAACCCCTTGTATTGCAATTCAGCCTACAAAAGAGTCCAAGTAGCTTTCAACATTCATTGTAAATTCATATACATGAAAAATCATTATAGGTTTGTAAACCATAATTTAATCGTAAATACATATCTTTCTGACCAAAACTTTTCTTTATATATATATATATTGCGGACCTGCCCCATGTATCTTACCAATCAGTAGTTTTGCTAACGTAGAAAATCTTTTCTATCTTACATTCAGACTATAGGGCAGCCGCTTCCAATCGTTGCTGAAATGGATAAAGAACAAAGTTAATCATTGAATACATGTTAAAGGAAGCATGCAACGCTCCATTGGTCATTCATGCCTGTTGGAATCAGGCTATTTAGTTTTTTTATCCATATTGCCTCTTTTTGTAACATTATTTTCCTAATGTCACCTCCCCTATGTGGTGACTCTACCACCTCCAATACCAACCATTTTAACTGTGATACATGATGTTTGTTCATATTAAAGTGGCGTGAAACGGGGGTATCAGTAGCTGTATCTTTCTTAAAGTTACGAATGTCCCCATGAAACATGTTGTGTTAAATAAACTTGCAACACAGTATTTGCAGTTGTTGAGCCTGATTGTCCACAACCTGAAAGAATTTGCAGCTGCTCTAGCCTCTAAGGGACAGAGGCCGTGGCACAGGCCTTGAATCGTGGGTGTTGGTACACTACCTTTTTTTTTTTTTTCCAGTCATAGATCAGAAGAGTTGAACCATTTATGCAACTTCTTAGGAGTATAATACCAGTCATGATAAATTTTATACGCATTCTCTTTAATATATGTATTTATAGAAGCTTTTGCCATTACCTTGTGAATACTCTCCCACTCCACCATTTCTATGGGCTCCCCTAGTCTCTGTTCCCATTTCAGCATAGTAGTAGTTTTCCCCTGAGTATATGCGGCTTCCACAAGACAAGAATATAAAACACTAATTTTATGTTTGCGTAAGGGATGGTTACATAGGGATTCGAAGGAGGAGATATCGGGAGTATTTGAAACATTTTAATTACATTCTTGCATAAAAATGGAGGAGATTCAGATTGACTACAGTACTAAGGTATTTTGAATGTTTTGTCACCTGTGCTAGAGGAGATTTAGTGCAAGTGACAAAATGTACCACATGCCATTACACTTATGTCTGGTCTCTGCCACCTGACGCACATCTCTGTCAGCTTCCTCAGAGGCATTGGGTCAACTGTTTATTATTTTGGCTTTTTATTAAAGGGATAAATACAAAGGTCATAAGTTTGAACGCTCCCTGTTTTGGTGAAATAGACCCTTGTTGCTTTGCCACAATGCAGTCAACTGAGTTTAAAGGGATACTGTCATGGGAAAAAAATATTCAAAATGCATCAGTTAATAGTGCTGCTATTTCTCAAAAGAGCAAACAGATTTTTTTATATTTAATTTTGAAATCTGACATAAGGCTATACATATTGTCAGTTTCCCAGCTGCCCCCAGTCATGTGACTTGTGCTCTGATAAACTTCAGTCACTTCACTGCTGTACTGCAAATTGGAGTGATATAACCAGCATTAAAAAAGTGTGAGTTTTTTAATTTATAATATTGATGTATAGGCAGCCATCTCAGGTCATTTTGCCTGGTCTTGTGCTTTCAGAAAGAGCCAGCACTTTAGGATGGAACTGCTTTCTGGCAGGCTGTTGTTTCTCCTACTCAATGTAACTGAATGTAACACAGTAGGACCTGGATTTTACTGCTGTGCTGTTCTTAGATCTACCAGGCAGCTGTTATCTTGTGTTAGGGAGCTGCTATCTGGTTACTTTCCCATTGTTCTTTTGTTTGGCTGCTGGGGGGGGTGATATCACTCCAACTTGCAGTACAGCAGTAAAGAGTGATTGAAGTTTATCAGAGCACAAGTTGCATGACTGGGGGCAGCTGGGAAACTGACAATATGTAAAGCCTCATGTCAGATTTCAAAATTAAATTAAAAAAAATCTGTTTGCTCTTTTGAGAAATGGATTTCAGTGAAGAATTCTGCTGGAGCAGCACTATTAACTGATTTTTCCCATGACAGTATCCCTTTATGTAAAAAAATCTCCCATCTTTATATCATATTTACCTTTAATACTGTGTTGTGGTACACTGAGGTTCTACTATGTGCAAAAGTGCCAATCATTAATTAAAATATAGTTTTGCTAGTCTTATGAGGTGATCTGTTTTTCAGATGGCTCTGAAGGGGCCCAGTATGGGGATTGTGATGCAAAAGAAAAACATAGGGAAAAACATTTTTAAAATGTTTTCTGTAGGTGGTGGCTACCGCAATGTCTCATCTTTACGTACAGCTCAAAAAACCTGGCTGTAGGTTCCATCCTGGGAGTTGACTTGCCTAGTATAAGGCAGTTACCAGTAGGCATCTTTTCTCTTGCTTTCACTCTGACAACACATATTCTAGTCATTAAGGGCACCATACTTTGCAAACTGTTTATGAACGTTACCTGGGAATGTTTACATTATATCACTTTTAAACTGAAACCCACCTGATACTTGTCTAGAATACCTGCATAATTTGTTCAGCAAATGTGAGGTCTGTCCTGGGAAACAAATTGGTGTTGATCTTAAGGTGGCCATACACAGACAGATTTTAGCTGCCTATTCAGGCCTGTCGAATTGAATTGGCAACTTATTTGCCTACATATGGGGCCCTCAAACTGGCCCACCCAACTAATATCTGGTCGAAAAATTGCCCAGATGTTCATCAGGCAAGTTTGATTTTACCATCCGCATCTGCATGTCGATGCTGTCTTTGATCCAACCACCGGCATTACAGCAATTATGATCTGTTTCTTGGCCCAAGGGCCAAATGGTAGGATCAGACAGATATTTCCCAGCTCAAGGTGGGCATATTTTAGCAAGATCTGCTCATTTAGCAAAACAAGCATATTTTATCATGTTTTGTCCAGGCCCGGATTTGTGGAGAGGCCACCCAGGCCTAGGGCGTCAGGATTTTAGGGGGCGGCATGCTGCCCAACCACACCCATATTGGTTCAAAAACACTGGGGATGCACAGGAGATATGATCGTTTTTTAAATTTCCTGTGTGCCAATCCCCATTGCTCTGGTCCCGATGATGAAAATGTTAGCGTATAGAAGGGATATGTAAATCCGACCCTGGTATTGTCAGCTTCGGATTAATGTTGTACCAACCATTTTATACTAGCATGTATAGTTTAGCTGCTCATGGTCCTTGGAATATTCATTCAGATAGATCCCAATAAAGCTAATTCAAACCACAACGAAGAATTATGGCACTCAAGATGTTTTCTGACATTTTGTCTTTGTGCCATAATCACAGTTATTATATGCCATACCTATGGTGATTCTGATTTCTCATAAACAATTCCAGGCGGTTTGTTTCTGTGTTGTCATTGGCAGTTGTTGATATAATCTATATAATCCATATAGTGAGATGGACTCTGCCAAGGCACAAGAAAAGTGGAGTGCAGTTACTTTGCCAGTGAGCAAGAGCTTGTTGTGCTGCACAGGATGTAATGGGATTATTAGAAGATCCTGGACAAATCTGTTATAGAAGCTTTAAGTATTTTCTGGTGCATTGTTGTCCCCTTATAATATCATCATGCAATGCTGTTTTTATTAAATCATTTTAAAAATGGTGTATGTGTTTATGTGACCAGAGGAAAAACTCAATCAAATCAAAGAGTGCAGCTGTTATATTTTACTTGGGCAACACAGCATGCATCATGTAAGCCCACAAATGGAAGAAAATTATATTTATTCAGTCAAGAGAACAGGTGCACAGTTACATTAAATGTAGTTTTCAATCAAATGTTCCTATATAAATCCAATCCACCACGAATCAATCAAATTTCATGAACAGTAATTGTGTAACATGTCTAACCTTGTCTGTAAAAACAGTGCCAGTATTCAGAAACAATTGTATTTTAGGGAATAGACGTGACTTGGCCTGGGACAGGTGGAATTCCGCTAATCTACATTCTGGAACTATTTTATCAGTAGTTTCTTCACATATATTATTCTGAGTGAATGATATGCAGCTTACTGAAAGTATACAGTGAATGCTGAATTATTTGAAGGAGGGCTACCTGTATAATGTGTGGCAATGCAGAAGTACTAGATTTGTCAAGGCAATGAGAAGATGTAGGAAATAAAGGTATTGTCTCTTTTGCTTTTAGCATAAAACAGCATACATAGTAGACTAATAGGGAGTTTACAGAAATGTGTGGTTCTTTGAAAGCATTTGACAAGGTACTTTATCAGGATAATACACTCTTCAATCTTCATGGATTTAGAACCACACAAAAGCAGCATAATAATCAAGTAGTACAAGAAACCTCTTAAAATGTTGCTATCCTGAAATCCTGAATGTTTTGGAAGTGAACCCATATTGTGTAGGATCGTGTAGATACATCACCCCTGTGGTGCTCTGGCTGTTACTGGTGAGATTATGCCGTCCGAGTATTAATGTGAGAAATTGTGCTCATTTATCTTGGTACAGTGACCAGTAAAAGTACTGTCAGCTGCATAAATATACTATAATATAAAGGGGAATAGACTATATTGTTTTCCCACATAAGCATATACAAATATCCCAAGTCAAATGATACAGATCTTTAAAATTAAAGGTCTGTTTCCTAATTTTCAAGGTCAAGAAAAAAGTGAGTGCCAAAAAAACTGTGAAAATGTTTTATTTTTTTCCCCAAATGCTACGTTAATAAAAATACAGCAAAATATTTCAGTGCAAGTTTTTTTCCGCAGAAAAAGCCATTAATATATACTGACTACTCTAAATTCTAAAGAATATGTTTGACTGTCAGTCCTGTTTTTTCTGCACTTTTTTTCTGAAATTGTAAAAATAACACAATTAAAATTTTGATTAATCGGCTGCTTAGTGTCGATGGCATAGTAAGAAATATTGGACTTGCTGGTCCCATAAGTGGGACTGTGCGCATAGGGCCGGAATGAGGGGTGAGCAGAAGAAGAATGTACAGTGGTAGACCCGATCCTGACCAGAAACTGCAGGCACTCTCTCCGATCCCTCGTCGATTGTCATAAGAAGTAAAAGGTATGCACGAGAGGAACGAGAGAGAGTCATGTATTGTGTATGGAGAAGCTGACCACTGGGGTGTGGGGGCATTTGAGGTGGCAGCCCCAGTGGGCCCAATACACCCCAGTCTAATGCTGGGCACTTTTCTAGGGCTAAACAGTGGGGGGGGAGCACTAGGCACATCTTCTGCCTGCATACCCCAAATTCTGACCCTCCTATAACTCGTTTATCAGCACAGCAGTGAGCAATGGTAACCTATTGTGTGGGTTGCAGATAAGTAGGGGGGATTTACGAGGGGAAGGGGTACCCTGCTTTGGCCACATTTACCTTTTGGCCTGGCACTGTGAACTTTACTTTTAAAACAGTAACTGAACTATTAAAACATACTTGATATGCTATATTCTCAAGCAAAGCCATTGGTCAAAGTATACCTGAGGTTTAGGGTGCTCTGATATTTCAGCAGAATGAAGCATTTTATAAGTGATGCTGCTGTGCAAAACATTTATTTTAGTATGGAACCTTAAATGGGCGGTTTACCTTTAAATGAACTTCGAGTATTATGCAGCCAGTGGTACTCTTGAGACAATTTGCAACTGGTCTTCATTGATTACTGTGGTAGTGCCGTTTTTGAATGTTTTTCTGTTTTTTATGTTCATCAGTTATCAAGTTTGAAATTTCAGCAGCTTTCTCATTCTCAGTAGGGTCTAGTTTATCTGGAAAATGATCAGAAGAGGTCTGAATAGGAAGATAAGTAATACAATGTAACAATAGCTAAAAGTGTAGCCTCACAGAGCAATGGTGTATTTTTTTGGCTACTGGGGGTCAGTCAGTTTGTGAAGATTCTCATTCATCCAGGTCATGGTATAGCTGTAGAAATAAGTCAAATCAACGGGACTTGTGTTTTTCTTGAAGACATCTCACCAGTCATCCAACTGGCTTTCTCAATTCAGAATTCAGTCACTACCATTTGAAAGCTGGAAAGAGGCAGAAAAAGCCAAATCATGCAATAACTATAAAAAATGAAGATCAATTGAAAAAAGTCTCTAAGAAAAAAGTTGCTACAATTAAACATTTTTATAAAATACTAAAAGTAAATATAATGAAGAACTGCCCTTTTATATATATATATATATATATTTTTTTAGACAATTTGAAATTGATCACTATAGGTTTTTTGTTTTTTTTAATTATATATCACTCTCTAACCTAAAATCTAAAGTGGCATGTGTTTGTCACTCCCCAACTGTCGGCAACACCATTTGTCGCTGCATCGCTCATGTCCAGTGAAATAGTGACAGGAGCTGTTGGTGGTGGTTGCCTCACTTTACTTTTACTGGGGCCCCTCAGTAGCTAGAACACTGCCTAGCCCAACTTTAACATGACTTTGGGAGTTGAAGTAAGCATGTTTTATGATAGCAGCACAAGGGGCGAAAATATAAGATTTAAACAATTATGTAAATAGTATGGGAAGGGAGTTGTATCTCTCTTTTGCATAGCCTCTTTCTACATGCAAACTCATAAAGCAGTTCTGCTTTAAACTTTAACAGCTATACTAACGAGGGATGCACCAAATCCACTATTTTGAATTCTGCCGAACCACAGTATCCTTTGCGAATGATTCGGCTGAATACCAAAACAAATCGGAATCCTAATTTGCATATGCAAATTAGGGGTGTGAAGGGGAAAACATTTTTTACTTCCTTGTTTTGTGACAAAAAGTCATGCGATTTCCCTCCCTCTCCCTAATTTACATATGCAAATTACGATGTGGTTCGGCCGAGCAGAATGATTCGCCGAATCTGAATCCTGCTGAAAAAGTGAGTAGAAAAGATTAGATGTGCACTCCATTCACCCATTCGATTAAAAAAAGCAAATGTTTATTTCAGCATATTAAAAACATCCATTCCCTGACACGTTTCATATGATCCGATACGTAGTCATAGGTAAGGCCGAATCCCAAACCAAATCCTGGTTTCGGTGCATCCCTAGTACTAACTTCTATTTAGGGTGTCTGTCCCATTTTATACTCTATAGGCTTAAAGGAACAGTAACACCAAAAATTGAAAGTGTATCGAAGTATTTAAAATCTAACTAATGTTCTGCACTGGTAAAACTAGTGTGCTTGCTTCAGAAAGACTACTATAGTTTTGTAATGCTAATCTGGGCTATCCAGACCATAAGGAGTTAAAGTGTCCAGCTACTGGTGTGAGCATGGGTTACACTGCGACTTACACAACAGGTTTGGGGCCTTCGCCAGGTGGAAGCTTTCCCCTTTGGGTGTAGTAGAACTACAAAACACAGGCTACTGTATACAAAAATAGATAGGAATTGGACGCTAGGAGGTTCTTGATAAAATAACAGCAACAACAAAGACAATTGACCACAGATTTTACTCAGTGGTTTAAAGTAATGCTCACATTTAATAAAGTGTATCATAAATTAGGAATCCAATACATGCACTGATAATGAATGGTCAATAACATAATAGAACCAAGTCTTGCCTCTTTCCAAAGGGAACCATAAAAATGCCATCTGGTTGTTAGGCCTAGGAATCAGAAAGTTAATTAACTGGGAGCTTACATTTTTAAAAATAATTGTATTGATTGTCTGTTAAGGTCCTCTCTTATTTGTGCTTCTCACTGACCTTTAAATCTCTGATTGCAAGGAGTCAGTTAGCCTATGTGTCCCTTTGGTGAAAAAGGTTACATTTAAAACACGGTGTCCACATAATAAACTGCACAAATTGCGTATATGTGATTCTGTCATTTGATTACTGTGCTTGTGCTTCAATGGACAGGTGTCTAGTACATAGGGAAGATATTTGGAACTGCTATTTGGTATCTAGCTGAAAGGCTCAGAGCTGTGGCATAAATAATATAAAACATGCAACTGCAAAATGTCCCAGATTGTCACGGTCTCTTAGTCATTCTGCAAGATATTTGTGGGAAATTTCTAACCACCACATTTCAATTTGTATTAATATCCAGCCCTGTATCAGCAATATTCAAGTGTAAGAATGCAAGATCTGGGAGATCTACTGTACATTCACGTTACTGTATGCCAGTGGCTCAGTAAATATCATATAAAAATGTATCAACATATGGCAGCAACAAAAGCAGCTTTTCCATACAGTTATACTTACATCCTATTACATTGCTTATTGGTCATGAACCGAATACACTATTTTAGGATTCAGCCAAATCCCAAATCCTTTGTGAATGATTTGGCCGAATACCGAATTGAATCCAAACTTTAATTTGCATATATATGAGGAGAAAAAGAGGAAAAAATGAACTTCTAGGCGAAATTTTTGACTTTCTTGTTTGTATGATGAAAAGTCACGTGATTTTTCGGATTCAGTTCGGCTAGGAACATAGATTTGGCCGAATCTGAATCCTGTTGAAAAAGGGTTACTCTTGGCTGAATCCTGAACCGAATCCTGGATTCGATGCATCACTAATTACTTAGACTTGATTCAGATTTGTTTTCTGAATACATTGTGTGCAACCAGTGGCATAACAATCCTATAGCATGTGCACACTGCAAGCTTTGGGTTTATTGATGTGTATAGCACACTGTAATAGATGTTTCACAGCCTGACTTCTGTCCATGTTTTCTCCAGCTAATGGCAAAACACAAGCATTTTATAAATAGCTTAAGAAGAACTTCTGTATGCGTATGATTAGTGTTAGTACTCCTCCTGCTGCAATCATTTAGAATTGCAGATACACAGAGTCAAGATTTAACTCAGTACAATATTTGTGGTGTTCTGGTACTGAACTATCAGCAGCCTTCAACTGTTTGTGATTATATAGTTAAATAATAATTATATTTCAATGAGATCCCAAAGGTTGGTCTGTGTTGAGTGATTGTATTTAAGCCTGATATTGTTCATTTCACTGGCATCTTACAAAGCTTGATAAATATGCCCCATTTACCCCCCTACCCACCATGGATTGCTTTCCACCTGTTCTGCCCTTTGGTTTCCGTGCAATGTGATCTACTACAGGTACCTATTTCTTTTTTTCTCCTCTGCTCAATATATTGTAACCACTACAATATTTGAACCCATTGCTATGAATTCACAACAAGCCAGGTGTATAAATTATCCAGTTTCTATTTGCTTTATATTAAAATCTGAGAGACCCATTTTTCAACAAGTTAATTTTCTCTAAAACCACAAATGCCATGCAATGTATTAAAAGATTTGAATATAAAAAGCATGAACAAAAAAAGCAGAATGATCTGAATAAACAACAAAACATCAAAAATCCCTCTGTTTCGTGCAATTACTAGGGCACAAAAACTTCTAACACCCCGAATTAAAGAAAAATTGTACAATTGGGTAAGGACAACTCCCACTGACTTTTAGATGGCAAACTTTTGTATTAGAGTTTTCTTGGTTTTAACGCTTAATAAATCACACATTTTTCTTGGTTTAGAGTAATCAGAAGAAAAAAAACACTATTTTTAATGCTAAAAAATATGTTTCGTGAAATGAAAAAAATACGAATGTTCGTAAATGGGCCCTGTAGTGTCTGCAATTAAAACAATACACACTTGGGGTTGTGATTAAAGGAAAACTATACCCCCCAAACAATGTAGGTCTCTATAAAAAGATATCACATAAAACAGCTCATATATAAAATCCTGCTTCATGTAAATAAACCATTTTCATAATAATATACTTTTCTAGTAGTATGTGCCATTGGGTAATCATAAATAGAAAATTGCCATTTTAAAAAATAAGGGCCGCCCCCTGAGATCGTAAGATTCACTGTACTCACAAACATACCAACAAACCATACATGTTAGGTCACATGAGCCAATTAACAGACAGAGTTGTGTATTTTGCTTCCACACTTCTTCCTGTTACAGTTAGTGTTGTAGTATTTCTGGTCAGGTGATCTCTGAGGCAGCACACAGACCATCACGAAATGGTGGCTCAAGGCAAGAGATGTAAAAGGGCAATATTTACTTAAATATATATTCCAGTTTGGTAAGATTCTTTAATATGTCATTCAATTTGATATAAACTATCTGTTGCTTAAGTATTCATTTTGGGGGTATAGTTTTCCTTTAAGTGGTACCAGTAGCGTATTCAAGTGCAATGCTGCCCTAGGCACCAGACCTGTGAGCACCCCGTGATGCCACAACGCAATGCTAGATGGACCCCCTACCCCCACCTCTGCTTCCATATTTAATATAAAAGCATCTGGCTGCAGAGGAAGTATTTTTTTTAAAGGTTTTTTCTATTTACCATATAGGCATCCGAGGGCTGCCCCTTTAAAGACACCGCCCTTGGCATAGGCCCTTGCATGCCTGTATGATAAATACACCTGTGTGGTATATGTTCCTTGTTTTACAAACGTTGATTGCTCTTCCCTCTGCCTCAGGTCATGATTTAAAGCAGTATATACATACCTCCCAATTGTTTTTTGTGTGGGATATTCCCAATTTTGACAGCTCGGCTCCCAGTCCCAGATTCTTATTAACATGTCCCGCATTTCCCTTTGATCTCTTGCATGATGCCAGAAAAAGATACATAGTTTCTGAAATTTACACAACCTTTTCACCTTCATTAGCAAAACTCTAATAACACATAAAACATGTACCTTAACCCCCAGAAATATATTCAAACTTGTTCAAACTTTCCATGACCTGCTAAATTTTTTAAAAGGAATGTAGTATTTAGGGGTGTGGTCCCAAAAGTGGCATGGCATTGGCACGACAGATCTTTTTGTCGCTCTTTCCATTTTTCAAATGTTTGGACGTATACATCAACAGACACTGTACTGGGCTGTTCGGGGGCCCACCGGGGCTGTCACCCTCAGCTCCTCCACCCGACCCCCCTCACTCCTACTTTTTCCGGCTGAGGTGAGAGGGGAGCACTCACAGTTCCTGACAGGGATCAGGCCTGAGTCAGCCGGGGCCCACAGGGTTTTTTCCCAGTGTCCTGCCTGCCCGGTCTGACCCTGGTAGTACTTACCATGCAGATTCCTTCAAAGTAAACAGATGAATGGAGAGCAACAGATAGTATGAAGTCAAGCCATTTGTTTGGGCTACAAATCTGCTGGCTCTATAAGAAATAATAACTAGGCAAGGAGTGTGACATAAGTCATATTTAAGAATGCAATAAAACATGAGTCTTAGCTGAAAGAGTTCTATCAGTGGTTATAAAAAAAACTGATTTATAGGTAGCTAACTATTTCCTGCATAATTCATTGCCTAAAACGGAGAGACCGAGACAGACGCTACTATTTTCCTGGAAGAAAATTTTTGCTTTAGGCGTCTTCATGTCCCAGGATATTCAGTAGCAAAATAAACTATAGACATTTTTTACTGGATCTAGCTCGTAACAAAACAAGTCCAACTATATTTTTACATGAATACTGCCTACTGGGTTTCAACAAGAATGCGTATTCAAGACATCACTGCAGGAGCTGACGGATTTAAACCCATTATTAATTTTTTGTGTACAGTTAGTGTTATTAAGCTTTTGAGCTCATGTCAAAATGGGGAGTTGCATATCTCCCCTTAAATGTTCTAAGCAGCATTATTACATACTGATAAGAAAATCAAAAGTGTAAGTTACTGACCAAGAGAAATTTTTCTCTCTTTTTTTTTAAATTAGCATCTTTTTTTCAGTGTCAGGGCTTTTCCTGGTGATAGCACAGAACCAATTTATTGCCACAGATAAGCAGGAGAATCCATGGAGGCTGCTCATTATATAATGCTGGGTGGTTTATTGAGAAGAATTTGTACAGTGTAAATGGGAGAGGTTACACAGCTTGTACTTGTAATAATGCGACACACAGGGGAGCACAGCTGCCCACATAGAATTAGTGTCCATTTGAAAGTGTCCACACTGGTTGCTATGAAATCTCTATGAATAAAATATTTCCCATGGACTTCAATAAACTTGCATCTAGTGGGCAAAAAAACAGTGCCTTGTAGGCTATATTACATTTACATCTGTTACATTAAAAAAATGAACCTCTCAAACATGGGCATCCCAGGGTTTTTCCTCAATAAGAAGAAAAGGTTTTAGGGTTCTGGCTGGTGGGCCCTTAAAGGGTGGTTCATCTTTAAGTTAACTTTTAGTATGTGTTAGTGTAGCCAATTCTAAGCAACTTTTCAATTGATCTTCATTATTTGTTTTTTTATAGTTTTTGAAGTATTTGCCTTCTCTCTCCAGCGCTTTCCCATTTGCAAATGGGGGTCACTGACCCCATCTAAAGAACAAATGCTCTGTAAGGCTACAAATGTATTGTTGTTGCTATTTTTTATTATTCATCTTACTATTCAGGTCCTCTCCTATTCATATCCCATTATCTCAATCAAATCAATGCATGGTTGCTAGAGTAATTTAAACCCTGCAACCAGATTTCTGAAATTGCAAACTCTACATCATACTAAAGGTTAGTTAAAGGAGAACAACCCCTTTAATATTAGGTTCTCTGGTGGGCACCAGTCTGACATTTGTTCTCTTGTTTGTTTGTATATATTAGTGCGTTCCAACATCAGTTCAACAGTTTTTAAAGGCATCCTTAAATAAACACAAGTGCATCTCTGATAGTTTTATGAAGTGATGTTTGCCAGGGTGATTGTGGATTGTGCAGTGGCGGAACTACCGGGGGAGCAGGGCCCCCCAAGCAGCTCGCGCGCCACTCAGTTCTGCGGCCGTTTCCGGCCGTATGGAGGGGGCAGGGCCCGGCTGCACGTCCCGCGCCAGGGCCCGCCCCCCTCTAGTTACGCCTCTGGGATTGTGTACTGTGGGTTATGCTCTTTAGACCATCCATTTAGTAAATTCTTGCAGAACTTGTGTGTGTATATGTATATATATATATTTTATATTTTTGAGAAAGGCCTGATTACAGGCCGAAACATCAATCTTCACAACAATATAAAATTTAAGATGTTTCACACTAAGACCTGCACCCAGGCAACCTTATAATATTTTTTATGTGAGTATCTGCCTATTTAAGTTTTTTATCTGGTTAGTTTTTTGATGATCAAATAACAAGCCTGGGAATTTTCCTCAGTGTTGAGATTAGAAAGATTGTCCATCTGTAAGTTTTTGTTCTTGGAGTTTTTTTTTGTCATATATTTGGTGTCTTTGTACTGACCTCTGCTGGAGAAATACTAGAAGTGTACATTTGACTTTAAGCAAAAATGCATAGATTTTTTTCAAGTGATCACTCATCATGTCAATTTCTTTAGTTTTTCTATTACTAAAGATATGACTTTTAATTTAACTTGTAATATAAAATTCCTCCAATGCCACTGAAAGCCCCTTAACTCTTTTGCACCAACACACAGTAAAGGCCTAGTAGCCCACTAAACTTCTACATACACCGTTATACTTTGGGGCAGATTTATCAAGGGTTGAATTTCGAAATGAAAAAAACTTCGAAATTCGACCATCACATACCGTAGTCCGACATACGAAATCGAAGGATTTTTAAGATCGTACTCCGATCATACGATCGTACTTCGATCGTACTTTGATTCAAATGATTTAAACGTACACGTTGACTTCTAAAAACTTAGCCAAATGTTGCTAATATGTTCTAGGAGATCCCCATAGGCTAACATAGCAATTCGGCAGGTTTAAGGTGGCGAAGTGTCGAAGTCGAAGTTTTTTAAAGAGACAGTACTTCGAATTTGTGAAGTATTTTCACTATTCGGCCTATTCGATGGTCGAAGTACCCAAAAATTACTTTGAAATTCAAAGTTTATTTAATTCGAAAATTCACTTCGACCCTTAGTAAATGGGCCCCTTTGTGTATGTAAAGCTCCCTCAGTGCATATAAAAATATTTCTGAGTTACTGAATATTCCTTGCAGTACAGCTGTAGATCTGCCAAGAATAGGCCTTCCAGCAGAAGTGAAAGACCATACAAAAAGAAGTTGGGAGACCATCAAGAGACACATGACAACTGTGATGGACTTACAGGCCTTGTTGTCTCAGACTAGAGAAACTATTCATACAACTGTTGCCCAAGTGCTTCACCAGTCACAGCTTTGACACGAGAGCTTGTCAGATGGGAATGTTCCAGATAAAAAAGCCTTTATTGTCGTAAGCAGAGTAACATAGACAGGACTCAAGCTTGACAAAGAGTATGTAGGCTCGAAATGTTGCTCTGTCTTTGTTGCTCTGCTTAAGATAATAAAGGCGTTTTTATCTGTAGTGCTGCCCATCTGAATTGCTGACAAGTATATACACGTGTGGAAGGACACGAGTGAGAGTGCACCCGTAAACAGGGGCGCTCCGCCAATGAGGCGAATTGAGTCTCTTGCCTCAGGCGGCAGCTCCCCCCTGGTTACCAGAGACGACAAAAATGTCGCTCCTGGTAACTAAGAGCCGAATTTCCGGTTTTCAACCCGGAAATTCAGCTCTTCTAGTGCAGAGCGCGCAACTGCACTCTCTGCCTTAGCAACGTGGACTCCTACCCTGTCCCAGTCTGGAAAAGTGAGTACCGTGGGGAAGGGGGGGGGGGCGGCAAAACAAAGCCCGCCTCAGGCAGCAAAATACGCAGGATCTGCCCTGCCCGTAAACAAAGGATGCTTGTGAGTGCATTTTTAAAAACTGTGTGCTCAGGTCAGAATAAATGCAAAATTTTGTGTTTTCACATTTCTTTGTGCGCTCCACAATTTGAACATTGGTCCTATGGTATGTTGAAGCCAAAATTTAGTTTTTGGCCCTCAGACTAAACACTATATTTGGCATAAGCCATACTGCCCATTGTAATAAACATGCCATCCCCACTGTGAAGCATGGTGGCTTCATCATGCTGTGGGGATGCCTGGATGCAGCAGGCCCGTGAGATCTATAGAATGAAGACAACAAAATGCAGTGAATCCTGGACAAATCTTGATGCAGTCTTCCAGAAACTTGTGCTTTGGGAGGAACTTTTTCTTCTAGCAAGATAAAAACCCCAAGCCCAACACCAAAACTACACAAGAGTCGCTTTAATACAGTAATGGTAATGTCCTTAAAGGAGAAGGAAAGGCTAAAGTTAAGTAAGGTTTATCAGAAAGGCCTACCAGTAAACCCTCAAAGTAATGCTGCTCTGAGTCCCCTGTCAAAAGAAACACTGCATTTCTTTCCTTTTATTGTGTACACATGGGCTTCTGTATCAGACTTCCTGTTTTCAGCTTAAACCTCCAGGGCAGGGCTTGAGCATGCTCAGTTTGCTCCTCTCTCCCTGCCTCCTCCCATCCCTGCTGTAATCTGAGCTCAGAGCTGTAAGTGAGCAGGGAGAGACTCAGGCAGGAAGTGATATCACACCAAGCTTATACGGCAGCTGCTATCCTAAACAAACAGAGACAGTGTCTAGATTTGTTTACTCAGGTATGGTAAATCATTCTGCAGAATAAATATAGTGTTATAGCTTGCACTATTGTGGCTAATCTGTTGGCAATACACTGTCTTGGAGCTCTCCTTCTCCTTTAAATGAACAAGCCATAGTCCAGATCTCAATCCAACAGAGAAGATGGAATTGAAAAAGGCTGCTCACTCACTATCCCCATGGAAAATGTTAGTGTGCAGATGTGCAAAGTTAACCAGATCTATACAGACAGACTCACGGCTATAATGCTGCCAAAGGTACATCTACTAAAAACTGTATGTACACTTATGCATTCACTTATTTTGTGTTTCTTCATTGCAATAAATGTAAATCACTTTGCAAAGAACTTTTTTAAATCTGTATATTTCTGTTGATCATTAAACAAAATAAAAATCCACCGTGATTCAATGTTCTATGATGAAACACAAAGTCAAGGGGGTGAATAATTTTTATAGAAACTGTTAATAGAATAGTACACTTTTCACACTCGGAGAACTTGCAACTTAATTACATTTTATTGAAACAAGATACAAAAAGGTCAGACAGTATAACATTACTATGTCTATCACAGGAGATCAGGTTTGAGCATTAGACAACGAAAAGATTATAAACCACAAGTCAAGAGGAAGCAACTGTTTATCTTGTGGATATATAATAACAGCAGGCTCACAGTACATTATGCAGCATATGTCTTTTATATTCATGAGTACAAAATAAGAGATATCCAGGGGTGACAAACTGCACAATAATCTTTGGGCTGCTTGGCTGTTTCAGCTAATAACTCTTCAAACCATTCTGATTCTCTCACCTCCCTTAACCACTCTGTTATTGTGGCAACAGAGGAGGATTACAATATTCTGGCAATAAATGCATTATATAAATAAATATATTTTATTTGGAAAGTTATTTTGGGGTCTGCCATTAAGGCACTTAATTGCACGAGTTCAGTTGCCACCAGAAACAAATTTGCAGTTTGATTTTAACAGTCTACTACACGTATCTGTGTTTGTAAGCAACCTATGCCAGACATCTAGCTCATGCAGACATGCATATGATTGTGTCATCCATAGCTTCAAAATAGGAACAGTTGGGCTAAATCAGCAAATTAGCACCTGGGCAGTAACCCATGGAAATAATAATAATAATATTTGCTTTGATTTGTTCTACCTGCAGATGTATGAAAATCATCACTGATCGGTTGTTCTGAGTTATTAATGACTAATTGCAGTTTATTTTCTTAGGACAACTACTGTCCACATCATACTAAAAGATAATTTTTAAGTGAGCTCCCACTTTAATAAAGGACATGGTTAAAATGTTTTAATTAATTATGCAGTTTGCCAAAAGGGCTGTCGTTTACATTGCCATAATGTTCATATAAATAGCATCACAGTAATAAGAATTCAGTAACACAGCAGTCAAGCCAGCAGATGGCCCCCTAATGTCTCAAATTCTGTGCTTGTCTTCTCCTAAAGTGCATACAATAAACACTACAATATGATAACACTTTAACACTAATTAACCACCAAATCTATTTATATAACGGTTATCCTGTGGTATCAAAATGCATCATGCAGTATCATATTGCATTATTTAGATGTTGGCTTGGTTTATTCCAAAATGCACCACACTTTTTCTGTACAACTGACATATAGAAATTCAATCCTGTGCAATTGTTAATGTACAAAGGATATCATTTTGCAGTCTGTCATTGACTTATGACCTGTAGCCACATGCACAGAAACTGACAGTGGCAGCACAGTTAGAATGTTCTTTTAAGGAGACTTACTTAAATGGACCTGTCACCCAGACACACAAATCTGTATAATAAAAGTCCTTTTCAAATTAAACATGAAATCCAATTTCTATTTTTCATTAAAGCATTCATAGCTGTTTTAAGCTCATTTCAAAATCTCAGCTGTCAATCAAATATTGTCTGCCCCTCCCCTATGCCTTAGCCATAGAGGCGGGGCGGACAAATACTTTCACTTTCCATTCAGCACTTCCTAGATGTCACTGCTCTCCCCACATTCACCCCCTCTCTTCACTGTTTAATTGTGTAACCAGTGCATGGGGATGGACTTCAGGTCCCCAGTTCTGTTGTACAAATAAGATTCTGAGCTGATGCAAGGCCTTCCTTAATAACAGTGTCCACAAAATGGCTGCTGCCTGCTTGCTATAATTATGAATTTCCAGGCTGAAGGAAACAAGATTCAAATAATTTATATAGTGTAATTAAAGTTCATTTTGCTTAACCAATGTGATAAAATAGGATTTTGAATAATTTTTTTTTTTGGTTGAGATGTCCCCTTTAATACACATTGTACATATATAATACTTATACCTGTTATCCAGAATGCTCAGGACCTGAGGTTTTCCAATAAGGGATCCTTCCTTAATTTGGATCCCCATACCCCAAATCTGCTAAAAAAGTTAACAATTAAATAAACGCAATAGGATTGTTTTGCCTCCAATAAGGATTACATTATATATTTGTTTGGATCAAGTATTAGGTACTATTTTATTGTTACAGTGAAAAGGGAAATTTCTAAAAAATTTGAATTATTTGAATATAATGGAGTCTATTGCAGATGCCCTTCCTGTAATTCAGGGCCTTCAGGTAATGGTTTTCTGGATAACGGATTCCATAAATGTACAGTATATCCATGGCAGAATTACTCCAAAAATGCTTCCAATTACATAAGGGAGTGCAATATGGTTCAATATTACAGAATGGGGAGGATTGCCCTGCTATGCTTTGTGGCATTATATATCATAAATTTGCACTTTTTGAAGGATCAAATGTTATGTGCATTCCTAGTATTTATATCAATCTGGCATATAAACATTTTACATTTTCTTGCATATACAGTATCTCCTTACTGACAGAACTCTCTTGCACCATCTGTGTCAATTGAGCAATCAGTCTCTGTTTAATAAAGGATGTTTTATCTTTTTTTGGCTTTTTAAGATATTGTTCAAAAATGTTCATTTGACAAATTTATATTTATACGAGTGTATTTTCTTTTGTTAGTACATTTCAGCAGCGAAACATGCCTTAGCATAGCATTTAATTAACTTTCTGATCTCAGAGCAAGCCGTCTGATTGTAGGGTGGCTGTCTGAATAGAGGTAGTGTTTTGATCTGGAATTTATGTGAAAAGTCATTAAAAATATTTTTTCTTATTTTCACTTAAAATAAATGTATCTTCAAACAGCTGCCACCTCCTGATATTGGATGAATGCAGGAAGAACTCACATGCCAACAGGTCATTCAGTGTACTGTATATTCTTCCTCAAATTCTATAGTGCCTGTAGATTTTATGTAGTGAAGGAGTTCTGTTCTAGTCCCCCATTTTCCTATTTAATTTGGTACTGGACACCATAATACCCTTGTAGATGCAGATCTCCAGCTTTCAGATACAGTTAGTGCAGGGCCCCTACCTTGTATTATTGTAGGATCTTAAACAAATAATGAAAGTCAGTCTTTTGCTTACAGCCTTGGTTATTGTGTATATGAAAGTACAGTAGATTGAAGTTCAGTAAGGCAATTTAGAAAGAAAAAATAAATGATCACTTGCAGAAAAGCCAAAAAAACCTTCCTTTTTACTTGGTAAAACAGAAGAAAAGCAAGGGGTATTTTGGTAACCTTTGTAGTCCATGAGAGGTCGCCAGCCAAACAGAGGATTGTTTATTCCACTGAGCTGTGTCATAAACCCATTATTTGTGGGTCTGGTTGCAGCACAGAACATCTTTTCTGTGAAGTCAGCATTGCTCAGGGCTCATGAACACAATGCTAACATCTGAAGAAGTAAAATAAGCAAAGGCTTTGGCGGTGGCTTTTATGTAATTGGCTAGAGTGCTTGCTTATATAAACAGAGTGAGGTCATCATTTTATCTATCTATTATTTACAGAATGGAACTACAAATATTGAGTTGGAACTGGCTAAGTGAGGGGGAAATAGTTCAAAACCACTGAATAGCCTCATAATACTTTCAGTATTATGGGGTCGATCAATAATCTGTATCTTTTTCTGAGCAGTACAAAAACTTGGAAAAACATGATAATCTTTTTTCTATTTAACAAATTATTTTCCACTTTGGAATGATTCATTAGAGCAGAGAAATTAATGGGCCAAATCATTTAGCATGCATGCAATTTGGGACAATTGTAGCCATACATTGGTAGAATTACTCATTTGGTGAGGTTGCCAAACAAATTTATCTGGGCCCAATTGGGCCACCCATATGCAGGGTGAAATCTGGCTAATCTGATCATTGACCCTGGGGCCTACAGTGGTCTATTGATGACCTCCCCCCCCATCAACACGATCCTCACCCCACAGGGTTTATGACCAGTTATCGATCAGTCAGGTCTTTGGGGGGGCTCAACAGGTCAGTCAATCATTGGTCGTGGCAAAAAATGCACTTGAACATTTTTGTTATATGTTTCAATGTATCCTGTAGGAAAAACATTTGTAGTTAAAATCAAGTAGAGCAGGAAACCCAACCTTTGTTAAGTCAGGCCAGGGCAGCAGTGTGCAGGGCCTTAGCCCAGGCCTTCTTTTATAGGCTACGTGAGTAGCAGTGTAAAACCAGCAACATGACTCCAAATAATCAACAGCACTTTAGTAGTATTTCAGTCTGAGAGCACAGATTGGGCTTGCCTGTTCAAGACTATTCACTTGCTAAAAAAGATTCATTATACTCTATTCATATAAATATGCAACTTTTCTATGCACTTGTTATTGTAATGGTTTCATTATCATCAGCTTTGGACAGGCTCTAACACCAGAAAAGCAGAATCACATAAAGAATTGGAATGTGTGTATTTATCCCATAGCATTCAGATTCACTGAGCCCTAACTGTGCACACACTGTTGTCTGCAACAGATTTCCAGACATTAATTTTTTATTTGATTTATTTTGTGCTTGGAATGTGCAAGTTAAAGTGCAGTTCTCCACAAATCTCTTTACATTTGTCAATCATATCCCCACTCGATTTCAAAGCCGATAAGTTTTCTCACAATTATAGTTTTGACTTGTTTAAAGGAAAAGTAACACCAATAAATGAAAGTGTTTTAAAGGAATGACAATATAACATAATGTTGCACTGCACTGGTAAAACTGGTGTGTTTGCTTCAGAATCTTTACAATAATTTATATAGACAATCTACTGTGTATCCTATGCACGAATGGCTGCCCCCATGGCTACCCAGCAGCTTGTTCCTATAAAGCGGTAGTTCACCTTAAAGTGTTAGTATGTTACAGAATGTCACTGGTATTTTTTTATTATTTACCTTGTATCCCTTTTCTGTTCAATTTCCAT
This sequence comes from Xenopus laevis, assembly GCF_017654675.1. NCBI lineage: Eukaryota > Metazoa > Chordata > Amphibia > Anura > Pipidae > Xenopus > Xenopus laevis. The sequence goes on along the minus strand of NC_054375.1, from coordinate 87,907,429 downwards.
TCAAAAATTACAAAAATAAAAAAATGTGCATAGTCTCAGTATATCACTGCCTACATCATAATAACCCTGTTTAGACATCACTTTCTGCTTTGAACAGTTTCATAGATTAATTGCGTTGTGTGTACTAAGGTCATCACAACAATTTCAATGACATATAATAAAAAACATGGTTTAATTAAGTGCTAAATGTGTTCTGTTTCTTTTTAGAGTGTCTGGAGGAGAGCTGTTTGATAGGATTGTGGAGAAAGGATTTTATACAGAGAAAGATGCCAGTACCCTTATCCGACAAGTTTTAGATGCTGTTTCCTACCTTCACAGACTGGGCATTGTGCACAGAGATCTTAAGGTAAGTTTAAACAGAACCTGGGGAACCTCATATACAGTATATTGACTGAAGCAAAGCAAAGCTGTATTGCATTCTCAAGGCCTGTGTACTAAATCTTGAGAGATGGACATTAGTAGGTGTTTTTTAGGGAGGATCAGACACTTGCAGCTGCTTGGACCTGTATTCAGTTAAATGCAATGCACAATTGCTACATGTATACATCCTTCTGGAGGCAGCTTTAACAGACCATCTGTCTGCTTTGCTTATTCCTTGCATCAATCTATGTAGAGGGAATTTACCATGATAGAGGCCTTAAAGAGATTCTGTCATGATTTTATGATGTCGTTTTTTATTTCTAAATTACAGTTTACACTGCAAAAAATTCACTCTACAATATAACATTTAATTCCTGCACCAGTAAGTGTATTTTTAGTTGTAATATTGGTGTGTAGGCAGCCATCTCAAGTCATTTTGCCTGGCCATGTGTTTCCAGAAAGAGCCAGGACTTTAGGATGGAACTGCTTTCTGGCAGGCTATTGTTTCTCAATGTAACCGAATGTGTTGCAGTGGGACCTGGATTTGACTATTAAATGCTGTTCTTAGAACTACCAGGCAGTTGTTATCCTGTGTTAGGGAGCTGCTATCTGGTTACCTTCCCATTGTTCTGTTGTTAGGCTGCTGGGGGAGGGGGTGGTATCACTCCAACTTGCAGTAAAGAGTGACTGAAGTTTATAAGAGCACAACCCACATGACTGGGGACAGCTGGGAAACTGACAATAAGTCTAGCCCCATGTCAGATTTCAAAATGAAATCTAAAGAAAAAATCAGTTTGCTCTTTTGAGAAACAGATGTCAGTGCAGAAGTTCACTGGAGCAGCACTATTAACTGATGTGTTTTGAAAAAATTTTTTTTCCCCATGACAGAATCCCTTTAACCTCCTTACTCCTGTTTGCCCATCAATTCAATTTAGCCATCCATTTTGTGCAATAATGTACCATCCTGTCTATAATCATATATGAAGTTTCATTCCTTAGCTTCAGATCCCACAAATTAAGATGCCTTTAATTTTTTGATTCATTTTAGGATATCTGTGTGAAATAAGTTAAGAATTACATTTTTTGTGTGTGTTGTTTTTTTATATTTGATTTCTCTGCAAAACAAAGGAAATGTAATTTTTTTTCTCAAATATGACAGCTATATATAGGGGTACATGTGTGTTTGATACAAGAATATATAATTCTTGTAATAACAGTTACATTAAATATGCTTGATTAAAATATTGTTTATCTAGAAGTAGGATTTACATCTTCCATTGTAGCATAACACACAGTGCTAAAAAAAACTGATCACTTCTTTAAAGGTTGGCTTATTTTTTTAATATTTTTTTTCCAGCCTGAAAACTTGCTGTATTTCAGCCAGGTAGAAGAGTCAAAGATTATGATTAGTGATTTTGGTCTGTCTAAAATGGAAGGTAAAGGGGATGTGATGTCTACAGCCTGTGGAACTCCTGGCTATGTTGGTAAGTGGTTGATAAATTAACAAATCAGCCCCAGCACTTGCATCTAGATCTGAAAACATAATTATGTGTAATTAAGATGTCCTCTCTGACTGTCCTGTATTTATTTGAGGGGTCATTAAAAAAAAGCCACTCTACATAAGTACAATAGTTGCATCTGGATGTACTCTGTACCACACTCCAACACACTAGTTAAGGGGCAGAAAGGTATATGCCTACGTGCCTTCCTCGTCGGGCCCCTTATAAAGATAATGCTGATTAACGCAGGCAGAACGATATTCGTTGGAGAAACTGCATTCCGAAATGGAGCACAGAGAACTGTGGCAATTCATTTAGCCTGCAGATCAATGTGCAATGCACAGCAGGTTGTTCCTGTTTTTTACACTTTGCACCCTGCCTTACACCTCATGGATGAACCCTAAAGTCTGTGATTACTCTTAAAATGGATGTGCCACAGAATTTGTAGGAATTCACTATGGATATTCACAGTGTTTGTATTCTTGGTGTACAGAATGCACATGGACAATGGATAGGCCTACATACTGTAGGCATGAGCAACACTTACCCTGGAATATCATGTTACCCTATAGTAAAGCAGTTAAACGATATATATATATGCCTATATAGGAGTGATTCTGCCCCACCTTTTTGCACTACTGTAGGGACCAGGAGGGGCATTGCTAGTACTTGACAGATTCTAAATATTTTATTCTGAATAATTCTGTAATCTATTACCAGTTCCCCTAGTCTCACAGCATTAAATATTTACTTTTTCACACGCACAGCGACTAGCAAAAGTATTCAGACTCTTAACCAAATCTCTTACTTTACTGAATAAAAAACACTATACTGATTTTTTTTCTGCAACATTTGAAATCACTGGTACTCTTTTTTTAAAATTTTTTACCTTACTTTAACACAAAACAAAATGTAAGCATAGGATATATAATTTTATCAATAAGTACATGAGAACATTGATCAATTTGGGCAAGTGTCTGAATACTATTGAATGGTCCTATTTTCCAGTATCTGAGTATCACAGGCAGAGATAATCTTAATCATTTACTAACCTTGGCGTTACTACACCTTAGAAACAGTATTTGAAGATAATGCTAAAAATAATAAAATGTTTATGCATTTTATGTTAGATTCCCTTCACAACATTGGACAGTTTTGTTTGTGTGTTAAGAAGTGTGTGCTTTATTGCTTTCCTTATCCGATGTACAGTAACAAATGTTGGTTATGTTTTATAGCCCCAGAAGTGTTGGCCCAGAAACCCTACAGCAAAGCAGTAGACTGCTGGTCTATTGGTGTTATTGCATACATTCTGTAAGTACAATGACTTTCTTGATGAAAGGCTTTCTAATCACTACTTCACTTCATGTTTTCACACAAACTCCTCACGAATGCTTTAAGGCAGTAGTTTCAAAACCATGTGGTTGGCCTTAAGGAGTCAGAGGAGAGCTCAGCCTAAAGGCCAGTTAGGATGGGATCTGAGAAGAGGTTATTGAGAGAGTTATTGTTATTTCTCCTAGATACACCTAAAGGTCCAGCTTGAAGTTGAGCTAGGGTGCTATTTGTAGTGCATACTTATTTACTATACTAAATAGAAAGTTGTGTTTGTTACCAACTAATGAATTTTTGGGAAAAGTTCATTTGAAAAAGTCCAACAGCCACTGTATTAAGCAATGACAATGTTGGCACATGATCGCTACTCCTTGGCAGAGATCAAAACAGCAAAGATCACAAATGACACTTTCAAATGACAGCAAAAGGCTAGAGTAACAAACAGTGCCTGACCTACAGTCATTGCCCAGGAGACTGCCGTGGGTTAACTTTCTGCCAGTTGGAAATGACCTACAGTGATCCTTTACTTATTTTAAATCTGCTTTCTCTCTGTTTATTTTCAGGGTATTTGGGCATTTTAATCATTTTTAAGGGGGATCTAACATCACAGGCACTGCCGTATACTATGTCGACTGGCAGCCAATTGCCCAATAAGTTGCAAATGGCTACACTGTGCTGGCAGCTCACTCACCAATACAATATAGATTTTTTCAATATCAAGGTGACATTTTACTTTTGATCTGATTTAAGGTCACTAATAAAGACTTTAAAAGCACAGCACACCTGGACACCATAACAAATTTTGGTTGCTCATTTATATTGGATGGGTGCTAAAAATGGAGTAGAGGAAATAAAATGCCTGTATGTATTTGCTATATTTACATTTATCATATGACAACTAAAATTTCGTTGGCGTAGTATGTGTGGTACCTTCATGGCAAATATACATTTTCCAGTAATCCCTTACAGAGCATGAAACCTGTGTTCCATAAAAAGGGGTTGAATAACAGCTTGTTTATTCAGCTAATGTCACTATTGTGTTTTATAAGGATTAAAAAATAGACTAGATAAGCAAAGCAAATAGTTTACCATAGGCCACTATATGAGACTTTGAGTGTAATCCAAGAATATTCTTTAAACACTGCCATAATTACCTCCAGACACCACTGTTTGCATTTTTATTCCTCCCTGAAGTAATGAATTGATAGAAAATGTGTTTAGCCAGTTTGGAATCTACAGAGTAAGCAAAGTCATAGAAACCGGGGAAAACCATCCATTTTTACGAAATATTTTTGCCTTAACAAAGTATGGAACATGTGTTTTTTTCCAGAATGGTAGTTAAGAGCTGAGTTTGTTTTCATGAACTAAATGCAAAGAAGATAATTGCAGCCCAATATGTTTGTCACCAGTTAAATATCTGGTTTATTTTTATGATATGATTTTAATGTTATTTACTGTACAGATACACACAATAGGAAGTAGCCTTGCCCTCTTTTAGATAGATCATATCACTTCCTCTGAATTATGTAATGGGCTAGACTGTAACTGTTATGACAAGGTGACCATACACAAGCCACTATAAGCTGCTGAGTGGGCTCTTCCAGAGCTGCCAGCTTATTGCTCAGTTGATATTATCTATTGAATTTGAAAATATCCTCAGGCAAAGACAAACAACTTGATCCGGTAGATTTGGCCCAATACATATTATCTTTAGACTTACCTTCCAGCAGTCCCTTTTTAAAAATCAGACATTTAGGGGGTTATTTAATAAACTCCGTACGGCAAAAACCCGAAAAAGTTGTGTGCTTTTTTTTTTGTATAAAATCCGAATTTTTAGTGGAAAAACACAAAATTTTCGGAATTTATTATACCCCGAGGATGGAAAAAGTCAATCCGAAAATCCGGCATCTCAGACCTGCCAAGGTTGCATATAAATCCCAAAGACTTTCTGATCTGCGCTGGGTTTCATGCAATAATCCGGACAAAAATCACAATTCACGATTTTTTCCCGCAAACAAAATTTTCAGGAAAGTGCATTAATGAATAAGCCGAAAATACCAGTGCGGATTTGGTCTGAGTTTTTTCAGGAAATATTGAGATAAATTCGGACTTTGATAAATAAACTCCTTAAAGTCATGACAAATCTACTTACAACTCTTCCCAGTTTCAAGTACAATCCAGCCTTGTAGGGTAAAATCCACCATTACATCCCACATAATTAACTTTTTCCCCTTAACAAAGTTTTATTTTCCAGAAAGAGTCATTTCTATTATATACTGATGCATGCTTGCTTATTATTGTGTTTATATACAAATTGACAAGATACCTTAAGGGTAAGGACACACGGGCAGATTCGGGGAGATTAGTTGCCCCAGCGACAAATTGCCTCTTCTTTGGGGCGACAATCTCCCTGAACTGCCTTCCCGCCTGCTATAATGAAAAATCGCCAGCAGGATGGCACTCGCAGCACTCAGTTTTCCAAAGTCGCCTTTTTCTCCTTTTTCAGCTTAGAATGGCTGTCCCCATGGCTGCACAGCATGTTCTTTATTTAAACTATAGTAGAGTTTCTGAAGCAAACACACCAGTTGTACCATTGTAGTGCACAGGACATTATATTACTTTAAAATACTTTAATCTTTTTGGTGTTACTGTTACTTTAAGGGTTTTGTTCTGTATAAGGACATTAGCCCCTAAAGCTTCCACAATTTAATGTACTCGTGTATTATTTATGGTCTAGCCACAGCTCTATAATTTTTCTCGGTTTTGCATGCTAGCTCTCTATTTCATGTGCATAAATTAATGTTATACTGGATAATAACCAGGTTAATGGACTACATTTTAGACTAAATGTCCAGATGTTGGCGTATAGTGAAATTTATCCAGAATATTGTGGTTACAGTAGTTTAATATCTGATTTATTGTTATTCAGGGGCTTTTCATAGCTTTAGATCAATAGATAGTGATGTTTCCTAATTCCGTAAAATTAATGGAAATAAGACATTTTTTTATTGAAGCATATTCAGTCTAAATATATTCCAAACTAAGGAGCAGATCAATGATTGGTAATTTTTCAACTAGTTGTTCACTTGGAAAAAAATACTTATCTTTCAATATGAACAAATCATTTTCAGTGTTACTGTCAAAATGTAGTATGGTTATATGATCCAGTATCCAGAAACCCCAGATCCCAAGCATTTGTTAACATCTAAGTCAGTCGCAGAACTATTGCTGAACTATAATAACCTAAGAAAATAATGGAGCTTGCTTTAAGTAGTCAAACACTTTCAGATAATTTGTGTTGATACATTTAAAAAAAAAAAAAAAAACTGCTGGGAAACCTCAGGAGAATCCAATTTGAATTTTGATATCATATCATCCCCATATGTACATATGCTATGTTCTTTTGTTCTAGATAGCTTGTATAATATTTATTACTATAGCACTTCAGCCTACAGAGCAGACTCCATTGTTTATGTGACTGCGCAGTGTTGAGGCCCCAAAAAGGATAAATAAAAACATTTTGGTGGGAGCTGTGCCATACAGTTTCCCTTAATTCCAAATAAAGGACAACTTTAAGGAATTAAGTTGTTAAACATGATATTTTAAATAAACTTGATTTATGAATAATTTAAGAAATAGACAAATCACTAGCACATCCTGGCTGGAGAAATCAACTCGGTGTAGAAGGGATTGGAACAAAGTATAGTATGGCCACAGTCACTGCTGTCATTGGTTGAAATTTTATAACTAATTGGAAGTAGGAGAATTAGAATATAAGAAAGAAGTGTGTCATATTTTAATGGATGTATAACATAATAGCCAGAACACTACTTCCTGCATTGCAGCTCTCTAACCTCTTAGTTAGTCAGCGACTGCAAGGAGGTCCTCATGGGACAAAACTGTTAGTCTGCTTTCAATCCTCATCATTCAGCGCAAAAGCAAACGAACTGGACATATATGTCCCATATACCACCCCTTCAAGTCATTCATTGGTTACTGACTGGTAACAGGTTAGAGAACTGCAAAGTAGTGCTCTGCCTATAAGGTTAGACATCCAATTACCCCAGACTTTTGACTAAATAACTGTATTGAAACATTTTTTATTTTGAACAGCCTATCTATTTAACCAGTTTTATGTTTACACTGAACAGTTTTTTTAATATGCAACATATTTATGTGTTGGGAAATAGCCTCTACCATCCCTTATTGTTATTTTCATGCACCCTCTCATCATACTTTAACCCACATAGACTGTACAACAGGGTACTATGGGTCCACCCAGTCTAAACTAACCTTCGTTCAATCCATCTTGAACATTGCTGCCAGACATATACTTTTTCTCCTGATATATTGCTGCCCGTCTCTGCAAGTCCCTGCACTGGCTACCAGTCATATACTGAATTTACTTCAAAATTCTCATGCCAACTTCAATGCACTCAGCAACCATTCCCACAGCCTGCAGGTCACTCACTTACATTGTAAGCTCTGATAAAGCTATAGGTCCTCTTGACTTTTCATAACATCCTTGCTCTTCTCTCTCTCTCTCTCTCTTTCTCTCTCTCTCTCACTCACTCACTCACTCTCACCCTCACCCTCTGTTGCCTTTTCACACCAATGGTAAAATATCTGCTTCTGTATGATAAAATTATTTGTATGTGGAAACTGTTATGTTTAGCCTTTGTACCTAAATGCAAACTAGATAAGTAAAATTAACCAGAGTTATATGGAGGTCCAGGTACTCATGCCCCAGACCTTTCATCTTAAGGGAGTGGTAGTTCAACAGGAGGCTGGTACTCCATGAATTTTGTAGACATTGGTGCAGATAAAATTCTATTATTTTTTTAAGGAATAGGAGAGTCTGGTGGGATATTCTTCTGTGGGAGACTTGCTATATTATAATAATATGCATTTGTGACTTTTTTCAGGCTCTGCGGTTATCCACCATTCTATGATGAGAATGACTCCAAACTATTCGAACAGATTCTAAAGGCTGATTATGAATTTGATTCTCCATACTGGGATGATATTTCAGACTCTGGTATGGTCAAAGTGATCTTTCTTTCATTTTCAGTTAAATATTATAAATTACATATGTTAGTGTCCGAGCATTTAGCATTTGCTGGCATTTCAAACTGTACTCATTCCCATAAGATCATCATTTTAAAGGGCATTTTAAGCCGAACATGAGATTAAATTAGAAATTGAGAACCTTGTACATAGGTCTTAATACTGACCTAGTCCTAGGGTGCAGCAGCTCAATGACAATGAAGATCCATACTTAGGAATAGGTCATACCCGAGCTCTCGGACAGTCTTCATCTCACCTTAAACACTCATCATGGTAAACACTCTACCTCTCGGCTGGGCTTTAGCTCAGGTCTTGGTATGCTTGAACATTGATCACCCCCCACCATGACTGTTAATATTGGGACAACTTTAGAAGCAATGTTTTTTATGTTGGTGGCTGCATGAAGCTGTAGTCACACCATATGCATAAGATGCATCTAGTTTATCAGCAGCCCAATTAACAAATTATTTGTGTGGAAAATAATTTGTTAAACAGGACAATAGTTGTTTTTTTTATCAGAAAAAATAAATATGTTATAAATCAGCCCATGAATTCTGTTTAAAATTTCATATTATTAATAACATTTTGTGCACAGTCTCATGGAAATGCGATGTCAGACTGTCTGGTGCTTCACTTGTTCCTGGCAAATGGTTTAACTTCACCCACTGGCATCACAGCGTGCCTGCAATTTCAAAGCCAATCCTAACAAAACTGAAGGCACAGGCCTTTACAGGAACTATTAATGGATTTTATATAAAACAATGCATATTATTTATGAGGTTGACAAACACTGAATTTACTTCTGAAATAGTCTAATGCATGCAGACAAGATATCTGCCGAAAGTCTCTGCCCCAGTGAAATATTAACTTGGTTGGAAAGGAAAAAGCTTAACATTAATTTAAAAAAAAGGGAATTGCTCTACTAACAGAAATTTTAATTACACTAAGAATTTCAACCACAGCATTCAATCATAAATCATCATTTAAGTTAAAAAGTGACATTAATTCTCTTCATTACACTATTTTCCTAATCCCCGGTACAGCTGCATTTAGAATATGTTTCATATACTTTCCATGTGAACGGGTTATCATAGCATTGGCATTTCCAGGGTTTACAACATGATTGTGGATACTTAGGTTTACCTTAGTTTAAGTCAGGGATACAGTAGCAGCCGTACCACATTTTTTAGTACTGGCTGTACAGAACAGATACATGTCATTGTCAATGGGACATTACTAGTTTATTACATCTTTTAAAAATACATTCCAATACATTTGGACAACCTTTGATTATTTATTTTGCATGGTTTTTGATTTATTAGCCTTCCTGTTCTGCCTCTTTCCAGACTGCAGCTGAAAATGCCGTCGGTTTAGTGGGGTCACTGACCCCAGCAACCAAAAAACAGATTAACGTGCGACTTCATTTTTATTATTGTTCTTTACCATTTTAATGTCTGCTCATATGAGCTGCAGAATGAAAACGTAAATTATTTAAGAAACCACAAAGAATAAAAAATGAAGATACTGAAGGTTCATTTTAATGAACAACCCCTTTACACAGAAGTCTAGCCCATACCCTATTCTATTTTCCTTGCCCAGAAGGAGTTAGATTCTATCTTTGCTTTCATATGATAACCTACTACTACCTACTATGCCTGGTATAATACCATGTTGAACATAGTTTTATCTTAACTCATCTAAGGTTCTCACTAATACGTATCATAGCTCCATGACTTTCATTTGATAAATGGGTGCCTTTATGTGAGTGTAGCCAAGACTCTTTCACAAGAGTTTAACGCTTTCACCAGCGAAATGCTGAACTCCTTACTGTACTGTATGTGCATTGTGAGCTGAGGGCCAGTGCTTCACACAGATGATAAAGCAATAGGCTGTACCACCAGGTATTCCTGCAAGTGTCAACAGCAAGCTCTGTTACTAGCAAACGCCTTTCTGTCAAAACACTGTGCTCAATTCCTCCATAAAAGTATTATGCACTGGAAAGAGTCAAGTTGGATCCTTTATTCTTGGGTATGGCTCTTGCTATAGCAGGGGTGCCCAAAAGGTAGATCGGGATCTGTAGACCTTTAGTTGGTGATCAGTAGACTTGACTAAATCACCCGTTTCATGTTTTTCATTCAGAAATTTATGCTAAGGTTACATAAGAAATAATTGTTTGTTAAATATAACAATATACATTTTTGCATCAATATTTAAGTAATATTTTCCATGGAACAGAATGCTAATGATTTTATGGATGTAGACCTTAATGGGACAACATCACTAAAAGGAGACCCTGCATTAGTAAAGTACGGGCACTCCTGTGCTATAGTATTCATCACATCTTAGTGATTAACAATGCTCTTTCCAAAAATGATTATTCCTTGCATTTGGTTCCACTTCTTTGTTCTTCAAACGTTAACCCTCCATTGCATATCTCAGTGTCACTGACCTGCATTAGGGGGAAAAAAAAAACTTGCTAAACAAAACACATACTAAGTTTATACATGTACAAAATTGTCAACGTGTATAAGTTACCTGTTCAAAAATGTGCCCCAGTGGTAATTTGCCTCTCTTAAGCTATTTTATAGTTTAATTGTTCATAGCTTCATAGTTGAATTGTACCATTGTCTGTACCAGTTTAGTTACACATCTCTACACTCTCTCTAGCTTATTAATATATTTCCTATGGACAGACACCTGTGAGTATCTTTTGTCACTTTCATGTTTGACTTTTGAGTGTTAAGATTGGCCAGTAAATTGAGAGCTTTAAAGGGGTTGTTCACCTTCAAACAACTAGTTGGTTTCAGATAGATCACCAGAAATAACGACTTTTTCCAATGACTTTCTATTTTCTATGTGTGACGGTTTTTCTAATATTGAAGTGTAAAGTGTAATTTCTCTCCTTCTGAAGCAGCTCTGGGAGGGGGGGTCGCCGATCCTGTAAACTGTTCTAAATGGATACATTTAGTTGATACATTTCTTATCTTTGTCCCTGCTGAGCAGAATCTCTGGGTTTCATTACAGACAGCTGTTAGACTTGATACAATTGTTGCTAATACTCCAGAGATGCTGCTGAGAAATGGATCAACTCAATGTTGCAAAATTGTAACAGTTCAGAGTCTGCACCTGAATTACTGAGCTGCCAGACTCAAACATCACAGACACCAACATTCAACTTTACACTTAGATTTTGGAAAAAACGTAAAAGATAAATAATGGAAAGTATTTGAAAAAAGTCTTTGTTTCTGGGGAACAATCTAAAAACAACTGAATTGAAAAAACTGTTTGGAAGGTGAACAACCCCTTTAAGGTTATTAAATGTATTAAACTGAAGCATTTGCAGGTTAGGTTGAAGAGACCTGTAATTTTTCTTTCTCACTGTTGTCCATAAATTGCTGTTGCTATTTTACTTATTATAATACATTATGTAAATGAATACATTTACATAATGAGATAATTATATTGTGTATGCCAAACAATAAATTACAAATAAAGAGGGAAAGTTGGATGTAACTCAGAAATGTGTCACTGTAGTTTTTTTAAACCCTTTCCCATCTTTTTTCAGCTAAAGATTTTATTCAGAATTTGATGGAAAAGGATCCCAACAAGAGATATGCATGTGAACAAGCTCTGCGACATCCCTGGTAAGTCTCAAACATACTGTATGTACTGAATGTATATCTTATGTTAAAGCTATAATTTGAAGATATGAAGCAGTCAGCTGGCCACAGATCAGTTGCAATGTGTTAAGCTTTACAGGTCTGTACGTTTTGTATGGTGGGGGGAAGGATGGGTCAGGTTGGAGGGTGCAAGTAACAAGCTTTGCTGGATAACTGTTCAGTCTCATAGCTCCTTTGGTGTATACAGACTGGGGAAGAGAAAACAAGTCATAAAGAGGGGGGGCGCTGGGTAACTACTAGCACCACAAACTCTTTGCACCCCGAGAAGAGAGAGGATCCAATTAGAGCTCAAATTAAAGATGCATTTTAACAGGTCATAAAGTTTTTTTGACTAAGGAGCCATAATTCATAAGGCTGGCACATCCTTTAATACTACACCTAATGTCCCTTTATAGATTTCCAATGGATTCCAGTTACAGAAAGCTTGTCTATATAAACCAGAGACCCGTTTATGCCGTCAAAAGCTCACTGCCACACAGTCTGAACATCCTATAAACTGAAATAGCTTAAAATACATCAGACGTGTTTCTAATTTTACTTTGCCTCAAGAGAAAAGATTGAATGTATTGTTTCACAGAAATTCCTAAAAGTGCCTCAATGATACAATCTATTTTGAGGCCTACATTAGATGAAAAGCAATGCTGAAGATATTCCCAAACATGAGATTAGCAAAATAAATAAATGAGATTGTTTCTCTCTCAGGGGTGTATTTACTAGGCTTCCCATGTGTCTATGTTTCCAATACATCATTAGATAAAGAATACAGCCCTGGCAGCAAGCATGCAAATGGGATTTGTGTTGGCAGAAAACAAGATCATTAAGTTAATAAAATAATGTTGTTTTGTGCTGATGTGATTTTAATTACCTGTGTGGATGACTTTACTTGACATTTTAGTTTGGTTACAGTGATATGTTCTGTGTATAAGCATATTACACATTGCCTTACTTGTCTAAGTAATGTTTAAGCATTGGATAACTGAATTTGGTTGCATTAATTATGGAACTTAAAAGTATGAGTGGGTCATTTTATACTTTACATGGCCTTCAGCTTAAAGGAGTTTTAAACCTAAAAATAAATGTTTGCCTAATTTTCTAGTTTAAATTCATTACAGATTTTCTTTTTTGCTAATCTCTGTACTGACAGTTCTGACCATAAAACAATGGAGCAGAAGCCAATTTATAAACAAATCTGTAAATAATGATTTCAAGCATTGTGGGAATTGGAATGATATCCAGAGGGCAGCTGGCTTGAGCAACATTGTTTCAAGTCAGAACCGGGGGTAGTGTAGAAAATAGCAAGGAATTTACTGCAGCAAATACCTTCACAAATAGAGTATATTTTGTAACGTGTCCCATGGACAGAGTGCAAAGAGATGTGCCTTGCACTGAACGGAGGTGCCTGTGACTGGTAGATAGGGATGGGCGAATGTTTTCGCATTGTTCGGCGCGGAAATGACGCCCACAGACTTGTATGGTGTCGTGTGTAAAAATGTTGACGCCCATAGACTTTAATGGACGTCGGCGACATTTCGCCGGCGGCTAATTTTTAACAAAACAGGTCAAATTCGCCCATCCCTATGTGGTAGAATTACATTCAAAAGAGCAGATCTAGCATATGTAGTATTGCAGGCTACTGCTGTCTGAGGCAGCTGTCCTGATGCCCCCCCTTCTGCTTCACGCTTAAAGGAGATATAAATGCAAAAACCCTAATTTTGTAGGCAATTAAGCAATATATGGTGTTGCTTTTACATGGTGCTAAAAAATAATATTATCTTTAAAAATAGCCCCTTTATTAGAGCTCCCTATAGATGTTCACCGGTCCCTGTCCATGTTTCAAATGAGGGGTGGGCGTGTCCTTATGGTCCCTGCCAGAAGCACAGTAACAGGAGGACAGCCAATCACAGCCCTGCAGTCACACAAGCACAGAGAGGCTTCAGTTTCCTATCAGGTCCTGCTAGCTGCTGATTGGTTCCTGTCCTACAGTGCACAGTGAGCTGAGAGCCACCGGCTCCCCTGTACAGCCTGGGATTTCAGGAGCAGGAAGGGGAAGAGAAAGGAGGGATTATTAGGGTTTTGCAGAAATATTCAATAAATCAGCCTAAAACACTACTTTTTAAGCACAATTCTTCTATATATAAATGAGTATAATGCACTGGTACATTCTTATTTTTTACACAAAATGTCTCCTTTAAAAGTTAGCGTCGGATCGGGTCAAAGGGGGCCGGATTGCTAATGCAGAGAGCGCTATTTCATTTGCTGCACTATTAGAGCCAAGTTTCCTATTTAAAAACAGAAATTTGTCTCTTAAAGTTACAGGAGGCTGCTTTTTTGCCACCCCTGGTAACTGACCGCTTACTGCAGCCTGAGATAAGGTTCTCATCTTACGTCACCTTACCTCATGGCAGGAGTGGCCCTGATTGTAGTTTATAAGCTGTGGAATGTGTCACTGCAACAAGACTACCTGAGATTTGGAAACACATAGCAGACTAGTTTTGCCTGATGTACTCCGTACCTCCCAACCATCCTGTTCTTCACAGTCTAGATTTTGACAGCTCAGCCTGCAGTCCCGGATTGTTTCTGACAACAAAAAATGCTATATTTCTAAAATTTAATTAAATAAGAGCCTTTTTGCAGAGAGCCCCGAATACTCAGTGCCAGCACTTAGAAACATTTGTAACAATTCAAGTTAAGCAAAGATACAATTGTAACTATTTAAGATAAGCAGGTCTCTTGGGAGAACTGTGACTTGTAGCTTAAAGGGCAACCTTTATTAGAAAAACCTGCAATAACACATAAAACATGACAAACCCCAGAATTGTGTTCAAACTTTCCATAACCTGCCAAATTTTGAAAAATGGACATTGTGTTGAGGGGTTGTGTCCACAAAATGGGCGTGGTCAACATTTTGCCGTGCTATGTGCACCAGAACTTTTTTTCCCTCATTCTCATTTTCAAATGCTAGGAGGTAAGGTGCTCTAACACAAGGATAGATAATGGCGCCTTGTAAGAAAAATAATAAATGGAAGAGGTACAGTAGAGAGTCTGATTGTCCAAAAATCACAAAATAAGTTATCCTTAATCCACCATATAATTCATTAGACCTTTATAATTCATTAGACCTTTGTTGCAGTGACATTTCTGGTATGCAGTCTAGCCACATTTAGCTTGGGAAGAAGGACTGCTAAAGCCAAAATCAGCCTTCAACTTTGGGACCTAGATAAATACACTTGTATACAAGGTCCTGAGAAAGTCCTTACATAGGTCAATATTGTTGCTTTTTAAATAGATAAAAATAACTAGCCTGAAATCAAGAACTGTAGACAACTGTTACCGCAGATGCATCCGATATAACTTTGCACATATTGGCAAATGAAATGAAAATAACTGCCATTGTTTAAATGTTAACACACACACACAATTTCAATTCAAATTGAATAATACAAAATATTCTCAGTGATTTGATACCAATGATCGGTTACTGCATAATTCCCACCCCTACCACAAGCAAGACTCAGTAAATGAACTGAGGCTTGGAACAGTTATTCCTATCTGACCCACAATATTAAACTATGGCACGGTTTTATAGCTGAATACTAAAATGGAAGACAATATTATCAATATACCCCCATACAAAAACCAGTATCCTCCCTGCTCATTTTTTGTTGATCACTCTTACTAGGCATATTGAAGCAGTGCCCACAATGTTCAGTACTTTGGATTAACTCTTATTATGGACTGTAGTCATAGACAAAAGCTGGCCAGAGACACAAAGATAGTCATATGAAACAAAGCTTTGTGTGATCTTTGGACCGTGTGTATATTGTCCTGACATCATACTATGGCAATTGGTTGTTTAAATGAATGGACAGGTTAGAAGATTTGTCGACTAACGATAATAACTTTGCATGAATTGCCTGATGATATCAGTGGATGACGGTCACTACTATTTGTCAGACATGACAGTCAGGCCGGACTGGCAATCTGTGGGTTCTGGCAAATGCCAGGGGGCTGCTGTAAGTTGCCATAGACAGTCATTATATATTGGGCTGGTGGGGGGCTGTTTGGACCTCTGTGTGGCCTGTTTGGGCCTCTGTGTACTTGAAATGCCAGGGCCTATTTGGAATCTCAGTCCAGACTTGATGAAAGTCGTACAATTGCCGTCTGTCAATTCATGGCCAGAACATTGTCCGATTTGTTCTTTTTACTACTTTATTTAATCTGAATGGTTAGTGGTAGGTCGGACGATTGCATGATAGTTTGTCGGACTTAAGGATAATCTGCACATCTATGGCTGGCCAGCTTTAGACTCGGATGCTTGAGTGGATGGATGGTTGCTTTGTAACTCAAAAATGTTCACAGTTAATGCAAAATTAATAAAGGGCAGTAGCCCAAAACATTCGCTAAGCAAGAAGTTTTGGATACAAATCTAATGTTTGGTGTGTCTTTTATTATATGGTTGGAGTCCTTTCATCATCAGCAGCAGAACAAGATGTAGGGTGGAGGGGCCTAGATCAGTAGGAGGTGGCTTGGAAAGCGGAAAGGGAAGTTTGGAGCAGTAAAACCGCTACCAGAATGAGAAAAGCAAAGTAGTTAAAAGAATTTTAACAGCAGGCTAGTGAAGCAGATCTAAGGGAGTAGCATATGTCCAAATGTGCCAGACATATTTCCTGTTTCTAGTTACTGCAGGTCCCACCCCTAATAAACTCCTGCCGCCAGTAACTGCTGTCCACTGTAGGATAACAAGCCTTTCTTTCAATCCAGATTTTAGTACAATTTAAGCCTTTGGAAATGGGAAAAATACTAGTTTGGATACAGATGTGTTGATGGAACAGAATGCCAGCCTGTTGGATACATAATTATGTAATAGTTTTAAAAGAAATATAACAGTTTTACTTTTTTTTATTACAATCACAGTGGCTCAGTGATAATCACTTCTGTCTTACAACACTGGGGTCTTGACTTGAATTCTGAATTTGTTACGGACTAATACAAATTTCTATGGTACCCGCCCCTGTGTCTGTATGGGTTTATTCTGAGTACTTCAGTTTCCTCCCACACACCAAAAAAATAATGAAAATGATTAAATTAACCCTGGTGAGTTGCGTGAATGTGATAGGAACGTTATGATTGTAAGCGCTTCTGCAGTAGGGACAAATGCAATTGATGTGTATTCTCTGAAAAACGATACTCAATATAGGTCAGTACTAAATAAATAACTACAAGGTGCCAATTTACCAACAATTGAAATTTCATTTTTTATTTCCACAAATCTCTATCTAAAAGTTTGTTGTTTTCCTATTTTTTTTCCCTAAAAATTTGAGATTAAGGAGCAGATTTATTAAATTTGGTCTCAAATTCAGATTGTGAATTATCCAAACTCAATTAGAATATTAATTCGAATTCAAATTTCAAGATTAATCAAACCCATACCCTGGAAATAATTCGTATTTGACTTTTCGCCACCTAAAACCTGCCGAATTCATGTATAAGTCAATGGGAGAGGTCCACTGACCCATTTGAAAAATGTTAATAGCCTTTCTGACATTCGAGTTTATTTTCAGAAAAACAACTCAATTTGTTTAGCCAGAGCTTGTAGAAATACTATAAAACATCCCCTCTGTGCCATAACACAAAGGCATAAACATTTTAGAGTTAAGTTTCTCAAATACTTTAACCAAACACAGTATTGTATAGAAAATGTCTTTGTTTCCACAGGATTGCTGGAGATACAGCTCTTTGTAAAAATATCCATGAATCTGTCAGTGCACAAATTCGTAAAAACTTTGCAAAAAGCAAATGGAGGGTAAGTTCTATGTATTTTGTTTTATATGAAGAAAATGTTTAGTTGTTATAGAAAAACTAGATACATGAAAGCCTAGAGACAGACCTTAATATAACAAAATAGGAAAAATGGTTTGATTTGGTAAATTTTCCTTTTCAGTTGTTTTAACTATTTAAAAAATATTTTACACATAATAACATATTACTATATAGCTAAGTTTGGCATAAATCAGTCTGTTTATATCTATGTAAACAAACATTTAGAAGTTTTCAGCTCTAGACCTGGGTGGACCCATTGCCAGTTGTGTTAAAGGCATGGTATCCTTTGTGAAATGCACCAATGACCATATGTGGGTATTATTATTATTATTATTATTATTACATGCTTGCTGTTTACACACAAATACTCATCTATGCCAAGCGGGAGGGTTGACAGTGTACAATTATAATGTGGTATGACATTCTAACAAAGCTCAGATAAAAATTGTGCTTTCCTCTACTTCACAAATTCTTTCAATTGTGCAGACACATCAACGTGTTTGTTGTTTCAGATTACGGAGCAGGTTTATCAAAATGTGATATTAGCGCTCAGTAAAAATAAAACCTCACCCTTTTTCTATTCATTCCTATGGGATTTTAGAAGCTTATTGATCTTTGGCTAAAAGTTAGAATTCACTATTTGATATGTATACTCCTTAAAATCCCATACGAATGAATAGAAATTGGATGAGTTTTTTTGTGGTGAGCTCTAATCTCATATTGTGATCAATCTGCCCCTTATAATACAGATTTCTAATGTGCATAATACCATTTTAAATATTACATCCATTGACATATAAATGATGCCTTCTAGCAAGCTTTTAATGCCACTGCAGTAGTGAGACACATGAGAAGATTGCATCTTGGAAGCAGCCAGGACAGTTCAAGTGTATCAGGTGGCAACAGCCCTGCCAGCCCCCTCCCAGATGGAACCAGCCGTAAAGATTGTAAGTATGCAATTCGCTAGTCTGATAAATGCTCCATAAAAATGTCCTTTCTATAATGGGGTGGGGCAGGTCTGCAGTGCCCCCTCCCCCCACAAGGAGTACCCTGTTAGCAGCGCCTTTATGCCGCCTGAGGCGGCCTTCCGTTGCCGCCCCGACCCCTCCTCACGGCGCTCACATTTTCTGCGCAGGAGGGGGTCAGGGCGCTGCACGACGCTAGTGCAGAGAGCGCAATTGCGCTCTCTGCACTAGAAGAGCCGAATTTCCGGGTTGAAAACCGGAAATTCGGCTCTTAGTTACCAGGAGCGGCATTTTTGCCGCCCCTGGTAACCAGGGGGGCGCTTCCGCCTGAGGCGAGTGTCTCAACTCGCCTCATTGGTGGAGCGCCCCTGCCTGTTAGGTACGTGATGTGTGCAGGGGGGGAGGGGCTGGGCTGGGGCCCAGGACACCCCAGTCTGACACTGGATGCAGGGTAACTCTAGAATTAGTCTTTTCACTAAAAGACCTGAAAGGCAGTTTAAATAATAATAACAGATAAGTGCATGTAATCTAAAAAAGCATTGGCTGCTACAAAACACTGCCATTCTACCCAAACGAGACTCCAGTCTTATTCTCATCCAGCTAACAAATGAACAAGTGACACAGACAGCTCTGTTTGGTTAAAGCACACTTTATCTGCCAAACAGGAAACCAAGACATTTTCCAAATATCATTTGCAAACCGGGGAAAATAAAAAGCTGGCTAATGTGCTTGGAAAGCTGAGGTGACAACTGTAGTACAGGAATTCATGGGATTTAGCTTTTTTGATCTTGTATTAAGCCTTTTTTGTATTTCTAATTGGAAGCAATATTAACAAGCTGCATCAATTTAATTTGCATGACGTGAAACCTGGTGCTATTAAACATGCTGCTATTTATACTCTATGAATTGACGGGTATAGATATAAGCATCTATATAAATATTCTCATAACCTGATGACATTTATCTGGAGCAGGATCAGAAAGAACTTACCAGACCTTATCTGTAATGAAGAATGCATTGATAAATCTTGTACATACAGTACCAAGTATATAACACTTGAGAGTCATACAAAAGAAATACATGAAAAAGTGACCTTGACCCAAAGAGCTTATGGTCCAGTTGAGAGCAGATACAACAAAGTTAAGGGAATCATTTTATTTAACTGAAGCTAAATTTTGGCTAACATTGGCTTAAAAAAATGTTCAACACATTATTTGACTGAATAAATAAGAAGTTGCATAGCTGTTACATTGTATATGCAGAGGGTTTTTTGTAAGCTGTTAAGAGACCCAGTTGATTGCACAGTTACTTTTTAGGCTCAAAAAATTCTCAGTGTGCTTCTATGTTTGTATATTGTTACAACATGTTACAGAAGTGTAGGTAAAGAAAAAAATTGTTTCTTATAAGCAGTCACCCCTGTGAAATGCAGAGCAAAACTAGTTGCCCTTGAAGTTAAAAGAAGTGCGAGATGCTGAAACAGAGCCAGACTGAGAGAAGAGTGATGGGGTAGACATGTTTTCCAGGACAATTTCCTTGGAATATCCCATCATATTGCACACAACCTGTTTTAAATCTGTTGTCTTATATAGACCATCCTCACAGTCATATAATAATACAATTCTTATGTCTTACTAAAAAAAAAAAATGTATTGAGGCCATGTCTAGAACAGGGACCATAAAAATTGTCCAATTGACCAATAAAAATATGACCCAACCTTGCAAGTCAGCAATACTGTTATCTGAAAAGTTATCCTAGGGCAAAATAATTCAGTGTTTGAATTGACATGCTTTTATCCAATCACATCTCTTTTATACATGAGGAATAACTAATAATATTCATGTTTGTTCCTTTTGCAGGTAAGTCCCCATCTAACCCTTATAGTTTCCTGTCAGGTGTTTCTTCCTCTTCTTCAGCCATTTCTGCAGTAGGAGGAGACCGGAGACCAAGGCCAAGCTCTGTCACAACAGTGCATGCTGGGAGCAAATGAGCAGCCAAAGAGCTTTAGGGCAGAGTTGGAGAGCAGCAGACTTGCCAAGTGTGATTTCATTCTGAATTGTACACTCCAGAATGGACTCAAAAGATAAAAATAATTTTTTTATGGCCATATTTTATACTGCAGCAAAAATGGTTTAAAATATTAGAAACTGCAATGACTCCAGTTCCAGTAAGGCAAAAGGAATTGACCATCTCTGGTGCTGTGCGAGTCTTGCAACATTCTTACTAATGGACATTTCTTTTATGTTGTTTTTTTCTTAATAATTTGCTTTTCTCTGAGTGTGGGGTATTGGTACTGTATATGTTGTATTTTTCATTAATTGAAGTCTCAACTGGATTATTTAATACTAATTTGGGTGTCTTAATTTATACGTTTTTTTCTAGTAATACTTTTGAACACATCTTGTACTGCAGCCCTCTTTTTTTCACAAGGTGAGAACATGTAGTAGTCAAGACTGTGACAGATACAATACAGAAATGGAAACAGGTGGCAATAAAGGAATGGTAATATTGTTCTGAAATATATATTTATTACTAATCAAAGCTCTAGAGTGGATAATACTTCAAAGGTCCAGAGTGGTAAATGCCTTTCTACGATTAGCTGGTATACATGAATTTATATAATACATCTTCTCTTATTCTACTGATGGTCAGAGTCTGGGAAATATATATATGCGCAAAAGGGCTTGTGAGTTATCCTCAGCCTACATTCTGATTACCATTTAATTAAAAGCTTCACTCTCAGATTATAGACAGACCGAAAGCTACATTATTTTCATTCTCAGGATGTAATGAATGATCAGTTGTAAAGCAGTTTTATAGTAAAGCAGAGCTCTCAATGGAAATCATTTTCTTAGGAAGTGATCGTAAAAACGAAATATATATATATATATATATATATATATATATATATATATATATATATATATATATATATATATATATATATATATATATATATATATATATATATATATATATATATATATATATATATATATATATATATATATATATATATATATATATTATATATATATATATATATATATATGAGATGGCCCTCATCTTATGATTTCAGACAAATGCAGTATTCCCTTGTATTGTGAACATATAAATTATGTTTAAGAACCTTCATATAAATTGTATATCTAAACCTACAAATATGATGCATAGTATTTGAATGTATTTGATATTATGCCTCCACAAAGATTTTTAGGATCACAGTCTTTCCACGTTGTGTCAAGTGTTGCTCCACGTTTCCAGGTACTTATTTATATCAAACATATTGTTCTATTTTGAGGATGTACAAGATGTTACAATCTAAACCATGTGTTGTAGGCAGGGCGACTGTGAAACTCCGTCACAACTGTACATTGCCCTACCGTGTCCCTATACAAGTACAGATGGAGCAAGGTGTGATGTGGCTTCAATCAGAACATGATTATGTTGGGAGATTGCAGTGTGTGCTGCCCATTGGTGCACCGCACATATACAGTATTAACAGGTGCTGCGGTGAACTTCATACATGCTGCTTGCACAGTAATACTGACACACCATGTTTTGAATAATGAGAACACTCTTACTTTATACATGGATACTTGGTTTGAACATTAAGTAAAAATGACTAGAATCTTCTAAAAAAAAAAAAAAAAAGTTACATTTCAGGAATATTAGTCTCCTGGTTAAAAACTGGAGCAAAGACGTCTCCAAACTTGGTTGGCTTGGCCTTTTTCAGTTACTATCTATGAGCCAATGATATTTTATATAAATGTGTAATACGAATGTGAGAAAGAAGGAATGAAAATCTTCATCTAATGTTTGAACTGGCTATGATTTACCACAAAAACACATTAATCCTTCATATTATATAGTAATATTGTCCTGCAAAAAATATTATGCAAATCTTAACGGAGATCTCATACATGTAGGGTTATACAATATGTAGGGTTATACAATATGTAGGGTTATACAATATGTTGATAGGACAACAACTTGTTTGTTTGAGTAAACAGTAAAGGCAGGGCATTTTGACTTCTTTGGTTCTCCCTGAAAACTTTGTGACATGAGCTTCTGATATATTGACTTCCAATATCCTTTTTATTAGATGTAAGAAGTGCATTTAACCTTTTTTTCCCAGTATTCTATATTGTGGTGCAAGCAACTGCAAGACATTATGGGGGTTATGTAATAAAGGCACTAGGTTTGCCCAGGGGTAGTAACTCATAGCAACCAATCAGCAGGCAGCATTTACCAGTCACCTGTTTAAAACCATACATCTTATTGGTTGCTATGGGTTACTGCTCCTGGGCAAACTTAGTGCCTTTTTTACATATAGGGGTAAGGGAACTGGCACATGAGGAGATCACGTGCAATGTGAACCATGTTATTTTGGTCTTTGTAGTAATTGGATTTGATCATCAAAATGCATTCATGTAAAAAAAACTGTATTGCTAAAGAAAGTACAGTAATACTATAAATAAGGTGATTTGAAGACGTTAATGTAAAAGGATAGGATAATAAACAAGGGGTGCCAATATGTTGGGTGCCAATATGTTGGGTACCTCTCTTATGCACTTATGTACATAAACCCTTTGCTGTATTTATTCTACAATGGGTATCTCCATCAGCAGAAGCCACTCACTCCAGATGCAGGGTTGCCTGTACAGAGAGAGGAAGGCCACTGCAGGGTATCCATGATACGTTAACCTGGGAGAGGAGAGGAAGCCAGAACCTGCTGTAAACAGGACCTAAATGAAGTCATCTCAGACTTTACTGTTGGATTGAGGGCAGGGCAGAACGGCAGCTTATGATAGGAAATAATGTACCTGTTAAACATCAACCTGGTACTTTGAAGCTGTTACTGAACAAAGTGTCAATACACTGGAAGATGTAGTTCAGTAGCAGCTGTAGGGTGATGGGTTTTGCCACCCCCAATTTACATATCTGTGGTTACTTATATTTGTTCTCTCTTTTGATTTGCGTATTTCCTTTTTCTTTTTGGCTTTGCTTATAGAAAAGGGGGACCAAATTTTTCCTGGCACTAGGCACAAGTTATAATAAATACTGAAAGTTGTCTGATGCATTATTGTATGTCGATCAGGCAATTTATTATGGAACATTTGTTATTACAAATAACCATATAGTCCTTACATTAAAGTATGATAGTTTATGTAATAATAATTCTACCCTTTTCAAGAACCTTCATTCCAGCTTCTATCATCTACTGCTACTTTATTTTTGCCACAGACAAATCTCAAAACCAAAGAATGTCTAATCTTGTGGAGACATAGGTAGTACAAAACTCACTTTACCTAATTTAGCAAGAAATGAAGCCCTAAATATAGGTGTGAAAAAGAAATGAATAAAAAGCCTTTCCATTCTCTACCCTACCCCACTTTACAATAAGATCTTGTTATTCATCGTTGTTTCTTTCAATGTCTAAATAATGAAAACATTATTTAGAGGTTCATGTAGACTTCAAACTTTTCCAACAACATAGATGTACATACTTTAGATTTTAGTCATGGTCAAAATTGAAAGCACTTGCTGCTAAAACAGTTGATGAGCAGATGAAGGCAACACAGTTGTGTGCATGTAAATAGACAAGTCTGATAAGTGAGTATCCAGCCTGTAATACTGAACTCTACATTGATGCATTGCAAGAAACCCATCCCTGGTCTAAACTGTATTCACTGTGGTAGATGCAGCAAGGACACGATACCTGTATAATGATCAACTCATTCACATAAACGTAGTCTCTTCTTTCCGTTACCCTGGTAAATCTCAATATGCTTTTTCCATTATGGTCAGCGTTGCCCTTGGGGAAAAAAAAATAAAATGCTTATGATGCGTACTTCAAAAATTGCCATTGGATAGTGTTCAGCAGTAAAGTAGTAGCAACTGGTACCTGCACATTCCAGCTTTTTGGAGTTCCACTTATGAGATGTGCCTAATGTGGGGTCAGTCTGTTTTTCAAAACTTCCAATACATCTTCTAAACAGATGACCACTACTTATTCTGTTTCAAATAATGACTGAGCTTTGTTCAAATCTCACTTTACCCTCCTTATGCAATAAAAGGCGCTGTGTGCCCAGATGCATTAACCCATAGCAACCAGTAAGATGTTTGCTTAAAGGGCTTTTACACATGGCCATTTTCTCCTGCATTGCGCTTTCTTCTGTTCAGCCGCAGGGGAGCACAAGAATAGACGCACTCCATTATTGTCAAGGGGGCTGATCTCACACAGATGCATGTATGTACCAAACGCAAGTGAAATGCAACATGCTGCGTCCCACCTGCGTTTGCCTCTTACATGCATCTGTTGGAGTACAGCCCCCTTGACAATCAGGCCTGGATTTGTGGCGAGGCCACAAAAACCTGGGCCTAGGGCAGCAGAATATTAGGGGCGGCATGTCTATGGGCTGTCCACACTTGCCAGCCCGTTGACATTTAGTGATCTCCCATCATTGGAAACTTACTTTCAACAATTTTGGGCTTCATTGCTTCCACTTGCCTTCCCGTCTATGGAAAGGCTTTGGACAGCCAAGAAGCCCAGTCATATTACCCATGCAGCACCCATCAATAACCATCCAAAACTGGAAATTGGTGGTATCTGGGACCAGATCTGCTTACAGAAAGTGCCAATACAGAAATTAGATTCCCAGAGTACATTATTCTATGAAATTTGTAAATGCATTGCACACTTATTGTCTCGAGATTGAACTATGCAACAATGTGTCTGCTAGGCACTAAAAACCAATGAATGTTCCTGCAGGAAACAGTTGAGAAATATTGGATTACCCATCTGAAGTGTCCAATACATAGATCCACCAATTGCAGTGACAACCTTTACAATAGCTGCACACCTAAAATGTATGTGATAGTTTCAATCTAGATACCTGCATTTGCATGTCATTGTTTTAAGTTGCATTGTAACCCACAATAATTTTTTTGTTTTCCATGCAAAATATACAAACAGCAAAAAGTGCTTGTGGAGAAGTATATTGGTACATTATGAAGTGAAGACTGATAAAGGTTAAACATTTTATTTACTTTGTCACAGTCTTTAAAAAAATAAAAAAGTGTTTACTGGAGGGAAACCTTTGTTTCATTTATTCTGCCAGACTTAGTGATGGGCCCACGTTTTGTGCTTTTACTGTGAATTAAAAATGTCTTTCTCCCTTTATATAATTAGTACAATTTGCTTTCTGCTTAAACAAATCCTCTGGAGTAAGGTACAAGTGCCAATTTGACTCACCATTTTCTTTCTTCTGTCAACTTTGCTGTAATCACTGCTGTAATTACCGTAAGAAGCTTCTCTGAGTGATAGAATTGCATCTCTTTCACTGAAATCACTCGAAAATCAGCCATGTTGACACAATTTAAATATTGCAGTAAAACATAAGGGTTTCCCCAGAGTAATAGATTACAAGCTTTGTTGAGCTGGCCATGCCATCAATTACCATTCCCCATGCAAATCAAGTAAAAATACATCTTCAAACATTTTTAAACACATTGGCTGTGCCTAATACATCTCAAATTCATTAACATTTATCAGTTAAAAGTGCAAAATTGAAACCCACAAATAAAGACATGCCACCTATTATAGACCTAGGAAATATGGAGAGGTTGACAACATTTAAACAACTACCATTGGCCATTGTCTATCAAATATTCTGTATTTTCACATTAAAAGAAATGATACAGTATTGCTATAAAGTGTTTTCAATCTTTTTACTGGTATAATAGCTTTACAATGTATGTAAATATTACCAGTAATCAGTAGAATTTAGTTGCATTATACGTAGCAAAAGTTTCAAGAATATATAAAGAGGTATCCAGATGCATATGTATTAGACAAATCTAACAAATCAGATAAACTATAACGGAAAGAGACGAGCTAGTTAGCGGACATGAACTGTAAAGTAACATATCTCACTTCTGCCAGGCAGGTCAACTCCCAGCTAATATCCAATCTTTGAGAAAGAGAGTAGAAAAATCGCACAAAGTGAAATCCATGATCTCATTCATTACCTCAGAGTTCCTACTCTAGAAATCCATCATGGCTTCCTGAAGTTTTGGCACACATGATATTCTACAATGGCAACAGAGCAGGGAAAAACATGTTTTCATGTGGCATATCTGCCAATCAGGCAAGGGTATTTGAATACCTGCATTGGTGGTTTCCAGAAATTGAAGTCCTCTAATCTTGCCCATATCACCAATCAGTAGTACTCTATGTATGAGAAATATGGGGAATCTATAAGCAGCTTCCCACATAATGTATGCTTAATGTGTAGTTTTATCCAAATGCAAAATTATATATTTGTACTGCAAACAACCCCTTTACTTTTATATACACGTACAATTACAGCACACTAGAGATCATCTATCCCAATCAAAAAAAGAAGGGTAACTGAGAAATATGTAAATATACACTTTGTGCAAGCGTTTTCTTCCACCTAATACATAGTCTAGTGGAATATGTACAGAAACCCCTCAAGTTTTTCCAAAAGTCTTACTGTACCAACATGCAAAATATTTTTATTAGTGCATTGCCTTCAAAAATGCCTTAGAATTACAGGAAACCCCTAATCACCTCTTTCCTTTGATAGTCTCTCTTACTTACTTTTTCACTAGCTCATCCTTCCTTGAACCAATTTGGTCATTGTAAATGGGTTTGCACCATTTAATCCCGGTATTTGGCCTATGAATGGACAGGAGCACAGTTTGCATCAGGCATTACATTTTGCTTGTTTGTGTAAAAAAAATGTAGATTGTAAATTAAATAAAGATTATTTATAAAGACCCCAAGCAGATAGATATGGAATCATGTTCTATTTTAACAAACACTTAAAAAAAACAACTTTTAAAAAGAATAAGAATTGTCACATGTTTCACCATAAATGATTTTTCATAGTTACCTTATTATAATATTTTGTTTGGTTTAATTTCCATAGCAATTGCAAAAGAAGGTTTCTGAACACTGCATGACGTGCCAAGCTCTTATACATAAATTGCATTTTTTGTATGTGTATATACTATAAAACCTTAATGTCTGTAGATTTCCAGTGTGTGGGGCTGAATTGAAATGGATCTTTAAATACGTATCTATTAATGGGTGAAATTTGGAGTTCACCATTCACTTGAAAATTGATAAATCAGCCTTCCAAGGTCAGTGTTTTTTTTTGTGGAGACCCTTTTTTGTGAATGTGCCAAAGAGCATGAGTAAATATGTACAACTAAAGGTAAAACATAGCCAAAACACAATTTACAAAAATATTTCTTTTAGTGTTTAGAAAATATATTCAACTGTAGAGTTTGTATGCGGAAATAAATAAAATACAGAAGGGCCCAGGTTACTTGGCAGATAACAGATATGCTGTGTACAACCCAATTAAATTTATTGTATAAGAACTAAACCCATTGTATTATAAATAAACTATAAATTAATGTTCAATTTATATATTTAATACAATTTTAAAAGTTCTAATGATAGCAAGTTTGGACATATTAACAGTGTGTTCTGTACTTGACGTTTCTATCGAGAGAATTATTATGCCTCCTGATCTGCAGGATAGATTTCTGTTCTAAAACACAGTGGAATTTAGTGAGTGCCAAAGAATTTTACCACCATTGATTTCTATATTATAATACTTCTAAAGTTGGCATGGTGAAAATATTTAGGATTGATATGGGGGAGCATACTAGGGATGCACCTAATTCACCATTTCCGATTCAGCCGAACCTCTGAATCCTTCATGGAAGATTTGGCTAAATATGGACCCTAATTCAGGGAGGGAGAGTGAAATTTTTTTTTTTTACTTCCTTGTTTTGTGACAAAAAGTCACACGATTTTAAGGATTCTAATTCGGTTCAGCCAGGCATGAGAACTCGGCCGAATCCAAATCCTGCTAAAAAAGGATGAATCCTGGCCGAATACTGAACTGAATTCGGTGCAGCCCTAGAGCATAACTATATCTGTTGTTATTGAAAGTGTAGTTGGTGGAACAGACCAAGGTAGATGCAGAGCTTTGCTGCAAAAAATCCTTTTATTCACACAACATGTTTCCAGCAAAAATTCCCTTTGTCAAGTATTGACACACTTGACAAAGGGCATTTTTGCTCGAAACATGTTGTGTGAATAAAATGATTTTTTGCAGCAAAGCTCTGCGTCTACCTTGGTCTGTTCCACCAACTACACTTTCAATTGAATGCTAGTACCAAGGACGAGGTACAGGAACTGACCATAAAGGTTACAAAAATTGAGGGGAGAAATACCACACCTAGTGGAAACAAAGAAGCTTTCAAGTATATCTGTTGTTATGTCTGTTGTTATGACAAAATAGCCACATGTTAGGGGTTTTGTTGAATTTATAGGACACCTTAGATTCCCTGCTCTTTGATTGGTACTGGCACTTTAACTCAGATATTGATAAATATGTCTCACTGTGCCCAATATATCCATTCAGAACAGTCATAAGTGAAGCAACAAATGCTCAAGGTCAGGCTGGTGGTTATAAGTAACATTAAGATATTTCCACAAGTCCTTTGGCACACCAGCTCCTCTCATATTTGCCAGACTAACAGCTCTGCATATACTGATTGTACTAGACAAGATTACTGAAGTGTATTATATAACAATAGAAAGTAATCTGCCTACAAGTCATTACCTTTAAGAATGATAAACAAAAGTAAAGTGCACACAGACAACAATTACAATTTAGACTTTTGCATGTGACAGCGACCTAACCCCTGTACTGTCCATTGGATCTATAAAGCATTGGGTGTTAGGTTACCTTGCATTGCAGGCGCCAAACGGCACGAAAGAGTTTGGATGTTTTGGTGTATGAGAAGCCTGCAAACAGCAAATATAAAGATTAACAATATCCAAACTGCATGAAATGTCAATGCATGTTGAGTATTTAATACTAAATATATATGCCCTCCATCAATAACATTTCTTCTACCAGACCTAAATAATTGAAAAAGGAAAAAAAAAAAAAAAGAAAAATACCCCCACCCAAACATGTTCAATTGTATCCAAGTGCAAGAGCTGCAGTGTTGGGCATTGTACAATGTAAGAATGTCTCAAGGATCAATGCAATTTACTGTCATGGAAATCTGTTGTGCTGAATATCTATGCAGTAGTCTATGTGTCTAGGTAAGGTGTATGTTCCTTGGCTGAGCAAAGCTTAGCCTAACTGGACTGTCCGCATTTTGTGTGAACAATGCAGTGGCGTCTTTTTTGCATGTTACAAATTGTCTGTCTTTTTCTGTCTTGTATAACAGTAATCACGAGGTGACGATTTCAATTCCAATATTAAGGTGTATTTAAAAACCCTACTGCCATGTGAATTTCAAATTCTGCACTAAATGCATGAGCTTCCAATGATAGAGTTTGCATCTAATGTTATGCAACTGTAAAAAACTGTTCCTATAAACATATATACATGGGTATAGCAAAGCATGGCCAGATAGAATTCAAACATCATCTGAACAACCTTGTTAAAAAATGAGTTCAGTAAAATCAACTTTTTCCCCACCAAGACTATACCCATATACGCTATTGCGACTAGTTAATCCTCAATAAAAATCAATCCATTCAACATAGAACAACCACCAAATAAATGGGTTCAAAGTCCACCTTTTGGTGGTGTCTTTTCAAAGACATGATATATAATACCTATCTACCTCTTTCTTGTGACATACTTTATTTTCAATATATACACACCTGTAAATGTGTACTTTTGTGCATGAAATCAATGTAAATTTACTTTAAAATGTTTTCACAGAACAACATGAAGCTCCTAAACATGACAAAGGTCCATAGTAAACTAGATAGATCAGCTAACTTCATGTGCTGAAATTAAGTAGAGTAAATCTGTGAGCTGAATCTGGTATTTTCTTTTAGCATTATAAATATGTATACTCTGCTAAAGTCCAAGCATGTTGGAGCTATGGGCCCTTCAGCCGACAAAACTATCCCCAGTATTTTTCAGTTGATAAAGGCTACAGGGATGCTGGAGGTTTTTGTTAAGAACAGCAGCAGGCACATACTTGTGTTACAGACAGAGGCCTAGAGCAAAATCCAATCAACATTAAGTGAGCAAACAACTTGTGTTTTTCATTTTTTCCTTTTGTTTTGGAAGTTAAATCTTATATAGATTTTCCCCAACTTGTTCAGTGCTTCCTGTGTTATGTTTAGGAGCCTCTGCTGTTTTACTTAAGACATTTCAACTCCGTTAGCCTAATCCACTGGGTCTGTTACTGAGCTTTCTCTGGACTGATCTCAATGTTCCAGTCATTTTGACAATTGAGGCCGTTGTATGCATTTACCACAGTAAATGGTCTCTTACTGGACTAAGACCATCAGGTATGAATAATTATAATACTGTCCAGATTTATGTGTGTAATTTTGTTGGTCTTGTATTCATCCTTGTAATAAATGCTAAAAAAAAAAAAGCACAGTTTTACAAGTCCCAGCACTACCATTATAAATTTATTTAAGTAATGGTAATAACTCCCTGTGGTTACTATTAATTATGGGTGCCACAATAAAAAGTACACCAATGGCCGATGATCAGCAGGGAACAACCCCTTATCTGTATTAATGGCACAATCTCTCTGGTTTGGTGGAGATTGGTAAACATGGTCTTAAAATATTCTGTCTTTGGAAATATACTTGTGCAGTTCTGTGGGGAGTGGAGCTTTGATTGGGGGGGAGGTAAATAAGACATTTATCAATCAGACTCAACAATTAGCTGTACTGTGTTAATTGAGACACAGGTCTTATGGTTACAAACCAAATTAAATAGCTGGATAAACAGACAACTTGGTATTTTTGTGTAACTGCAACTAGAACATTAGGGCCACATTGCTCAAAACTGTAACAGTACCTTATTTTTTTTGGATTTTATAATCTATCCAGTAAGCATGTATAAGTAAATGTTTATTGTAGGAATTACCATCTAAATAGGTTTTATGCAAATAATATGTAACTTGCAGCCTTACAGCAATTCATGAGCAAAAAACACAGGCTAAATACAGCTTACATTCTCCAACAAATGTCTCCACTTGCCCACAACTGACAAAAACAGCAGCAGCATGCACTGCAAAACCTTGTATCCTCCAGAAAATGATACATTCATAGTTTAATCGGATATTTTGGGAATAATTGTGTTACTCAAATATGTCCTAAAACGCATGTTAAAAAACAGCCTTGAAAACACATTGATGTGATTGGCATAATGCAAACTGAAATAGACTTAGAACACAAATGTATTCTGCCTTGACAATCATGTACACATTACGTCTGTCATACTGAGAAACTAAAGTGATGCCTAATTGTTCCCTCTAATAAATCTAATTTTAAATCACCTCACAACCGAGTTTGTTGTCTGTTTTACTTTTCATTGATACTGAACAAATTCCTGGAAGAACCAATACCTGTGCATATGTGTAGCCCAAAAACATTAAGGGGCAAATTTACTAAAGCGTGAAGTGACTAACGCAGGCAAAATTTGCGTAATTTCGCTAGTGAAGGAGATGGACTCTTGCCTGGTGAATTTGCGCTTTGTCGAGTGGACGTAACTACGCTAATTCACTAACTTGCGCATTTTACTGAACGTTTCCTCTTGTGCCAGACTTGCCTTTGCCACCTCAGACCAGGCGAAGTGCAATAGAGTAGATGGGAGTTCCTACAAAAATTGTAGAAAATTTTTCTAAGTCCCAAAAAACTCGTCTTTTTCAGGGTGATACCCTTTTGGGGTAACCGGCTTTCCCCCTACATTTTCTAACATATGGAACATAAACTATACAGTGGGCTTATGTGTAGGGCATTATAACAACTCTATTTTCTTTGTTAAGGTTCCTTGGACTTGTGTAATGTAAGGTATTTGCTGCAACATATACGTCCATTCAACTTTAACTTCCTGCCGTATATAAATAAGCTTTACAAAGTTGGTCGGAGGTAAATGTGAAAATTACATCAGGGACCCTTATGAACCCACTTCAAATAATTATTTGATTTAACAGCATCAATAAGACATTGGTTACGGCATAGATTGGGATAGTTAAATGACCCTTAAAGCAGAGACTACTAAAAATCAGATTAGGAAATGTTAAAGGAAAACTATCAATGGTCTGTTTGGGTGTGGTGAACCTACAACCTTTTTTCTCTGTAAAGGTTTTTCTTCAACTTTGCAGTTAACCACTAAAACGTCCTCCTTTCAAGTACTGAATGGATGAACGAATGAAAATGACTAACAATTGGATGGCAAACTGACTGGAGGTATATTTATTATAGCACTTTATGCTCCTATGTGCCACAGAAAATCACAACGCCAAGTGAACTAAATCAGCAGGTACAGCTGGAGTGACTTCAAACCAGAAAACCACAAGAAAAACCTATACACCCTAAATATAGCCTCCTATATCAGACAACCTGGATAAAATATAAGCAGAAAATTGGCACAATCAAAACCTTGAATTTTTACTAAGGGGCAGATTTATCAAAATATTGTTATTTGGAAAAAAAAGCAGACAAGGATAAAACAAGGATGAGGGGGAAAAAAAGCTGACTTTTCTCGAATGCTAACTTAAGAAAAAAACGTGACAATATTCCCGCACACCTTTTTTTCGTGGAAAAAAAAACCAATCACAATCTCATTGTCCCATCCGCTTTTAATGAGGCTGAAAAACTCAAATGTTTTAATAAACTGAAAATAATTAAAGTTGTCAGAGAACATTCCTTTGACTTCTATACACCCTTGCTAGCTTTTACTTGCAGAGTTTTTTCTGGCGACTGTTCGTGGTTTAATTCTTTAATAAATGGCAACTATTCGAGGTTACAAAGGATATTCTTGAGTATACTCATACCAGTGGGTTTTTTTATCACTGTTTTTTTCTCGTGTTGTGAAAAAAACCCAAGTCGATTTTTGATAAATCAGCCCCTAAATGTCCAGTTAGTACAAAACAAAGTATTTTTTATCCGACAAGAACACCAGTTTACAAATAACTGCATTACAAGAATCCCTTTTTATTTGTTGAAGCCTTGAAATTGAAACATATTTATCTCTTCATCTTTTATCAGGTCAGTTATGCCTGATATCTGTAATCATTTTTCCAATGCCTGGAAGAATATTTTAAGCTCTGACTTTTGTTGATCTCATGAGGACTTATTTATACAGTGTTCTGAAAAAAATAAACTTATTTAAAAAAAAAATATGTTTTATATTGTGGTAAGATCAATGCTGCTAGATTCTTAATGTCTGAGTCACTCATTCGAAGATTATCAAAGCCAAATAAATGAGCAACAGACAGTGCTGTATAACAGTGTCTTTGATTAGGCTCACACCATATGTAAATATTATCATGAAAATATTTCAGAACAAATGGCCAGTACTTATATAAAACACATGGGAATTGACTGGGAGCATATTCATTCAGCAAAATCTGATTATTTCATGATTTATAACACACTTGGCACTGAGAAGGCAAACTGTAAAATGTAGAAATAAATACCTTTTATGCCAATTCTACCTTTACACACATAAACCAGAACACCTTGTTCCCAAGAGGAATAGTTCAGCCAAATACAGTGCTCAAGGAATGAACTAAACATTATATCAAGATAATTGATACATGATAGACAGATAATGCACATTTTACATTATGCATTTATAAATATACCACATAAACGACATGAATTGCAACTAGAAGAAATTATCAATTTCCAAATATATTGTAAGGCTTCTCCAGCAGATTAAAAAGGAAGTTGCTTTATTCATTGACGTTATTCTTTTTACACATCAATAGCTGTCAGAATGTATGAGAACTGATGGCACTGTTCTGTTTGCCTATGAAAAGAATTCTATTCATAAGTATTCAACCCCTCTATGCATTAAGGTTACTCATGTGAAAAACTATTACTCTAACTATAACACAGCTGCCAAACAATTTCTGCTTTGTGGTAAATGGAGCCATTGGCAAAAAAAGTCATGCCTGGTAAATTTAAGGGTTGACTTTATATTTTATTTTAAGCTACAAAGTGTAAAGAGGACAAGTATACTTTCTACAATCGCATATTCACCTGAAATGGCAGCAGATTCAACCCTGAGTGATTCAGTAAGGGTAGGACTACAT
Organism: Xenopus laevis; assembly: GCF_017654675.1. Lineage (NCBI taxonomy): Eukaryota > Metazoa > Chordata > Amphibia > Anura > Pipidae > Xenopus > Xenopus laevis. The sequence goes on along the minus strand of NC_054375.1, from coordinate 87,872,565 downwards.
GGACGTTTTCAGTGCAATCCGACGTGCTGAGACAAAACGCCTGCGACATGAGATAGAAAAGTCACATGAGACAGAAATAAGGTAAGAGATAGAAATGTCGGATGAAGTTGCATTGTTGATCAGATGCAACGCGACTGTCGGATGTTGTCGCAGCGTCCATGTAGTCCTACCCCAATGGACACATTTTCAGGCAAAACTGCCCCTCAGCATTAAAGGATCATTATTGAGGTTATGAATCTAAAGGGCAGCTGTGAAAATGATGGCTAAAATCATTCCAAAAAGATTAGAAATAAAGTAATACTGGGAGTTCGGTGGCTGAGAATGGAGTAAATGTGCACCATACAGTTATGAGCTCTGCATAAGACTGGCCTGTGGGTGAAGGTCAAATGAGCTTACACAGTTTTCACAGCTGCACTTTTTTCCCCCGAAAGATAATGGAAATGGTATTGAATCCCCCAAATGTATGGCAGCATCCCATTTCCAATGTACATATAAAGTAGAGGATCATACACAAGTTAGGATACTTAGAAGAGCTTACTCAATTTTAATGTCAGTGCAAACCACAAAATTGACGTTACTGGGGGGACAATTTGTATTAACAAATGTGTATACCATCGGAAATAACACTACAAAATGTCTGTGTGATTACCCATTTCAAATGTTATCTTTACTTTACACCTGAAAAGACTAGATCAATGTCCTGTACAATTTAACTTACACACCAGTGGAGCAGTTAGTCTCCATATTTGGGATGAAGCGATCTGTAAGAAGATAGAAAAGACAGCATTCAATTACATTACAGAAAACCTGGTATATGGACTATAATGACCTTCAAATCCAGTGTGCTTTCCAACATGTGTTTTCATTTCTGCCCCTACTTTAAAAAGCACCATTTTCAAAATGAACCACCTCATCGGGTACTGAATGTTTATGTACAAAATAACGTTTTGCAAAAAATGTTGCCATTATAATTCCCCAAACTCCATAGCAATGTGTGTGGTGAAATGCTAAATTGCATAAAATCACTAACCATCATAGCTTTGTGCCATGGGGTCCTCTTCATCAGCAGAGACTGGACATATAGGATAAAATAGAAGGAAGAATTAATGGTACAAAATACAGGGAATGTCTGCCAGAGAAATTCTTAGTCTGTCAAAAGAAAGAAAAAATGAAGCATGGGTAAAAGTTCATAGTAAGGCAATGATCCCAAACACAAGGCAAAAATAACACTGGAGTAGCTCAAGCAGAATATCTGGCAATGGCCCAGTTGAAGCCCTGATCTCAACCCAATTAAGAATCTGTGGGAAAAATGTAAAATGCAGGTACAAAAGAACCACCCAACTAACTCAAACAACTGGAAGTAAATCTGTGCAGAAGAATGGGGCAAAATAACTAACAAATCTTATGATTTATAAATGAATTCTTTTTATGAAATCAGTGCTTTGAAGAATACATATATTCAGGGTTGGTTTTGTTATTTGGGAAAAAGATAAAACTGGGTTGAATACTTTTCAAGGCACTGTGTTAAATACCAAGAACGCCCAGTTTAATTCAGACATTTTGGCTTATGGCACACAATTTTTTTTCCAGAGAACAAGATGACAGAAAATCAAAGTTTCAAAACTTCAAAGAAAGTGGAATTCAAGAAATGGAAAACACAACCACACCCCAGTATTTTGGTAATGAAGAAAAGTTAATTTTGGAATATCTTTATGGCCAAAAAGCACAGCCCTGAAAATCTAAATTCAATATATCCAGACACACCCATGTAGTGATGTCCCCTCACTGTAGGCATCCAGCCAAGATTAGACAAAGTGAATATAAAATGTTAAGTGGCATTAAAATGATATAAACTAGTTACAAATTGCAGTAAAAATTATGCTAAAGCCTAAAGTCAGACAGGAGGCTTTCCTGGGCCTTTTTTAATATATTTTTTATATATTTGAGTTTTAAGATTTACGCACCAAAACAAACTAAAACAAAAGTATAAACATTGTACAGGTTGGAAGCAATGTTCCCTCTAAGCTCAAGTTTTGAGACACAAGGTATGAGGATGGAAATAAGTCAGCAAAGTGAGAGATATTGCATTTAGCAGGTGGTGGTGGTAGTAGCATATAGTGTGCTAAAGGAATGCTTGGCTATATGAGGTTAAGCTTTTCTAAGAGAACGTTTAAAAGCAAAAAAAGGGGTTCAGCCCTAACAAAGTCTTGCAAATATTAAAGATAATAGGTATTACAGAACGCAGTTCGCATATCAATGAATTCATGCTTGTACAGTGGCATGGAAACAGTGTAGCAGCCAAAATAAACACAAGGAAACAAAGCCTCACTCTGAGACGAATTGCTAGTATGGTTGCTCTGTACAAATAGCCCAAAAAAATCTAAATCAAGTAAGTAGTCCAAGAAAGAGCACATTCTTTTGGGTGGCTATTGTTATTATGCTCTCTCTTTTTCCTAGACAGCTTCCTTAATATTCAAAATCTGAAATGGTGCCATCTCAGTGTTACACTGGGGAACAAACAAGACAAATTTAAAAGAATATATATGCAAACTACAGCACCAACCACTACAACATAGTAAAAACAGAATCACATGGAAACTATGCACTCTGGAAAATACCATATACATTTTAATCAAATCAGTACTTTATAATCACCTTCAAGGTCATGGAACATTTATGAGGCTGTTAAGATCTATTTCTGCTTAATATCTGGGTCAAAACAAACAAAAATGGCAGCTTTGGTCCTTTCTAAAACAGGGAACACTGTACACACCCCATTCTGGTCCCAAAAGGCAAGATGAAAAATAGAAGCAGAAGTACATGTTATGCACAAGTCAATAAAAACAATATAAATAAGAATCTTTCACATGACAAGTCATCTATTTTATTGGAGGATATTCCATGTGGCCGTGGGACAAGGTCAGATTTATTGTATCTGTAAATGGATTCTGTAAGATAATTGCTTCCTGTGGATCTGCCCACTGCAGCCGCTCATTTTAAACATTTTTTGGAAGATTTCCAACATGCATTGGTAACTGCTAACTTGTTTAAAAATGTAACCTTTCTTAGTGCAGTCAAAAGATAAAGACACTGGGATAAAATCCAGATCCAGCTCCACTGTTCTCCTCCTCTAAATGAAACAGGATGCGGGCAGTAACTAAATTGTAAATTATAACCCCTTAAACCTTGGAAATTTAACTTGTGCCTTAATTGTTTTGTCTGTTTATGCTAATATTATATCAGAAAGAAAACTATCAGCAGCAGTGTTGAAACAGGCATAAGCAAATATTAGCTAATAAGATTCTCTGTATCTGTATGGTTTACAATTTATATCTTATTGCATTAAGAAAAGGCTCGTTGCTATTTCCGGGATTTTAGGGATGCATTAGTGCCAAGTGAAATTCCATACTGTATGTGAAAAATGTTCCTGGAGATATAGATAACCGCTTGTACTTTATAAATATCCCCTATATATATGTGAACATAGTCTTGATAAAGGTTTTAGAAGGAGACCCAAACGTAGGCCTGTTTTTAATGAGAATTTTATTTGTGTTTTTGATTTTTTCAAAAAATTCTGGTATGCACCTTTTTTTTTATTACTATCCTTTTTACATTGCAAGAAAATGCTAATAAAAAAAATACATATAGTGAAGTACTTTCAGCACTACCATGTAAAGCTACTGTGTAACGGGACAAGAGGCCCGTGGGTGAATAAAGGTGGGAAAGGTGAATAAACATAGAAATTGACCCACACTTCATGCAAGATCCTTAAGGTTCCAGTGCCACTAATCCACCCTACAATATATTGTTTTGTCTATTCCTCTGTAGATGGGATTCCCCTATGGAGGCTATATAAGGGACAGTAGTGTGCTACTTCCTTCTTAACTGATGTGAAAAGAGTGAATGACAGCAGGGAGCCTGAGGCTTGCCCCTTCAGTGGGGTATCTTAGAGAGTCATTAGCTAGGGTAGATAGTGATAGCTTCATGGAACTCCCTGTAGGTGGTGAGAAATGGTAGACCAGTTAGTCAAGCAGTTGAGGCTCCAACGAGGAGTAAAGAATGGGCCAGTGTACCAGCAGTACCTTGTCAGACAGCGACCCAGAGAAAGAGGGAACTAGGTAAGTAGGGTCTAGTACCTAAACACAAGGCTGACCCCTGTGTCTGGAGTGTGTATAGAACAGAGCCACTAGCCTGAAGAGAGAGAGAAACCTTTGTTCTGTTTTAAAGAAGAGAAGTCAACCCCTTTGGCGCTAAAATCCCCCTCCCTTGTGTTCCCACCCTCCCTCCTCCCCCCCCGGGCAAATCCCCTTAAGTTGCTACTTACCCCTCGGCGCAGGTCCTGTCCACGGAGTTCACAGGCGCCATCTTCTCCCATGCGGTCTTCTTCCTGGATTGCCTGGCGTTTGGCAGAGCATGCGCGGTAGGAGCATTTGCCGGCTCAGCTCTTCTGCGCTTGCGCCGAAAGTCACGAAGTATCCGGAAAAAAAAATCAGAAAACTTTGTGACTTTCGGCGCATGCGCTAAAGAGCTGATCCGTCAAATACTCCTACTGTGCATGCGCCGCCAAACGCCGGGCAATCCAGGAAGAAGACTGCACAGGAGAAGATGGCGCCTGTGAACTTCGTGGATCTTAGCACGGATGTAACAGTTTGTCTGTCGTAATTCAGTTTATTTACTGCTACATTTTGAGATCTATTCTAATTAGATTACAGTAAAGGGGTTATTTATCAAAGTCGAATATTAGAGCTTTATATACCTCAAATGAACTCTAATGGATTCTAATTTAAGAAAAAACTCGAATTGATGAGTTTTTTGAGGCAAAACCCTCTGAAAACCCCCCAAAAAACTCACCATGAAGGCAATTAACATCTTTAAATGGTTCAAGGGACCTCTGCCATTCTTCCAGGGTTGGGATATAATAAATCTCGAAAAGAAACACTAAGAGGCAGATTTATCAAAGGTCGAAGTTCAAAGTTATAAAAAACTTAAAATTCTAAAAGACCAACTGAATGGTGGTCGAAGTTTTTTGAGGTCGAAGAGGGCCTATTTAGAATTGTACGAAGACCTTCAAACTCCCCCAATTGCCTCCATACAGGTTATAGGAGGTCCCCCATAGGCTAAAACTGCACTTTGGCAGCTTTTAGGTGGCGAATGGTCGAAGTCGAAATTTTAAAGAGACAGTACTTCAAAAAAAATTAGACCTTTGAATTTCGACGTTTTTTCAACTTCGAATCGAAGTATGACTATTCCCTAGTTGAAGTACACAAAAAATAGCTCGAAATTCGAAGTTTTTCAATTCGAAATTTCACCTCAACCTTTAATAAATCTGCCCCAAAAAGTTCCCATTTTTAACCCTGAAAATGTGAATTTTGACCAAAAAAATAAACTCGAAAACGAGAATTTTTGTGGAAACACAACTTGATCCTTAATAAATAACCCCCTAAATGTTAGAGCCAAAAAAAAAAAATTGCATTTTAAGAGTTAGAGTCTCTGCCTTTGAAGTGGACTAATTACATCTAATTTAACACAGTGGAACAGCAACAGAATGTGAAATTTAAGGGTCACTGAATAAGGGCAGGTGCAAAGGATTCTTATACTCCTGACTTAGATTAATAAGGAGACTGGTTTGGAAAGTGCACAACATCTTTTCTCTGTTTAAATTTGTACAGTGATTAGCATTTTGCCAGTGATCAAAATATAAAACAAAGAAGTTTAAACAACAAATGGAATCTAGGCAAAACACTTGTTTCTATATACATGAAAAACTGGCAAAAGACACACACACATATATACATATATATATATATATTACATAGTTCTTACACTGCAGTAGAGCTTTTGTTATAGCTGGAAATATATATTTGCAGGACTGCACATACTGCAAGGCTGAACTTGCAAACTGTTTGTAAAACAAAGTACAACGACTACATAATCTGAGGGGCACATACACATTTCTTGGGAGTAAAAAAGGGCAGGATATGTATTTGTGTATTCTATGGGCAATTACTCACTGTTTGTAGGGAATGCTGCAGGAAAGCCTAGATGCATGGCTTGTTGGAAAAGGTGCAGGAGAACCTTTATACACAATCTGTGGAAGAAAGTGCAGAAAAACCTTTAAACCAATATGAAACCTCACCTTGTGGAAAGTGAAAAATTCCCAGTTTTTTTTTGTCCCAAAAGGTATATTAAAAAAAAAAAACATACCAGCACAGAACATACCAGCAAAACTTAAACCTGTCACTGTCATTTTTAACACAAATGTACTTACACAGAATTAAGGAACTTCATAAGTAGAATCAATTAAAAATTCTGTACTAATTCTAAAAAATCTTCAGTATTCCCCTTTCAGCAATTGGTCTTTCTTGCAGGAGTGCAAAAAGCATATAATAATGATGCATTTTATCTACCAGGATAACATTTTTTCAGTTTAAACAGGCTTATAGTTTTGAGCTGAAGAGAACACATTTTTGTCTCTGCTATAGGCCTTACCAACTGTGCAAAAAAGAACACATAATTAAAACGGGATTTTGGTTTATATTTCAAACCAATAAGGTGGCACTCAATAGCGATGTGTGGCCAACCTGAAGCCCACAGGAACTTTAGCCTGTGTCCACCTGGTCTGCAACCTTCTACTGCCCCACTTCTGCCTGGACACAATTCTTTTTATATATTCACGCTGGCGTGCCCTGCCCCCTTTCGTGACATAACCGTGGGGTGGTCGTGGGTATATAAAGAGATCGCAGCAGGTTAGCGTCGGGTGTGGGTTCTCCAGGAGCAGGTTAGGGTCGGGTGAAGGTTGATTTTTTTCTAGACTCACACATCACTACTAAAGTCAAGAAAGATCCACCTACCTTCACAAATGTAAGTAGAGAAACAAATTTAATTTTATATATATTTTTAACAACTCCCCCAAGAAATGCATACCTGAAGGTGCAAAATAAAACTTTGACCACCATTCCCAACTTTCTTTTGATCTCCTGCACTGATCAGAAAAAGATACAATGTTTCTAACTTAACGGACTTTTGGCAGAGAGCCCAGAATAGATACTCAATATACTTTTGTAACAGTTTTGAGACAAGGTGGTCTCTTGGCGAAACTGATTTGCAGCTTAAAGGGCAATTCACCTTCATTAGCAAAACTGTAATAACACCTAAAAACCACAGAAATGTGTTCAAACTTTTATAACCTGGCAAGTCTTGTAAAATGGACATGGTAATTAGGGGGTGTGGTCTCAAAATGCTTGTGGTCAAACATAGCGCGGCAAATCTTTTCCTGCTTTCGGTTTCCAAAATGTTTGGACTTATCCACCAACTGAACCAAAACTAAGGAACTCAACAATAATAGTGGTATGGAATGCTTACTAATATGCTTACATAGAGGCATATAGTAATTTCAAATATTTGGAGGTATTAAAACAAAATCTTTAAAAAAAAAAAAAAAAAAATATAGCAAAACACTATTGCCACCATTTTCTTCTGATTTTCTGTGGTCCTATAATAGAACAAATCACCCCCTCTTGGGACATATTAATCAATAACTATTGGACAGAAACATAGAAAGACATTTAACATCTATATCATATGAGGACTATTTGCAGCTACTCCATGTTTGTTTTTTGCAAGGTGCCTTCCACACAAGGACCACACATGAGCTGCTTCCATTTCCCCCTTTGCCCTCTTAAGCTCAAAAAATAACACCATATATATTATCTGCTTAATTGATAATGACATAACGAAGGAATTGCTGACACCTGCCTTTGAGTCAATTGTCCAATTACTTTTGTGCCCCTGAAATGAAGTGATTGTGTTAAAAAAAAAAAGGCTTTAGTCCCTCACATCTTTATGCAATCTTTTTGTTCAACCCACTGAATTAAAGCTGAGAGTCTGCAGTTCAACTGCATCTGAGTTGTTTTTTTTAAAATTCATGGTGATAATGTACAGAACCAAAATGAGAAAAAAAGTTGTCTGTCCAGAGATTTATAGACCTAACTGTATTTTCAGCACAAGCCTTAAGGTGGCCATAGATGCACAGATAATATTGAACAAATTTTTGTACGATATTCAGTATGGGTATGGTTGGAAAAGAGCCGACCAATATCGGCAGAAGACTTGGATATCTGTCGGCTTGTCGATCTGGCTGGACGGACACATTTTGATCGGGTGCCTTTGAAGGCACCCAAACATTAGCCATTGTTGGTGCTGAATTGTCAGATAAAGGTAGAATTCTATTGTTTCTACCTGCATATCTGATGATTGAGCTGTACATATGTGTATTGGAACGAACGATCTTTCTTGGAAAAATCTTTTCCAAGAAATATAATTGTTAAGTCTATGGCCACCTTTAATCAATGAACTTTTTTGTAGCAAGGGGGTATACTGCTTCTTTAACTTTATGTTCAGCAACTGATTGCTTAGGCAAGTCCAAGGCTTATGGCACATAGGGCATTATTCTTTGCTGTGAAAATGATGGCAGTTAAATATCCCCATATTACGGTCACTGTTTGTCAGGCCCGAATTCGCAGCAAGGCCGCAAAGGCCCGGGCCTAGGGAGGCATCAATTAAGGGGCATGCCGCACACAAAATTAGTTTGATTCCGGAGCACTAGCGTTTGGCACTAGCGCTCCGGCGAGAAGACAGTATGCACATGCGCGCTATCCTTTGAGAGCGAGGGGGCGATGGATGCCCTCAGGGTAAATCTGGCCCTGCCCATTGTGTTATATGGTAGCAAGAATGCCTTCATAGAAATCACTGAAAATGAAGCAAATTAATATAACATTCAGCCTTTAGGTATTTCTATTTGGCAAGGCAATAGAAAATACAAAAATAAATATACAGTAAACATTTTAATGTATCCGTCTCCAAAAACAAACATATATAAAAGATAATCAGCCTTAATCAGAAAGTTAAACAGCATTAACCTACCAAGTATTTGTATAGGCCTAAAAAAAAACCCCTAAGGTTACAAACTACAAAAAGAAAAAAAATCCCCCTCCCCTTTAAACTTCCATCTGCAATCACTTTTTAATATAAGCCTATATTTAGGAAAATTAGTGATCTTTTTTTAATCAGGTTACTTTTACAATAGTCCCACCTTTTGCATTTCTCCAAGTGATTTGAAGGTAAGCCCATTAGCCTGCAGTCTAAAAATCTATAGACATGCTTTATTAAAGGCAAGCTGACCTTCAATAAAAATGCCAGGAATGTATACCACAAAGATCATGGAGGCAGCTGAGCATGCCTTGAACAACAAAGTCTGTAATTGGTTAATAGCAAAATTATGAATTTTAGGTCACCCCTTTAATCACATGGCATTAAATAGGACATAAAAAGTGGCTGCAACAAAAGAGACATAGGAAATATGTCTACATGGCTGCAAATAATGTTAACCTTCATGTAAACAAATATTTTTCTTTGTAATTTTATTGAAGGAAACAATGTTACAACAGTTTGCACACTGAATATTGTAATATACAACCCAATATAATATCCCGTTTAAAAATGCTCTATATTTGCTTCCACATTCTAAGACACGTTAACATATTAGTCTGCATTTGGTGACCCGTTTATCTACAAACCTGTGTTTATACAGTATGAGTAGGGCTACCATAGACTAATAAAAAAAGACTGACCATTGATAAATCTGCTATAAGAGATGAAGAATGTATGCCAAGTTTTAAGTACACATTTCTCAGACATGTGAGCCTGTTTAATCAAGCATTAAAAGCGAAATAAAACATATATCACATTCTATATGGATACATAATCAATATTAAGTACCAGAGCGCAACTTGCAAAACACTGGATAAGGGCACTGATTTATCAGGAAAAGCCTTAAAGGGATTCTGTCTCGGGAAAACAAATTTTTTTCCCCAAAATACATCAGTTAATAGTGGTGCTCCAGCAGACAACACTGAGATCAGTTTTTCAAAAGAGCAAACAAGATTTTCTTTAGATTTAATTTTGAAATCTGACATGTTATTTTCCCATGTGCCCTCTGTCATGTGACTTGTGCTATGATAAACTTTAGTCACTCTTTACTGCTGCACTGCCTCCAGCAGCCTATCAACATAACAATGGTAATGTAACATGTTAAAAGTTCCCTGGTAGATGAGACTAGCACTCAATAGAAAAAAGTCCCACTGCAACCTCTTCAGTTACACTGAGTAGGAGAAACAATAGCCTGTCAGAAAGCAGTTCCATAGGTCAGCACTGGCTCTTTCTGAAAGCACATGACCAGGGAAAATGACCGGATATGGCTGCCTACACACCAATATTACAACAACAAAAAGATTGGTTCAGGAATAAAATTTTAAATGGTAAAGTGATTTGCAGTGTATACAGTGCAATTTAGAAATAAAAATGACACCATAAAAATCATGACAGAGTCCCTCTTTAGTGCTTCATCTCAGTTCATGCTCAGATAATCTTCTCCCCAGCACATTTGCAAATATACCCCTATTGTAAAATATAAGGATATTATAAGTCACCAAGGAACTCTATGATCCGATAAAAGCACAAGGCATAACAAATGCCAAGGTGACTTCTAATACATCATATTTTACAAAAGGGGCATATTTTATTATAATACAAGTTTCATGTGACAGAAATCGCATCTTCAAGCACAGACTTTAACTGATGACATCACCAATCACTGGGTGCTGGATCTACCCGGCAAAAAAAAAAAAAAAAAAATCTTTGAAAGTGCAAGCACAGAAACCCCTTCTCGGCACCCCTCCTAGCCCAGCCAGTTGCAACTTTTAAGAAGGCTGGGAAGGAGGGGGCGCTTCTAGACAGCAGACCCTGCAGTCTGGGCCACCTTTCGTGACTGCAGATATTGAGCAATTAAATTTGAAGCAAATCTGTTAATTCAGTTCCACACAGTCAGTATGTTTTTTTCCCACAATGAAAATGAAATATTTTGCTCCCACAAGTATACAGTAATTGTGAGAGAGTGTGATGTACATAAGATGTGATGCCACATAAGTGCAATTTTTGGATGCAAGTCACCATGTTTATTCCCAAAATCAGGAAAATGTGTGCATTTTTGCGAGATGCAACTTTGGTTGCCACTATAAATAAGCACTAGATTTGTTTAAAGAGAACATAGAGTCTAATGCTGAAAACTCTTCAATAGCTGCTAAACTTCAGAACAAAACCCTATCCCATATAAACTTAACAGAAATTTTGTACCCCCCCAAAAAAAAAAAAAATCACTGTCCAAAATGAACTTCACACTGAGCTTTTTACTTTGTTTTCTTGACAGTTCATGTAAAGCTTTGAGCCACCAGCAGTCCTATACTCTCCTGCTCAATAAAAGAACACCACCACATCACATTTGAGATTTCGCCAGGGAATGCAGACACTGCACAATCGGACACATGAGCAGACAAGGAGGATACAAATTTACCACCTGATATGGGGAATAGACACTAAGAAGTACAGCCTGATGTTCATTTAGGTCAGAAAATTAGTTGTTTTTTTTTTAATATGGTACAAAATGTGTGTATAGCAAAGTTGTTGACATTTAGGAGCTAATATAGAGTCAGAAATAGACTATGTCCCCTTTGAGTTATTATACTATTGCCATTGTTTTTTTTTTTTTTTAAGAATAACAGTCATGTTTTAATTCGTTAGGCACCATTTCCCTCCAATGCCAAAAATATAGGTGTGTTTTTGTTCTTTGCAGTGTTGTTGTTACACTTAGCACCCATAGAGGCAGTGTAATGTTGAGCTATTCTTCATGTATAATTAAAAATGTACTTCAGGCAATCCTAACTGTGCCTTATTGTATCAACCAGTGGCATAACGAGATATTACTGGGCCCAGAGCAAATTTAATTTTTGGCTCCAAAACATTGGCAAGTTGGCCTATTCTATCAAGATATATTGAAACTGTCCACAAATTAACCTCACTGGGCCCTTTAAACTCTTGCCCCCTTCACCTGCAGAATCTGCTTCCTCTCTAGCCATGTCCCTGGTATTAAACTACATTGACTTTGAATGGCCAATGTTAAAAGCTACAATTTCTCATTTACAGTATACTTATTGATCAAAGAAAAGGATTTTTAAATCACTTTTTGCAGAATGAACGCATCTATACTTGCTACAGAACAAATTATCATCATTTGGGACTTCTTCAGTGATACCTATAAAGCTGGCTTTATTCCTATTGTATCAGTTTTTGTCCATGTTTCAAAATAATAGAATTTATACTTTTAGGTAGGTTGAATGAGAATGCTTTGGTTTGAAAGAGTTCACATGTGCAATTTGCTTTGATGCTGAAGTCAGCTTCTCATTTAGCTTCCTATTCGTTACTTCCAAGTGCCTGGCATTTTTTTTTGCTTGCCGTAAGGACCGCTTGAGTTTTTTTATACGTATCTTCAATTGTTTATGGCGATCTTCTAATGTGGCCACCTTGTGCTGCAGTTCCTTCACCCTGTCCTCTTCCTCAAATAAGGCACTCTGCACAGAAGAGCACAGCAGCTGCAGAGACAATATATTCTTATTAGAAAAGTGTAACATTGGAATATTCAACACATACACAATGCAATAGTCAGTATAGGCATTCATACAAAATATCTAGTTGCTTCAATGTCTTTTCTGTGTGAACTTTACCTTTGTCTTTTAAAAACAAAACAAGTGTGAACCCAACTAGCAATTATTGGATACAATCCATTGCAGTTTGTAAGGGAAAAGAACTGGACAGCCCAGAGAAAGCAATTAAAATTTGTCTGGGAAGATCTATTGTGCTTATAGCCATGCTGGCACAAACTCCGAATATTGTGATTTGTAATGTGCTCCAGTATCTTATTCCTTACTACTTCCCCAAAAGTTTTCCTACCCCTGTTGTACTGGCCTAACTATAGAGAAATGAATTGCAGGGGGGGGGGCGACTGCGGAACAGGTGGCCCAGACCACAGGGTCTGCTTCCACCATAGTTTGTTCCTACCATGAATGGAGCAGGGCCTGGTCGAAGCAAGCAGGTGGGCAGATACAGTAGCGTTGGGGGGGGGGGGCATGCATAGTAGTTATGCCACAACATGGATGTCAAATCTAAAAGGCCTATATGTTTTCAGCTTTTTTGAATAGTGGCATATTAACAATTTGTCAATCCCTCAACACCATTGTCAGTCCTTGAAAGAATCAGGAAAGTGGTTTGGTTATCATAGAGCTGAGTTTTGTGGTTTACTTTTACATGTTCGTGTCTATTGAACTTCCTCCTGAGTAAACCAGCTATGAATGGTTACATTTTTAAAATTGGGCCTATTAAAAGGAAGCCTTAATTATCTGGTTCCTCAGTTTTGTAAACACACAAAAAATAAAAAGTTCAAAATCTCTGCTTTTCCCCTGCTTTCGACCTCTCTAAAATGAATGGCCCCATCTCTTCACATTTTTACATCATTTGAAAAATAATTTATTTTCTTTACTCGCTGCAATACCCATTTTATTTATATTTTAGCTTGGTAATGTTTTGCCATATTTTATTGATTACAAGGTGAATATGCGGAAAGGTATGTTTGTTGAGCAGCATTTAAAAGACATTTAATTTCCCTCGCTGTACAAAGTTTTTCCAGTTCATATATTGCAGATATGCCCTATACTGCACAAGTTTGCACATATAAAATGTATACAGTTATTAAGACACATTGCTTCATGGATTACCAAATTTGCCCAGGTGCAGTAATCCATAGCAACCAATCAACAGGCAGTTTGTACTGATCACCTGTTTAAAAGCAATCATCTTATAGTTTGCTATGGGTTACTTCACCTAGACACCGGGCTGGATTTCGTGTGTGGGCGCCCAGAGGCTGTCATCATCCACTTCCTCCGCACCCACTCAGGATCGTACGTACACAGGGTAATGGGGTGCACAGGCAGGCATCCTTCAGCATCCCAACGGTTGACAAAAAAAAAAAAAATCAATTTTTCGAGTTAAAAAAAAAAAATCTAATTCTTTATATCCTGACCTTGGAAATAGCTTGAACCTGAAAACACACCATCTAATATCGGTCGGGTCATCTAGGAGTAAATGGCAGAGGTCCCTTGAATTATTTGAAGATGTTAATAGCCTTCATGATGAGGTTTTTTTTTTTGGAAGGTTTTGCACGAAACAAGAGCAATTCGAGTTTTGTAATTTTGGTAATTACTTTAGTGCATGGCTTTAATTCCAACTTTACATAAAGAGAAACTGAACTGACGCTATGTGCCCCCCTCACTTCTACCCTGATATTTATTCCACAGCCCTATCTAAAATAGTTTCTCCATAATGCTCTTGCTCACTCATCCTCCTAACCTCGTTGCCTAGTTGAAACACTCCTCCAGTCTCTTAGCCATTCTTTCCCCCGTAACGCAGAAGTTCAATTGAGGCATAATCTATCAAGGTTACACAGATTGTACCCCTAAATTAAAATCAGACCTGTGCTCTGTCTGGTCTAGTTCAGCTTTCCTCCCCACCATTATTAGAGAGGCTGGTCTTTAGCTGTTAAAAAAAAAAAAAAAAAAAAAGCATATTATACTCTATCCAAAGGAAAGTTTTTCAAAAGAGAACAGCATTTACCCAGAACTTCCATGTGCTTGAGGGTAATGGCAAATAAGGCATTTTGTCATCTCTGTGAATGCAGCATTTGTACAAGTATGCAACGGATACAATATTAAATAAGTTTACTGCTGACCATTTGCAAATATATGAACAGATTATAGCGGATACTTATCACGCTTTGGTATTTCTGTACACAATACTTGTACTGGTATTTTTGTAGAATTGCTCCTCTTGTTATAAGAGGTTTCAAATAAAGAAAGCTGAAGATCAATGCTTAGCTATAAAAATTACATTCATAGTCAACTGCAAATTTAAAATGTTTAAAATGAATATATCGAATTTAAAAATACTTTGTTCCAGCAACACAATGTAGATGTTATAGGCCTCTTCGCGTATTGATCTTTTCATCAGCAGTAAAAAAAGCATATTTTGTGGGAATGTGACAAAGTACAGATGTTTTGGGCAAAAATATTGGTCCTTTTAAAGGATCTATATAGTAACATATAACCTTAGGTTGAAAAAAAAGACAAACATCCATCAAGTAAAGAGTAGGTTTTGGGACTAACCGTGTCATTTAAGTGGGTGTACCCTGTATATATTGCTAATAATGGTTGTGTTTCTTCTTGTGGAATTTAGAAATCTACAATTTAGTGTACAGCACTAAATTGCAGAGTTAAAGCTGAGCATACCTGATATTAGTTAAGATAGCCTTATATGTATTTATTTAGGTTTTTTATTGTTGTGTGTTTATCAATTGACATCTGTTTAAAATTAATAAGTGATAAATTAAAAAAGCAGCAAAAAAAGAAAAAACATTGCAAGTTGTTTGAACAATTTCATGTGCTCTGCCAATGGTGTCACTTCTGAGCAACAGAAAGAGTGACATATTACTATGGCAGCCATATGTAACACTCAAAACCTTACGGTCACTGAATGTTAAGAAACAGTTTCTTACATCATGTTAAAACATAATACAATTAAATTATATAAAACACATATAAACCGTATAAACTGCTCAACCAAAAGCAGTTTGATCCAATTAACTGTTTATCCCATTAATGTCCATAGTGCCCAATTTACACACACACAAAGTATATTTCTTGTTATTTAATCAATCTGTCCCTCTAATGGTACAGTATGGGGAATATGTTCTAAAACTGTACATATTTACCCTGTAGGATTACCACTGTGACAAATAGCAACATGACCTGAAACCCAAAGTGTTCCTTACATGCTCCAATATTCTGGCGTCCCTACATCTCTTTTAGTACCACAATATCAATTCTGATATAGGGACATATTAAAGCTTAACACAATATAGATGGTTCTACAATTATTAAAAACAAGACCAAAAGATTTTTCGTTTGTTGAAAGTAATTCATTTTCTCTGAACATAATGAACATTAATCCACTCTTTGAACTCTTCTACTTCCTGAATTCTCTCAAAATTATTTTAGCCTGATCTGATTTCCCCTGAAGCTTCTGTTGAGGTTGTTCACAAGATCATTGTCTGCTTTTTGTTTTAGCAGTATAAGAAAAGACCAAGATTTAATAAATGTCAATGACATTTCAATTGTCAAATTTATTTAAAATATTTTACAAAGGAACACATGTTGCACTAAACACGAGTATTTAGGTGAAAGCAACACAGGGTATTTTGGGTTTTCATGCCTTAAGTCTACTAGAAAATCATGTAAATATTAAAAAAAAACAATAAAATGGTTTTGCTTCCAATAAGGATCAATAATATATTTTTAAAAGTTTGGATTTAGACAAAATGGAGTCTATGGAAGATGGCCTTTCTGTAATTCGGAGCTTTCTGGATACGGAGTTTCTTGATAATGGATCACATACCTGTATGCATTTTTAATTGACATTTTTTATATGGTTATATGCTCCTGTGAGCCACAAGCCAGTGCCTTCCTAGCATGTAATGGAAGTAGAAATTTCCCCTGATGATTCCCCTGAGATGTTACTAGCCTTCCTGACATTTGAGGGGGGTTTTTTTCGGGAGAAAAATTACTTGTATGAATAGAGTATACAAATCAAATACGATTCTAATTTTCGTGTCGGAACCATTCGATCTCATATTAGACAATCACATTTTTTTTCTTAAAGGGGACCCGTCACCCAAACAAAATTATTCCAAATCCTATTTTAACATGTTAGTCAAGCAAAACGAACTTTAATTACACTGTATAAATTATTTGAATATTGTTTCCATCAGTCTGGGAACTCATAATTATAGCAACCAGGAAGGAGCCATTTTGTGGAACTTGTTATTAAGAGAAGCCTTGTATCCTCTCAGAATCTTGTTTGTGCACCAGGGGACAGGGACCCAATGTATATCCCCATGCCCTGGTTACACAATTAAATCGTTAAAAGAGCTGGGGGAATGCAGGGAGAGCAGTGACATCTAGGAAGTGCTGAATGGAAAGTGAAAGTAATTGTCTGCCCCGCCTCTATGCCACTGGCATAGAGGAGGGGCAGAAAATATTTGATCGACAGCTGATATTTTTAAATGCATTTACAACAGCTATGAATGCTTTAATAAAAAAAAAGAAATTGGATTTCATATTTAATTTAAAAAGGACTTTTAATATACAGAATTTGTCTGGGTGACGGGTCCACTTTAAATTACCTCCCAGTCGAAAGGAGTAAAAATTTATTTTTGGCTCAAAAATACCCTATAAAACTCACATTATTTGTGGAAAATACAACTCTACCCCAAAGTGTTACATAACCCTTACATGGTCTTATGTATGACTTTAGTAGAACAAACCAACAGGCAGGTACATTAAAGGAGAAGGAAATGCTTTGTGCGCTTGGGGGTACCAAATGTATCGACTTACCTGAAACCCCGGACCTGTGCTCCTATCAGCAGAAAACTGCACCGGCCCAGAGTTATACCAGTGAGCACCACGGAGCAATCCTCTTCCGTCTTCCTCTTTCTTAGCGCGGCTGCGCATGTGTACAACGAAAAACTGAACTTTAACTAAAAAGTTGGCTATTAAGTTCAACTGCGCATGCGTCTGCCCTGGGAAAGTTGAAGAAAGAAGATGCTGGAAGAGGATCGCTCCATGGTGCTCGCTGGTATAACCCCGGGCCGGTGCAGTTTTCAGGTTTCAGGTAAGTCAATACAATCATTTGGGGGTGCCTAACATTTGGCACCCCCAAGTGCGCAAAGCCTTTCCTTCTCCTTTAAAGCTAGCGCCAGATGTTGCAGATATCTGCCTGCAGATTTCTGCTCAGACCAAGATCCACATCTGGCATTAGCCTTAAATCTCACTGAACATAGGCATAATAATAATACATCTGGAGTATGAAACATGAGCTGTAAATAAATAATCAACTGTTAATGCCTTTATATAAGAATCAAGTAGCTCTAATTTGTAGTTCTTAAACTTTACCATTACATGTCATTTAAAAATGTTTAAGCTACAAAAGAATGGTGACTAGACTCAAAAGGAAACATACTGAAAAGGGGTTTGTCATGACATTAACATGCTGCTAATATTAGCTATAAAATGATTTAAGTTTGAATAAAGGTAATATAAATGATTTCATAGCACTGACAAACCAGTTCCCAGCAATGAAGGAGGAGGAATATGCACGGTCTCAGACAGACAGCTGGGGGACTACGCTTCATTGAAAGAGAGGTATTTTTACTGCACAGTTGCAGTTTGCTTTTTCTTTAACTGCTTTTAGGTTAAAAGTAGTAGATTTTAGACAAATAAAATATACTGTGTTAACAACTTTTACAAGGAAACAAATATTGCAATGTCTACCTTTGTTTACTGCTGTGAAATTCACTAAAAACTGGTTAACAATTCTGACCCCACAGAATTTATATTCCCCATAAATTATTGGGGGTCCAGTGCTTGCGGGCGGTGTTCCTTTCTTCCTGGATTTTAGGTTTTCCCGAATTTTAAGTTCCTTTTGAGAGGTACCTTAGAAAACGTAAAAGCAGGGTTCTGCTGCATTTTCTTTTTGTCTTAGTTGTCTTTGCCTGTTACAATAAAGTGCTATGTGACATCTATACTAAAGTTATTACTGTACATGGGTTAACAAGATCCTCTCCTGTATTAACAGTTTGATCTTGCTTGTCAAGTAAGCATCAATATCAGTTTTTAATAATATACAGATGGAATATCCATAACAGGAAATTTACATTCACTAAAAATGAATGCTAAGAGTCTATATCAGAACCTCGAGAAGAAAAAGTGAAAGTTACAAAGAAACATTTGTCACAATTGTTTTTGCTGCTCCACCTTAATAAATCACCCTTCAGTTTCTGCCTTTGAACATTGTTCAAGTCCTACATGAAGATTTTCCAGTTTACTGCAGTTATCATAAAGTCAGACCCAGACCACGGAGCTTTGGCAGCCAAGGCAAGGGTGGTAATGTGTGTATTACCTGCTGTCTGGAAGAGTGTATCAGACAAAAAACAATTTACACAGGAAATGAAAGGAGAGACAATGAGCTGTTATTGATCACTATTTGTAGCTCACCTTCTTCCTAAATTGTTGCATCCTAAATCTGCTGCCTACCCCTAGTTCTAGCCCTGCCCATGAAACATGCATCAACTGGTTTCTTGGCCAAAAACTATAGCTTGGTGTGGCAATGTGTCTACAAATATATGGCTAAACATTCTCTGAGTAAATGTCAGTGGGCACACAACTTTAATTATTATCTGGATATATCCAGATAATAAATTTAAATACACTGTGCCAATTTAAATAGTTTCTATCAAATCACTCAATATATAGCGGCAATTGACATTTAGAAAAATACTCTTAAAACTGCATAAAATGCAGGGAGTATGAAACAAAGTTGCTTAGTAGCAGTCTCTGTGAAGTGACAGGTAAGCATTTAACATTTTGGTAATTCACTTAAAATTCTTTATGCAATAGACATTTACATACCATAGTAAAAATGCCTAGAGCAAATATGAATATACAACCTGGGTAGAATAGGCAGGTGTCAGCATGTCAGCAATATAAACAAACAAGATAGAACACAACCAAACCACATATTTGCTGATGTGTAAAGCAAGAATGTGAAAAAGGCCATTAATATTTTATAATTTTTTTTAGCTTACCTATATTTATGTATTTCAAATAAGGTAAGAGCTGTAAATGTTTTGTGAAATATAGAAAAGGGGATGGCTTTTACTACTAAAAGTGGCAATTTTCCATTTAAGATTACCCAATGGCACATATTAAACAAAAAAAAAAAAGTATATTTTTATGTTTTTTTGTTTTTTTTTTTTAAGATAAAGCAGGGTTTCACATATGAGCCGTTTTATGCAATATATTTCTTTATAGACCTACATTGTTTGGGGGTATAGTTTTCATTTGAGCTGGCTGAACACTCAAGATTTGTATCTATTGTATGCAGGCCTACTGTTCTAGATTGATATTCATGTACTCTGATCATGGTGCCTTGGCAGATGAAGAAATGAAAAGCACCTTGTAAAGCACTGCTTAAATGTGTCACAGGTATATAAACCATAAAAAATATCTGTGCTACACTTCTGAATGCTTAAACATTTTAATTTAAAAAAAAAAAAAGTCCAATTTACCATTTGTTGTAGGTATTTCCCATATTTTGTTTTGTTTATTTCATTCTTCTTTCATTACATATAACCTATTTCACGGTGCTTTACAGAGTTTATACTTCATTCATACCTGGCCCTGCCTATAGCCATATTGTGATGCCTATGAGTTTAAAGGGGCTGTTCACCTTTAAATTAACTTTGTTTGATGTGAAGAGTGATATTCTGAGACAATTTTCTTTCCTTTTGGTTTTCCTTTTTTATCATTTGTGATGTTTGAGTTTAGATTTTTTTTCAGCACCTCTCCAGTTTGCAATTTCAGAAATCTGATTGCTATGGTCCAAATTACCTTTGCAACCATGCTTTGATTTAAATACGACACTAGAATAATAAACGTGTAGCCTTACAGAGCATTTTACTTTTAGATGGGGTCAATGACCCCCCATTTGAAAACTGGAAAGAGTCAGAAGGCAAATAATTCAAAAACTATTGTAAAGAATAAAAGAAGAAGAAAGGTTTCTTAGAATTGCCCATTTTATAATATACTAAAAGTTCACTTAAAGGTGAACAACCCCTTTAAGTTCATGGACATTATCTGACCTTGCCTATGGACATAGCAGGGTGCTATGAGTTTATGTTTAGGGGCAATTATGGCCCTGTGCTGCCTTGAGGAAGCTTCTGCAATGCTGCCCCCCAGCACTTCGCTTACCTTTTTCAGAGGGAGTCCAGGTGGGGTTGCATCGCTATTGCAGATAGCGCACCAATAACCAGATATTCAGCTTTTAAAGATACCAGGAGTGGCTTTTTACTATACCAAGTATGGGGTGCTGCTGCCAGAGGCAAAGTTTTACCCTTCATCATGGCTGAAGCGCCTCGTTTATGTTGTTAAAATTTCACATTGCAATGCACCATGAATGCTCCCTCCAGTGTATGCTCTTCACTTGGTTGCAAACATAAAGGGGAAAAAAAAAAGCTTTCTAAAAGACAAACATCTCAGCCTTTATTGTGTATATAAATAGTTGCCATCTGGTTGCAATAAAATGAATTGTAAGATTTGTAAAGGAAGGGAAGGGAGCAGGACAAGAAATCTCACAGACCCATCAGGTTACCATAAAAGTTTTATCATTTCCCATGCGATGCTGTGGTTATGCATTCAGAATTACTGCTGGGAAGTCGCAAGCATTTAACCCCCACTTTACATTATAATTATCGAGCAGTCTAATGGTTGCTGATGAATGGTGTTCTTAACCACAGAAGTAGTTAATAAATATGACCGGACAAAAAATGTTGAGGAATAAAGTTACCTGAAATAAACAATGCATCAAACTGTTCATTGGATAATTGCATGCCATAGAATGAATGCTGTAATAATAATAATAATAATAATAATAATAATAATAATTAGTACCGATATAAACAATATCAGTAACATTTTACAGAACAGGGCACTGCCTGAAGCCCCATGCCCCTCAAGTTAAAGCATAGAATCCGCTTAACTTCCCTTCCAAGCTCCACCAGTTCTCTTCTCCATCTCCTGTACTACAAATGCAGCACACATAATTGAGCATAAGCCCTGAACATGGATGAGGAGGGCTGTGGTCAAGGATATGTGAAAAGTGTCATCGAGCTGTAGTGAGTCATAGTATTGGTAGATAAGTGAACTAGCACAACAGCCCTACAATAAGCATGTATACCCTTTAGAGAATGAAGCAAAATAGACATAAAATACTGTTTATAAACACCCTAACATACTACAAGGGACATTCCCCAGTAACATATGAGAGCACTGGTTCAGCTTAGGAGTGTGTCAATCCACCTTCTAGTGTAGAGAAAACAAAGGACTCTGCTGATGCAGATAATGTTTGACAACCCTGGATGCAAGTTCAAGAGGAGGAGCAATATTCTGTGCCCTAGTGCTCATTCAAAAAAAACAAACAAAAAACAAACATTATATTGTCATGACTTTAAAGACTTATTTTTTGGTGTTACTGTTCCTTTAAAACCAAATACAATTTAAAATTTTCAGCAACTTTGCAATTTACATTACAAGTTTTGAATGGTTTTAAAGAGATTTGTAAATTTAATTGCTATTGAAACACTAGCCAGTGTCCATAGCAATTCTGGTTCTAACTACAAATATCACTGTACAATGTAGCAGGCCAACAAATCATAGAAGTGTGCAACACATTGGCTGGAGGGGACTGTTAATCATAGAACATTGAAGGCATTGTGGGAAAAGTAGTGATCTCATCTGATGAGATAAGAACAGCTACATTGTTTCAATGGTGGGCAGACGACCATGTGAAGGTACACGGTAATTGTTGCTGGACTACAAATCCCAGCATATTTTAACATAATAACAAAGTTAATGTATGCTGGGAATTGTAGTCCTGCAATATTGCCCACAGCAGCATTAAAATGCAAAACAATTCTCCAATGTAGAAATTTGGCTCCATAATCTCTGTATATAAGATAAGAGCAAAATGCCTGGCAAAGTGCTGGGAATCAGCATTCTCACTGGTCAATACTCTTGCATCTGTAATTTAAGTTTTTGGTCATTTGAATTGGTTTCCATGTGTAATTCTGTTTCCATGTGTAAACTTCTATAGAGAACTAGGGGGTGCAGTGGGACAGCTTTATAGTTCGGTTTAGTGTCCCTTTAAGCCATCCTGTACTAATAACCGATTTTACCCAATACTACAACTAGTCAATGCCATGCACCCATGGTGAGAAACCTTGCATCAGGCAGCATGGAGTGGTAACAAGGGGTGGCAAAAAGCCGCATGTGGTAACTAAGAGCCAAATTTAAGTTTTTTAAAATGGAAATTCTGCTCTGCCAGTGCAGTGAGCGCAATAGCACTCACTGCACTAGCGATGCAGCCCCCCTGTACCTGCTCCAATGCTAAAATGCTGAAAGTGCAGCGCAAGAGGGAAGGGCGGCAGCAGCACCTGAAACACAGCTGCATGCACAAATAAAACATGGCTACAAACAGTCCTTAATTTCTAGGGTCTTTTTAAGAATTGTTGCTCCTTGTAATGGTTTCCAGGAAGGTCGCTGTATTTTTTTTTATATAAGCCAAACAACTACACAGACAAAACAGCAGCCTGCCAGAAAGCATTTCTCTCCTAAAGTGCAGGCACAAGTCACATGACCTAGGGCAGCTGGGAAATTGACAAAATGTCTAGCTCCATGTCAGGTTTCAAATTTGAATATAAAAAAATCTGTTTGCTCTTTTGAGAAATGGATTTCAGTGCAGAATTCTGCTGGAATAGCACTATTAACGGATGCGTTTTGGAAAAAACACGTTTTCCGATGACAGGATCCCTTTAAATACAGGATAACAGATGCACTTAGTAGAACAACATTGTATTCTATGACAGGGTTTATAGGTTATCTGCGAAGTAACCTGTGCCTTTACTTTTTCAACTTAAATAGCTGCCCCCATGGCTACACAGTGGCCTATTTATAGAAACTATAGTAGTCTTTCTAAAGCAAATACCACATTTGCCAATGCAGGGCAACAGCACATTACAATTACTTTAAGATGCTTTTATTTTTTGGTGTTAGTGTTCAAAATGCAGTGTTATGACTACTCTGATTAAGCAAACAATATTAGGTAGCAAAGGCACATTCTCCCATAGGAGATTATAAATCACCAGCACCTATCCCTGAATGTTATTTTGTAATGCTGGGAGCTATAAAAATTATTGCAAAGCAAGTGTTTAGCACCTACCCCAAACAAAGCCCTTGGAAATTTTAGTAATAATAGTGGACTGAATTCCTCATTCCCTACAAAGTATTCACTAGCATTTTTAAATGAATGAATGATGGATTTCAATACATGTAGGTGAACAGCAATTTTTAAATTGACAATAACTACACTGCAAGAGTTCATAAATCAGTCATTGAACCATGGACTGACTAGTAATTATTCTTCTCTCCATTTCTCCTGAACGTACTAGTTTTGCCATATAATTATTTAAACACAGAAGGAAGACAACATCTGCTACAGCCCCCAACCCCTTTATTTATACTTCCTTTAAACTTTTTTTAAAAAGCTATTTTCCCACTGCTATGAAGCTACAAATGTTTTCCACAAGCAGTTTTTATCAGCACGTCCTTGTTTTTGTCAGATTCAACTCAAAAAGCCAGACGGTCCCAATTACTAGATTTTTTTGATCTTAGAGGAAGATGGGGTTATTTACCAAAATCCGATTTTATCTAATGGTTTCAATAAAAAAAAAAATGCTCAACAAAATTGCCATCCCTGATTTTGCCTTATTTATTAATAAAGTAGCTTGAATAAATTGCATTGGTAAAAAACTTGATAAAATCGAGCAAAAACCTGAAACATACAATGTTGATTTTTCGAATCAATATATTTTTTTTTTCGGGTTTTTGCCTCGACAGGTCTGAGATGACAAATTTTCAGATTCTGGCTTTTAGCAGCATTGGGGTATAATAAATTTTGAAAAAATTGAGGGTTTTTTTCCACAAAAATTTTGATGTTTTGACCCAAAAAGCAAGACCAGAAAAATTGGAGATTTAATAAACAACCCTCTAACTGTAGTGGCTTGATGCTATGGAGTAGATTCATCAAAAGGTGAGATTGGGTCACCACAGAAAAATTCACCCACTTTCTATGGATTTTTAGAATCGTATTATCAATAGGTGAAAGTTATGCTTTTAAAAATCCCATAGGAATGAATGAATATCAATGAACAGAAAGTGGTTGAATTTTTCTGTGACAGGTTAAGATTATTCAAAATGTGAGATTACCGTTTGTCACAGAAAAACTCACCCATTTTCTATTAATTCCTATGGGATTTTAAATGGAGAACTCTAACTTTCTCTGTCTTAAATATATTGATAATGGGTTGAGTGCAGAGGACCTCTTGTAGTGAACTCTAACTTTCACCCATTGATAAATACAATTCTAAAAATCCCATCTCATCAAAAATGGAAAGTTCCCGTCAACTATGAAAAAAACTATATATTTTCTCTTATTGTTTTTTTCTAGTTGGCAGCAACTTTCCATTTTTGATGAACTGACTATAGACAATAGACACTATATTTGTAATTTATTTATGTATATGGAGACCTTTCCAGGGTACAGAACTGATTTAAAGATATTTTTCTCCAGAGGATGCTAGGAATAGTGTTTTATATACGGTTATTACATCACGACCTGGAAATTGGTAGAAACAATGTATATAAAAGATGTTCTGCTGAATTGTGACTAATTTTTGTTCTTTTTTAGTTTTTTTTTTTTTTTTTTTTTTTAATATCACATTATGTTTTTCATGGGTGTACTTGTCCCACAGTGAAGTAAATTACCAATTTTTTTATGGTTATGGTCAAAACAGAATAGTGTACTTTTGTATCAGATCAGCACATACTACTTCACTAAGCACCCTACAAGAGGAACTCTTTCCTTTTATTATTGGCATGCAAAGTGAAGCCTTCTGAAATCAGAAGGTATTTACTTGTCTCATGCCATACACACAGCACTGCCTAGATACCAAAATAAGAGTTTTGATTCTCCCATAAGGCATCATGGGTGGAGACATGCAAATCACTCCTTTATGTCCCTTTGGCCAACTATGCATCCAGAACCGCTGGTTTATAGCACAGATAGAGCCTAATGGTTCACAGCCATATATCCAAACTTGCAGACAGCCTGTTTCGATCTTGTTATATCTCATCAGTGCAAGATATCGGAATATGGCTTTTATTATTGGGAAACTGTACTGGAGAGTTAAGAGTTATAGCTGGCTCTGCAACATAATGTTAACGCAAAACACATACATAAAAGTAAAGTTAGACAATTTCTGTAGAAAGAGCACATGTCCAGGCTTATATTTTACAAGCATTTTATTCTGTAAACACGGGCAGGAATATACACTTTTTTTGGTAAACATAAAAAGTGTGTCTATGAAACACAATCCCAGAAATAGCTTAGGTGCCATATGTTTGTGGACTATCCACTTTTTCCGGGAGTCAACTGACCCCAGACATAATTAGCATGGCATTAGTGATGGCAACTGTTTCTTCATTGCTGTAAAAGCACAGCTGCAAATAGTAAGAAATACCTTCAGACCGACCATGAAACTAGGCTGTAGCAATAGGGTCACTATGGGACTCTATCGGAAAACATATAGGAATGCATTTGTCTTTAGGAGTACATGGTGAAAATATCACTCTTTAATAAAGTATTTAAATTATACAGATACAAGTGATACAAAGAAAAGTGATATTTACTGAAATGGAATCAGTAAAGCAGCCATGTCCAAAATCCGGTCCGCGGGCCAATTGCAGCCCGCGGACAAATTTGCACCGGCCCACAGTGTCTCTCCAGAAATCCATAATATTGCGGCCTGCCCCTAGGGTTGCCACCTTTACTGAAAAAAATTACCGGCCGGTGGGGGGCGGGCACAAAAAGGGGACGGGTCATGATGCAAAAGTGGGCGGGGCTACGCAGTGTGCCGCGAAAGGGGCGGAGCAACATCGACCCGATGTCAAGAACACTGCAAAAACAGTAAGTTCTGCGCGAATTGGGGGCAGGCCGAGGGCTTTTTTTAAAGGGTATTACAATTTACCGGCAACTGCATTGCCGGTAAATTTGTAATACCGGCCCCGGCAGGTGTTTTGTTTTAATTCTTTTTATTTTAATAAAGAAACAAGTTGCAAAATACAGGAAAAAGCGGTTACTGGACATCCCAGTCCCATCTTCAGATGTAAATAAACAAGTATTCCTGAGTAAAACATGAAATCCGGAAAAATTTTCTTTCCATTGCAGCAAAACACATTGACAAGCAATGTGAAGTGCTATGAGAGAATGAAAGATGTGATACACATTACATAATACAAAACAAGCAACAACAATAAAGAAATAAAATAAAACAAAAAATGATGTCTGAAGCAAGGAATAAGGAAAAAAAGAGAAAGTATGGGTGAGCTGTGGCGGAGAGTACGGTTGAACCCTCCAGGCATACAAAGACATTAGGAGATACGCCCGAAAAATAAAAACAATTAAAAAATAAAAAAAAATTATTCGTTGCGGATACCTCTGTAGGCTAGCCAACGATTCCAGACTTTATTGTGGCGCTTCAGCTTACCCGTGCGACAGCTGGTTAAGTGTTCAAGTTAAAAGAGTCCAATTTAACTTTACCATTTGAACATCTAGGAAAGGGGATTTCCAATTTCTAGCAATTATCTGCTTTGCGGCAGAGAATATATGTGTTACTAGAGTCCAGGTATATTTATTTCCCCCTGTGACATACTTATTAAGAAGGGCTTCCACTGGATCTTTTCTTAATGGAAGACCAGTGACAGTGATCATAGCATAGATTCTTATCCAGAATCTGGAGACTTTCGGGCATTCCCACCAGATATGCATTTAAGAACCAACTTGACCACAGTTCCTGAAGCAAAGAGGCGACGAAGACGGGTACCATTTAGATAAAGTGGTGGGAACCAGATACCACTGATGAAGCACTTTTTGGGAAGTCTCTTGAATCAGAACATTAATGGAACAATGTGTGGAGGCCGAGATAATGTCAGACCATGTTTCATCGTCGTAGCGACCTTCAGGTCCCTTTCCCAGCGACAGACAAATGGTAGGTCTCTAATGGCAGTCTGGTGATATAGTTATATAATACACAAAAGCCATGAATATCTTGTAAATTATATCCTTATAAACGGTGAGTTCTGATGTCATCAGTTATAAACGGTGAGTTCTGATGTCGTTTCTGTCACATGACTCACTTAAATTTGTGTATTATAATAAATAAAGTACCCCCAGTTGTAAAATATGAGGATATTAGAAGTTACCTCGGAGTTCCATGACCTGTATAAAAACACTCGGCCTTCGGCCTCGTTTTTTTATATGGTCATGAAACTCCTCGGTAACTTATAATATCCTTATATTTTACAAGAGGGGGTACTTTATTCACTATATAGTGAAGAAATCGATTTTTTCTGAGGAAGAACCTGCAGGTACATAAGCTCAAATGGGGTTGGACGTGGGAAAGTGTTTTCTTTCCAAATCGACTTTATGTAGTTGCGAATTTGGAGATAATGGTAAACCTCTTGAGAAGGCAAGTCATAATGATCCAAAAGCTGCTGAAGGGTAACTAAGGATGTTGGCTTTGTCAATGAATAAATTGTAGTCAAACCGTGTTGCTCCCACCATTGAAAGGCTTGTCGAGAAAGTCCTGGTATAAACTTCGGATTTGCAAAAAAACTGAGAGCAGGGTAGGAGGGAGATAAATTGTAACGTGTCCGGAATCTCCGCCACAGCTAAATGGAATAAACAATAATTGGATTTGATTGTAGGGATAGTGTTTAGCCATAAGACATTCATAGCATAGCTAGAAGTCATTTCCTCTAACTCAATATCAACCCACAGTGGGGCATCTGGTCCCCTATGCCATAAGGTCAACTGGCTAAATTGCGCTGCTAAATAGTATAAATGAAGATGGGGTATACCTAGACCACCCTTTTGTCTATTACGGGAAGCCACTGCAAAACCAAGACGGGGCCCTCTTGTTGTCCCAGACAAATTTGTTAAAGGACCTTTGTAGGTGTTCTAGGGTACCTTTGGGAGGGGCAACTGGGAGAGTCCTGAATAGATAAAGCAGTAGGGGAAATGCAGCCATCTTCAGTGCATTCACCCTACCTAGCCAGGACAATCTAAATTTTGACCAAGAGGCAATCATGCCTAACACTTTCTGGGAAACGCTTTTATAGTAACCAAAAGCAAGAGAGCTGTAATCTGGAAAAAGATGAACCCCCAAATATTTTATGCTCCTCTTTTGCCATTTAAAGTTGGAATTTATCTCAAGTAGTTTTACTACATTATGGGGTAGAGTGAGGTTCAAAGCTTCCGTCTTTGCTGGGTTTATTTGAAGCCCCGACAATGTGGCAAAGGTATTTAAGGCTTGGCAGGTGTTTTACTGACTAGGCTGGTAAAATACCGGCCGGGTGGCAATCCTACCTGCCCCAATGGCAATTTTCTATTTATGATTACCCAATGGCACATACTACTAGAAAAGTATATTATTATGAAAATGGTTTATTTACATGAAGCAGGATTTTACATATGAGCTGTTTTATGCAATATCTTTTTATAGAGACCTACATTGTTTGGGGGGTATAGTTTTCCTTTAATCAGGATGAATGAAGCTTGCCTCTCAGACCCAGAGTCAGTGCTCTATGGCTGTTGTGCGATTACCTATGTACACAAGCTCTGTGTACCAAAGTCCAACGTGCGGCCTCAGCCTCCATCATGAAATTAATAATAATGAGGCCCCCCAACACAGTGCAATTAGGAATCGTGTAGCAGTAATATTAAGGCACATTAGTGAAATGATCTGCCACTTGGTCTATACTGCTGCCTGTGTGCTGAAGGAGTTTGTGATAGACACGTACTGGCACATGCCACTCTCGCATACTTCTTTAGGGCTGAAGGTGTCAATAGACTTACTGAAGTGCCAATACAGTAAACTATGTGCCAGTATGTGTCTATTACTAACACCTTCAGCACACAGGCAGCAGTATAGACGAAGTGGCAGGTCATTTCACTAATGTGCCCAAATATTACTGCTACGATTACTCGATTCCTGTAATTTAAATGTTAATGGTTCAAAGAATGTCAGGCTGAATGGTCGAGCTATCACCTCACCCAATCTGGCCCTCATTGCAAAAAGTTTGGCCACCCCTGGTCTGAAGCCTTGGCTGTTCTCCCCACAGGTAAATGCGAGAAAATCTGATCTGAAAGCACCCTTGTGTGCTCCAAGAAGAGGGGCTTCTGCCTGTTCTTGTGCACCCGGGAAATGCCCGATGCTAGTAGTGATTTTGGCCATAGCTATGGCACATCCCATTACACCATTCCCATGGCTCTCTAAATATCTGGATGTGTTGACTTATCAGTGGTTGTCTTGCCTGAAGCTAAAAGGCTTGCACCTTTCAAAATGATCATGTTAACCAACAAAACAGGAACACTGTGAATCACTGTTTAGAGACATTTTTTATGTTTTTGAAAATTGTTGGCCAACTGCACATGTCATTTTGCCTATTTATGTACAATAGAAGCCAAAGACAAGCCCGTCTATTCTTGAGTAAGTGCTCATGAATTGTCCTGTGTAAGAATGCAGCACTTTCTACTTTGCAGAAATCTTCTGCTTTTTCTCCAAAACGGTGTATTGGCTCTCCTCACCATTCACTTTAATAGAAATAACTTTGTCCTACATAAAAATAAAATGCATTATTAACATAAGTCTCATTTAGCAGAAGTTGTTCCCACGCTATGAGTTTTCATTCCTGACATTGCAGCCCACTCATGTATTTCCTAGTGCTCCAAATCACTATATCACATCTACTTTAGCTAGAACATCTTTTCTGTTAAATACTCCATTTCACTCCCACACATGCTGCCTTGAAAAGGTTCATTTACATGTCCTGTGACCCATGCATTTCAGAGCACAAATTAAATTCTAGCCCACAACTTAAGCCTTCTTTCAATAAGAAAGCCATTTGTATTACTTTTTCTGTTACTTCAGTTCCATAAGATTTCAAACATTCTTTTAGGACAAGACTGTCCAACTGGAGGCCCATGTGGCAGATGTGGTCCTCCAAATAATTTCTATGGTCCCCAGTCTGCTCAAGAGCTCCATAGTCTTCACTTTATGACATTGTAATTGGCCAAACTACCCTTCCTACAGGCCTCCAGCTGTTAAAGAGGAAGAAGCAGTTTTAGTTTCAGGAGTTGGAGGGTCACAGTTCAGCTTGAAATCTTGACTGAATTAAAAAAAAATAATATATGTAGTATGAATTAACAGAGAGCAAGGCAAAAAAATAGATTTCCAGCTATGGCAGACAAAGTGAAACATATAACAAGTTAACCAACATTTTGTATAAGAACTGCATCCAAGAAGCAGACTGTATACAGCTTACCAGTATGCTATGGAGTACAAATTAACTTCAGCTAAACCATGACACTACCACCCAACAATGCACAGAGAAGCAAAGGAATTTACTCTGTAGACTTCAGTGGAGTAATACTCAGACTCCCTGTGATTATCACTAAAATATTTTAGTTAAAAGAAAGCAGCTTCACACAACCAGAATGTGACAGCATGTTATTCATGTTCGCATTTGCACAAAAATAAATAGCAAGTGGTAATCCTGCATTTCAATTGCCTTGTGTGCCAGTGTCTCTCTATTCTAGCATGTTATTCATACATGTACATGTTCTCAAAGAGTGATTGGTAATTTGCAGTAAATTTTCCTGACAACAAATCATTCTTTGCCGTGTTAAAAATTATAAACTAAATTTGAACAGAACTAAAAACTGCAAGCACAACAAAAGTTAGTTCATAAGTATGATTCATTATAGTAAATGCAAAAAGGTGTCTCAAAATATTTATGGAACATTTTAAAGCAGCAGTGCAACAAGACGTCTTTAAAATGACAGTAATAACTGTGGTTATACAGGAATATACACTCAGGATCACTATACAAATTTCAAATGCAATTTCAAGAACTGGCAGCTTTTTCCTCTATGATATTTCATTAATTTAACCAAAATGGCTAATGGTTTTAGGTAAAAAGATTAGCATCACACAGGAGAAGATAATCTTCTACCAAAACAAGAGGAACTACACGGTTTGACTTTTGCGTGGCAGATAATTAGATTACCAATATACAACCTCACACTTTTATAAGCAGGAGTCCATTAATGGGGTGGGATTTTATGTGTACTGAAAATCGAATTCTATCTATCCCGGATGAACCAAACAAGGAGTAAAAAAAAAGTATAATTGTTAATATGTGATAAATATTCATAATACTGACCACATTACAAAACATATAAAAACATTGCTTTCGTCAGTATGTAGAGTCACATACAGCAAGATGGCCCAACTTTTTGTCAGGTCTGTTCTTGACATTAGGGGTAGGCAGAAGAGGGTGCAACGAAAGTATGGGCACCAACAACGTACCTCTTTCACCTACCCCTGGTCCGGACCCTTGTTTCCTTACTGGCACTCGCCATGCTCCTTCATGCTCGCATCACTACATTGCAAGTGTGCACTTTCCCGCACGCGCTGGGGTGGGGGCGAAGTTGCCTTGGGCACCCAGTCGGCATGGCCCAGGCCTGTCAGTCAGCTGCAGGACATCAGATTGATACCACACTGTTTCTTTTGTGCCTGACCTGCCAAACAAGAATACCCAGACTATCCTTGTTTGGCATATGAGAGGGCTGAAGACCTACTTTGCATCAAATAAGGCAGTAGCTGTAGGACTTTGCTTCTAAACTTGCATCAAAACAAACTCATCATTAAAAAGATTAACTATGTTCATGGGCAGAGATACCCGGTAGTGCTAGGGTCTACACTTTAACCTTTGTAGGCTTTTGGAATTAATTAAATTATGAATTACTCATTTGCATATACACTTTGAAATGTAAACCTGTATTAGCATTTTTAGTTCATTTTCACCATAGATATGTTCTACCCATGAGGTGACATACTTAGTAATTCAAATGAATGGGAAGTGGTTTCATATAGGGTAAGCAGTTTGAATACTCAATGTCACCACCAAGTACCATGTGTTTAGAGCTAAAAAATTTTCCATTGAAAAATTCAATGTTGAGAAATTATGCTTTGGGAAAAGTCCTATATAGTTAATTTCTAAGAGTTTCAACAATGCATTAAGAATAAACAAATAACCATATACGTATAGGAAGGCCATTCATTTTTTATAAAGGACAAGGAAAGTCTGTTTGCAGGTATGCTTATCATCTGAATCATAATAGCAATGAGATCAGCAGTGCTCATGAAATCACTCACTTTGATAGTGTTTAGCTGTGGCAGAGCTTTTTTAAAAAGCATAGACTCTATGAACACAAAACGCCCACATCCCCTCGCTCCTTCACACAGACGAAGACCATGCTCATACGCAGCAGTGTTGACCTAAAAGTTGCTTGTGCGCAGTAAATGTAATTGTGAACGAACTTCACATTGATAGTGTCCCCCTGAAGACCCACCTTTAATCTGCATGCTCACATTAAGGAAGACTGCCATCTTAGTGATGTCACATTCAGCAAAATGGAGTCCTCAACTGGGAATAAGAAAAATAGATTTTGAAGAGGGAACTGCAGGCTAAATAAATGGTAT
The DNA here is from genome assembly GCF_017654675.1 of Xenopus laevis. Taxonomy (NCBI): domain Eukaryota; kingdom Metazoa; phylum Chordata; class Amphibia; order Anura; family Pipidae; genus Xenopus; species Xenopus laevis. The sequence continues at coordinate 87,839,291 of NC_054375.1, read as the reverse complement.
TAACCTGGCGATCGGGGACAGGAAGGGCTCCTCATGAATATACTACAGTGCAGCTGAAAGGCTTTTCTTGTCCTTTAAAGCCAATAAAAATAAAGTAGTTACTTCACACACTGAATTCAGGAGCTGTTTACAATCACATTCTTGAAGTGTTGCATTGCTTCATAAATGCAGGGCTGTCAGTTTTACAGCCACACACTTTATGAACTTCAGCTCTATCCCATGCTGAAGAACTGCAAAGCTAGGGCCAGATGAATTTGTTTGTCTAAAATACTCAGCTTTACATCTCATCATGCACCTACACTTATGCAAGTCATACTGTTAACAAGTATAAGAAAAATTACAATAATAAGGCATAAACTTTACCCTAGTGTCTTCTTGAACTTCCCAGTCACTGGAAAACACTGTAGCATTCTGCCCATGAGAACAGTTGGAAAACTGGAAAAGACTAGAAAACATTCTTCTGTTTTCTAATGTATCTGCAAATATCGCATCCTGGAAATTTACTCCATGTGGAATTAAATTGTAATTTTCATCCATCCTAAATAAAAGAAAAATAAATATGAATGTTTCTCAAAGGTTTGTGGAGATAAACAGCTCATCATCAGATATGGCTTATGGCAATGTCACATTGTTGGTATGAAGAACTAGGATCACTAAAATGCTATAAGAAAGGTGGAAATTACAGAAGTCTCTGTAAGGCTATAGTCAGACTCTGGATGAAAGAGTGGAAATAGGAGGTTATTCTTCTAAATTGCTATGCTTTTGCGGTGCTTTTAAGTTGCATACATGTTATCTATGAAGCTTGTTGCAGGAAATATTTAGCCTGGAAGAGAAGCACCACCAGCCATTCTAGTGGTAAGCATTACAGAGAGACCCGTCTGAGAGACAGGCGAGTCAAGAGCATGTAAAGGTACGTCCATAGAAAATTTTCCGGGTGGGAAGTCATCAATCACAAACAACATGTTTTTTTCTAGACTAAGCCAGTATACAATAAGTTGGTGCTAGTGATGGGCTAATAAATTCACCTGTCACAAATTTGCGGCGAATTTCCACATTTCGCCGCCGGCGAATAAATTTGCTAGGTTTGCAGACGAAGTGTCGCTCGCGTCAAAATCGCCACGCGTCAACACTATTTGGATGCCCATTGACTTTAACGCAAGCGTCAAAAATTAACGCAAGCGACTTTGGTCACGAGTCCAAAATTGGACGCGGGCATCAATTTAGATTTTCACAATTTTTTCTCAAATTTTTCGTCGTTTCAAATTTTGCAGGGAAATTCCCAAATTTTTTGGCAAAGCAAACGGGAGACATTGGTTATAATCAGAGCTTAGCGATGTAATTTCCATTACATGATTCACTGAAACTTGTGTATTAGAATAAATAAAGTACCCCCTGTTGCAAAATATGAGGATTTTAGAAGTCACCTCTGAGTTCCACGACCTATGTAAAAGCACTTGACCTTCAGCCGAACTCCTCTGTAACTTAGAATATCTACAGAAGAGGTACTTTATTTACTTATACATTTTATAAACGTGTATCTTGGCAAGTTGGCAGACATATTGGGATAGTTTAGAAGCAGGACAGGCAAACAGGTACAGAGCAGCCAATCAATGGGAAGAGCCAGAACACAAGAGACTTTATTGGAAGTGATATACCACATAATAAGAGTGGTCAATATACACTCCTGAGGATAACGTGGTGCAACAAAAGGGCCTCATCACACATGCACACAATGCACACTGATGTCGCTGAACGCTCACTGCACATGTGCACTGAGCATTCAAAAGATCTGGGGGAATCCACTAAAATGACTGGAGGCTGGGGGGGGAAAGAGACAGGAAACAAATAAAAAATTGGGCAACTCCCAAACAATCTAGATTTAACAGCTCTTAAAAAAAGAAGAAAAAAAAAATAGACAGAGGGGCTCAGACTGGGATTTGATGAGTTTCCCTGATGCAGCAGCCATAAATAGCCATGTCCCACCCACAGTATACGCACTTAAAATAGGTAATATATTAACCAAAAACATGCTAGTACAATTACTACAGAAAATGGTTAATCAGTATATTGAACCCAGACATGCTCTTTTACTTACTAAAAAAAAATTGGAGGGGGAAAATCATCATATTAACCCCAGAGGTGACAATAATTACTACAGAAAATGGAAAAACTGCATTTTAACCCCAAGAGATACCAGTATAATCACTCTTGAAATGGCCAATGAGCACTCCATTAACTCCAGACATGGTCTTTTTCTCAAGGAACAGCCAAGGAGCTAAGAACAGACGATAAATGGGGACATTTAAACATCAACCCAGGACTGAGGGCTGTGAGCTGAACATCTTAGAGCGACATTTGGGAGGTATGTAAAATTCCAGAAGAGGCTTGTGCCCCTCTTTGCTCTATTTGTGGCAAAATAGGGGCACGACCAACTCCATAGTTTTCTCATCCACAAATGGTGTACATGTTGTTCTAAGTTATTGCATCTGGTTAAATAAAGATGCAACATTTGATAACAAAATGGTTTCATTTGACCCTGTGTTAGCTACAAATGATGGAATATTCAGAGGTAGCTATTGCGGTTGAGGTTCTGCCAGGTTTTATTGGTTTTAAACTTGATTTACATTTTTTATTTCAACAGAAAGCAGTATTTTTTGCAGGTTTTCCTTCAGGTCTGTTAATCACACAATGTTGTGGGCCTTACAAATTTTCATGGACTGTTTTCATATTCAGGAGGTGAGCTACAAAACTACAGTCCTTGCCCATCCAAAATGGGCTGCAAATCTGACCAAATCAAATTTCAGCATTCCATAGCATAGGGCAAGGCCAAATTCAAGAGAAATACATAGGGGATTCAATCTGCCATCCATTTACCCCAAAATCTCACTGCTCTCATTTGATCAATGACATTGCGTAATTCCATATTTCCGAAAAAATACCGAGCAGTACATTTTTCAAAAGAGAAACCATATATGTAGCAGTTTTCAAGGTAAACTTATTAATGCAGTCAATAGGTTTACCAACCAATATGGAAAACAGGCCAATCTACTAATCTGGATAGATATTGAGACATTCCATAGAATATATGGAAAAGTTCTCAGAGCACAAATGTTTTGCAAGACAGAGTGCATTTTAATAAAAAAAAAACGTTTTAAAGATGTATACCAAAATAAAATTAATATGTTACTGTATGTTAGATTAGGATGTTTATATGTCTTGAGCAACAAATTAAATTTTTTATATATTCCTGGGGCTATAGTTCACCAAAATCCTTTTTGCTGCAATTTGATCCGTTTGTTCCCTTAGAACCCTGGGGTGCTGTCAAAGTCAATATACACTATTATGGCCAAAGTATCTAGACATGAGTAACGAGTGGTAACCAATCAAAAAGGTGTTTTTATTGTTCTATTTCAGCCAGCTGATAATAGAGTAATAGGGAATTGCTGATTGGTTGCTATGGGTTACTGCCCGGATACATACTTGCCCAGAGTTGATAATTGACCCCAACACTGTCTAAAGTGGCAATGTCATGAGTTTCAAACTGTCCTAGAACCAGCACAAGAACTATTTACAGGGAGCATGCTCATAGGTAAACAAACCCAAGGATGTTCTAAAAGTAATTCAAAGATGCACAAATGTAAAATCAATTTATAAGCAACTATACTGAGTGTTGGTTCCAATGGTTTATATTTAAACTTGTAATATTTTCTGCATGTGACAAATTGACCAATATCCCCTGAGAGTTTCTTTATGCTTGCATGGAGAGGTGAATATCTCCAGGTAGTATAGTCTACTGCATTTGTCCTGTAATGTTTTACAGTATTTAATACTGTGTGAAGGAGTTTGGAAACTTGGAAGAAACAAATGGTTAGAAAACTAGCAAGACAGAGGGGTGGCATATTCCCCATGGTGTTCAGAAGGGCATGGAAAAGTAAGAACATGTTTGGAAAATCTTGACTCCTGTCATATAATTAAAGTTGAAGTAAGAAAAATGCTTTAAACCATCATAGTAAATTCCTCACTAGACAGTCAAGTGTTTTTTTAATATGCAGTTATCATCTCTATTACAAACAAGATGACAAGCTTATTCACCGACAGGTTACAATTTCAATCACTATGAGCAGTGACACACAAGGAATTTGTGAGTGGTTTACCACCTGTGCAATTTCCAGCCTATTGCTTGGAACCATAGTGGTGCAGCCATGGGTCAGGTGATTCTTGCTCGGAAAGCTCATTGGCATGAGTCAATGGAGGGACAGTTGGAAGCATTTTGCAGCCCACTTGATTTAGAATTACAGGGCTGTTCACAATAAGTGTGTGTGCCACTGTCCTAAACGTATTGCATCCTATCAAAAAAAAAACCAAAAAACAGACTTTTTGTTGATAGATTCACACATGTTACACCTCTGCAAATAGAGTAGTTATATAAACAAGTTATTTACTCTGATTATCATTTATAAAGTATTTAGAGTTGAGGAAGCTTCCAAAACAATGACAGGGTTTATTTTGTTCTAGATAACAGAACATGTGCAGAGCAGAATCAAGCATTAAATCTCTCTAAATTCCATTTGACACATTAAAATTCAGAGGAGAAAAAAAAAAGTCGAACACCGCTAAAAATCTAAACAAGGTGTTTAAAAAAGTTTTCCAGATGTTGGAAAAATACCTAAAACAGCCTTTCTTCCCTTTACATGTGCCCTAAGGTGTCTTGTTTTGCAGTCTTTAGATTAAAGGTTTTGCATTCCCTCTCAGTCATGAAACATTTTATTTACACTCCCCAGCCTCTCCCAAAAAGTGTATGAATGCAGCCAGTAAATATTGTTTACAGTATGCAGCCAATAGTACAACATCTTTGTAATGTTCCCAAAAAAAGTCCCTTTATTAGGGCAACTAGTTTACAATACCCCTTTAAAAGCAGCAGGCACACACCAAACCCACATCTGCAATAACAATTGCCAATTAATTTAGATGCAAGCAACATTTGTTTCTGTGAAGCCTTGCAGAATACATACCTGCTTATTTGCAACTCAGAATAGGTTTCATAGGGGTCAGATGCAGGGGCGTAATATAGAGGAAGCCGACCCAGGGGGGGCCCATGAGAAGGGGCCCCATAAGGCTCTATTTCATAAACAATTTCAATAAATATTCGTAAAACCTCTAGACATTTTGGGGGCACGAAAAATAATTTGCTGTGGGGCCCAGTAATAGCTAGTTACGACACTGGTCAGGTGTGATGGGTAATATAGGTTAACCCCACTAACATAATGCTATGTGTACATTGCAACTACACCTCACCCAGATATTACTGTAGGGATTTGCATGTAGGGTGTACTACTGAGCCCACAGAAAAGATACTCCTTTCTAGTCTGAACATAGCATAGATTTCCAATAATTAGCTGGTCTGTAGTAGGCAGGGGCCCTTATGCCCTCCATCAATTTGAATAGGCATCTCAGCTGGCACTTCCGCATGGGAAGCAAAAGGATGCCTGTGCTTGAAGCTTTTTCTGCCAAGCTACCGAGATGCACAACTTATACATAAGGCTGAAGTAAAATAAGGAATAAATGAAAGTCCAGTGTGTTCACTGTAATAGGCAACAGAACAAGGAGTAGAGTAGCAACCACCTCAGCAGTAATATATGAAATAAGAATTGACTGGAGAAACCCACAGTTGCACCTGAGGTATAAAATGCAGTTCATGTAGGTACACTGGTTGGATAAAACATAATAACCCACAGCAGATAATTACTTTCAGGCAAATAACCTCACCAGATTGATTTTTAACTATGAATGATGCCCCTTTCCCCCTGAGTGGTTGCCATGATACACTGTACTGAGGGAATTTGTTTTAGCATACAAGAGCGGAGAGCAGACACGATGGTAGTCGCTGCTACTTAACTGCGAAGTCGCAGTGGGTGTGGTTATAAAACTTACCTGAGGAAGAAGTAGTAGGCGTGGCCTTGCACGACTGTATGGGAGTGGCAGGAGAAATAACCCAGACCAGTAAGTTTAAGCCGGGATCCAGCCGGCACTTCCAGCATACTTCCCCAAGCCTGGTCACAAAGCATCTCGATGTCGGCCGAGTAAAAGAGCCCTTCTTCCGCCGGAGTTTCATACTGCCAGGGCAAATAGTTATACATGCTGTAGGTCTCTTGTTGCACTGCCAGCACTTTAGCATAGACTATAATCTCAGCCAGCTCTGCCCTGCATCCCTCGCTCAGGGACCTCCAGTCAGAGGGCAGTTGGCACTGCAAGCTAGCGCTTCCCATCCCAAGCAGCGCAAGTAGCACGAACAACATAGCGCAATCTACCAAGCGGCCGAATTACACACACTTTGTAGTTCGTCTCTTGAGAAGCGGTCTTCTTTACTGCTGACTACACAGTATAGCCTCCATTAGTTAGATTTCAATAGAATTTAGGCAAAGTAGCGCCTTGTCCCTGGAGCCCGAGCAGCTAATTTATACTACACGTTACAAAGTTAAATGTGTCAATGCATCCCTCATACCTTGCGCATCCCACTAACACTACATAATGCTAGCTCGCCCCACACAGGCTGAATGGGACACAGCCGGCCCTTTATACAGACTCGCCACGCCCCTCTCCACCGAATTTGTACACCAAGAATCGGGAGGGGCGGGTCTCTTCCCGAAAAGTGGAAGGCGTTCCGTTTGTTGTTGAGAAGTCTAGCGGTCCTTTTTGTTGATACTAGTGAGCCAGCCAGTCAACGTTCTTTTCACCCCCTCACTGGCAGGACAATTTCGCACTTCATTTGCAATTACTGCCAGAAAATTCTCAAGTGTTCCACTTTCGGTGCATTACAGGGGTTAAGGATAACCTAAAGTTTTAAAAACTATACATTTTCTGTAATTCCAATGTTGTCACAAGCAGTGTCGGACTGGGACACCAGGGGCCCACCTAAAAATCTTATACCAGGTGCCCACTCTCAGTAATATTTTAATTCCTCTCCCCACTCAACCTCTATTCTTTTCGTTACATGCTATAATCTATTACATACCTCCCAACATTTTGGAAGTAAAAAGAGGGACAAAAAATTTTTTTCTGCACATAGCGCAGCAATTTTTTGACCACACCCCTTTCTGTGGCCACACCCCCTGATTACCATGTTTGTTTTACAAAATTTGGCAGGTTATGAAAGTTTGAAAATATTTCTCCTTATCTAAACTGTGTTTTTGTGTCTCAAAATTGTTACAAAGTATCTTATTTGCACCTGTTAGCTGTTCTGGGCTCTCTGCTAAAAGCCAATTAAGTAAGAAACTTTGTTTCTTTTTCTGGCTGTTCAGTGCAGAGAAAAGAGGGACTTTCCAGTACAAATGAGGGACTGCAGGTTGAGCTGTCAAAAGAGGGACTGTCCCTCCGAAAAAGGGACAGTTGGGAGGTATGCTATTATTCAACCTATAGTCTCTTTGTTCTCATAGAAATAGGGAATGGCTATGAAATATGCCAAATGTTTTGAAGCAGGAGGGCCCACTGACACCTGGGCCCACCAGTCCGACACTGGTCACAAGATATATGCATCTACATACCTACATTTTAAAAAAAAGGAAATCTATATATCACAATATAAAGACATATCAGAAACATTTATTTTACAACAGATTTGTCCCATATCTCCTCAACTTGCCAACACACAATATGTCTTATGGAGATTTCTGACTTGTATAAATCCAAATCTCCCAGCATTTCAAGACCAAATTTTCCACAAACAGCGGGTATACTCCGGGACAATACATATATTGTTGCAAACAATGCTCCCTCTAAGGTTTGGGTGCACAAAACATTTAAGATGAGTGCACACAAACTAAAGCAGAGCATACACAAAATGACAGATGCAGGGGAAGCCATTTTTTCAGTATTTGCCGGTTATGTTTTCATAATTCAAGTCAAATTGTCAGAAATAATGTTTAGAATTTTCACTGTCAAACTGGGGTAGGGAAAAGGAGGGGGGGGGGTTGATCCCCTGAAACGTTGTGCAGGGATCCAAATAAATCACAAAGTTTAAGCACATTTTGCTATGTGTGTGCCATCTGAATCTTCTTGGTTACTGCTGTATACATGGAACTGTTGAGCAGCAAAGTTCCCAGATAGAGCACCACTGAAATGTGACCCATAGAGTTCGGATTTTATTAAAGTATAAGGGGGGTTGGTCATTCACAGGCAAGAGTGTCTCAGATGGATATCAGAAGTCATTAGGAGCGGTGCAGCACACTGGGTAGGTATAAAATATTTCAGACACAGTCCCTTTTATTTGTGGGCATTCTGCTGTGGGGCACTGTAGAAAGTTGGGTTGGGCAGGGAGGCACTGGAACCGGCAGCTCACTACTGCGCTCTCTTTTTCCTGACCCCCCCTCTGGAATACAGACAGCACCTAGGTGAAAGGCATTAGTGGTTCAGTGGCCTCAAAGTCTTAATTCTTTCACAGGCACACAAAAGAAAGCTCATGGAGATTTTACAAAATGCTCTTCTCAGTTTGGATTCACACACAGCACACACCTATTATGTGCGCTCTGTCACAGCATAACTGGATGCATGAAAGAATGTTGAAGAATCAATCACTGAACCACTGATACCTTAAGCCCTTCGTTCTTGGTGTCTGCCCATATTCCTATTTGGGAGCAGGAATAAGAAAACTAGAGAGCATTTTGGGGGCACAGGTGAAAACAGAACAGAGCTAAAGGGCAGATTATGAACTATGAAGAGAGACAAATAAAGACAGGTAAGAAACCAGTACACTGATTTAGAGCTTTACCTACTAACATGTACTGACTGATTTTACAGGGACTATGGGATGTGCATAGGATTCATTCTATAATTAATAACAGAAATATGGAACGTGTCTATTAAAAAAGGTTCTGTGCTGCATCTTCCAGACAATGTTCATAACTTGAACCGATGTCAGATGCAAATAACATAGCTCTACATTTCACATCTTTAAATTATGATCATTGTAGCTAAACTTTGCGGGAAGGTTACATAGTTAGTTACATAGTTAAATTGGGTTGAAAAAATCAAAGTCCATCAAGTTCAATCCCTTCAAATGAAAATCCAATATCCATACACACGCCTCCATACTTTCACATAAATTATATATACCCATATCTATACTAACTATAGAGTTTAGTATCACAATAACCTTTTATATTATGTCTGTCCAAGAAATCATCCAAGAATTCAGCAAATAGGTCCCCTGCTATTTGTCTATAATGTACTGTACAGGTGCTGCACAGAACCACAAAATGTTGGGCATGGGCAGCCCAAACAAAAAAGAAAAATAAGAAAGTGGATGGGAGAGCAGACAAGATGAAGCAAGAAAGAGATGTGGGTAAGAATTGGAAAGCACTATATAGTGAAAGAATATGATACTATAAGAGCTGGAGAGGAGATACCACAGAGACCAGTGTGTGAGAGAATAAGAAAGAGATAAAGGTGAAAAGAAGTAAACAGAATAAAAGACAACTAAGGATAGGAAACCAAAAAGAGAGAGAGAAAATCAATGGCTCCTAAGGAGAAAATTATGAATTTATGAGAAAATGGAGTGTGGGACAAAAATCGGAAGGGTTCCGTTAAAGGAAACCCGTCACCCAGAAAAATTATTCAAAATCCTATTTTATCACATTAGTCAAGCAAAAAGAACTTTAATTACACTATATAAATTATTTGAATTTTCTTTACTTCAGTATGGGAATTCATAATTATAGCACGTAGGCAGGAGCCATTTTGTGGACACTGTTATTAAGACAAGCCTTGCATCATCTCAGAATCTTGTTTGTGCACCAGAATGGGGGACCCGATGTTCATTCTCATGCCCTGGCTACACAATTAAATGGTAAAGAGAACGGGAGAATGTGGAGAGAGCAGTGCCATCTTGGAAGTACTGAATGGAAAGTGAAAGTAATTGTCTGCCCTAAGGCATAGATGAGGGACAGACAATATTTGATTGACAGCTGAGATTTTAAATGAGCTTTAGGGCTATTCCACACGGGGAGATAGCGACGTGTTTGCGGTCGCGGCGACAAAGCGCCGCGACAGTCGCCGCGACAGTTTTGTATGGGCGCCTATGTAAAAACGCCTGTGCTAACCACACGAGGCGATGCGCTTTTCAACAGTCGCCTGAAAATGCCTCGCCAGGCTTTTTCAGGCGACTGTTGAAAAGCGCATCGCCTCGTGTGGTTAGCACAGGCGTTTTTACATAGGCGCCCATACAAAACTGTCGCCTGCGCCGGTCGCGGCGACTGTCGCGGCGCTTTGTCGCCGCGACCGCAAACGCGTCGCTATCTCCCCGTGTGGACTAGCCCTAAAACAACTATGGATGTTTTAATAAAAATAGAAATTGGATATAATGTTTAATTTGAAAAGGACTTTTAAGACACATTTTTTTTTGTGTTGGGTGACAGGTCCATTTTAAGAATAAGAAAGAGATATAGGGGTTAAGAATGAACAGAATAAAACTAAGGATAGTTGACCAAAAGGAGAGGGACAAAACCAATGGCTCCTAAGGAGGAAATGATTAGAAGATGGAGTGTGGGAAAAAAAGGAAGGGTGTGTTAAATAACAACAGGAAAAAGGAATGGAAGGAAAATAAAACTGGGTAGGTGTAGAAGGGATATGGAATAGCAGTAGAAAGCAGAAGTGTTAAAAGGTGTTAGAGTACAGAGAAAAATAAAAGACAGAGGGAAAACAGAACAAAAAGGCAAACAATGGGGAAACATAAAAGTGGATAGAAGCAAAGGTGGCAAAAAAGACAAGAAAAAAACAATGTTAAGAAACAGAAGGAAAACATAATTAACCAAGTCACAATTCTACTTTCCCTACAACCACAGACAAAATGGTCTGATATAGAGAGGACTCTTCTAAAGTCAGCATCTCTGGAGTCTATATTTTGGACAATGGAGAAATATAACAAAAGGAAAAAAATGAATTTACCTGTAACTCTAAAGACGACAATTAACATCTGGAGGGATGGATAATCGAGATAACGCTTGGGGGCCCATTTACTTAGCTCGAGTGAAGGAATAGAGGAATTAACCCTCGATATTCGACCTTAAGTAAATTTGCCCCTTGGTGTTCTTCTTTCCTTTCTCCAGTGGCACCTATTTCTGTATTGGAAAAGTTATTAAATATCAATCTATCAACATGGAAAAGAAATACTCCATTAAAACTATTGGAATTGTTCTGTCTAGATCAGCTCAAGACTTTCACTATCTCACATAATTAAATGGGAACAAAGACTAAAGAAAACTTTCACAATAAAGGAATGGCAAAAGGCTATTATCAAACCACAATTGTTTACTAAATGTGTCGCTCATCAGGAGAATTATTACAAAATCCTATATAATTGGTATCTAACACCTTCAAGGATAGCAAAAATGTATGCTTCAAATCAATGCTGGAGATGCAACAAAGATATAGATATGCTACACATCTGGTGGAATTTTGATTCTATACAAAGTTTCTGGCTAAGATCATTGATTACAAAGGTCTATTATCTCCTGAAGCAATGCTGTTAAATCTACATGACAAACTTCCAAATAAGAGCCTAGAAATGCTGACCTTCCAAGTATTAAATACCTGTCAATTTCTGATAGCTGGGAAATGGAAAAAAAGGAGATTCTAAATATCCACCAAATACAACAAAAAGTAACTAATGTGTGGGGTTTTTTTTGTTATATTTATAGATAATTTTAGATCTTACTCCTTTGAGAAATATATGAAGATACAATGTATTTATTTGTTGGAAAAACACAATAAATAAAGAGAAAAAAAAAACAGTAGGGGTCAATGGATTACAGAAGGTGAGCTCCATACATATATGTATGATGACTGATATAATTGTGGGCATAGCCGTTTCTGTAGTTGCTGACATTTTAATAGACTGGAGGTGCAGCATTAGAGAGCTAGTAGAACTAACATTATAGAGCAACACTAATAGCTTGTGGCTGGAGCAAGGGAGTTTGTTAGTGCTGGGGACTAGTACGTACCCACTGCCTTTCACTGTATATAATATGCTTATGTACCAGTACCCACTGCCTCTCTCTGTATATAATGGGTGTACATTGTACTTGGAGTGCCAGTTCCAACTAATGGTTTAATATGGTTGGTGTGCTGTGCACAATGCTTCTTATTGTATAATGTACTGGTGGTGCCAGCACCCACTGACTTTTACTGTACATTATGTTTGGGGTGCCAGAACCAGTGTCTGTATAATGTGTTTTTGTTGTAAGTGCCCACTGTTTCTCATTGTGTTTCCCACTGTTTAATGTATTTTAGGTGTCAACACCAACTGCCTGCAGTGCCAACTGCTCACTTTTAATTTTTTTAATATAATGTCAGAATTAGAACAAATGCTGCTGCTTAGTTTCTAATTTAGATATTGGAAAGACAAACTTTAAGGTGAATGGCATTTCAAAATGCGCACACATTTGTACACAACATTTCTTTTTGCGCACACAGGCTATATAAAATTAGAGGGAACTTTGCTTGGAAAGTACACATTCTGCCAAATCCAAAGATATATTTCTAGTCTGAACTACCAAATTCCAAATCTTATAATACATTTAATACTTTTTATAACATATAAAACACACCACTACAAAGCTTCTATTTTGCAACATCTTTTCTGTCACATATTCCTATATACTGAGATCAAGCAGTCTAAAAAACAATACCAATGTTTACTGAACAGTTTGATGGCCAATGTTTATAGGTTTACCCAAGTATATGACATGTAGAGGACCCAATATGTAATGTATATATATTTTAATGGTTAATACTGTCACTGCTTCCAAATAAGCACCCTGCATGAGTAATAGTGTTGTAAGACCTCCAAACTGTACAAAGTCACCAGAAATATATATATATATATATATTTTAATAGTACACATTCAGCTGAATCCACGTATGTTCATCTTAGAATATGCCCCATGTATCCTGTCATAAAACAAGTATGAATGCCAGGAGTGTTCTGAACAGTGTGATGCCTAGTATGTATAGATTTTACCAAACTATGTGTCAAGTATTGGTCCCAAAACAAAAATATTGCACACACACAGTTTTCACAGATAAAAACAAGTAATAAAGAACAATGTATAATTCAATAGGATAGTAAAACAAGCCTTCAATATCTATACAAAACGAAATATGCCATAAAATGGCTAAAAACATGATTTCTATGTGTCTGCTGCTTTAGTGGCCCCTGGGTTAATTGTGCCCCACGTACCACTTGTTTCGCAACTCAGCACTTTGCTTAAGGGCAGGGTAGGCGAGCTGAAACTGCCAGAGTCTCAGATCTTATAGTCTACATTCTGTAGCAGATTGAGTATTTTCTACACAGATTGTAGATAAATACATCCAAATACTTCCTATAAAATCTGGTGGAGGTAAACATCTACCATGAGGGGGGCTGCAGCTAAATTAAGCCTTTGGTAACTTTAAAACCCAAACATTTATTTTATAATTAGGTGCTCCAGGGCTGCAGCACCTGAATCACTCCGGCCAACTATCAGCTTATTGGACTTTCAGTATAAATATCCGTGTGAGTGCAAAGCTGTGGTTGGCTAAAGGTCACAACACACATCCTAATCTGCTTCTGGAAACGAGCCTTATAAAAAAACCACACTGCTGAACAGTAACACAGTCTCCAGCAAGTGAGGATTTATGGGCAGTTACAATGATTTTTAGGGTAGGGACACACTGGGCGATTTGGGGAGATTTAGTCGCCTGGCGACTAATCGCAGCGACTTTTGCCTCCCCTCACTCTGCGCCTGGATAAAATGAAAAGTCGCCGGCGCTAATCACACACGGCGATTCGTTTTCCGAAATCGCCCGAAGTTGCCTCACGAGGAAACTTCGGGCGACTTCGGAAAACAAATCGCCGCGTGTGATTAGCGCAGGCGATTTTTCATTTTATCCAGGCGCAGAGTGAGGGGAGGCATTCGGGGAAGATTGGTCGTGGAAAGTCGCGGCGATTAGTCGCCAGGCGACTAAATCTCCCCAAATCGCCCAGTGTGTCCCTACCCTAAAGGTAACAAGCATGTTACCAAACCACAGGTGGTATAAGAGTAGAGGGATCACTCACTGCTTGCCATGTGCTGGCTGTGTCTGCTACCTTTTATTGTATAATGTGTTTTGGCTCCTGTTACTTACTGCTTCTCAGTTGATATAATATACTTGGGTGCAAGAACTCACTGCCTATCACTGTGTGCAAAATGCTTGGTGCACTAATACCTATTGACTCTCAATGTAAAAAAGATGCTTTGGGTGCTAGTACCGTTCTCACTTTATATGTAGCTGAGGTGCCAATACTCACTGCTGGAGTCACAAAAGTTTACTACAGGCTACAATTGTATAGTATGCACCCATTTAATGTTTCAAGCTGTAGCACAGAAACCTGGTGAGCTTAATTGAGCCATGGTAACAGTTTGGTAAAATGTGAGCTTAAGAGTGAGACAGAATCTACACGAGAGAGGGGCAGAAGAGTGTTTTGGTAGATATATCTTTGTCAGTGCATGGAGTGGCTGAGAGCCATAGTGATGGTGAGATTGTCAGTGGCAATGTTAACATCACCAAGAATGATGATGGGCGAATCAGAGGCAAATAAGTGAAAAAGGAAACTTCTAATAGGAAAGAAATAATATGTTTAGGATTAAAATATCTGATAAGTATAAACTAGTTTTAATGGTGCCCTTCTGACTTTCAATAGAGGTTTACTGTGAGATAAAAAGATAAAAGCTTTTCCGTTTTTATGACATGGGAAGTGTTGTGCTGGGCTCCCTTGGAGAAATGAACAATACAATTACCTAACCAATAAGTGTCATCTAGAATGTAGCAGCAGTGCAGACCATTGGTGTAAATGTAAACACGGGCAAACAAAACAAAGTAACAAATGTTTTTGAGGCAAAGGTTTTTTATTTATCCAGTACCATTTGCTGACTGTATGGGGATGTGGGTATTAGACTATAGCTGCAGAGTAGCAAGTGAATTAACACATTACCACCACATATTCTAGGTTAAGAGAGAGATCCCTGTATGAAAACACTGCACAAGAGGCAGTCTCAGAACAAAGACTCAGGGGCAGATTTATCAAGGGTGAAAATTCGAAATAAAAAAAAAAAATTGAATTTCAAGCTATTGTTGTGCTTGTACTTTGACTAGGGAATAGTCCAAATTCGATTTGAATTTGAAAAAAATGCAAAAATTCTAATTCGAAATTTATCATGTAATGTCTCCTTAAAAATTTGACTTCGACCATTCGCCATCTAAAACCTGCCGAATTGCTGTTTTAGCCTATGGGGGACCTCCTAGAACCAATTTGGAGTCAATTGGTGGGCTTTGAAAAATAAGTTTTTTTTATAAAAAAAAACTTCCAATCAAATTCAAATTAGTTTGTTCGGACCTAGTCGATAGCACAATGTTTGTGGTTTTCAAATAAAGACGTGAGAAAACATCAGCAAACAAGAGTCTTGTAGCTCCATGTAATACATTCTTACCTTTTGATGTTGTTTATATTAGTTCATCCAATGGTTAACATTGATTCTGCTTTGTGTGTTTGTACAATTGCAGAGTAAGGCAAACTTAAAGCTTAAAGACCTAACAGCATACCTATATGTTTTGAGACAGCATGCACATATCTTTTAAACAAAAAAAAAAAGTGGAGGTTTGGCTTGTATTTTCGGCAACAATATTTAGAAGAGTGGTTGCAACAACCACTGTATTCAATATTGTGGTTCTTGGAGTCCCACTAGGAAGTCACTTTGCTCAGTCTATATGCACAGACTCATGGTACTACTGACTTTACTTGATTTTATCAGAGACTTTTCTTGAGATTATCAGAAAAGCAACATTTAATTTATTTGTAGGCGTCTCTACGATGATTTGGGGAGGACAACCCCCTTGCTCAAGTAAACTATAGTCTTACAGAGAGCTTTTTGGGATTTCAAGTCCCTCTACTCTCCTTAGTGGGTGGTGCACAGAGGGACTTGAAGGTTAGGGGGGGCATCGCACTCTGAAACAAAAATGGCTGAGGAACTGGTGCCTGTGAACAGAAACAGACTATTATGGTTTCCTTTCAATTTGAGAAATCAGGTATGTTTGTGTAACTAAAAAATATTATAATTTTATTTATTTATGTTTAGATAGTGTTTATGGACAAATACAAGAGGTCCTCTGCACTCAACCCATTATCAATATATTTAAGACAGAGACATTTTGTTCATACTGCTACTGAAAAATGCCTTACCCTCTGCACTCAACCCATTATCAATATATTTAAGACAAAGACATTTTGTGCATACTGCTACTGAAAAATGCCTTACCCTTTAAACAAAACAGGCAGTGGCGTAACTACCGGGGGAGCAGGAGGTGGGATTGGGCCAGGGCCCCCCAGCAGGTCACGTGCCACTGTCTTCTACGGAGTTCCGGGTGTACGGAGGTGGGCTCGGCTGCACGTCCTGCACCAGGGCCCGCCCCATCTAGTTACATTACTGAAAACAGGGATTGTTTGTCCATATATTGCAATATATTTAAGCTGGCCAACTACGTCAAAGTCATCCCATATCTGGCCAGTCCTACGCTCAATTTTCATCTGATTCATTAAGAATTCTATTGCTTCATTATACAAGTTTTACCTGCAACTTACTAGCTGCTTTCAAAGTAAAACTCCCAATCTTGGCTGCCCTTTTATTAGACACCAGTGGGATCACCTGACTATAGCTGGGAAGGGTGCACTCAACCCATTATCAATATATTTAAGACAGAAACATTTTGTGCATACTGCTACTGAAAAATGCCTTACCCTTTAAACAAAACAAAGATCGTGTTTATGGCCATGTTACATAAGCCCAATTGAATAATCTCATGTTAAAAATAGGGTGCATCTCCCTAACAAAGCCACGCCTATGTAAAGACGCTGCTGAGAATGGAAACCGAATGCGCACGTTTGACTTCCCCCTCCCACACCACCAGCGTATCAAGCTCAAGCTACGTCATTTCAGCCAAGACTCCGACAGAACCAATGAAACAGTATAATTTTTGCTAAGAAATGAGCTTATTTATACTTGCTGGAAAGGGACAGAACGATGCATTGCGCGAAAAAAACAAGAAATAAAGCGCTCTTGTTAAAGGGCATCACGTGACTACACTGACCTCACGCGCTTTGCGATGTCGGCGTAGTCAGCTGAAATGTCATAGGTGGGCGTGGTAGAGTATGTTGTTATCACTGTCAGTAGGTGAGTGCTGGAGCTACAACGTTTGTACAGCAGGGATCTGAGGCTGCGTATTTTTTAAGTGTCGGTAAGTGAGTGTCTGCTGGTGGGGTTTAGGCTTTCTGTGTAGCAATGTAGTCCTTGTCTCCGTCCCTCTCTTCCTCGTAAACTACTAATTGACTATGCAGCGTGGGTTGCTGACAGATACCAGGACTAATGAAAGAGACCGCAACGGGAAATGCGCTGTTTAAAATAAGTAAAGTATAACAAATTCTATGATACACGGCTTTTCTAGCACTGTAAGCGCACTGGCTACTTCTTTCAGGTGTGAATTGCAGTGTACATTATTATTATATATGTTCACAAATTGGGAAATGGTGACATATTGCACTGGAGTTACCTCTGACTAGTTCCCACACGCCTATCCAGGATCCTCCCCTTATCTCACATGCTAGTAGCACGTTGTTTAAATGATTGCTGCTCACTTTGCTCTAACCTCCCAAGCTCAGTGTTCTAGTGAACTGCCAGTGATACATATCATTTGATGCTTACTATGTCACACTACATTCACAGGCACACTTGCTGCTACATGACTTTTTTTTTCTATCTAAAATGAAACTGTGAGTCACAAACCATTTCATTTTAGAAGAAGTAATGGGTTATGCTTTAGTTACTTTAGTTATGCTCTAGTTACCGCTGTATATGGGGAGCATGTGGCCCAGTTGTGCCTCACCTAAACTGCACCTCCTAACCTAACAAACTACACTGGTCCAATATCTAATAAATGTCTTATTAAATATCCCCTCAATTATCCACATGCTTTTGGATGAAGTGTGCTGAGGTTTTAGACCTTGTGGATTTTTTTAAATCCCCTTTTGTTAAAAAGATGGTTCACTTAACATTAACTTTTCGTATGTTATAGAATGACTAATTCTAAGACACTTTTTAATTGGTCTTCATTTTTTCTTTTTTATAGTTTTCGTAATATTTGTGGGTAAATCTAGAGAAGCGGTTATGGCGGAGTTTCTGCACACTGTCAAATTGTGTTCACATTGTGTGTCACAATAAAGCCGCATTGTTATTAATATTAGCGTCTTCAGTGTGGATGTAAGCACTGCGTATCTTGACAGCGCTATATAAATAAATGATGATGATGATGTGACGGTCAGCGCTCACAGCGGGTATCTGTTTTTGCAAATGTTTGAATTATTTGCCTCCTTCTTCTGACTCTTTCCAACTTTCAAATGGGTCTCACTGACCCTATTTAAATAAACAAATGCTCTGAAAAGCTACACATTTATTGTTATTGTCATTGCTACATTTTATTACTCATCTTTCTAATCCAGCTCTCTCCTATTCATATTTCAGTCTCTGATTCAAATCAGTGCATGTTTGCAAGGTAATATGGACCCTAGCAACTAGAATGCTGAAACTGCAAACTGGAGAGCTGCTGAATAAAAAGCTAAATAACTCAAAAACCACAAATAATGAAAAATTAAAACCAATTGCAAATTCTTTCAGAATATCACTCTCTGCATCATACTAAAAGTTTATTCAAAGGAGAACAACACCTTTAAGGGGCTAGTAAACCATTGTTAAAGGAGAAGTAAACTTTTTTTTAAACCCATTGGGTCCCCTACACAGGCCTTGTCCACAAGCATGTCCAACACCCATTCCTTTGTACAGTTATGTATTGGGTTCTGTCTTGAGAATGATGATCCACATAGGCCTTTGGGTGATTTTTTTGTTGTTGGGAGGGGGCATTGTATTTAAAAGGGTTTACATCACCTTTAAGACATTGGTATGTACACTTGGCTGAGGAGGTGAGTTTTGAGGGAACATTTGACACTGCTGGGTAGGGCAATGTGTGTTGTCTGGTTAGAAGGTTAATTATTAAGCCATGGACATACTATTTGAAAAAAATGAAACCAATAAGTTTCAGATTCTTTTTTTACAGGGTGGAGTAAGGTCTTTCAAGCTATATGCTTTAATGCTAAAGACATCACATGGTAACTTTATTGTTTTTATTTCTGCTGTAGAAACGAAAGAGAAAGTTCACTTGTTATACAAAAAGAATTTTAAATGGCAACCTTGCTACAAGAAGTTAGCTTTGTGTAGGAAATACCAGGAAACGTGAAAAGAGGCTGGCACAAGCCTGGACCCACGAAATAGTAAAGCTGGAATCAGATTGTAAAAGGATTAAAAAAGATTACATTTTATTGGCCATGGTTTTTAATTATGGAAAATAAAATGTAAGCTTTTTAATCCTTTTACAATCTGACTCCGGCTTTACTAGTTTGTGGGTCCAGGCTTGTGCCAGCCTCTTTTCAAGTTTCCTGGTATCTGCTCCCCTTGCTGAAGGTCTGTGGCGTGTGCACCTGGGCCCACTGTGTACAGCGGTAAGGTCATTTAACGCATTTGGACTTAGCACATACTGGTTATATATTAGTATAATTTGTGTAGGAAATAGCCAGAATTTATGGGCCTGTATGCATGTAGCTGTGGCATTATTCCCTTTAAATATCTTTTCTACACTACTCTACAAACAAGGTGGCAACACTATTAGAGCTAAAACAGCCATTTACCTTAAACTAGTTAAAATAAAAAAATACATATTGTTGGTGACATTCACCAACCAAAGGGGATGTTTTAATATTTTGTTTAGTGTTGTAGCTACAGGATGCTGTGATAGCTGTCCAGCAACAGAACATCATAAGGGTAATGTGTTTCAGCCCGGGGGTAGTCCCTGAGATAAGTAAAGATGGAGAACATCGTTGCTTTCATGGTTACTTCACGGTGTGTTTAATACCTGATTGGGATTTTTTGTCTGCAGTCATGGAGAATGAATTGTTAAACCATCCTCATAATAATAACATGGTAAATGGACATCAGGATGCTCCCTATGATGCTCTTAGCATGAAGAATGATGCAGAAATGCTGGAACAGATAAAACAGCTTCTAATGGAAAATAATAATCTAAAAGGTAACAAAACTGTTGTGGTAAAATTAATGCAATGCTTATAACATATACAAGTATCATTGCTTGTATATCTCTCCCATTCTTTGTTTCTATATACCAATATGTAGTGCTTTCTGCCTCGATCACACATCTTACAATGCAGCAGAGCTCCTAGTTGAATCTGCACCCTTAAAATGTCACTGCTGAGTTGCAGGTCTTTCCCTGCAATATGTTTCTTGCATACATCTTATTAATCACCACTCATAGTTTAGCAGCTCTTTCAAGCTGCACTCACTAAGAAAGAGTGCAAACATAAATTCTCCCACAAGCATGCCACAGTTTACTTCTGATGCTTAACATTTTTTTCTGTAAAATATTGTGCGTTTATATATCAAAAGCAGCATTTACGCTCTTGCCACACGGAATTCTTTTCAGCCAGCAGGCTCTTCTCATGGACTTGAATAGAAAATGCCTGCAATGCCAGGATCCTTTTTCCATAGATACAGTATGCTGCCTCGATATATAGGCGGTCATGGTCTTGCATTTTATTCACATAGTGATTGTCATGAGGGGATAATCAGAATAACAACTGTCCACTAATAAAAGTAACCAGTATTTTTTTTTTTTTTTTGTTTGTATTTAGAGATTTGTAACCACTACACTAGCAGTGACTGACATAAATCACGCAAACATGGTTTAAAATAGTTTTTAAGATAATATCCTTTTGTACAGCCTTAAAGTGGACCTGTCATCCAGACACACAAATTTGTATGATAAAAGTCCTTTTCAAATTAAACATGAAATCCAATTTCTATTTTTTATTAAAGCATTCATAGCTGTTGTAAACTCATTTAAAAATCTCAGCTGTCAATCAAATATTGTCTGCCCCTCCTCTATGCCAGTGGCATAGAGGCGGGGCAGACAATCACTTTCACTTTCCATTCAGCACTTCCTAGATGTCACTGCTCTCCACACATTCCCTGTTCTCTTTACCATTTAATTGTGTAGCCAGGACATGGGAATGGGCATCAGGTCCCCCATTCTGGTGCACAAACAAGATTCTGAGATGATACAAGGCTTGTCTTAATAACAGTGTCCACAAAATGGCTGCTGCCTGCTTGCTATAATTATGAATTCCCAGACTGAATGAAAAAAGATTCAAATAATTTATATAGTGTAATTAAAGTTCATTTTGCTTGACTAATGTGATAAAATAGGATTTGGAATGTTTTTTTTGGGTGACGGGTCCCCTTTAAAGAAACGTTGTTAGATTTTTGTGCAAATTTACATTTTCTGTGATTATGTCTCACTTTTAGAAACCATGAAGCAAATGAATCAGGAGATGAAAGAACGCCTTGAAGAGCTCTTAAAGAGACATAATCAGCATTTGTTAGACTTGAACAGTGCAAACGAGGTGTTGAGGAAGGAATTGCAAAGTTTAAAAGAAAAGATTGCCACATCTAACCAAGTATGTATTGCATGATAAATTGCAGTTTATTGTATCTTAGCATGGAGAAAACCACCTAAATGACATTGTCATTTACTTTCTGCAACCGACAATGCATCCGACATTATAGTAGTGCCACTTCTTATGATATCCTATTGTTAATTCCTAACTAATGGAATAGCGAAAACCTGTGTTTGGGAGCTTGGGCTGGCAGCTATTAGAAAGAACGATTGTCTTGGAGTTTCTATTTTTTTGTATACTATAATTTGATCATTTCAGACAGTGCCGCCATTAGAAATCATGGGGCCCCGTAGAAACAAAATTTTCAGGCCAAAGCCCCACCCCAGATCCCGCCCACTCCACACTACAGTTGAAAAACCACACAGACATCAGCACTAAAAATTGTAAACCCCTGCCCCCCACACACAAGTTCTAAAAAGCCATTGATGGTCAGGGCCCCCCATAAGTTAACAAAAAAAAAAAATTTTGGCGACAAGGCCCCCCTTACAAGTTAAAAAAACCATTGGGGCCCAAGGCAATATTTTTTTTAAAAAAACATTGGTGACAGGGGCCTGTAGAGTATTAAAATAATACATTGGTGGCTAGGGCTTTAAAAAAAATAAAAAACATGCATTGGTGTTCAGTAGAACTGAACTAGAGGCTTCAGGAATCCAACTTCGGCTCCTTTTGTGACTTTGGTTCTTTTCGCGGCTTCAAGACTTCAACTTCAGCTCTTTTCGTTGGCTTCGGGTCTTTTTGTGGCTCAGGGACTTTCGGCGGTTCAGGACTTCCGAAGAGACCGCAGGGCTTTGGCACTGCCAAGGGGGGCCCAGCTATTTCGAAAACTATGGCACAGCCTGGCCCCCTTTAGGCCCAGGCCCAGTACATGAGTTCCCCCCTGTACCCCCCTGATGGCGGCCCTGACTTCAGAAAATTAAATTACAAGTAATATCTTGAAAATACATTGTAAGCATAAGCTCAGTACAGCTAAGCAGGTGTTTTGTATTTGTAGAATTTTAGAAAAATATATACATTTCATTTAGCAATTACAAATAATATGGCTACAGCAAAGATTCATCTAGAAATGTGGAAAAACACACACACACACACACTAAAGTCAATTTAATTTAACCTGTCTGTATGTGAATGTGGCCGGGACCTTAGATTATAAGACGTACTTGGCCATGGACTGCTATAAATAATGATCAGTCTCTGTGAATTTCTGCATAAATGTACCATTTCTACATATATAATAATTAATTCTGTGTGTAAAGTCCACGTCTTTGCTTTCAGGGTTCGGCAGTTTGCTCTACTTCTGAGGAAGCAAGTGAAAACAAACAGCTGAAGAATCAGTTAACGCGTTTACAGGCGGAGAAAGCCGACCTACTTGGTCTAATATCAGAATTGCAGCTGAAACTCGGCAGTTTTTCTGAAGACTCATTTGTGGAAATCGGATTTTCTGTAAGTTCACCCTGACTATTTTAATGTAGAGCTAAAATGCAAGATTATGAGATTACAAACATTATATACACAATAACTGGTTCATGTACCCACAGAATACCCACAAAGTGGTAACTATTTGCAGTCTGGGTCAGATAGGGGTTCTGTGTAAGGGTACATTGTGTTATTTACATATATATCAAGTTTTTATATATTTTCTTTTTCAGGAAAGGGAATCTGGTGAAATAGTGAATGAAGAAAAGGCAAATAAAATATTGTCTGACCATAATATTTCATATAGGTAAAACCTGCTTTAACTGTTCCTTATTTGTGATTGCATGTAGTAAGTTGACACGGGATATGTTATAGGTGAAAATGTGTATGGGTGTGGCTTCCTGTTCAGAACAATAGTCCTACAATGTTTACAGAACAGAGCAAGCATTCCTTCATTAATGCTGATATCATGTATTTTACAGAATTATTAAAATATATAGTTTTGCAAGGACATTGTAGTTTATCAGCAAGAAAATAGAAAACTACCAACCCTGTGCATTTGTGTTAAAGAAAATATTCTGACACTACATCTCATTTTCTGGGTGTCTTGTTTCTTCAGTTCTGTTGGCTCAAGTTCATGAGCCATCATCCCAGTTAATCTTTTATGTTACCACTATTCCTTCCTGCTGTCCTTTACCTGTTACTCCTCTAACTTGTTATTTGACTGCTTAACTTGTAAGCTTCAGTCTTTTCTTACCACTTTCTGCATTTGCATTGATAGATCTTTGTCATTTTTCACTCCGATGATATCTGCCCACAGTGGTGCAGATCTAAGACTTCCTTTACTATTTTTTTTGTGTTCTTCAGCTTCATAATAGGGACCATCTCCATTAGCACTTGCAGCCTCCAACTGCACTAATGTTGCATAATACATTTCCTTTAAAGCTTTTCTGTATAAATAACTACTGTTCTTTTTTTTTTTTGGCTTATAACAATGAAATTATTTGAGCAGGACAAATTCTATCAAGGAAGAAGGGGGTGGCACTGAACCAGAAGAGGTGGCAATCAGCAGGCTTCTTCGCAGTCTAAGAGAGGAAACTCAAAAAGTGGAGAGACTTGAGAAGGAATTATTTAGTGCAAATAAAAGGTAAGGGAACTTTATGGTATTGAAACAATATCTTATCCAAAAGTATATCTAGATATGTTTAGTAAATTGTCTGTGCATAATTATCAAGCGCTAATGGTGTTCACGCTATATAAATGTGAGTTTCCACAATCACATGTGGTAATTAGTTTCAACTGCATTAAAATTTTAGGATGACTGCTGTTATCAATCAATACCATTTAAACCAAGGAGCATAGTTATAATGGCATGTAAAAAAAAAAAAACAGCACTTAAATACAACAATATTAAATGCCATGGTACACCATTTATTTTACACCAACCTCTACATCTTTTTTTGGCATAAAATATTTTACACACCTTTATAA
The DNA here is from genome assembly GCF_017654675.1 of Xenopus laevis. NCBI lineage: Eukaryota > Metazoa > Chordata > Amphibia > Anura > Pipidae > Xenopus > Xenopus laevis. The sequence continues at coordinate 87,814,747 of NC_054375.1, read as the reverse complement.
ATATACCCTTTCAAACATCTATGTTTACTTCCAATGAATTACTAGAAAGAATAAATACTGCTGCAGCACCTCTTTGCAAAAGAGAGACATTAAATTTATTAGGTCAGAAAACCAGGCAACATTTCGGGTTTAGTCTCGCCCTTTCTCAAGCCTGCCTAGTGTACAAACTATCTAGCCACACATAGGTGGGAGTGTACCACACCAGGACCCACCCCCCAATCACATATAAACCAATTGTGTGCATGACACTGCAAATAAGTCAATAAACACACACAACTTCTATTAACTTGGATACTTCTAAAGAAATGGCACATAAAAAATATATTTTCTATTTAAAAATATATGTTCTTGAAACATTATTTTCTAAAGCCTTTCCGGAGCTTGGAACCCAAAAATATTACTAAGGGCAATGCCACATGGAGTATAGGCTTTGCAGATCTCAGTCTGTGTATTTTTTGCAGACTAAAAGAAGTGCATCCACTCTGTGCCCCAGCTTCATCCATCTGAACGGTCTCTTTTGGAGTGGAGTCACATGCAGCGGAACGGAGGTCAGCCTGGAAATGTCTCCTTTCACATTTTCAGGCTAACCTCCATACTGCTCCACTGCACTCCCTATGACTGCACACTAGTGGATCTTATTAAATTCAATCCAGATGTGACACGGATCAAATCCGCCTCTCTCAGCCTGAAAGAAGTACGCAGGCTGTGAGCAGCGGAGTGTGGCAATTTCAAAAGAAATAAATGTAATCATCCTAATTTGTGCTGAATACATAAATAATAAACCTAGAATGGAAAGGAAATATCAGTTCTATATAATGAATTGTACATTGCCAAAACCAAACAAAATAATTTTTTTCGAAAGGTTGGCAGAACTAGAAAAACAAACCTCTGAATTCTGTGACAAGGGCGTGCAAACAGAGCAAGAATCTGAACAGAGTCAATCTGAAGTGATTGTAAGTATATCTACCACACAGAATACACTACATTTAAATTAAAAGGGAAGCAATATTTTATTAGATTTGACTCTTTCTGCAATACAATGCACTTCTGAAGTGAAGGACATATATACACTAAGTGGGGGGTATGTACAATTCGGCAAAATCATTATCTCTTATATTATATCATGTCTTGCTATCATGTCCTGTGGTGTTTTTGTGGCAATAATATTATATGTATTATATTTTTAAACAAAGTAACACTGTCCCAAGGTTATATATGTGTTGCAGAGGTTCATTCATTCGTTTAATTTTGGAAAATCAGGATTAAAGGCATCATTAATACATTGTCTATGCAAGCAAGTGAATGATCACTCAAGTATTTCTGAAAAAAAAATCCCATTCTATTCAGTGTAAAAACCTGTGTTGTTAATTACACAGTGCAGTGTTTAACCTTGATCTTACAGCATTTTACAGTCTGATGGTTAAATGAGAAGCTTCCTCTGTCGTCCACCAGTCCAACATAATTAGGCACATAAACAAAGTGTTGAAGGAGGAGGTTTGCCCTATTTAAACCTCAGACATTTAGTCTGGTGTACTCCTGACTGTTGAGATGAGAGTGGACACCATGGTAAGATCAAAAGAGCTGTCTAAGGCCTTCGGAAAGAGGATTGAAGCCGCGTATCAGTCTGGTAAAGGATTTAAAAAGATCTCAAAAGAATTTGAAATCAGCCATTCCACTGAAAATAGTCTACAAGTGGGCCAACATGCCCAGGTCTGGCCTTCCAAGCAAGTTCACCCGAAGAGCAGACTGCAAGATGCTAAAAGAAGTCTCCAAAAACCCTAAAATGTCTTCATGGGACCTATAGAAGACTCTTGCTACTCTTGATATCCAAGTACATGGCTCTACAATCAGAAAGAGACTGCACAACTTTAACTTGCATGGGAGGTGTGCAAGGAGGAAACATTTACTCTCTAAGAGAAACATCAAGGCCAGACTGAAGTTTGTCAGAGAGAACATAGACAAGGACCAGGACTTTTGTAATTATGTTCTTTGGACAGATGAGTCCAAAATGTAATTATTTGGACACCAGAACAGAGTGGAGTAAACCAAATACAGCATTCCAGGAAAATAACCTCATACCAACTGTGAAGCATGGAGGTGGAAGTGTCATGGGTTGGGGATGCTTTGCTGCAGCAGGACCTGGACAGCTTACCATCATAGAATCAACCATGAATTCTACTGTGTATCAGAGGTTGCTTAAGGGACATGTCAGACCATCTGTATGAAAATTAAAGTTGAAGTGGAACTGGACACTGCAACACAACAATGACCCAAAACATACCAGTAAATCCACCAAGAACTGACTGAAAACGAGTCCTGGAGTGGCCAAAGCCCAGATCTTAATCCCATTGAGATGCTGTGGGGGTGACTTGAAACGTGCTGTACATGCAAAAAAAACCTCAAACATCTCACAGCTGAAATAATTCTGCATTGAGGAGTGGGGCAAACTTGTCCTCAGACTGATGTCATAGACAAAATGGCTACATGAAGCGTCTCACTGCAGTTATTTCAGCCAAAGGCGTTAACACTAGCTATTAGGGGGTAGGGTGTCCTAACTTTTTCCTCAGAATAAACACTTTTGTTTAATGAGTAAATAAAGGTTTTTTGTTGTTTACCTGCAATTAAATTACTTTCTTGTACAGAGATAAATAAAAACAAGAAAATACATAGATATGTGAACATATCTTAATAAAGAATTGAATATTTAATGGGATGTCCTAATTTTTTCACATGACTGTATACTGTTTCTTCTGTGCACTATTTATTTATTAATTTTTTTTACAGATTTCTAGTGAAGTAGATATACTAAAGGAGAAAGTGAAGTCACTAAATAAAGAACTCCAGGAAACCAATGATAAATTAAATGAGGCCAAACAGTTCAAGAACAGTCTTCAAGAAAAGTAAGACCTGTATTGTTTTTTGAGGCTTTTGATTCAGCATTGTCTGTGGAAGTCAATTTAATCTTTAAGCAACTTTACTAGTTATTAACTAGTTACCTTGTTATTGGTAGTGTAATTGCTATTAAAAGCAGGATGTTTTGGCTCTGAATCTTGAAGCAATATAGTTGAAGCCAGCTGACTAGCCACAAGGAGAAGTGACTCCTACAACATTGGTTCAAGAGTCAGAACCATAGAACAGAAAGGGATACATAAATACTGCATTTCGTTTTTTCACTATGCAAATAAAAAAAACAGTGCATGAAAATCCTTACAGTAATTATTTTCCAGATTTGAATTGTACAGGAAACTATTAATAATATACAAAATCTCCTTGAATGATTTTTGCACTTAACAAAACTATATCTTATGTTGTATATACATCTTAATTGTTTTGTGAACACATTTTTTTTTCATTAACTTAAGGTGCATTTTGCTAGATAAGAGACTTCAAGAAAACCAGGTTGATTTGGAGGAAAAGCAAAGTCTTAGATATTCTATAAAGAAATTAGAACTCCAAGTGGAAAGTCAAGAGTCTGAAATCAAACTAGAACAAAACAAAACAGAGGCTGAAAAGTAAGCTGAATATTCATTCAACAGTCATAATGTAATGCAATCATAATTTAATACAGATAATGTGGGTTGTTTTTTGTTTCAAATATTTGGCTTGTGTATTGATTGCAGTAGGGGAATGTATGGTTATTTGGTGGAATTCATTTTGTACCTTGATTTATTAGAAGGGTCCTTTTAGACTTTCAAGCTGAAGGGCTAACTGTCCTCCAATGTTGCATTTGACGTTTGGGCCTTAGCTGTGACAGGTTATCAAATGAATGACCACAGATAACCCCTGCTATACTCTTAAGCTAGCTATGCATACAGAGTGTTTTTGTGGCTGGACAGAAAAGCAAAAGCTTAAGATGTTGATGCAGATTTAACCCACACTGGGCAATAGAACCGAGCAGAGAAGCACTAAAATGCTTCTTACACCAGTAATTTAAGATTATATCATTCTGTCCAGCTCTCACCAGGACAGAACAGCAGGGGACTCTCAGGTGACACATGATATTAGCAGTGTACCACTGGTACTATCATGTACAAATTAAATGTAAGCTCTAAATGTGCTCAGAAGAGCATGTTGCTTACATATGATGATATATTCATGGGTAGGTAGATAAACAGCCATTTTTGTGAAAAAAAAATTTTCTGCTTCTTCCAAATGCTAAACAATTGTAAATGAATATCTGAAAGTTTAAGAATGCTTGTTCTTTATTCTACCTCTATAAAAAGAATACTCATTCACATATAATATAAATGTATTCAAAAGATTGTAAGTCATTAGTCATTTTCATGTTGTTTTTACTTGCTCCATAGAAATCAACTAGGCATCTTGCAGGTTTCATATGATAAACTTAACTCAGAATATCAAGAACTAAGGATTAGAGAGGTATGTGCACATGCAGCTGGAAACTACTGATTAATTTACTGTATGTTTTTAACTATGTGCTTAAGTTTGCATGCACACTGATCAAGAATTTTATTTTGTTTGGTGCACATTTTGGCTTTCTAAGTAATGTATAGTTTTTATTTTCAGAATTTGTCAGAAAATGCAGTTTTCTGGTCCTTTTACTTGGCACCACTCTGCTACTAGCCCTATACACTGAGTCAATATGACTTCTAGGATCCTCTGAAAATCATATGTACATCTTTTTGGAATACAGCCAAGTTTGCTGAATAAATGAGCTCTGCACTGACCTTTTGTAGAGTTACAGGTATTGGACCTGTTATCCAGAATGCTTAGGACTTGGGGATATTTCCGTAGTTTGGATCGCTATGCCTTAAAGGGGTTGTTCACCTTCCAACACTTTTTTTCAGTTCAGTTGGTTTCAGACAGTTCATCAGAAATAAAGATTTTTTTTCCAATGACTTCCTATATTCTGTATGTGACTGTTTTTCTAATATTGAAGTGTAAAGTTTAATTTTTCACCTTCTAAAGCAGCTCTAGGAAGAGGGGGTCACCGACCCTGTAAACTGTTCTAAATTGATACATTTAGTTGATACATTTCTTATGTGTCCCTGCTGAGCAGAATCCTTGCGTTTCATTACAGGCAGCTGTTAGAATTGATATAATAGTTGCTAATACTCCAGAGATGCTGCTGAAAAATGTGTCAACGCAATGTTGCAAAATTGTAACAGTTTAGAATTTGCGCCTGAATTACTGAGAAGCCAGACAAACACCAGAGACGGACATTAAGGGGCAGATTTACTAAGGGTCGAATTTCGAAGTTAAAAAACTTCAAAATTCGACCCTCGAATTGAAATCCTTCGAATATCGAAGTCGAAGGATTTTTAGCATATTCGAACGATCGAATAGATATTGTACGATCGAACACTTAAATCGTTCGAATCGAACCATTATAATCAAATCCAGATTTTTCAAATTGATTTTCTTTTTTTCTCTGTAATAATAAAACCGTACCTTGTACTTGATCCCAACTAAGATGTAATTAATCCTTATTGGATGCAAAACCAGCCTATTGGGTTTATTTAATGTTTACATGATTTTCTAGTAGACTTAAGGTATAAAGATCCAAATGATGGAAAGATCCGTTATTCGGACCACCTCAGGTCCCGAGCATTTTGGATAACAGGTCCCATATCTGTAATAATAAAACGATACCTTGTACTTGATCTTAATTTAGGTATAATTAATACTTATTGGAAGCAAAAGCAGCCTATTGGATTTATTTAATGTTTACATGATGTTCTAGTTCGTAGATTTAAGGTATAAGGATCCAAATTATGGAAAGATCCTTTATCCGGAAAGCCCATTGGAAGCAAAAGCAGCCCATTGGATTTATTTAATGTTTACATGATGTTCTAGTTTGTAGATTTAAGGTATAAGGATCCAAATTATGGAAAGATCCTTTATCCGGAAAGCCCCAGGTCCCAAGCATTCTCGATAACAGGTCCCATACCTGTAAAGGGAGAAAAATAAATTATTTAAAAAAATTTTTAATTATTTGCTAAAAATTGAGTCTATGGGAGATGACCTTCCCATTATTTTGAGCTTTCTGGATAAATGATTTCCAGATAACAAATCCCAAACTATATGTGTTTGGGTGCTCCCATCTCTAGGTGATCCCTAGTCCCAAAGCCACCCCATCATCTAGCGATGTCACATCATGAGTCATCTTTGTGGGAAGTTTAAAACATTGTCTGTGGTGGCAGGCACCCTTATTGTAAACAGTGTTTTTGTAAGTGTTGCTGATAAACATTTTGATAGGGGAAGTTTGGTGGTTGTTAGTAACATGTATTTTATACATATTACTAACTAATATATAGGATGATGACAGTTTGTGGACTACTGTATGTTGGGGTACAGAAAAAAAAAAATACTAGCATAAGAAGTAAATCCACCCTGGCATGCTTTAGTTTAGATTATTTACACCATATGTTCTCTTCTGTTTCATTTCATATCAGATTGAAAAAGTTTCCAAAGTTGAGTTTAATGAGCTGCTTGAAAAGCTGGATGTATGTGAAAAGGCACTTGCAAAAAAACAATTTGAAATTGATGAAATGAGAGAAATGGACACAAAACACGAGGAGGATAAAGAAACAATTGAACTTCTTCGTGCTCAGGTGAGACCGTGCTAGCAGAAGTTCTCTGTTTATCTGAACTAAGCTAAATTAAAATTACTTAGCACTGATATTAAGATAGTTGTGGGGGATGTGTACTTAGTTTAAAGAGGCTGTAGAAAACTGGAACCTGGCTGGTGGGAGAGAGCATATTAGGTGCTACTGAATCAGAGCTTAGTGATGTCATATGTCACATGACTCACTTGTGTATTCTTATAAAGTTCCCCCTGTTGGAAAATGACAAAATTAGAAGTCACTTTGGATGGTTATGAAACTTCTTGGTAACTAATAATATCCTTCTATTTTATAAGAGGGGGTTGTTTATTCACTATATAAAAAATCAAGGGGAGACATGCCTATGTAAGGTTTCTGTAATGCACATGTATTATTTCTTATTAAAATCTTGTGCAGGTTGACGTGTACTGTGCAGATTTCCATGCTGAAAGATCAGCAAGAGAAAACATTCATCAAGAGAAGGAGCAGTTAGCAACTCGTCTGGCATATATGATACAAGAATATGAAAAACTGAAGGAAGAAATGATGGGCAAGTATGTGTTTTGCTACAGAGCAATATATTCATCTCTTTTCAACTGTGAACTGGTTTAGACCTATGACATCTATTTAACATTGTCCTCATTTTTCAGCTAGTGCAAGAAGGTATACAAGGTCTATTTATATAAAATGGAAATATAATTTTTACATCACATTTTAATGTAGCAAGTGCATACTTTGATATTTTATTTTTTGTTCGTTGCTGTCCCCACACCCACAACACCAGCAGTAAAACATTCATGTAGTAAAGAACTTTACAAAATAAACGAGGCCATAGCTACATTTTATACAAATCTCTACACCTAACACAGGTCGCTTCTCATTTGCTATAGATGGGAAGTGCCATCAGTTGCCCTGCACAGTTGATCAAATCAATTATGCACTATTTTGAGAAGATAATCACGAGTCCAGTGGCAACTATAGATTACAACAGGGTTGGTAGCTGCATTCACAATGTTACTGCATTTAGAGCTTCATATAAAAGACACACTGTATAAAAGGAGTTAGTCCCAGTAAGGGTTAGTCCAATACATTTCTAACCCCTACTTGAAACTGCTTCTCTTTGAACCAGCTATACAGTGGTGTGAAAAACTATTTGCCCCCTTCCTGATTTCTTATTCTTTTGCATGTTTGTCACACTTAAATGTTTCTGCTCATCAAAAAACGTTAACTATTAGTCAAAGATAACATAATTGAACACAAAATGCAGTTTTTAAATGAAGGTTTACGTTAAGGGAGAAAAAAAAAACCCAAATCTACATGGGCCTGTGTGAAAAAGTGATTGCCCCCCTTGTTAAAAAAAAAACTTAACTGTGGTTTATCACACCTGAGTTAAATTTCAAAGGTTATAAAGCCATTTCTAAAGCTTTGGGACTCCAGCGAACCACAGTGAGAGCCATTATCCACAAATGGCAAAAACATGGAACAGTGGTGAACCTTCCCAGGAGTGGCCGGCCGACCAAAATTACCCCAAGAGCTCCGAGAGGCCACAAAAGACCCCAGGACAACATCTAAAGAACTGCAGGCCTCACTTGCCTCAATTAAGGTCAGTGTTCACGACTCCACCATAAGAAAGAGACTGGGCAAAAACGGCCTGCATGGCAGATTTCCAAGGCGCAAACCACTTTTAAGCAAAAAGAACATTAAGGCTCGTCTCAATTTTGCTAAAAAACATCTCAATGATTGCCAAGACTTTTGGGAAAATACCTTGTGGACCGACGAGACAAAAGTTGAACTTTTTGGAAGGTGCGCGTCCCGTTACATCTGGCGTAAAACAGCATTTCAGAAAAAGAACATCATACCAACAGTAAAATATGGTGGTGGTAGTGTGATGGTCTGGGGTTGTTTTGCTGCTTCAGGACCTGGAAGACTTGCTGTGATAGATGGAACCATGAATTCTACTGTCTACTAAAAAATCCTGAAGGAGAATGTCCGGCCATCTGTTCGTCAACTCAAGCTGAAGCCATCTTGGGTGCTGCAGCAGGACAATGACCCAAAACACACCAGCAAATCCACCTCTGAATGGCTGAAGAAAAACAAAATGAAGACTTTGGAGTGGCCTAGTCAAAGTCCTGACCTGAATCCTATTGAGATGTTGTGGCATGACCTTAAAAAGGCGGTTCATGCTAGAAAACCCTCAAATAAAGCTGAATTACAACAATTCTGCAAAGATGAGTGGGCCAAAATTCCTCCAGAGCGCTGTAAAAGACTCGTTGCAAGTTATCGCAAACGCTTGATTGCAGTTATTGCTGCTAAGGGTGGCCCAACCAGTTATTAGGTTCAGGGGGCAATTACTTTTTCACACAGGTGTGGATTTCTTTTCTCCCTAAATAATAAAAACCCATTTAAAACACTCATTTAAAAACTGCATTTTGTGTTTACTTGTATTATCTTTGACTAATAGTTAAATGTGTTTGATGAGCAGAAACATTTAAGTGTGACAAACATGCAAAAGAATAAGAAATCAGAAAGGGGGCAAATAGTTTTTCACACCACTGTATATCTGACTTTGCTCATAACAGACAGAATCAACATATACAAATACAATTTTTTTTTCGTGCTGGGAAGCAAACATCTATACAGTAATGTATGGAAACTTCCATCCAGGCATTGGAGAAACAGTTACCATACTTTTAACATTTAAGCCTGTTTAACAGCAACAAAATTGATAACTTAACTGTAACATGACAAATTGTATTCTGTTTCCTTTAGGCAGTCAATAGAGCAGCTCCAGAGGCGCCATGGTGCCACAAGCTTATTGGATGCCAGTGAGGGTCCTTATTTAGTGGCAAGAGGTAAACAAACACTAAGTATAATCAGTGTTTCAAAATATATATGTGTATATGTGTATATATGTGTTGTTACTTGACCTGTAATAAAAAGACAACATTGTATTTATAGTCTGAAGGCTGGCACACTTGGTATATTCCTGTTAATGGTTTAGCCTCAAAAGTGCCAGTCCCCACTGAAGTGAATTCCATCTGGCTGTGACAGATTTGGCCAAAAAATATGCCCCATGAGCCATCAGACTAAAAGCATATGAATAGAAGTTTACTGTTTTGATCAGTCTTCATTCTCTTCTTGTTGCAGGGGCAGCCAACATGGAGCAGCCAAGTATTACTGTGTATACATGTCCAAAATGTAACCTGACTGTTCCAGACATGGATACGCTGCAGATTCACGTCATGGACTGTATCACCTAAGACCAAAGTCTCCATTTGGGCCACTGAATTCCTTCCTTTTAGAAGTGGGATATATATTTTATTACAAAGCACTTTACCAAACACAGATTTGTACTTAAAGCTTTGATTTTTGCTTTCAACATCGAGGTCCTAAAGATAGTTCTCTCTAATATGATTTGTACTCTGCAGATTTCCTATTACACAATAGCAAACATGGAAAATACTCAAACACCTACTGTTAAATAACCTGGAATGTCATTTGGATCCTTATACTGAACCAGTGCTCTTACTTTAACTTTTTACTGTTAAGTTTAATAAATGCAATAAATGCATTTTCTTTACTGACCTCTGTGCATAGGTGTTTATGAATAGAGGGACTTCTTAGTTTTCCCAAAATACAACTAAATGAAAGAACAGTGACCTTAAAAGGAAGACTATTATACTAAAGAAGTAGTTCTTAACTTTATTCATCCAGGACTGAAATTCTTATCCTAGTAACCTCCCATGCTTTTCCCATATGGTACAGGTACTTAACGGTACATTGACAATTTAAAGTTTTCTGTAAAAACCGGTTATTAAAATGCACTAAACTACAGTGTATGCATAATAAATATTTCAAATATTTTTTTTCTTACAGCTTATGTATTTTGTTTTTTTTTTTACAATTGGCGCAAACAGCATAGTTGCGTTAGGAAAAATTAGATTGAGGAAGCACAATAAGTACAAAGCCATTGAGATAGTTCTATGTGGGCCAATTTTAAAAGGACCAGTAACACTAAGGGGCAGATTTATCAAAATATGAGATTAGAGTTTAATAAATAAAAATTCACCCTTGTTCCCTTCATTCTTATAGGATGTATTAAATTGTATTTGTCAATGTGTGAACGTTAGAACTCACCGGGGCTCATTTAACAACACTGGGCAAATTTGCCCATGGGCAGTTACCTATAGCAACCAATCAGTGATTAGCTTTTTGAAACCAGCTGCAAGTAGAACAATGAATGCAGCAATCTGATTGGTTGCCATGGGTTACTGCAAATTTGCCCAGTGTTGATAAATGACCCCCACCATTTGATAAATACACTTCTAGAAATCCCATAGGAATGAATAGAATGTGCATGTGTTATTTATTATACTCTAAACTGACATTTGATAAAACTACCCCTAAATATAAGATTAAAACCCATTCTATCGCTCTAATAATACCACTGCTCTGCACAAAGTTAATTAAGTGATTTATGCACCATTATAAGCACGTTGGTGCTCTCCACAGAGAAACCCGTTTTCTATTGGAGGGAGCACTGCCCTGGCAAGAATGTAAGCACTTAGATTTAGGGGTGTTAGATCTCACCCTAGTGGTTTTACATTTCAGTTTCCCTTCAGCAACAGTGAAGGTGGGCACTGATGTGGAGCCATCAGGCCTTAGTCACATTGAGAAATCCAGTTCAGTGTTGAGGCTAGAAAGGTTTTTCCATTACCATCTAGGCAAAGTAATCTTGTATGGGCCTTGCTTTGATGGCCTTACCCAAACTCTTGGCATAAAGAAGGAAATCCAGAATTGTCTTTGCACGCCATGCACTGCATTTGAGAATAAGGGTTATTTCCAAAATAGCGATAAATACAGTAGCCTGTGAAGACCTCTGCATAGAGAAAAACTATTCAATTGCTATGATAGAAAATAGAGTATAACAATACTGGTGATATGACACAGTCTGTAGTAAAGAAGTCTGTTAATTCATAGACTTTGGGCAGAGATACAGCTTTTTTTTTATACTAGTGGTAATGATATGTAGTTAAATAGGTTGATTTGCACTTGAGGTATGTTTCACACTTATTTTAACAGTTTGGAAGGTTTTAGAAAATACATGCATTTAATAGCACACGCAGACTACTGGCAGCAAACATGACAATGTTTAAGTACAAGAATCACACAAGTTACTTTTGGGTAGTTGTTCTGATAAAAATCCATTTCAAGCATTTGACATCATTTCTACTAGAATAGCAAATAACATGTTGTTTGAACATCTCATAGCAGCAATATAAATCCAAATATTAGAGAGGCAGTTTTCTGAAATGTAATTTGTTGATTTGATTTACTGTTGGCAAAAACAAAACAATTCCTGACAAAGGAAATCATTGTAAGTGGTACTCATAACGTCTAAAAAGTATGTCCTTGAATACAAAAGATTCTGTTCATTTTATCCTACACGGTGGCACTAAAGACAAAAAAAAAATGATTTTGATAGCCTCTGGTAAGAGGACGGCTGAAACTGGCCATGGTGAGTAAACAGTCACTTAAACTCCTAAGAAGTCTCAACGGTTATCATTTCTGACTTGCCAGAGTCTTTGTCAGTACAAGTTATGTGCAATGATCCATCTCTGAAATAGATAGAAATCAAAATGATCTTTCTGCAAAATACAAGGGATTATACACTGCCACTTAAATGACAGCATGTTAAGATTTACAATATAGACTTAAAAAATGAATTACTACTAAAATGTACTAACTAATATAATAGGTCTATGCAACCAAAATGATACATTACATACCATTAAAAAGATAAGAGTAATTAAGATCAGATATTGTTTGTCCATGATCCTCTATGGATAGGCTAGTACAGTATATTCAAATTATTAGCATTCACTTCTCAAAGCAGCACAAACATAATAGTTTGAATTAATCCTGGAACTGAAATGTGTGCCCAACTGGCTTCTGTAGACTGCCTACTGGAAGGAAAGGTAAAATGGAGAGGTCTATGTTTTCATCTGGGATAAGGGGACATAACATGTGAGGGGGCATTTTAACTCTGGAGACAAATCACCGGTGATGTTGCCAATAGCAACCAATCAGCAATTAAAATCTAAAATAGAATAAGGCTAGAAATGCAGTATTTTGTATACTAAACATAAGTATGAACTTACTGCACCACAAAGCCTAATCAAACAAATGATTTATGCTTTCAAAGTTGGCCACAGGGGGCTGTCATCTTGTAACTTTGTTAAACATCTTTGCCTGACCCTGACCCTGCACATGCTCAGTGTGGTCTGGGCTGCTTAGGGAACGTCATAAACAAAGATGCTTGAATTCTGCATGGCTGGTAAGTAAGGTGGGGGCTCCCCCCTGCTGTTCATAAGTATGATTGTTTCGCTGCTCAGCAGTTAGGGACCATCTGACAATTCCTATCCACAGCAGTAAATGAAGGGAGAATTTTACTGCATACAGTCAGGTTTCTTATAAAAACGGTACACATTTTTTAACTAAAGTATATTGGAGATAGGTTTCTTTTTCATTAAAGAAAGTAAAAATGGGATTTTATTTTTTTTGCCTTTCCTTGTCCTTTAACGTAATTGATATTGATATGCCTATGTGTCCCTCTTAAGCTGCGCATAAACATCTAGAACTATATGAAACAAGTATAGTACATGTATGCTGACTGAACCACTGGATATCAATATGTTAGTATGGAAGGTTTGAAAATGTGTGATGCACCAACAGTATCGGCCAGTGCAGAGAGAGCATAGGCAGATAAAATTGAAACAAAAAACATATATGTTTGTTTGGGCCAGACAACAAGAGAATCAGTCCTTGAGGCCATATTTACTCCACAAAAGGAAAAGCAGGGCAGTCTTTTGGCTTTTCGGAAAGACTATGCAAATCGGGGGACTGGAGTGGAGTACCGGAAAGAAATTTCCAGCTTGGAAGAATAAATTATGGTCACATGAATGATATTGCCTCTGTGATTATTATAAGGGATCTACCAAATTCATTTTGATACACAAAGGTGACTAAGGGGCTGATTTATCAACAGTTGAATTCTCATTTGTACCCGAATTAGACTTTGGGAAAAAAAATCTAATACTGTATGAATAATTAAATTCACAGAAATGTTTAACTTGAAAATCCTTCTCTATTGTATTTTGAGAGACCAAAAACGCTATACAATATACTTTGGGCAGATGGTGAGAGTTTCAGCCTTGGACAGCATTTCTTAAACATCCAAATAACATTGAAATTAAATTCAAATTATAGATCAATGCAAGCTTCCTAGAATACATATGGTAGCCAGGTGTACCACCCTGGATAGATTTGGCAAAATACAAAAACTGGGCCCAGTTGGACAAAGTGCAGTCTTGGAATAACACATTTGAAAGTAGAGTAAGCTATAATTAATAGTAAAGCTATAAGCAAAGTGTATGGTACATTCACCACAGATCCAAACAGACTGTACCTCTTCATTGTCAGCACTGTTAATATGTCATGAACACCACTAGCTTTCTTTTGTAAATCCTTGAGAACAATCTGTAAATGAAACAACAGTGACAATGCACATGTGAATATAATACAGAATAACTTGATTAGATGCATTTACACTTTCATATTTATATTGTTTTTACCAGGCCCGCCTGACAATCTGTCTGTTCGGGCATTTGCCCGAGAGGCTGCTCTATTTTTTCTTTAAGTGGGCCGATCCTGATCTCTACACCTTATTAGAAAGTGCCACTGCCTTTCAATGCATCAGACGGGCTCTAGGACCGCTCTTGCATCCTCTCTCCCACTGTTGCTCTGCCCCTCTCACTCCTCTGTTCTGGTGCTGCCGTGCTCTATGCAGGCCCGCGCGCTATCAGGAGGCTACAGTCCCAGGCCCAGCAAGATTTAGATTTAAAGGGGGGCCGGCTGTGCTGCTCTTTCAGGATTAGCTGGCCCCCCTTAAGATCGTGAACATCGCTGAAGACCGGATCTCTCTCTGCACTTTGTTTCTGTGAGTCTTTGTCACTCTCTGTCCCTGTCACTCTCTGTCCCTGTCCCTCTCTGTCTCCTTCTGCACTGTCTGTCACTCTCTCTCTGTCTCCTTCTGCACTGTCTGTCACTCTCTCTCTCTGTCACTCTGTCTCTCTGTCCCTCTCTCTTCCCCTCTCTCTGTCACTCTGTCTCTCTCTGTCACTCTGTACCTCTATTTTACCCTCTCCCTGTCACTCTGTCTCTCTCGGTCACTCTGTCCCTCTCTCTTCCCCTCTCCCTCTCACTGTGTCTCACTCTGCCCCTCTCTCTTCCCCTCTCTCTGCACTCTCTGTGATTCTGTCCCTCTCTCTGTTTCTCTCAGTCACTCTGTCCCTAGGAACCAGACGGCTTTAATTACAAACTGGAGAGCTGCTGAATAAAAAGCTTAATAAGTCAAAAACCACAATTAATAAAAAATGAAAACCAATTGCAAATGGTCTCAGAATGTCCCTCTCTACATCATACTAAAAATTTAATTGAAGGTGAACAACCCCTAAGGCAGCTCTTTATGCGCATACATTTTTTCAGTTTTACCAATTTATGAGTGGATGTGTACAAGTCAGACCATTGCGTCTTTACATGTGGGCTGCTTTGATTTTTTTTTGCCCGGGCTGCTTTTTACCCCCAATCCAGCCCTGGTTTCTACTTCTTGAGCCCTCCCCAGCTAACATGGTCCACATGGCAGCACTACACTGAATCCTGTGGCCGTCCCGCTGCCCCTAGGTACGAGACACATGCACACACATACAGACAAACACATTTATTTTCACTTGCTTTTTTCAGGGTGGGCTTTTGCACACTTCCAGCACACACAAATAGGGGCCTATTTATCATGCTGTGTAAAACACTGGAGAAAAACCTCACTAGTGATATTGCCAATAGCAACCAATGAGCAATTCAATTTCAACAGTCACCTACAAGTTAGAAAACAAAGGCAAATATATGATTGGTTGTTATGGGCAATATCACTGGTAATTTGTCTCCACTGTTTTACACAGCATGATAAATAGGGCCCATAATGTGTGTATACACATTTTAACACTTCTACCACTTCTTCAGAAACCTTGCAATGCAACTATCCAGTATTGGTTGGTCTGGGTAGAAAAACATTTTCTTAAATGAAACGGTATATTTCTTTTTACAGATCTTTTGAAAATATTGCGTTGGTTCACTTTTTTTTTTTTTGTGTTTTTGGTTTTGCATTGCTGTTAATTGCATTTATGTGCCTGTAAAAAAACTGGAACTGGTATTATGATCAATGATCTGAAGGTGCGATATATTTAAAGGAACATAACAACAAAAAATTAAAGTGTTTTAACGTAATGAAAATATAGTTTACTGTGGCCCTGCACTGGTAACACTGATGTGTTTGCTTCAGAAACACTAGTATAGTTCATATAAACAAGCTGCTGTGTAGCAATGGCGGAAACTGAAAATAGGCTATATGGCACAGGTTAAATAGTGGATAACAGATAACTAGGGATGCACCGAATCCCCTTTTATGGATTCGGCTGAACCCCGGAATCCTTCATTAAAGATTGGGCCGAATACCGAACTGAATCCTAATTTGCATATGCAAATTAGGGGTGGGAAGGGGAAAACATTTTTTACTTCCTTGTTTTGTGACATAAAGTCACGCTATTTCCCTCCCGCCCCTAATTTGCATCTGCAAATTAGGATTCAGTTCGGCCGGGCAGAAGGATTCGGCCGAATCTGAATCCTTCTGAAAAAGGCCGAATCCTGGCCAAATCCCAAACCGAATCCTGGATTCAGTGCATCCCTACAGATAACACCACTATGTTCTACAGAGCTTATTTGCTGTGTAACCAGAGTCTTTTCTCCTTTGAATGGCTGCCCCAATTGCTACACAGCTTATTCATATAAACAATAGTGTTTCTGAAGCAAACACATCAGTTTTACCACTGCACTCTATATTTGTATTACTTTAAAACACTAATTTTTTAATGTTACTGATGTCTTCCATTCTTTATTAGTCATTTTTTTTTTTGCACATTTAACAATTTGTGCTCAATATTTGTAATTTGTAATTTACCTGTGCAAATTTGCATTCTTCAGATACAGTAGATTTTCCAACAGATTCATATAACTCCAGACACACAGAAGAAATGTTGCCGGGGGCCTGAAGCACATGCTGCCTTCGAGCAGGCAATGGGGTGCCGGATGGTAACAAGACTGTGAATTTGTTATTACCAGATTCATCTGTTTCCTACAATGTTAAGAGGAAAACAAAGTAAAATAATAAACTATCCTCTAACTATGAAGAGTCACTGTAGAAGAAACCACTATCTCAGCCAGGGATAAGGACTGAATGATACATGGCAGAGAGGGAAAGAGAATACCAGTATGGAGGTCTACTTTCAGCAAATACACCACATTATGATCCACAATTGAAGCCATTCTATTGTCACAGAATACAAGTTGGAGTTTGGTATGCAGTAAGAAAAAATACGGTTTGAAATCACTAATGGACAATTCATTACCATCTACACACACATCCCCTTTGGAGTGGTGAACTACAAATATTTGTGTGTTTTTGTGTAAAGCCAAGCTACAGTGTTATAAAGGTATTCTATATAGAAGTTACAAACCTTCACTAATATATCACTGGCTAAGCATTCTATTGTGATGGTGTCCAAATCTGTGGATAAATTCTCTTTGCCTAACAGAATGCCAGCTTGTATGGCAGCTCCAACAGGAATGACTTCATCAGGAGGTATACTGCTAAGCATTTCCACCTCTGGAAAAAGGTCTTTAATTAGTAGTTGTAATTTTGGTATGCGTGCCGATCCTCCACACAATACTACCTGCAAGCAAGCAAAATACATGTAAGTACGGACCTTACAATAACATTTTTAAGCTCAATAATACCATTAGCTATTGTCTATGATGGACAGTCAGTTTGACTATGGTCCCCGTGAGTTTTAGAAAATATGGTGAATAACTTTTAACTGGAGTGGTAGTGGGGATAATGTGAATTCAAAAATCGGGGAAAAAAAAAAACTGGGCTGAGAAGATTGGATCTGTTTCAATAACAGGGAATTGGTACAGAAAGAGAACATGAAACAATATATAATTCGGAGATTGTTATTATTAAAGGAAAACTATACTCCCAGAATGAATACTTAAGCAACAGATAGTTTATATCATATTAAGTGGCATATTAAAGAATCTTAAAGGAGAAGGAAAGGCTAAAATGAATCACGCTTTATCAGAAAGGTCTATATAAATATACCCGTCAAAGTAATGCTGCTCTGAGTCCTCTGTCAAAAGAAACACCACATTTCTTTCCTTTTATTGTGCACACATGGGCTTCTGTATCAGACTTCCTATTTTCATCTTAAACCTCCAGGGCAGGGCTTGAGCATGCTCAGTTTACTCCTCCCCCCTCCCTCCTCCCATCCCTGCTGTAATCTGAGCTCAGAGCTGTAAGTGAGCAGGGAGAGACTCAGGCAGGAAGTGATGTCACACCAAGTTTATATGGCAGCTTCTATCCTAAACAAACAGAGACAGTGTCTAGAGCTGTTTACTCAGGTATGGTAAAGCATTCTGTAGAATAAATATAGCATTCTAGCTTCCATTATTGTGGCTAATCTGTTGGCTTTCCTTCTCCTTTAACAAACTGGAATATATATTTATGTAAATATTGCCCTTTTACATCTCTTAACTTGAACCCCCATATCATGATGGTCTCTGTGCTGCCTCAGAGATCCCCTGACCAGAAATACTACAACTCTAACTGTAACAGGAATAAGTGTTGAAACAAAAGACAGAATTGGCTCATGTGACCTAACAAGTATAGTTTGTTGGTTTGTTTGTGTGCACAGTGAATCGTACAATCCCAGGGGGTCGCCCTTATTTTTTAAAATGGCAATTTTCTATTTATGATTATCCAATGGCACATACTACTTAAAAAGTATATTACTATGAAACGGGTTTATTTACATGAAACAGGGTTTTACATATGAGCTGTTTTATGCAATATCTTTTTACAGAGACCTACATTGTTTGGAAGGGGGGGGGGTATAATTTTCCTTTAACTTATCTTTATTCAATTTACAGTTTTATGGTAAAAAAGGAAAACAAAATTAAATATTTGCTTTACATTAAAATACAAAGAAGAGATTCTTTTTCAGTTTATAGGTTTTGCATAGGGACTAGGTTTTTTTGGGAGATTTTGTTAAGGTATAATCTGACTGGAAGATATTGATTGCTATCTTTTGCTATGTCAGTTTGTTCGAAAATGTCATCTGCTGACGGTTTTTCTAATATGAAATTTAAAGTTTAATTTTTCACCTTCAGCAGCTCGGGGGGTTGTAACTATTCTAAATTGATACATTTCCTATTGATTCTCATGTTTCATTAAAAGCAACTGTTAGATTGATACACTAGTTGCTAATGTTTCACAGATGCTGCTGAGAAATATCAAATAAATGTAAAAAACGGGGCACATTTATCAAGGGTCGAATAGAAAATTTGAATTCGAAATCCGAATTTTGAGGTTTTTTTTATGGTCAAAACGGTCAAATTCTAGGGCGCTATTCAAATTCGACTCAAGATTTTTTAAAAAATTCTAATTCCATTTTCGCGATTTATTATACTCTGGCCCTTTAAGAACTCAAACTTGACTATTCACCACCTAAAACCTGCCGAATTGCTGTTTAAGTCAATAGAAGACATCCTGGGATCATTTGGGGAGTTTTTAAAATTTGAATTGAATTCGATTTTTCGGGTCAATCCTATTCACCAGAGTTTAAAAAATTAGATTTTTATAATAATCTTTGATTGATTGAATTTTGAGTTCATGAGAGTTTATGGGAATTTAGCAGAACAATGAGAAGGTAAATGGATAACAGCTCCCTGGTAGATATAAGAACAGCACTCAAAAGTAAAAATCTATGTCCCACTGCAACTCCTTCAGTTACATTGAGTAAGAGAAACAATAGCCTGTCAGAAAGCAGTTCCATGGTGCAACACTGTTGTTTTTTTTCTGAAAGCACATGACCAGGCAAAAATCACATGAGATGGCTGCTTACAAACCAATATTTCAACTAAAATAAAAAAACACACTTGTTGGGTTAGAAATGAAATGTTACATGGTAGAGTGAATTTAATTTATAACTAAAAACTACACCATAAAAATCATGACAGAATCCTTTAATAATCCTTTATTAAGTCCAACAACCCCTTTAAGAATACTCTCCACAATAAAATGAATTAAAAAGAAAAAACAACACATATACTCACTTGATTCACATCAGTAGCTTTGCATCCAACTTGCTCCAGTAGTTTTTCGATTGGATCAATGCACTGGTTAAACAGTGAAGAGCAAATTAGTTCAAACCGAGCCCTGCAAGGAGATAGGAACTGGACATTAAATCCGTCTCACCTTATTGACATCTATGTACAAATTCATATAAAATTAACTGTAAAGTTAAATAAAATGTAAGTCCTGCTTGCCTAGAAACACTGCAGTCAAAGTCAATGCCATCATAAAGTGAATCCACAAAACAGTTTGCGCTTCCCAAAGTGGACAGGGCATGCTTTGCGACATCAGCACTATTCATCAGCTTCATCATGGCGCGGGCATTGCCTCTGATGTCTTGTTTGTAGGTCCTAACAGACAGGAAAAAGAGACAAGATCCATCATATATAAAGCAAAAAAAATTAAAAAGTATTCACAGTAACATCAGCCTTTGTTCTGGAGTGCAGTGATACATTTCCATACATTCCTATTTGAGTATTCCCTGTCTTAGATATCATCGGTAATAAATAACAGGAGATTCAGCTTATCCCAACATTAGAGATTACAAAAGAAAGAACATTACAAAAGACAAAATATAATAAGATGAATCAAAGGGTTAGGAGTATTAAATAACTCTTAGGATGATGACACACAAAGCTACTAGTAACAGCTATTTGTCATGGCTATAAAATAGACAATAGTGATAATTGGCTTTACTAAGACACAAGTGTTTTAGCAGATGCAATTCTCAGTATTGTTTGTGGCAAAGTATTTTGTAGCCATAAGGGAAATATATCAAATAAATGTAAAAAACGGGGCACATTTATCAAGGGTCGAATTGAAAATTTGAATTTCGAAATGCATTTGCGGCGCTTACATTTCCAAAGTTGCCTCACGAGGAAACTTCGGGTGACTTTGAAAATCGAAGCACCGCGAGTGGATTAGTGCAGGCGATTCTTCATTCAAGCAGGCGGAAGGCAGTTCGGGGAGGGCAGAAGAGGCGATTAGTTGCCAGGCGACTAAGTCTCCCCGAATCTGCCCGTCTGCCCCAACCCTTATGGCTGCCCCAACCCTAAAAAGTAGCTGCTACTAGTAGCTCTGAGGCCTCATGAGGCAACTTCGGGCGGCCTCGGAAAATGAATCACTCCGAATGCCATGCCACCGGTGATTTACATTTTAGCCGGCGGGAAGGCAGGGCGACTAATCTCCCCGAATCTGCCTGTGTGCCCTGACCCTTAATGTGGAGATAAAACATTACCTTTGAAATTCAGATGCTAAATGTTGTGCCAGAGCCTCTGTAAAACATACACCTCCAATACCATCATAAGTGCTTGTAGCAAGGACACGATATATGCCACTGTTAACTTCTATCATAGTGACAGACAGTGATGTTCCACCTAATTTGTACACCAAAACATTGCTGGAAAGAAAATAAAAAAAATCACTTGTTTAGAAACATAAGCCATAGATAGACTGTTGAGTGTTTTTTCATTGAGTAAAGAGCTCGCTTAACAAAATCAAGTAACCAGTGCAGCCAGGTGGAGAGAAGCAGACGGTTTCTGGGTACATTTAAGGAACTGCATTATTATTAACATGTATTTATAAAGCTCCAACATATTGTGCAGCACTGGTGGAAGTGTAAATACAGCTGGTAAATAGTGTGCGCAGTTTTAGTTTCCCTTTGATGGCCAAAAACACTATGTTTGTGCACTTTACCAAAATATTATAACAATTAGGGGTTACAAAATGAAAAAGTATGATTAGAGGCCTGCTTGCAAGAGATTACATCCCAAAGGAATACCAAATCAGGGTTTTAATGGCTAGAACAACTATGCACACATTATAATGTGGTTTAGAATCCTACGCTACTTCATTCAATGCAGTATGGTGGCAAATCCAAAATAAGTTGTTCCTTCAGCAAGAGAGTTATTACTATTGCATGACAGCAATGCAGTACAGATATGGGACGTGTTATGCAGAATGCTAGGTACCTGGTGCTGTTTGGATTATTGATCTTTGTCTAATTTAGATTTTCATACCTTAAGTCTACAAGAAAATCATGTAAACATTAAATAAACCCAATAAGCTGGTTTTGCTTCCAATAAGGATAAACTGTATCTTTGTTTGGATCAAGTACAAGGTACTATTTTTTTATTACATAGAATTTTTTTTAAAAAAAATTTGGATTATTTAATTATAACGGAGTCAAAGGGAGAAAGACTTTCCGGGAATTAGGGACTTTCTGGATAACGAATCCTATTTTAAAGACCCAACTCTCCACACAACTCAACATCACAAAGATAGGTGTACTAGCTACTGTAAGATGTGTGGGGTTATGGTTCCATCTAAGTTTTTTATGGGCAGTTTATGTTTGGAAGACTGGTAACACCTTTCAGGAAGAGTAGCTCTGAACATATTAATTGTATGGCAGAGGATTTAGAATTGGTGATTGGCAAACATCTTGAGTGTCATGATTGTCACCTGTAGATTTCCTAGATAAATGTGGCAGGTTAAAGTTAAGGTACATAAAAGTGTACTGGTTACAGATTTGTAAGGTGCAAAACTAGTTTGTAAAAATGGTGATTGATTTAATGATAGATTGTGTATGTATAATCTCAATAGTAAAAAGGGAAATTAAAGATGTTTACCTTTTACCAGTAGGAGATTCCTGACCAATTCCATAAGCCAACAAAGCAGCAGATGGCTCGTGAATCATGCGCAGTATGTTAAATCCAGCAGCCAATGCTGCTTCTCTGCATCAAGAAAAAATCTTATTAAAATCAAAACTATACAGTCAGGCAGCATTATAATATATATCTGTAAATAATAAAAATGTTAACAGGATATATTTAAATAAAGCAGTTTCAGTTGTTTTTTCCCCCCAAAGTTTTGTGAAATAAATACTGATTCTGCCTGCAGGTTTCGTTTTGGGAAACTATATTAAAATGTAAAATATAGGGCATAAACAATATCTCAGCTTCCAAAAATAGTGTCCCCCCTTTTAACACAGACATACATACTTGACTGAATGTCACAGATATGGATTGAAAGGAAAACATAATAATCGATCTTTGTGATGCTGGGACTTCAAATACTTCTCTGCTTTCTAGAGAATCTATGCACTACCCACTACGGAAATGCCAGATTTCATCATTTTAAATTAACTAACCAATGTGAATTGTAAAGTGCATAGGGAATTTTAAAGTCAATTGAAATAAAGCCCCTGCCCCAATGAGCTTTCAATCTATAAATAGATATATGTATACTATATTTATATTGCAATATATGAACCTATAATTATTGAGAGAAAGTCACAGAGGATAACTTGCTGCAAATCAGTGTTTAGTCACACAAGTTTCAGGCTATATGCCCTTTATTAAGTGTTATATTGGAATATAATTATTAGAAGATAATATTAAAAGCATCTAAAATCTTGACTGGTTGATTTCTGGTTGTTAGGGTCAGTGATTCCAGAAACCAGACAATATTTTTTTTCTCATGCACAATACAAATCAACTGGTATCAAGCCACGCTCTCTCTTTTACTGTGCTAAGACAACACTGCAGCAATGGCTTTCAACAATAGCAGCATAAAAACTAAAATGCATGTCATGTTAAAGTGTAAAGTGATCAGCATTGCTTCCAAGATATTCCTTTTTAAGAAACTTCACTGTGAGATAGTGACTTAACATATTTTCCTGAATGCCCCCTCATATACAGACAATTGCATACCAATTTATTTTCAACACACATAGGCTAAATAGTTTTATTCTATTGCACTATATACAACATATTAAACATATCGCTACATTGAAAATGACTATCCACAAGGAGTTAAAAACACATGCCAGTACTGCACAATAACCAAATGACCAGCACTTACCCAAGAGCCTTTTTTTGGCTCTCTCCAAAATCAAATGGGACAGTAATGACCACATCATTTACATCTGATCCCAATGCTGACTGTGCCGTTTCTGCACCAAAAAGAATATAAAACAAATGGAGTCATTATTACACAAATTAACTATCAATATTTGTGACTATTGCAAATAATAGTAACCTTTCATTTTGCTGAATATTAACTTCGCAACATCCTCTGATGAAACAAGTTTCTGGATTTCTCCTGTATCAATTTCATACTTGGGTTTTCCTCCTTTCTCCACAACCTGGAAAAATACAGAAGTAAAAGCTACACTTTAAAATTAGAAGTGTGAGTTAAATCCGATAACATCTTGTAACACAAATTATGGTTTCATTAAGTTTTAGTGTAGAAAAAGACAATAATACATTTTGCTAAATCTTGGTTCCCAGTTATAGTGACTCTTTTAGGACTTTTGAACTAAAGCGTGCAAAATCAATCATATGAAACAATGCTAAATAGTATTCCTGCCCTTCTACATTTTTTTGCCTTTCTTTAACAGACTTTATAAAGCTGTATGATATTAAAAAACCCAGTTGCAAGCTGTATCAAACTACATTGCATATTACATGATGATGCATCCATAAAGTTTCCTGGACAGGATTCCTGACTTTCTTCTGTAACACTTATCTTTATTCACAGGCTGGCACAAAAACCAAACCATCTCAAGAGAAGTGGATGCAGTTAAGAAGTAAATTTAAAGATCAATTACTCAAAGTCTTACACGTTTCATGCCTTATAAGGCATTCATAGGCTTTACTCTGTCACACTCAAATAATGAGCCTGGGGAACCACTGAAGGATAAAATTACCTCTGCACACTATAGGTGGGTCAACCTTGGTTAAAGGTTATCAGCTTTTAACCATGAACACGGAACCAGGACTTGGTTGAAAATGTGCTGTCTATTCTTTTAAACAAAAAAATCCACATTTTTGTAATTTTTAATTAGAAAGCACTAACAGATCATTCATTTTACTTGTATTTCCTCACTCTCTCCAGCTGTAATTACAGTTCTGTAAAAAAAAAAAATCCCTCCCTTAAACCAACCACAGTTTTATTTTTAAAAAGAAGCTAATTATGTGATAACACTAAAGAATAAAGAAGTAGGCTATAAATGTGGTACATTATGTTTTGGGCTTATATACAATCCCAAGGCCACCACAACCCTTTAGCAAGGAAGATCTGTGCCTCCAAAGATGCCCCAGTAGCTCCTCTCCATCTTCTTTTCTGTCGATTCACTGCACATGCTCTGTGCTGCTGTCACTTACTGAGTTTAGAGACCCACTCAACATATACAGTACACATAGAATATAAATGTCACACTATAAGGTTGAGTAATTAATACAGATAATTACTACATGGCAGCAAAGAAACCTGTGCAACTGGCATCAGAATTTAATAATCAGCCTTGTAGCATCAGCTTATATTACCCGCCAATCTCATATTCTGCTTGATAATTTTGCGAGGACCCCAAAGCTTAGCTTCTCAACAGCTGCTCAGAGTCCACTGAGCATGTGAGTGTTGTTGATACCCCCTGTGACAAGTTTGAAGTCCTGGATCATTGCTGCTATTGAGAAGCTGAAATCTTAGGTTGGTACAATAAGTTCAGTAGATGGCATTTTTAGCCACATTCATTTTTAGGGGTTAGTTCTCCTTTAAGATCAAGCACCACCTACATTTTTCTGTCCTGCAATTTCCTGAACTGAATCTGGTTTGAAGAATCAATGATGTTTTAAAAAAAATTAAGCATCTTAATTAAGCATCTTACTATGTTCAATGCACAACTCACAATAATATTCATTTGTTTACTTACTATGCATTTATTTTCTGAGATGTGCTTCTGAGCGTGGGGATCAGCATAGCTGAAAATAAAGTATATCAAATCATACATATTAACAACATTACACAGTCTAGAGCTTCAGTTGCTTAAATTGAATAACTAAGTGTTGCACAGAAAAGTACCACTGAGCTGACACCTTAAATACTGTAGTTCTGGAATCCCTTAACATGTATGCCATACTGTTTGTTTGTGGCATTATGATGGGCAAAGGACCCTTGCACAAAAAAAGAAATATCATTAATAAAAATTTCCCATTTTATAAAATATTTATTATTCACTTTATAAATCTGTAAATAGCATTGGGCAGTTCTTTGTAGAAAAAAAAATGATACATATCCAGTTTTAACAAGATTAAAGGGGTGGTTCATATAGTATAGCTGTAAATTCTCTAGACAGTCCGAAACATTCATTACCTTCTTCCCAGAATCTGCTTTACTTTAACAATAGTGTTAGCTGCATTTCGAACTCTGCTTTGTTTTGCGGCCAGGCCAACAATCTAGAAAGCAAAAGTGATCAAAATCTTTAAACTGTTAAAGACTGGTTAAAAATAAATGTATATGTAATGTAAAATTGAAAACTTTGCAACAGTTTCAGTAACTCTTCAGCTAGCATCAGCACATATAGTTTACTTGTTGTCAGTTTAAAAGCATGCATTTGATTGGTTGTTATGGGTTTTTAGAACTGGTGTAAACATTTTGGGGGAAATGTAATTAAATTTGCAAAGACGACAAATTTGCGAATAAATACTTGCATGTTACAATGGAATATTCTTGATTAGGCTTTTATTGCATTGTGAATCTTAATTGTGCATTGAGAACCTTTAAGACCTGCTTTTTCAATATCACCCATAAACAAGCAAAAAACTAATTAAAGGGATCCTGTCACCGGAAAACGTTTTTTTTTTTTAAAAAAACGCATCAGTTAATAGTGCTACTCCAGCAGAATTCTGCACTGAAATACATTTCTCAAAAGAGCAAACAGATTTTTTTTATATTCAATTTTGAAATCTGACATGGGGCTAGACATTTTGTCAATTTCCCAGCTGCCCCTGGTCATGTGACTTTAGCCTGCTGTTTTTCCTTCTCAATGTAACTGAATGTGTCTCAGTGGGACATGGGTTTTTACTATTGAGTGTTGTTCTTAGATCTATCAGGCAGCTGTTATCTTGTGTTAGGGAGCTGTTATCTGGTTACCTTCCCATTGTTCTTTTGTTTGGCTGCTGGGGGGAAAAAGGGAGGGGGGTGATATCACTCCAACTTGCAGTACAGCAGTAAAGAGTGATTGAAGTTTATCAGAGCACAAGTCACATGACTTGGGGCAGCTGGGAAATTGACAATATGTCTAGCCCCATGTCAGATTTAAAAATTGAATATAAATATATGTTCTTTTGAGAAAAATGGATGTCAGTGTAGAATTCTGCTAGAGCAGCACTATTAACTGATTCATTTTGAAAAAAATTTTTTCCCCCCATGACAGTATCCCTTTAACCTTTGGCCTACATAGTAAGAAATAAGCAAATTAAAAATAATCTTTAAACATATTATATAGTCAGTAGTCTCTAACATTAGAATATTTGGTGATTTGCAATTTTTATAGCTAATCTCATCAGACTGCCAATGCCGCTGCCACTAGGGACAGGCAGTGGCATGGATAACGGAACGGAAGAGGATTAGAGAGATCCTAAGCAAAAAAAAATCCAGAAAATATTTGTACTTGTTTAGAATTATTTTCTTTTTCTATGTAATAATAAAACAGTATCTTGTACTTGATGCTAATTAAGCTCCTTGAATCCATTTTAATGGCAAAACAATCCTATTGGGTAAATGTAATATTAAAATATTTTTAATTGACAAGTAATATTCCATGTTACAGAAAAAAATCCGGAAACCCATGGGGCGCAAGCTTTTCGAATAAAGATCCCATACTGAAAAACAGCAATCTTAACTCACTTTTTAAACTACTTTTTGTTTGCTTGGATCAGTAAAATAGATCAATTTAAACTGCATAATGCAGAGCCAAAATAGAAACGAAAACCTAACTTTAAAAAATTACACATTGAATTTTAAAATTTTTAGCCCCTTGACTTCACTAAATATAAATTTCCCTTAATATAAAATCTGATATGGATATTTTGCTCTCTGTTATGTAGAATATAAGAGATAAGTTTCTCCTTGCACCAGCGGTTTTTGTCAGAGAGTTTGTGCTGTTTCAATACAGCCTCCTTGTATCACCCACATACTCCTAGCTGCACAAGACTATGTATCTAGGGAGGCCTATACATGCTATTGTACATATTTTTTTATGTATTTAGAAGCCTATATGTTTTTTTTTAACAAAAGTGGGATTACATTTCAGCATATTCGAATATCCTAGGTTTTAGTGAAAAGGGGTATTTCATTTATCTAGGAAATACCCCTAAACTGAAAGAGCATAAAATGTTCAAAACATATCTGGCAGGAAGTGCAAAATTCTTCTGGCAGTAAAAAGGTCACAGCAGAAAATAATGAAAATGTAAAAGAAGCTTTATCTCATGGGAATACAAGTCTTTCTATAAATCAAACATTCTTTTCATTTTCTGAAATAATCAAGTTATTCTTCCCTATCTCGCTTGGTACAATGTCTCTCGTTATGCAGTCGGTTAGGTTCTGACTGACAGTAACTATCATGGTTGTTTGCTTGTTTCCCCTAGATCATGTAAAGGTATTAGAGCTAGCCAACTGACACAAAACTGAATGTAGAGAGACACATTGCTGAGAGAAGGAATAGGGAAGAGTAACTTGATTATTGAATTAACAGTACAGATTGTTCGATTATATTTAGAAATATTCTTATTTGTATGGGATGAAGGTTAATTTAATTTAGGTTTTTATGATAGCTGCCCTTGAAACAAAACATATTTGTATGGAATTTGTATATTCCATGTATACATCTTTCTGCTGCCAACCTGAATCACTTCACAGAGTTCTAGGCGACTGTGTCTTCTTAATAAAATCACAATTTATTTGCATCCATTAAAATCAGTATGTGTAGAAACTCGTAGATGAATTACCACACGCTTGATGCATTTCATGGCCTTAAGCCACTTCATGAAAAAGCCAGTATACACCTTACTGCTAAACAATGCAAACACTTTACAAATATGGAAATAATAATATATTAATATTTATTTTTATTGTCAAGCAATGTGAAAGTGATTAAATAATTTTTATGATAAATTACCACTTCTTTTTCCAAAAATCCAACAACGGCTGGGGTGACTCTGTCACCAGCATCATTGGCCACCACATCAGCACGTCCATCCTGAACACAAAGAGGAAATAAAAATAATGTAAACATGACTGAATAGACAGTTCCCACCATGTGTAATGTGATGTATGATTACTTGTAAACAGGCTTGGGGAAAGTGGAAATGCCACCAAGGCCCAGGCCTAGGGTGGTAGGATTTTAAGGGGCGGCATGCTGCCCAACTACACCCACATTGGTTCAGTAACTGTGGGGATGTGAAGGAGAAACAATCGTATTTTACATTTCCTGTGAGCCAATCCCCATTGCTCTGGTCCCGATGATGAAAAAGATGAAGAAAAGGGAGCAGGCCTAGGGGTGCCCACTATGTAAAGCCAACCCTGCTTGTAAATAAATGTATAGAAGCTGCTGCCAGAGATGGCAGTTTCTTACCTCTCATAACTCATCTTAGCCCTTCCTCTTCAAACACTTTTCATATTCCTTCCAACCTTTATTAAATGATTTTACTTTCAAAACCTTCACTTAAATTATTGTTCCAGCCATCCATTTTGTTTTTCCCTTCTCTGCACCTTCATTTCCAACCATGCCCTTTTTATCAATCCTTAGGAAATATAGTCCCACAAATTATGGGCAATATGGTGTAAGATCATGAAAATGAACACCGAGGTACGCAATGCCACATAATATGCAGTATATGCTAGGCACCTGGCAGCACTGGTGTTTCCACAAAGTAATGCTTAAGTTCAATGAAGGCAAAATTGTGATGAGATAAAATTGGTTAACATGCACTAGAGCAATGACACCCAACTAGTCGCTTGTAAGCAACATGTTGCTCACCAACCCCTTGGATGTTGCTCCCATTGCTCTGTGACAGGTACAGTGTGTGTGTCTCTGTATGTCTGTGTCTCTGTGACAGGTACAGTGTGTGTGTCTCTGTATGTCTGTGTCTCTGTGACAGGTACAGTGTGTGTGTCTCTGTATGTCTGTGACAGGTACAGTGTGTGTGTCTCTGTATGTCTGTGACAGGTACAGTGTGTGTGTCTCTGTATGTCTGTGTCTCTGTGACAGGTACAGTGTGTGTGTCTCTGTATGTCTGTGTCTCTGAAACAGGTACAGTGTGTGTGTCTCTGTATGTCTGTGACAGGTACAGTGTGTGTGTCTCTGTATGTCTGTGACAGGTACAGTGTGTGTGTCTCTGTATGTCTGTGTCTCTGTGACAGGTACAGTGTGTGTGTCTCTGTATGTCTGTGACAGGTACAGTGTGTGTGTCTCTGTATGTCTGTGTCTCTGTGACAGGTACAGTGTGTGTGTCTCTGTATGTCTGTGTCTCTGTGACTGGTACAGTGTGTGTGTCTCTGTATGTCTGTGACAGGTACAGTGTGTGTCTCTGTATGTCTGTGTGTCTGTGACAGGTACAGTGTGTGTCTCTGTCAGGTACAGTGTGTGTCTCTGTATGTCTGTGTGTCTGTGACAGGTACAGTGTGTGTCTCTGTGTGTGTCTCTGTCAGGTACAGTGTGTGTGTCTCTGTATGTCTGTGACAGGTACAGTGTGTGTGTGTGTGTCTGTCAGGTACAGTGTGTGCATCTCTGTATGTCTGTGACAGGTACAGTGTGTGTGTGTCTGTCAGGTACAGTGTGTGCGTCTCTGTATGTCTGTGACAGGTACAGTGTGTGTGTGTCTGTATGTCTGTGACAGGTACAGTGTGTGCGTCTCTGTATGTCTGTGACAGGTACAGGGTGTGTGTGTGTGTGTGTGTGTGAGCGTGCACCTGCGCTTGCCTGGGCTGTTTTTTACACCCGCTCTGAAAACCAGGTGTATTGCCAAACACATCAGTCCACACAGGGGCAACCAAATACCCAAACACAGCTCTTATTTAGCATTTCCAGGGGCTTTCATGCTTGTGTTGCTCTCCAACTATTTTTTTTTATATTTGAAAGTGGTTCATGGGATAAAAAAGGTTACAGATCAAGCACTAGAGAAAAGTAGTCCATTGTAAGCCCATTGCCAGTAAACAGCTTAGGGGGAAAAGAGTAATGTGATTTTCTGTGATTTTGTCCCATACAAAGTCATTCAGAATGGAATTCTCTAAAGAAATCATTTATAAACGGCTTTCAGACACCAAACACAACAAAGAGATCATCCCTACAAGCACAAATCCCTAAAAATACAACAAAGAAAATATGTCGAGTCAACTGAAGAATAATACCTGCCCAAGGCACAAGTAGAAAATACAGACTGGGTGAGCCAGACGTAGGAGTTAGCAGTGAGTATCATAAGAGTGTGAAAGTCTCCTGGCTCTGACACTGCTCTCCTACAATACCCTGTACAACACACACAGGAAGGTGCTTAATGACTTCTATAGGGATGCTGATAACTATGCCAGGCACGAAGCTTAAATAACTGCCTAATAGAATCAATCAAAATATAACAAGTATTACAGTCAGGTTCGGAAAAATAACATAATTTGGGAAACCAAAAACAGACATTCCGGGGAGGCGTAAAGAATCCTGCACTTGCATCATAAATGTCAGCGAGAACATGTTTAACTCCTCTCACACTCCCCTACTCTTTACCTTATACACTGCCACACAGGCACATGTGCAACCCAAATGCACACCGATAGCCGCCATCGTGGAGTCTGGCAGAATGAAAAAAAAAAAAAATGCACCAATCAGAGGAACCCCATCAGGAGACGGTGCATTCAGTCTTCAGCTCCCTCTACCGGAGCGGAGTACTCTCTCTTAGGACCCGGAAGCAGCCGATAGTACAGAGCGCTCCCGGAAGTGTCAGCTACTAAGCAATGTCTTAATTACAAATGGAAGCCGCAACACTATCTTTAACCCACCCTTTCCGGACAATGTTTTAGTCCTACCCCTCCAGATAAAAATTGCTCTAGACTAACTTATGTAAATGACTTTACTTTTAATAAGTAACGTGTATGTATAACTTATGTGTCTAACAATGACAGCCCAGAGCAGTGCCATAGGCAGACAGCCAGGTGTGTAGGTGTAACTTAGGGCTAACTCACCTGACCTCCCCAATGAATTAAAACATTTTACTGGCCCCAATTAACTGACTGGCTTTAGCACATTATTAAATCATTTTTACTATTCATTTGATCTACTTCTAACTAGTTATTGGGCCCCATAGCAAAATCATTGTTCCCCTAACCTAAAGCAAGTTAGATAAGTTATGCAAAACTTAGGTTACTTTCAAAGAATGGATATCTAGCAATGACAAAGCAGAACAATGGGACGGGCAGGTAGATAGGTAGGGTTTAAACATAAGCCAAAGTCCATACCTCCCAACATTTTGGAAGTAAAAAGAGGGACAAAAAATTTTTTTCCACACGTAGCGCAGCGATTTTTTGACCACATCCCTTTCTGTGGCCACACCCCCTAATTACCATGTTTGTTTTACAAAATTTGGCAGGTTATGAAAGTTTGAAAATATTTCTCCTTATCTAAACTGTGTTTTTGTGTCTCAAAATTGTTACAAAGTATCTTATTTGCACCTGTTAGCTGTTCTGGGCTCTCTGCTAAAAGCCAATTAAGTGAGAAACTTTGTTTCTTTTTCTGGCTGTTCAGTGCAGAGAAAAGAGGGACTTTCCAGTACAAAAGAGGGACTGCGGGTTGAGCTGTCAAAAGAGGGACTGTCCCTCTGAAAAAGGGACAGTTGGGAGGTATGAAACTCCAATGAATTTTTAAGAAATTGTTCAGTGTAAAAATAATAATTGGGCAAATAGGCTGTGCAAAATATTTTTTTTAATATAGTTAGCAAAAATGTAATGTATACAGGCTGGAGTGACTGGATGTCTAACAGAACACTACTTCCTGCTTCCAGTTTCCACTGATTGGTTACGAGGCAGTAACTTAAGGGGGGGCTCCATGCTACGGATCAATTGCAAACTCACTGAACAGAAATGTCCCATGTAGCCCCCCTTAAAGTCACTGACTAACTCAGAGTTAT
Organism: Xenopus laevis; assembly: GCF_017654675.1. Lineage (NCBI taxonomy): Eukaryota > Metazoa > Chordata > Amphibia > Anura > Pipidae > Xenopus > Xenopus laevis. The sequence continues at coordinate 87,781,928 of NC_054375.1, read as the reverse complement.
AGAGCTGAAAAGCAGGAAGTGGTGTTCTGGCTATTATGTTACACATGCGCTCACTCCAGCCTTTATACATTACATTTTTGGCTAACTAACCATATTAGAAACATTTATTTTGCACAGCCTATCTATTTACCCAATTTTTGTTTTTACACTGAACTTTTCCTTTAAATGAATGAATTTCATTATTTATATGAACTGCACTGTATACTGCACTTGCATATATACTGAATTACTTAGTGCCAAGTCAGTAGCACTTCCATTATACTTGAATACATTTTTACTTAGCCTTATGAGTGCCACAACCCCCCTTTTGTATTGAAATGTAGCCTGAAGCTGTGGCTGAGATTCACGTGGTTTGTAGCACCCGCCATACCTACCCTGTTCAACTAATGGTGGCTCTATGTTTTTGACTGCATCTATTAACACGTTTGCACCTATTTACCCTTTCTACACCTAATTTATTTTGTCTTTTTTTTTTTACTTACTTTAGCTCACACCTATTCTTACCTATACTCACACCCATACCCACACATATATATATATATTTATATATATACACATACTTTCCAAGTGTGCACCTATACATACAATTTTACTTTGCTTTCACTATTTTTATATTACATTTTTTTTAAAAACTTTTCAGCAGTGGAATGACTAGTTTAACTAAAATCTTTGGGCTCTTAAAGGAGAAGGTAAGGCTTCATGCACTTGGGGGTGCCAAATGTTAGGCACCCCCAAATAATTGTATTGACTTACCTGAAACCCAGAGCCGGTGCTCCTATCAGCAGAAAACTGAACCGGCCCAGGGTAATTCCAGTGAGCACCATGCAGCGTTCCTTTTCTGTATTCCTCTTCTTTGCGCGGCTGCGCAGAAGGAACAGCTGAACTTGGCAGTCTTCAAACTTGTATCCTTTTTCTTTTAGATGTAGGTACACGGCTTTACTCAGTCGTGTAACTAAATCTAAAAGAAAAACGACACACGTTTGAAGTCAACTTACACAGGACACGGAAGATGGATGCGTGCAACTCCGCTGGAAGAATCTGCGGCTAGGGATAAGTATGGAGTATGGGGCATTTCCCAGGGGGGGGGGTAGTTAGCCTGGGGGGTCATCAAGGGCAAGAGCTGTGAAAGCATTCTAAACAGACATTATCAATGCATGGGATGCATTATCAGATATTAGAGAGAATTCGTCAAACTCGCTTTGTCTGCAGAACAATCTCTTATCTTTCACATAGACTATGATTTTCTCTGCACTTTGTTTGAAATAAAAGTGTTAAATAAGCCTTGTAAGCCAAAATAATATCCATCCTTGGTGTTTCATAAATTACCACTGGCCTGAGGAAAAATGTAAAGTATAAATACTGATGAAATATGATCTTCATGCTGCAGATGTATGTGGAAAAAGCCCCAAAATAGGAAACTAAAAATGAATGCCAGAACATCCTGTAAATCAGCTCATAACGTCTTTATATTCATATATGGAAAAAGAGAGACTTTCAAATCTCAGCATCATTTCTATTCAACGAGAAAATAGCTTATGATAAGGTTATTTATCATTTTGCTGCCACAACCAATTGTGATGTTTTCAGCTTTGTACAGTTCAGTGTATAAAGACGGGCAGAAGGATTTGCTGAAATCTCTGCAGCCACACATTAAAGGAACAAAAACACCAAAAAATGTAAGTGTTGCTAAACAAGCTGCTATGTAGCCATGAGGCCAGTGTTCAAGTACAGGATACACAGTTGATACATTTTGAAGAATCCCATTGCATATTACTGAGCTTATTGGTTATCTGATGTGCATCCTGTGCCTTCTGCCTTCCTCAGCTTTGAATGGCTGCCCTCATGGCTACACAGCAGCTTGTTTGTATAAATTATAGTAGCGTTTCTGAAGCAAGCACACCAGTTTTACTAGTGCATTGCAACACAGTATATTGTCATTATTTTAAAACACTTTCAGTTTTTGGTGTTACTGTTGCTTTAAGCTACCTCAGAAATGGATGAATTACTAACAATTAGTAGAGGCTTATCATAGATCTGTGTATCACGTGTATTACATCAAACTGTTTACATAGCAGAGTATTTAAAATAAAACAATGCCACAATTACAACATAATGTTGGTAATAGCTCTCTCTTGTGAAACGCTGTCTTAGGGCTGGGACACACTGGGCGATTTGGGGAGATTTAGTCGCCTGGCGACTAATCGCCGCGACTTTCCACGACCAATCTTCCCCGAATGCCTCCCCTCGCTCTGCGCCTGGCTAAAATGAAAAATCGCCTGCGCTAATCACACGCGGCGATTCTTTTTCCGAAGTCGCCCAAAGTTTCCTCGTGAGGCAACTTCGGAAAACGAATCGCCGTGTGTGATTAGCGCCGGCGACTTTTCATTTTATCCAGGCGCAGAGTGAGGGGAGGCATTCGGGGAGAAAAGTCGCTGCGATTAGTCGCCAGGCGACTAAATCTCCCCAAATCGCCCAGTGTGTCCCTACCCTTAGATGTTCTCCCTGTGCCTTTTAGAAGTTCTGCCCACATCTCGAGTATGTCTAAAAATCACTGAGTTAGTGTGCAACATATTTAAGAGCTGCTACATCACACACCCGTTTATCTATCCCTGGCCCAACGTATGTGCTCTGTACTGACTGTAGGCAGTGACCCCACTGTGTTTTCCAAATCGTTGGTCTTAAAGTTTAAATACAGAATACAGCCTTTCTTTACTAAATATGTTTTCCCCTGTGGCTCCCCACCCACCACCAACTCCCTTCATAAATAAATGCTTTACTGATAACAGACTTTACACGCAGCCTGAGCCTTTCCTCGTTTGTTCGAAAAATCAAACATGGTAACAAGAAGCAAATGCCACTCCAAGCTCCCCCGCTCTGCTTACAAGACACAGTTATGCAAAAAGGGGAGGAAAGGCTTATGCTGGATGTACACTATGTCTGACTGAGGTCTGTTATTGGAGAGCCAGAGTGGGGGGGGGAATTTTACTCATATTCACAATCAGTATGGTTGTACAGGTATGGGATTCGTTATCCGGAAACCCGTAAATTAGAAAGATAATCTGGAAAGGCTGTCTCCCATAGACTCCATTTTATCCAGATAATCCAAATTTTTACATTTTCCCTTTTTCTCTGTAATAATAAAATATCTTGTACTTGATCCAAACTAAGATTTAATTAATAATTAAACCAGCCCATTGGGTTTATTTAATATTTACATGATTTTCTAGTAGACAAGGTATAAAGATCCAACTTGCAGAAAGATCCATTATCCAGAAAACCCCAAGTCTCAAGCATTCTAGATAACAGGTCCCATACCTGTATTTATATAATTATATACATTTTATTTAAATATTGTGTTTCTTGCATTAAATAAAATTTCCTGTTTTTCCTTTGGTTAAAAAAAATGCAAGAAGTATATTTTATGTAATTAATACAAGACAGTCATAAAAACTAGTCAGGTACAGAAGACTCATACTGTGGGTTACAGATTTCTTGCCTAACACAAAGTATTATTAATTGATAATTCATTGCTCCTTAATATTTAGATTAGGAAATGCAGTGCCTGTATGCAAATTCCCTTAATATTCATCAGAATGACAAGACCTGCAATAGGAGCCAATTCCAAAGGCCCAGGAAAAAAATAAATTAGTGTGATATTGTTTGGTGTATGACACCTCTTATTGTGCTCAGTGGGAATTATTGAATGCACCACATATAATTCCCACAGAGCACAATAAGAGGTGTCATACACCCAGGGCCGCCATCAGAAATCGCAGGGCCCCATACGAAAAAAATTCCTGGGCCCCCTGGGCTGCGCCCACCACAAGCCCCACCTACAGGTCCGCCATCCCGACCCCACAGGTCCACCCCCCACCACACACTAAAAAACAAAAAAAAAACATTGGTGGCTATGGTTCCCACGTGTTAATAAAAAAATATTGGTGGTCAGGGCCCCCCCCATTGAAAAAAACATTTGTGGTCAGGGCCCCCCAATAAAAAAAACATTTGTGGTCAGGGCCCCCCATATTGGTGGCTAGGACCCCACATGGGGACCCCCCCATGTTATAAGAAAATTGGTGGCCAGGGCCCCCCTTAAACGTCCATGTAAAAAAACTTGCCCCCCCCCCCAGAAGTTTAAAAAAAATTTGGTGCCCAGGGCCCCACCACACAACAGGGACCACAAAGGGTTACCTTTAGGGGGGCTCTGCCATGTTACACTTACTTCATTAGTGTGACCCACCTGCTGTCAATGAGCTGCCAACTACAGAAGGGAGGAGGGGAGCACAGGTGGCTGCATCTTCTTCCAATGACAGCATTTTCTTCCCTTATTGGTCACAGAATTTCAATTCCTGGTAAAGCTGCATGGTGATTGGATGAGCTGGAGGAGAAGTTCAAACCTCAGCTATCTAATCCCTAAGCAGCTCAACCTGGACTTAAACTCAGTAACCAATAAGGGGAAGTAATGGACAGAAGATACCTCCCCTTGTGCTCCCGTCCTGCCTTCCCGAAGTCAGCAACTCTCAGAAAGCAGGGGGGTCCGGATAATCAAGAAAGTACGGCTTGGCCGGGCCCCCTTACCCTCGGGGCCCCCTACAACTCTCCCCCCTGATGGCTGCCCTGCATACACGAAACAATATCACACTATATTTTCTGTTTGTTTCCTGGGCCTTTGGAACTGGCTCCTATTGCAGGTGTTGTGAATCAGGCTTGAAGGGATACAAGTTGAGCCGGACAAGGATTGTGAACTTACTCGGACCTTGGCATATTAATTTTCAGATACTATTAATCAGAATGACTTCAAGATGCTTTTCTGCATCACTTTGGCTTAAATCTTTGCACTGGGTGTTGCAAGTAAGACTCTTCAAAGAAAACTGTTAAATATCCTTAGAAAAAGAACATCTGGGTTTGGTAAGAATTTGTTTGATGTGCTCTTTGTATTGAACTGCCTGTGTTATTCTGTTGATATTTAGTTCTCGGAATGTATAATAATGCAATGTTATCAAGCGCAAAAGATCAAAGTAATGGTTGTCAATGCCCTGCGCTGTCTGTGCAGTGTGTTCATTTAGTTGAAATACATCTACTGAACCAAGCAATGAAAGCACATGATACTCCAACAAATGACATGCATATTTAGGCTTAAAGTTGCCATCTTTAAGCATAAGGTTGAGTCTTTTTTCAGCCATAAGAATTACTTTGATGATACCATCTGACGGTACAAAATAAGATCTACAGTGCTTGATCTGCAGTAAATGATAAGCATTTCTAAAGTCTTGTGGCATCCCTTCGGTCACAAGAGCCATCCTGCACTGGTTACAGGTAAGCTGAATAAAAGCTTTCCTCACAATCCAGCCTGCAATATACATTCCTGAATTTTGAACCATCTCATCCAGTACATTCGATGAATACACATGGTCGGGTAGCATGACGCAATCCTCCAGAAAAGCAGACACTGGGTGCTCATAGCTGCAGGGTATAGGGTCCACAATTGAAACAGGACAGCACAGTTCATTCTTCAGTGCCCAGCTGGACTCATATTTGTTCATCAAAGCACACCCAGACTGTAGGTGATCTATAGCATGTTTTATTTGGATAGCTGTGGGTTTTTTATGCCACTCACCTAGCACAAGGTACAGACAAAAAGAATAGTACGTTATTTTGGCAAGACAAAGTAAAATGGAAAGAGGACAATTATATATAAATGCCATAATTTGGTTGATATCTTATGTGATACTGCAGAGTATAGCTTCCAACTTACGTCCTTCCTCTCCACATATACAAATCAAAATAATACTGAGTGTGTTTTTATACTAATAATAGTTTATCTACAAGAACCAACCATGAAGAGTTTCAATGTTTTTTCTGTTTAGCTCAAGAAATAACAAAAACCCATAGTTTTTTCCTGATTAAAACCATAGCAAACAGTATTTTTGGCACAAGTCCTATTTAATAAACTCATGTTAAGAAAGCGGTATACTGCCCTTTTAAGCAAACCAAATGTTTGGCAGACCAAATCATCCCTGACATGTCCAGCTAGAGTTTTTCAGAATAACTAAAATATTTACACAAAGGACCTTTATATATTTTTTTCATATGATGAAAACAAACAATGCAGATAGCCCTCTTGTACAGAGAAGCCTCGTCCTATACAGTATAAAAAGTTTCAAACGTTAACAGCAAGCCTTCAAGCCTTATTTTTTTTAAAGCCAGTCTGGATTCACAGCATGAAAAGTATGGCACAGATCTTGGGCACGGGGGGGGGGGGGGTACGGGGGAATGGGGAAGAGTGGCAGGTGTCTGGCCAAAAATCCTCTGAATTTCAAGTTGGAAATAAGTTTTAGGATAAGCATAGCAGAAGAGCAATAAAACATTTTTTATTTAAGAAAAAACGTGGACAACTGTTTAAAACATACCTGCATTTCTGACAGAGTTGAAAACCTTCTTTATGTGATCTGTGCTGAATGTGTTTGTCAAAATATACTTCTGCTTATGTAGCAAATCCACTAGAAGCGCCTGGAGTGAGGTGATATTGACAAGAAGCCCAAGGAGATAACGTTTCCTAAAATAAAGTTTAAAAAAGTAATTACAGTTACACTTATGGGCACATTTATCAAGGGTCGAATTTTGGGTTCATGTGAGTTTTTAAAAACTACCATGAACTCGAAATTCGACCAATCGAAATTTATTTAAAAAAATCATTTTCAAAACTCGGGTGAATAGGATCGACCCGAAAACTCAAATCTAATTTGAATAAAGTTTTGAAAACTCGATTCGAGTTTTTTCTCTGAAAAAAAAACCTTGAGTGTCAGGAAGGCTTCAAACATTTCCAAATAGATCCCAGGATGTCTTCCATTGACTAAAACAGTAATTGGGCAGATTTTAGGTGATGAATAGTCGAATAAGAGTTCTTAAAGGGCCAGTGTATGATAAATCTTGAAAATCGAATTCAAATTTTTTTTAAAAAAAAATCAAGTCAAATTTAACAATTCCCTTGTCTGATTTGACAGTTTTGGCCATAATAAACACGAAAATTCGAATTCTCACTTCGACCCTTGATAAATCTGCCCCTTTTTCTGTTTTCATGCATATTATGTAAGTTGCAACATCTGTAATTCAATAAATATTCTGATTGTTCACATTGTTAATTGTTAATGTTTTTAAATTGGCAATGAATGAGTACAGTCCTGTATCGATCAGCATTTGGATATTATTTGTCTGTTATGCAATGTATGCTGTTTAATTTGCTGGTACTTTACAAATTAATTTTAATAATAATGAAATGTTATTTGATTTAGATTTAACGTATGTATTTAATACATACAATACACGTACATAAAATACAGGATAAAATTACGTGTAATAAAAACATCCTTGTAGAATGCATAAAAGCAACATATAATGACTCTGTTTAGCCACTCAGGAGATTATTATTAACAATAATATTGATTGCTGTTCATATCAATACGGGAGCATCTGGAAAATTTTGTCACCGATGGGTAGCAAACCCACAAAATCAATAAGGGGCAGATTTATCAATCTCTCCATGTACATGTTCAGGCAACAACTGCTAATAAAATTGGTTTGATGTGTTAAGCATTTTAATTTTGACAAAAACCTGTTTGTGGAAAAAATGCCATTTTGCAGCAACTTAGTATAATTGATTACAGTAAAGTAACATGAGTTCAGAAATGTCCAAACAAGTGTCAAAATCTGCTCTTTAGAGTTTATTTAATAATTAAAACAAGAATTATATGTTTACAGCACATATTTAAATAACAATGGTGTCCTATAAATGATTGCTTTATTATTTGTTCATGCATATGCTTTTGAAAAATAAAAGATTTAAAAAAAAACCAATGGTGTCCTATAGGTGTAACAGCTTTTTAAATAACTGGGTTCATCAAACAACATACGCAAAATGTATGCTGAAGGGAAGCCATTTTGCTATTACGGCTGGTAGTTCACAAACTGGTAATTCACCTACCAAACCCTTTTTCAGTTGGTTTTAGATTGAAACCAGAATTGCTGTCTATTTTTAGTTTTGGCTGTCTCTAAGGTTTCCAGTCTGGCAGCTCAGTACTCCAGATGCAGATTCTGAACTGTTACAATTTGCTACATTAGTTGATACATTTCTTTGTGCTATATTAGCAACTATTGTAGCAATTATAACAGCTGCCTTTTTTATTTTAGTTATGCTTTAAAACAAACTGTTAAAACTGTCTTAACAGCAAGTAGTAACAAAAAGGTGCATGGAAATTGCGAATTGCAGACACATCATCTCATGCAAATGGCAAAGACAGGCAGTTTCGTAGACAATTTCATATATCACAGATCCAAACTTTTCATATGTAAAGTACTGGTGAAGACACCTGCTATAAAGAAACAAGGGGATCGTTCAATCGTAACCTTGTTTGTAGTAAGTGGTATATTGGAAGCACCATAAGAATGATTGTCGCTTATTGTTGTCTAATGTATCAATAAACGTTTTGTATGGTTTTTTATTATGTTTTTTTGTATGTTTTTCTTTCTGTAGTGAGGCTTCCTGCCATTCCATGTGGAACCTGAATAATAAATTATCAGTGTTGGGAAAAAGTACCTCATAAAATAATTTTCTGGGTTAAGGAAGGAATAACTTAACATAAATAAGTGCCAGGAAATGCTCATGTATCTCAGCAATATTTGTCTGGAAAACTGCCAAGTTAAAAATCTAGTGGGGTTATGTAATAAAAGACACTAAGTTTGTCCACGAGTAGTAACCCATAGCAACCAATTAGCAGGCAGCATTTACTGGTCACCTGTTGAAAAGCAAACATCTTATTTGTTGCTATGACTTACTGCTCCTGGGCAAACTTAGTGTGTCTTTTATTGGGGGTAGGAGTTTAAATGACCTTTACCTTTCGCCTTGATGAACAAAAGTATCGTCACATGTTGCTAGTTTTAATAAGTATTCTTCTGTCTCCTGCAAGACACTCATTTTTTGTAGCAGATTACTGTGATTAATAGGTCCTTTCTCACCCTGTACCCATGGGTTTCTGCTACTTAAAAGGCTGAATAATCGATCCAAAATCTGAAAGAAAAAACAAATAGTAAAGCCTTAGGTTAAAAGGGGATGTCTAGAAAAATGTGTGCTGGCTCCTCTAATATAGAGAAAATCAAGTCACCATAGTATACACTAATGATACTTTCTATGTTAAGCAAGGAGCTCTGATCCTTAGGCGTTATGTCACTGCATAACCTTCTGACACTAGAAAACTCTGCAATGACAAAAATGCCCTCCTAATAGAGGATCAGCGCAACTGTGGATCACAGAACTAGTGGTCTGATTCTTAAAATTGAAAAAAAGAAATCTTCTTTAATAAAAATTACATTGTTGAGAACGTATAAGTATAGTGTTGCCATTATTTCTTCAAAGTTTGGAGAAAACCAGTGGATCATGCATCTATATATTCAATGTGTTGCATCTTTAAATAGATTGAGTATTACCGAAGTTAGTTCAGACAAAGTGCTGTACTTAACCAACATCAATACCCAGACCTAAATCTATCTGGTCAACGACACACATATTCAGCATGATTTCTTCCAAGAATAATGTAGTGTCTTGGTTAACAATATTATATCAATGTCATAATCATAGCGTATACTATATTTCAGAGAAACCATAATATAGGGCAAGAACCTACCTTTATAAAAGATACAGTAGCAGAGGATCCCATGAACTTTTTGAGATTTAAATCTTGCAGCATATTTAAGGAATTTGCAACATTGTCGTCTATCTTGTTCACCATTAACTTAATTTTCATCAGTTGATGTTTTGCATCCACAGAGAACTGATCAATACCAGTGTGCTTTAATGACATTTTGTCCAAGCTTACTATATCTGCGATATGCTGCCAAATAATTGGCCCTTCAGGACTTAAAATAGTACCAGCCTCCTCTAGCATAGCAGATACAATCTGCTGCTCCTTCTTCACATCAAACATAATATAATGTTTGTATTGACTATCTGGCAGTGAAAACCCTGTTCTTAGGTTCTTGGGATTGTCAAATGTACAGCCAAGTAGAGCACACATTTCTTCATTCCTCTCATGTCTTTCCATTGCGACACATTCAATTTCAAAACCATTGTCAGAAAGTTCATGCATTACACCCAAAAGAAGCTGATGTTGTGCTCCTGCAGTTAGAGTTTTAATGAAAAAATAAGCAACAAGGGCATTCCAGTGGCTATCCATGCCAACAAGCATAAATATTACAGTGTCATCAGCCACCTCTTGGCTTATACTTCCATTGGCCCCTTTTCCAAAATTCACAAAACCAATCAGTTCATTATTTTTAGAATCATAAGAGACGTGTTGGCAGATGGGCACGGTGTCAACTATTAGACATGCTCTTGTATACATTTTTGGTTGCTCTTCCCTCTTTTTTAATAACGTTTCAAGAACTGAAGAGTTGATTCCTGCATTATGATCATCTGTTTTCAGCCATCTAATTAAAAAATAAATAAATTATATATTTATATAAATAAATAAAAATAAAAATATATATATATATATATATATATATATATATATATATATATATATATATATATATATACGATCAGATCTTCTTGTGTATGTCTAGAAAAAGAATGCACTTAGGGAAAGAAATTATATAATTTAGAAAGCATCAAACAACTATCCCAGAGAAAGCATCAAACTTAATGATCTTACTGGTTTATTTCCTGTTTAAATGAGGTTTAGTAAACTTAAGGTATGGTATGGAAAGCTCCTATATTTGGAAACTCTAACCCTCAGGGGAGGGATGAGCATTAATCTGAATAAAGCTAAAAGGAATTTCTACAAAGCATAAGGCCTCTCTATAAGTGGTTCCGCACCATGCAAATGTATTCAGACCACTGCCCAATTCTCTATTTTATACTAGAAGACAAATCCTAAGGTAGCATTTTGTTCTCCGTTATATTTTCATTTACAAAACTTGCCCCCCCAAAAAAAATGTTGTTACCTTAGACGGGATAATTTATTAGAGAAGAGTTATGACAGCTTATTAATTAAGTTTGTCATTGCTCTTTTCCCGCCATGGAAACACAGAGAAGGAATGTGGTGGAGCTCTATTTCACCAGCTAGATGGGTCACATACCTGTGTGGTTAAAGGAGAAACAGCCTAGCTGCCCTCCGGGCAAATGCCCCTAACTCTTCACTTACCCCTCTGTGCAGATTCTGTCCAGCTTCAGCTTCAGGCGCCATCTTCAGCTGCTTCGGTAATCGGCGCTTCTGCAATTTTCGTGAGATTCGGCACATGCGCAGTTGTCGCAGAACAGAAAATGTCTACAACTGTGCGTGCGCCGCTTCGCCAGTCTCATTCCGAAGATCACCAAAGAGAAGAAGATGGCTGCCGTGAACTCCACTGGACAGAATCTGCACTGAGGGGTAAGTAAAGATTTAGGGGCATTTGCCCGGGGGGCAAGTAGGCTGGGGGGAGGAGGGTCTATGTAGGGCAGGGGGGGTAGGTTTTTTTAATTAAGGGTTTATTTCTCCTTTATAGCAGCTCTTTTTCATTGGTTATATGATTGTTATGGTTTCTAACATTACAGGATCGGCAAACAAACGCTAAAGACAGAAATGTGATCTGCATTATGTCACATGGCTCACACGTGCACAATTTCCACTGCAGTGGGCAAAGCTAGTACACACCTACCCAAGAGCTACTTAAAGCTATAATTGCAAAATAATGTGGTCCTCCACAATTTTAAATGTGTGGAATCTTTTTTAATTTATGAAAATGTTTTTATAACATCAGATTTAAAACGACAAAGGAGAACTCAACCCTGGAATTATAAAAAGCCCCTACCTAGTAAGCAAGATAGTCCCCTCTCCCTGCTTCCCCACACAGAGTTCAATAGGTCTGAAAATGTCGTAAAATGTTCCCACCTAACGGTGCAGAGTGAGTGCAGTCGAGCCTGTGGGCGTCATCTTCTGATTCTTTGGATTTTCGTGTCTTCTTCGGTAATTTCCGGCTCTTTTGGCGCATGCGCAGTTGGTACACTCTGGAAGACTGCTTCAACTGTGCATGCACCAGTATGGCGCTCTGTTACAGATGAAGACGCGCGAACCGGAAGATGGCACACACAAGCTCCGTTGCGCTTACTCTGCACTGTTAGGTGGGAAAAGTTTTCAGACCTATTGAACTCTGCGAGGGGAAGCAGGGAGGGAGGACTGTATTGCTTACTAGGTAGGGGCTTTTTAGAATTTGGGGGTTGAATTCTCCTTCAAGGGCTGATCAATATACTCTATGTTTACTTAAGAAAGAGTTCACATCCAGTAAATCATGTTTAGATATAATCAAGACATTACCAACTGTAAAAAGTTTTAAGGAAAAAACTATGCAAGTCCTTGTTAATAAATAAATCAAACATGTGACAAGTTATTACAAAAGTGCAGAAAAATGGCTAAGGATGCACCGAATCCACTATTTTGGATTCAGCCAAACATTAACATTTTAAAAAGCAGGGTCTATCAGAATTTATGACTGCTACACAGAAAGTATTCAATGTTGCAAGAAAGCATGAAAAAGCTTAACTAAATTTTACTTACTTGCGCAGTTGTCTGGGCTCTGGTATAGGTAGCCTAATTTCATTCTTCAGGTATTTGTACAATAATTGATCGTGCAGATGTAAAGTCAGACAAAATAGCCTCTGCTGAGCAGAGTATTGAGATTTAGGTTTCCTATATAGTTCCAAAGGGATATCTAAAAAAAATCAAAAACGTTTGTTGCTTGTGCTGGACTAGTATTATCAGTACAGGAACATATACTTAATAAACAGTAATCCAGAAATGATACTCTTATGGAGGAGTCTCTAATAATACAGTATAGTGGAAACAACTGCCACCTTTATAACAAGAGAATTCTGTTTTCTTTAGAAACTACAATGGTACTTGACAGTAAATACAGATATGGGACCTGTAATCCAGAATGATCGGGGTTTTCCAGATACATACTTTTATGTCTCCAATAAGAATTAATTATATCTTAGTTGGGATCAAGTACAAGGTACTGTTTAATTATTACAGAGAAAAGTAAATATTTTTTTTAAAATGTAATTATTTGATTAAAATGGAGTCTATGGCAGATAGAGCTGTTTGGATAATGGGTTTCCAGATAATTGATCCCATACCTGTACCTTAAAACAAATTAATTTTAACATTTCAGCTTTTTGCTACCAAATAGTTTTGACCCTAACCTCGAAGGTATGAATATTGCTCCCTATCTGTTACCTCCATATGGTTTTAACCTTTCATAAAGCGGAGGGTCTTTTAGTATTCTTTTTCCAAGCTCCTCATAAATACTTCGATAAGCTTCTCGCTTGCGCTTTTCTTTGTCTTTTACATTTCTCAATTGTCTTTCTTTACGGGCCCTTATGTCTTCTGTAGCTCGCAACTTCTTTTTCAAAGTTTCAATATCAGGAATGAAATAAAGGTGGTCCTATAAAAGAACATCAGATTATATGTCTTTAAAGCTGTGGAAGTAGAGGAGCCCACAGAAGAATTAACAAAAGTTATGGAAAACATTCACCTGCATTGAATTACACCTCACATGCACCTGATAGGAATCCAAGACAAGAAGCCATAAGTAATCATTTACAACAGTAGTTATGGTAGCACAAAAATAGATGCAATAAATGGATGTACCAACTCCATTCATTTAAGATACTTACATCCAAAGATGCTATATGCACTTTCCTAAAGTTGCTCTCAGCACCAGTGCATCTGTCCTGCCTCCTGTTCCCAATTGCATGCAAGTGCACCTATTGATGCAGGGGCACCGTGGAGCTACAACTACCTTAAAACTGGCAGAAATATCAGGGTTCCCATTGCAGGCTATGTCAGTAGATTTGCACTTAAATAATCAGGTGCAAGCATCATTTTGAGAACTTTAAATGACACAATTTTTGATGCATCAGGTGCAATTGGTTTAGAAACAACAGCCCTCAAAGATGTAATGGATTGAGAATTGCGGGGCAAATGCTGCATTCTGGGTAAAAAACATGGCAGTAGCTTCAGAATTGCACTTGCAGTTTTAATTAACCCCTATAGTTACTCTGTGTTTCACATGAAAGGCAGAGTCTTGAGGTTTATCACAAGACTATCATAGGCACAATTTTATTAACGCAGGTACTGCCACAAAATGATTTCTTGATCCTAAAATGGTTCATCTGGCCATCTGGGTGGCCAAATTACATTAATGCAGAGGCTATAAAGTCGGAAGACTCTGTAGAAGTGTGCTCCCTATTATTTTAGACATCCTATACAAAAGCGGTTCCGAAAAAGCACACCGGCACACAGGATTTGAAGCTGCAGGGCGAGCCCTTGCAATTTTTTAATGCAGTGCAGGTGCAACGTTTCGGGGTCACGCCCCTTTGTCAAGCAATGCAATGCTTGACAAAGGGGCTTGACAAAGGGGCGTGACCCCGAAACGTTGCACCTGCACTGCATTAAAAAATTGCAAGGGCTCGCCCTGCAGCTTCAAATCCTGTGTGCCGGTGTGCTTTTTCGTATCTACTTGAGAGGTTTGCCGATTCCTCCATCACCGGGCACCAGGTACTACCATATTGGACGGGTGTCGTGGGTGTGCGATTTCCTCTACAGCTACCTATACAAAAGCGGGTCATTAGGGAGATATATTTTCCACAGTGTGAATACCCCAAGGCGTTACTGTGTAAAGGTTTGAAAGAACATTGTTCTTTAGTGTTTAACATGTTCTTTAATGTTTTGTCACACCAGCACTTTCTCACTCTGCGATGTCAATGCACTGGGTCCTGCCTAGTGACACAAAAGGGCCTTCATTTTCAAGTAACTTGGCAAGTACCCAGTGCATAGTGATAATTCACATCCACTTTAAGTGGGTTAGATTTTTAGCATTTCCACAGAGCCATGAATATTCTGGGATGACAAAATGCTAGAAACTACCCAGAGTGTCATTACCGTAAGGCACAAACAGATGTATGTAGAATGCTATTGTAGTTTAAATAGGGGTCAAATATCCATCATTGTTTTCTACAAAACGAAAACCTCTAATTTAAAACAGGGCATTTGTGGTCAAGAAATACTTTAATTTGTAGGTGCTGGATGAACATTAACAAGTCTTTTAAAATGTGAGAATGAAAAGTGTTGGCTTTTAAAAAGTTTGCATTTTTGCAAGAGAAACAGAGAAAAATATTTACCTGAAGTGGCACTTGTATGATGTTACAAAATGTATTTGTAACATCATTTTTAGCAGGTACTTCTTCTGCATGCCTTGCTTTCTTATTAGCAGGTACAACTTCTGCTGCAGGCCCTGGCACCTTATCAGGTACAACATCTACTGCAGCTTCTGCCATGTTATTAGTAGGTACAAGTTGTAATGTAGGCTCAACCTTTTCTGTTTCGGGCTTTGGGTGTGAGCAGCTGGTGGATGGTACAGCCATGTCTTCAGGTCTGATTTCAAATGCATCCGCCTTCTGGTAAAAATAAAGTATTACAATACAGATTACAGCCTTTCAGGATGCAATTCTGTTTTTAATATATTAGCCAACTGTGACCCTCTTAAAGCATGTGAATTTGAAACATAGCATAGACAATTCATTCAAGTCATGCTGCCTGGCTACTGGTTAATCTCAAGGGAGGATAGATCTGGGAAGGTTTATTTATATTGATGCACTGAATACAGTATATGGTTTGGGATCTTAGCACTTCTGGAAAGATCCCAATTCAGCAAAATATTCAATATTCAGTCAAAAGGAGTTCAATGTCTTACTGTCTAGGGACACCAAATTGCTAACAACTAAAGGTAGTATAATTTATTAGTCTGAATTGTTTCTCTTTCACAGAAGGCCCTAAAATAGTTCTACACAGCTTTTTACCTCCAGTTTCCAATGTAATTTTTCTCCCTGAATGTACCTTTACCACCTACCCTGTCACACACCTGACATTCATCAGTACAGCCCCCCTTTTCCACCAATAAATATCAAAAGTTCAAAATCCACACTACCAATCCTAGTATTAGCATTGTTTCTGGAGCAATCTTGGCATTTATGGACCAATGCTCCAGCCATTATGAATAACCGCAATTTTTAACCTCCTACTTTAATTAATTTACCCAATTAAATTGTAAGTAATATATGGATGGGTACCACTTTCCTTCTATTTCTCCTAAAACGTGCCACTTAATTTTTTGTTATATTTATTTGTGTGCATTTTTTATTGCAGTTTCTCCAAAATTGTATTGTAAAAATGTACAGCACTGCACATGCAGTAGTGCTATATTAGTAAATATATACATACATCCTTGGTCTCATTGTAGCCCCTGTAAAGGATTGCCAAGGTCTTGCTCTTTCCTGATTCTCTTTGTTTCCTTCTGCAACTGCCTCCACCAGCTTCTGTACTAGAATGGCACAGACTATCTTTCCCATTAACCTTCTTTACTGTACAAGTACAGCTTTGTTTAATGTCTCATGTTTCTCCACCAGCACAAGGAAATTTGGCAGAGGTAACATTAATCTAAAATACTCACTTGTAGCAGATTCGTATTCCACAATTTTTTAAAACTAACAGAGAAAATGTGACAAGTGACATTATCTACTGATGTTTAGCAGCACCTCACGTCCAGCTGCTCACAATAGACCAGCATAGCTAATGTCCTAAGATTTCCCTGTAATTGCTGCATCCAGCTTTCCACCTTATACAGCCCTTGTTACACCTCAGCAAAACTCATCTCCTAACCAGTCACTGCTACATATGACTTCTGCTTGTGTACCTCACCTATATTAACTGATCAGGGAGCAAAGGCTTGGCGCAGCAGACAAGAGAAAGCACCAAGATTTTTTTAAGCACCTCCAAAATGATTTGGAGGGCGTTTTATGGCAGTATTAAGTTCACGGAAATGTACTTTGGAGGGAATGATTACCAGTTGCAAATATTGTTTGGAATGCAGGGTGAGGGTGAGGGAATGAGGGTATTATATTTGGAAGTTTTTAGAGCATCGAAAGATGTAGAGGGCCATTTTGTTCTTCACTGTGGTGGTCAAAATGTTCCATATGTCAGGAGCCTAAGGAAGATTTTAGATTTACTTAACTTAATTAATTTACTTAACTATTTGAATATTCAGCACAAAAGGAACCTGCTAAAATTAAGTCAAGGATATCTAGATCTCCTATCTGGATGTCTGGATGAAGAAAGCAGAATTTCCAATTGTTTATGTAAACTGCATAATCAAAAATAGTAATTATGGTTGCCATGTTTTGATTGGGGTGGTTAACTGCACATAGGAAGGGACAGGAACAGGTATACACTGAAGACTGAAAACACAGCAATTCAATGTCCTTTGCTTCTAGTCTAACCTAGATAAAATACATAAAAGGAAGTGTGTAACTGTTTGCTTTTGAATCTGACCTGCATGCTAAGGATCAATTGCAAACTCACTGAACAGTTATGCCTGGTAAGCATTCAGTGGAAACCAGGAGAGCTGCAAAGCAGGAAGTAGTGTTCTGTCTATTATGTTAGACATCCAGTCACTCGTAACTATATTAGAAACATTTTTTATTTTTCACAGCCTATTTATCCAGTTTTTATTTTTACGCTGAACTGTTCCATTGATATCAATGGACAGTATGTGCATACACAGAGTGCAGTGTAATAAAACAGCCCATGGGGCATTAATCACAAGAGTCCCCACAGTGACACTAAACCATTAAGTAGACAAACAAAACTCATATTTACATAGAGCTAAAAAGCACAACTGTATAACAAAGGAAAAATTACATGTGTTTCCTCTGGAAAATCAAAGATAGTTGGTATAACATCTTCTCTCAGTCTCTTAGTCTGTCCAGTTGTGTCAAAGCAGCACTGTTTAAAATGCAGACTGCACAATCGCTGATACCGTGATGGCATCCACAGTTCCCCATTTCTTGTTGACCTTCTCATTGCCAACCTCCATTTCTCTAATAAGGTAGGGTTCGACCGTGGAAACCTAAAATAACAATATCTTTAAAAGATGTAGAAGATGCAACATATACAACATTGTTTTAAACAGAGCAAGTGTTTTAGAACCAATGTCCATCTGATTCCAATTTGTGTGTGGCACTTTTATCCCCTTCTTAACCATATCAACTCCACTGCCTAAAACAGTTTCCAAGTACCTGTGGTCACCATGTTTGGTTAAGTTACTTCCAATCCCAGGCTCCATGTCAGTGATTAGTGAGCTGTAACTTACACATTGGCCCAGGACCACAACTCGGTTTGCAGTCCGCATGGCCCTGGATGCCAATCACTATTTATAGATATACAATATTTTCCCTCAAATTTATATAAGCAAACACTAGTTCAGATTCTGTTCAGTACTTGGCCAAATCAAATACGTTTGGTGCATCCTTACTAGAAATAAATTTGCTTCAGAAATGCATAATGTTATGTTTGGGTTTACTGCTCTTTAAATAAATTCATTTTCAGCTGACTGCAGTCAGTCAGAGAAAATGTACAGCAGGTGATGATGCTGTTGTTTGAAACTTATATTAGCTGACAATAAACTAGAGATAATGCAATGTAAATTGCAATGTTATTAGAAGTATGCTCAGGGCAACTTTACATTGATTTTGAAGGTTTACATTTTCTTTGTATTCGACTAGGCAAACAATAAGGATTTAGATGAACACTGAAAAAAGTGCTGGGATGCAGATGAATCCTAAATACATCCTTAACATTCTGTGAAACACAACATGTTTCGGGCCCAAGAAAGCCCTTTCTCAAGTGTAAATAAGCAAAAGCAGTTAAATCTGCAATTTTGAGTGCTCTCCTTTTACTACTTTCTACTAAGATTGATACCTTTGGATGCACGGTACATCCATACAAGAGGATTGAGGCATTCACTGCATAACCATTGTTGGGCTGAGCGCAGATTCCCCCATATTCTACATCCTTAACATACAGGCAAAACAACTGATATTTAAAATGTAATAAGTTTTCAACAAATAATCAGCCATAAATAGCAGATCCCTTGCCTAAATTATCTGGAACTGAACAGCCTCTTAACATTAATTTTCTCAGGTTCATAACTAGTCAGTATAATGTCCCTTTAAATTATTACAAGTGATACAATGAATTCTTAAATAGCTCGCCTTTATGCCTACATTACATTATAGGGATTAATTTCATCCATAACATTTGTATGCTTGTTTGCCACTGGCAAGTTTACCTGTGAAATGTTATCCCCTTCTCTCTGGCATCCATTGTATATCTTGATTTACAGCCAGACGCAGCACAGGACACAGGCATTGTTTTCCCCACCTATTTACAAATATTAAGGTAAGATTACTAATTAAAAGGAAAACCAGAACTGCTAAAACAGCATGTCAAAACACCATAAATATACCACATTTTGCCCAATGGTATAAATAATCTATCTAATTAGATATTAGAGGCCATGTGCATGATCATAAAAACTATACAAGAAGAAAAATATTTATTCTGCTTTTGTTTTTCTGAATAGTGCAAACGTGGATAGAGATTCACAACTCTGTCTGTAGCAAATTCTGCAAAACTGCTGATCTGAATCTACTGGAAGTTACCATTAAATGGGCATTATACCTCCTTTTTAAATCGTTTAATGAGTACACCTTGTATCAAATATACATTATATTTCCTATTTGTGCAAGCACAATCAAAACAAATCACCAATCCACCGAGCAGCCCTCTATAAATAAAACCCTCCTTTTCCCAAGCTGAAGCCCTAGTTCTTTAGATGAGGAGCAACATTTATACATTTCTTAATTAAAACACTGGGCAAAAAGTGTGTTCTGTACAAGCCCTATTCAATGAACTAAACTGGAAAATGGGGGTATGCTGCATTTAAGGAGATCCTTTTTAAAGGAGACATATAGAATAAGTGAAAAACCCCTAATATTGTGGGCCATAAAGAATATGTGGTGCTGGTTTTACACTGAGCTAAAAATTATCATCAAAAATGTCCCCTTTAATAAAGCTCCCTGTAGATCTGCTATGGTCCCTGTCCATGTTGGGGGTGGGTGTGTCCTAACAGTCCTTGCCAGAAGCACAGTAGGAGGGTGACAGCCAATCACAGCCATGCAGTCACACAGGCAAACACAGGATTCAGTTCCCTATCAGGTCCGCATATCTACTGGTTGGTTTCTACCTACACAGCAATGAGCTGAGTGCTGCTGGCCCCATCCACATCCAGAGAATTCAGCTGGCAGGTAGTGGAACGGAGGGCGGGCTAGTAGAGCTTTGCTGAAATTTCCAGTAAATCAGCCCAGAAAAATACTTTTTAAGCACATTTCTTCTATATTTGAAAGAGTATAATGCACTGGCACATTCTTGGGTTTCATACAATGGGCCAGATTCAATTCAGTGAGAAAAAATCTCATGGTTTATCCACGAAGACTCATGGACAAGATTCAATTCGAGGAGAGAAAATTGTTCTACAAATTCGGTTCCAGTTTTTTTCCTCATAGTCTTCAGTAGAGTTTCATGTGATAACTGTGAGATAAGTTTTCTGAATTGAACTGCATCTAAAAATGTAATCTTGTCCATTTTTCTCACTGAACTGAATGTGGCCCAATAGGTTTCCTTTAATTGCAATGACACACAGAGCTACTTGTTGCAGCTAAAAAATATTGATAATTGCCTCTGCTAAGACACTACATGCGTTTTAGCAGAGACAATTCTCAGTATTGTCGTAGGCAGGGTATTATCTGGCATTGTGTAGCCCCTACAAGTAGGGTTGCCACATTTCTGGAAAAAAATACCGGCCTTCCTATATATTTGTCTTTTTTCCTATTAAAAACATTGGGATCAGCCATCATTTTTACCAGCCAGGTGGCAACCCTACCTACAAGTAGCACCATGTCATAGCCCTAAATGCCCTAAAGCACACCAATCTACAATCAATTTTATATGCATTTTGGGACTGAGCTG
Organism: Xenopus laevis; assembly: GCF_017654675.1. Lineage (NCBI taxonomy): Eukaryota > Metazoa > Chordata > Amphibia > Anura > Pipidae > Xenopus > Xenopus laevis. Next base: position 87,760,971 of record NC_054375.1, on the reverse strand, counting down.
CAAAATAATATTCGGTTAAATGTACTGGGGAAAATCTGGCAAATGAATCTGGCCAAATCCAAATGATAACTATAAGCCTTAGTGCAAATTCCTATGCCCTGAACTGAAACCGGTGCATGAAATAAAGCTGAAAGTAGCAAAAGGAGTGTACACTGGGACATAAGTGCGATTAGTGAAAATAATTATAAACTAATTCTTAAATAACTACAAACATACTGTACATACAACTGATACACTAATATATTTGCAATGCATTGTTATAAGAATAGTTGGATCAAACGATGACATATTGCAGTTTTTCTGGTTTTAATATGTCATGACAGTTCGATGTTATTAGCCTCTGTCTTAACCAAAAGAAGAAAACAAATGAACCAACTCAAAACCCGACAATCACAGACCTGAACGAAGTGCCCAGTTTACCAACCAAAAGATGGCCGCCGTACTACGCATCAGGAGAGGGCAATCGGCACGAAATCTTTTGTTTACGGCTCTTCAGTTTACGCGGTTAATACAATATATGCTCTACGATTTACAATTAGGGGATCATTTTTTTTTAAAAAAATAAATAGAATGAAACATGAAGACTTCGACAGAACTAAACTACATAATGCAGATCAGTAAATACATTTCCTTGCCACCCTCAAAAATGGCCGCCAGACGCTTTGTTTTTGCGCCTGCGCTTCTCCCTTCCGTGTTCTCTGTGCCAGTAGGAAGCTCAGTACTACGTGAGCAAAGGGGCGGGCCTGAAGTTGAAGTTTGGCGCTAGAAAGAGTTGAGGACAAGCTTCTGTGCTCCAGCTGGAGATCGTTCTCAGTCAAGCCCACGGTACTGTGAAATAGAGTCCACAGATTTATTTATAAATACCGGACTATATCGCTATTATCCTGATGACGTGGGGGGTTGTCGTACCTGACTGTGGGATAGTATTGGAATGGGAATGCTGACCCTTTCTTGGCGGGAGATTGGGGGAAGGGAAGGGGTGTCAGAGTTTTGCAGATTGGATCTGCTGGGTTATAAGGCTCATAGTCATCTTCACAGTGTTGTTGTTAGCATGTGGTTATTTGCATGAACATATTTTGCAGAGGATTTAGGATTCACACAAGAAAATTCCTAAACTAGAAAAACTTGTATGAGGTCTTTTTAGTCATCTTAAATACAAGAATGCTAGTCAGCAGGACTTCGGTGGACTCTTACCCTGTAGCCTTGAACCTTTGTATGATTATAGCTAGGGATGCACCGAATCCACTATTTTAGATTCGGCCGAATCCTTGGCGAAGGATTCAGCCGAATACCGAACCGAATCCGAACCCTAATTTGCATATGTAAATTAGGGTTGGGAAGGGGAAAACATTTTTACTTCCTTGTTTTGTGACAAAAAGTCACACGATTTCCCTCCCTGCCCCTAATTTGCATATGTTAATTAGGGGTCGGATTTGGTTCAGCCGGCCAAAGGATTCGGCCGAATCCCGAACCGAATCCTGGATTCGGTGCATCCCTAATTATAGCTTTCTCAATTAGTTTAAAGGTAATGGCACACAGGGTGCTTTGTCACCTGCACAGAATTTTCTCAGCAAAACAATAATGTCAGTGTGAACTTTAACATGTGTGTATCAGGAGTGAAATACAGCGATTCCTTCCAGTGTGCTTCAATGTAAAAGGTATTTTCAGGTATTTTGAGAATTTTCATAACGGCTACTTGTGCACCTGGTGTCCCTTTTATTCACTTGGGTGGTAATCGCCTTGGGTTGCATTTCACATATGAAAATACCCCAGAGTGAATTTTTTAGAACCACTTGTTGGTGTCAGAAAACCCATTGGTTTCTTCGCTAAAGTGAAAGAGAAGCAGTACTGAGCTGGTAGTGGTATCCTGATCACTCAAGCAGTAAACTAGTTTGTAAAAATGCTGAAAACCCTTAATAAAAGCGATTGTACAGCCAGCGTTATATCTTATATCAAGGATTTTTGCAACAAAACCTTACATTTTACTTATATAGTCAACAGCAAGGCCTCGCTCTTTTGTAAAATAGCTACAAAATGTATAGTTGGTCACTGGTGTCTGAAAACATTGATATATTGTTTTTGTTTGACTTTCCAGTTTGAAGCTTGTCAACAGACTGCTTGCTGAATAGACATGGAAGGTGAGTAATCATGATTAATGTATTGACCACTGCCAGTCCCTGTCATTTTTTGTTTAGTATAACCCTGAATCTGTCATGGCTTGGTTTAAAGGGGCAGTATACCTCCATGTTAAACATTATTTCAATAAATAGGGCTTGTGTTGAAAATATTGTTTACCTTTTTTATTTTTAACACAAGTTTGTGGCTTTTATTTCTTGAGAAAAACAGGGTAAATGGGAAAATCTGCTCCATGTTTGGTCCTTGTGAGGTTGATAATTAGATTATCAGTATACAACGCCCTCCTCTATCCTGTTTGATGTGACTGTTTTATTAGCAGGAGTGCATTATGTGGAGGATTATATGTAAAGGGATCCTGTCATTGAAAAGATGTTTTTGTTTTTTTCAAAACGCATCAGTTAATAGTGCTACTCCAGCAGAATTCTGCACTGAAATCCATTTCTCAAAAGAGCAAACAGATTTATTTATATTCAATTTTGAAATCTGACATGGGGCCAGACATTTTGTCAATTTCCCATTTGCCCCTGGTCATGTGACTTGTGCCTGCACTTTAGGAGAGAAATGCTTTCTGGCAGGCTGCTATTTTTCCTTCTCAATGTAACTGAATGTGTCTCAGTGGGACATGGGTTTTTACTATTGAGTGTTCTTAGATCTACCAGGCAGCTGTTATCTGGTTACCTTCCCATTGTTCTTTTGTTTGGCTGCTGGGGGGGGGGGAAGGGAGGGGGTGATATCACTCCAACTTGCAGTACAGCAGTAAAGAGTGATTGAAGTTTATCAGAGCACAAGTCACATGACTTAAGGCAGCTGGGAAATTGACAAAATGTCGAGCCCCATGTCAGATTTCAAAATTGAATATAGACAAATCTGTTTGCTCTTTTGAGAAATGGATTTCAGTGCAGAATTCTGCTGGAGCAGCACTATTAACTGATTCATTTTGGAAAAAAAAAAAAAATTTCCCATGACCGTATCCCTTTAAGGATGCACCGAATCTAGGATTTGGTTTGGGATTCGGCCTTTTTCAGCAGGATTCGGCGAATCCTTCTGCCTGGCTGACCTGAATCCTAATTTACATATGTAAATTGGGGAGGGAATCGTGTGACTTTTTTCACAAAACAAGGAATTCAAAAATGTTTCCCCCTTCATACCGATTCAATATCAGTTTGATATTCGGCAAAGCTTTCACGAAAGATTCTGGGGTTCAGCCAAATCCAAAATAGTGGATTTGGTGCATCCCTAATTATATGCGCACTGGGAGTCTATAGCTACCTCACAAAGGCCAAACATGGACATAACTTTGGTTTTCCTGTTTGGTATACATTTTATGATTAAAACAATAAAAAAAGTATTTTCAGCACATGTCCTTTTTATTGCACTCCTTGAAACCAGAGTTTTGCTTCCCTTTTAACAACCTTAAATTGTTGGCTATTTTTCTTTGATGCTCAGAAAAAAATAATTTTCATCTCTGCAGTTGACGCTGACCTCGAGCTGCTAACCTCTTTGTTAGAAGAAAATGAGGCTGCTGAGAGGAATGGTGTTGTGAGCCATGAAGCCTCAAGTGAGCTTGATGAATTTGACGAACTCTTTGATGGCGATGAAGATGGATCTTATCATGGAAGTGATAATGGGACTGAGGAGCAAACCATAGGTGGAGTAGAAGAAGACTTTACCACACTATTTGGTGACATTGATGATATTAAAGAAGAGGAAGCAGCTGCATCTGATACCAAGAAGCAATCTTCTTCAGTTTGCCAGGAAAAATCAAAAGATGAATTAGAAGGTATTTTTGCCATTTCAAGTATATAGAAATAAACTCCCCCCCCCCCCCTCCCATGCAAAAAATTAATAGAAAACATACTAGCATGTCTTGTAAGAGACACCCCACCATTTTTCTTTCTTTCCTTAGTATCTTTAAGGCATTAAGGCAGGGGTGTCCAAACTTTTTGCAACGAGGGCCAGATTTGATGGCCCTCGTGGGGGCCGACCATTCAGCCTAACATTCTTTGAACCATTAACCTCATTTAACTAATTTAAACAAGGAATCACGTAATATTTGGGCACATTAGCGAAATGATCTGCTATTTGGTCTATACTGCTGCCTGTGTGCTGAAGGTGTTGGCCATAGACACGTACATAATGGAGTGCTGCTCTCGCATACTTCTTTAGTTTACAGTACTGGCACGTCAGTACGTCTATTGACACCTACAGCCCTAAAGAAGTATGTGAAGTGGCGCGTCACTATGTGCCAGTACGTGCTACGCCTTGGTGATTCCTTATTGCTCTATGCTGGCGGTCCGCATTATTATTAATTTCATGATGGAGGCTGAGGGCCGGTGTAAATTTGAAAATGGGCCGCATTTGGCCCCGGGCCTGACTTGGACATGCCTGCATTAAGCAAATGTTGTCTTGTCTAATTTTACTGCATATTTGCACAGCCTAGGGTAGCTGCAAGGGATCCCTGGGACAGGAATGTTACTTCAGGAGAGACTGGGGTTGCTTAACAAATTGGCACCACCAGTGATTAATAAAATCCAATGTAGCAAAAAGTTAAACTATGTTTAACATGTTCCCAGTTTTCGTAGCATTCAAAATAACACGCACTTGGTATAGGTACAGTATACATCTATAAACTAATGGTTTGCTTCCTGTAATAGGGTTACACAATGAGAGTTAAGGTGGTAAACGGGGGTATAACCTGCATTAATTGATATCTTGATTAGTATGTACCAATTGCCTGCCCTCACTTCCTAATGTACTTCAAAATATTTATATTCAAATGTTCAAAGTAAACTTAAAGGGATACTGTCATAGGAAAAAAAATTTTTTCAAAATGAATCAGTGAATAGTGCTGCTCCAGCACAATTCTGCCCTCAAATCCATTTCTCAAAAGAGCAAACAAATTTTTTTTATATTCAATTTTGAAATCTGACATGGGGCTAGACATATTGTCAATTCCCCAGCTGCCCCAACTCATGTGACTTGTGCTCTGATAAACTTCAATCACTCTTTACTGCTGTACTGCAAGTTGGAGTGATATCACCCCCTCCTCCCCCCCCCCCAGTAGCCAAACAAAAGAACAATGGGAAGGTAACCAGATAACCGCTCCCTAACACAAGATAACAGCTGCCTGGTAGATCTAAAGGTGGCCATACACGGGCAGATAAAGCTGCCGATATCGGTCGTTTGGACCTATTTGACAGCTTATCTGCCCGTGTATGGGGGCTTCCGACGGGTCATCCCGATCGATATCTGGCCACGATATCGATCGGGAAGGTTGGATTTTTACCCGACCGACCCGTCGGAGCCGCTTGGCGCATCGTAATTCGATCGTTCAGCCATACGGCCGAACGCTCGAATTACCCCCGATATAGCCACGCAGTTTAGTGGCATATCGGGGAAAGATCCGCTCGTTTGGCGATGTCACCAAACGAGCGGATCTTTAAGTCTATGGCCACCTTTAGAACAACACTCAATAGTAAAAACCCATGTCTCACTGAGACAAATTCAGTTACATTGAGAAGGAAAAACAGCAGCCTGGCAGAAAGCATTTCTCTCCTAAAGTGCAGGCACAAGTCACATGACCAGGGGCAGCTGGGAAATTGACAAAATGTCTAGCCCCGTGTCAGATTTCAAAATTGAATATAAAAAAAATCTGTTTGCTCTTTTGAGAAATGGATTTCAGTGCAGAATTCTGCTGGAGTAGTACTATTAACTGATGCATTTTGAAAACATGTTTTCCGATGACAGGATCCCTTTTATCATCCAGCATGTGGCAAAACTAAATGTGATTTGATACGTACCAGTTCAGAGGTCTGGAAACAAAATATCTGTTCAGTTTTTAACATGATGCCAGAAATTACTTTTTAGTTTGTTACAATTTACTTCATTAGTTGATACGTTTCTTATGAGAAGAATGCAACAATAAACTTTAGAAAAGCTTGGATCATGTTCATTTGGGGCTGAGGCTGCTGTTTAGCAGTGAGGTCACACAGGGCTTTTTTTATGTTGGCTTTAAAAAATGCACAGTTGAGCATAAATACTCCATTGAAACTACACACATGATAATATACATTTTCAGCCTGTAGCCCAACATGCATTTCTGTTTTTTTTTTCTCGTTCCCCAAATTTCCGTTCTGAAGAATTTTAGTAAACCTTTGTAAATAGAACCAAGCAGAAAAGCAATTTACATGCAAAAAGTAGCCAGACTGATCGTCAATATGTAACGTACTTACATCACCAGCATATACGCATCAAATACGTGTATACTCAATCCGTCTCACGAGTTAGGCCACAATATTCAGAGTATTTCAGAAATTGTATTTAAAAACCTATGGGTCCCATAATTTGGCGTTTCCTTGGCAGTTCTGCTGAAAAAACGCAAATATTGGTGTTGTATGGTGGATGCTGACTAGTAAGCACCCAGTGGGCATTGCTACAGTACATGTTTAATTATTTCCAGTTATGCTTAATTTTGTGCGTATTTAAGCTAGGATGCACGGTTTTAAAAATGCAATGTAAAAACGCCCTATGTATGAACTAACCAAATTTTAACAGGTTAGAAAGTGGATGACGTCCCTTACTGAGCTGCTCCTCAAACATGAGATAGTTAACAATGAGACTTTAAATACGAGTCCAAGGGCTATGTCATACATGGAGATATAAATAAATTGGTTAAAATCATCACTATTGTTGTTGTGTTATTTGATAACCGTTTACCTGAAAAAAAAGTGAATGAGATGTGAACTACCTCTTTAAAATCTGTATTTACTACTGTTATAGCAGTATGTATGTATCTGCCAATATCAACATATAGTATGCATTTTGTATCTTCAGATGAACTAAGAAAGATGCAGGCGCAGATGAAGAAATTGCAGGAACAGTTGCAACAAACAGCACTTGCAAAAACATCAAGCCCTGGTAATCCTAAGAAATCACCAGAAAATAAAATGATACAGTCAGGTAATCAAGACTCACAGTGAACACACTTTTGGGTATTTTTTGAGTCTTTATTTGGTATTTATACATAGAAATTGCAATGTACAGGTAACCTTGAACATTATAACAAAGGTTTTTAGTTTTTTAATTTTTTTTTTATTTTCATGCATCAGATGTAGCCTGTCTATGACACAAAATCAATCAGGAAAGACCAGCAGCCATCATCTAAATTATAAAAGATTGCAAAGAGGCAAAATACTGCACCTAAATCAAATGAAGCATACACTGGTAAATAGAAACAACTATTTGTGTGCTTCAATATGGACTTTTACTCAATATACACATAAGCACACACAGACATTCTAAGTACTTTATTTCCCAGGCAAGTAATAGTTTCACAGTGGTCAAAAAATGCAACAAAGGTCAACAAATAACTGGAATTGAGTTCAAATAAATTTCCAGCCAAATGCCATTCAAACCAATGTGGAGTAATTCAAAGCTATTAATCACCTGGCCATAAAATTTTGTTTCTTTTCTAACCCCCTCTTCTTGTATAAACAAATTATCAGGCTGTTGCATTGCAAGAGTAAAGGACCCACTCTGACTCTCTTGCGGTTTCAGGTAAAACATCTCGGACAAGCCCTTTGATTGAAAGAAAGAAAACAGATTCCAACACTGTTGCTCCTCAACTTACAAGTCCAACTGTCCCGAAGGCGAAATTACCAGATGCTCCCAAAAGAAAACCAAATCTTTCAGGTATAAGTTGTATGACCTATAACTTATTTTCAGACAGGATAAGTCTTGTTTGTATAATTTCTTGCAAAATAATATCCATATTCGGTTAGTAAAGCTGAACAGTTGCTATTGCAAAAACATCAATTTGGCAAGATTGATTTATTTGTGAATTCCTAAACCAAAATATTTTTCTATCTGCAATTAACACAGTCATGCTGTGAATAACTCAACTACTCTAATTGGCTACTCCAACTGGCTAATTCCAGGATAACGGTGGAGTAGGGATGAGATTTTTCACCAAGTTTCGCCACAGAAACGACGCCTATCCCTACAGTGGAGCAATGCACCACTGACAAACTGCATGGATGAGATGTTTAAATTAGGAAAATGTTTGGGTTATTAGTGTTTTTCTAGGTATTTGCTATCAGAGAAAAGCACTTGTAGAACATTTATTCATACATGGTTAATTTTCTTTCTTGTAGATAAGAGCCCAGTTCAAAAGAAAATGGCTAGTTTCTTATCTCCACCTGAAAAATCCTCTGCCAGACCTGGCCAATCAACAGCGACACAGCCTATAACAAACACATTAAAATTCCCTGTAGGTCAGCAATATCATGTAGAGAAATTTTCTGGACTAAGAATAAGGTAATGTTCGTAGGCTTTGTTTTCCCTGTTTTTTTTTTCTATTGATAGGCAAATCTTTATATCTAATATAAGTGAACAGAGACACCCCTTTTATTTACACTTGTGAAGGTTATACAAGTATGAGATCTATCTGGAATTTTGGGGACCTGGGGTTTTCACGAAAATTGATTTTGACCATGTTTGGATCACCATACCAGAGTTCTGCTAAAAAAAATTAAACATTAAAGGGGTGGTTCACCTTCAAACAACTAGTTGTTTTCATATAGATCACCAGACATAATGACTTTTTCTAATGACTTTCTATTTTCAATGTTTGATTGTTTTTCTAATATTGAAGTGTCATTTTTCACCTTCTGAAGCAACTTTTTTAAATTGATACATTTAGTTGATACATTTCTTATCTTTGTCCCTGCTGAGCCGAATCTCTGGGTTTCATTAAAGGCAGATGCTAGAATTGATACAAAAGTTGCTAATACTACAGAGATGCTTCTGAGAAATGTATCCACTAAATATTGCAAAATTGTAACAGTGTAGAGTCTGCACCTGAATTACCGAGAAGCCAGACTCAAACACCAGAGACAGGAACATTCAACTTTAAACTTAGATTTTGGATAAACAGTAAAAAATACATAATGGAAAGTAATTGAAAAAAGTCTTTATTTTTGGGGAACAATCTAAGAACAACTGAATTGAAAAAAAAAATGTTTGGAAGGTGAACAACCACTTTAAATAAACCAAACTCATTTGGGTTATGAAAAGTATCTCATTTTTTTTCGAGTTTCAGCAAACTTGCTAATTTATATAAAGAATTTATTGTTCCAATTTGTGCAATGCTGTGTAGAATATCTATTATCTGAATGAAATTAAATCATCTTGTTTATAAATATATTTTCATAGGAAACCACGAGTGTCCTCTTCAGAAATGGAACGGAAAATGAATGGGCGGAAATTGATCAGATTGGCTCAGCTGCAGAACAAAATTGCAACTGAGAAACTGGAGGAGGAAGATTGGGTTACATTTGGTGTAATTGTAAAGAAAATTACCCCACAAAGTTCAAACAATGTAAGTTTGGCTACTGTAAAATAGATACATTTCAGAATCAAATTCTTTTAAAAACCTTAACATATACAGAATGTTTCAGATCTACTATACCAAATTTTTTCGTTCTTTGTATTATTTCATTATTAAAATTCAACAGCACAAATGCCTAAGTTGTATTCTGACCTGCACATCATGTATATGTTAAAGGACATGTAAAGGCTGCAGCATCCACTTTATCACTAAGGATTCCTTCTACTTCTCTAACCAACTCGGTCCCTTCCTTGGGAATTTACTTTGGCTGTTGGCTACTGGGCATGCTCAATTCTTCTCAACTCGTATCACTAAACACACCCTCCAGTCTAACAGCCAATGAAGAGAACATTTCTGATTCCCATAGAAACTCTTTTGCTCTTTGCAGATGTAAATGTTACTGATGATGGGTCCGAGGGAAAATGGGCAACTAGATGAAAGCTGTTTGTTTTAGGAAAATGTGAACAGATGTAGTATAACAATTCAGTTATGGGTGAAGGAGATGTGTCCAACTTATATACATGTTAGGAGAATGTAGGGTTTACATGTCCTTTAAAGGAGAAGGAAAGTCTCTTGACAATATTGGTTGTATATTACAGCCTTTACATAAAGACTAACATTTTCCCACAGCACTGTTCTGCGCTCCTTAGTTTGCCTGCTAAACAGCTAAGTACTATAGTACAGTCGGCTTACATGTATTCAGTGAACTCTGCTTCTGCTGCTCTTCTAAAAGTGATGGCTGGGGCGATTTTATTCTATTCTATGCTAGGATATGCCCTGCCTTCAAGGTCTAAAGTCCAACCGGATTGTACCCCTCAGATTGGCATGACAGCCTTCTACACAAAGTCTTATAAAGCTGCATTTGCTCTATTTAGAAATTTGTAATCATTGTGCAGCTTTGCACACAGAACCAACTTAAACCAACTTAAAACAGTTTCATAACACATAAATTCTTTAACATGACCCACAGGGGCACCAAAAAAAAAGTTGGCGCATGCAAAGTAGCGACATGCAGCAGGTGAAGAGCAGAGGTTCAATCTGAAGAAGTAAGACGACGCTTTAGAAGAATTAAATATAATGGTTCAGTCTGCAATCATTGTGCTTATGTATTTCTGATTTTCCTTCTCCTTTAAAACTGATCATTTACATTAATTTACACTTATCTAGGGTAAGACATTCAGCATTTGGAGGCTGAATGATTTGAAGGATTTGGATAAATACATATCCCTGTTCTTGTTTGGAGATGTCCATAAAGAGCACTGGAAAACAGACCAGGGAACTGTTATTGGTCTCCTTAATGCTAACCCAATGAAACCAAAAGAAGGCACTGATGAGGTAAGACAAGTGTGTTCTTATGTGTGCTATATGTGGTACTCAAGTATTTGAAAACAAGGAATAGCATGTACACACCTAGAATGGTTTATTAAGTTTTAAGGTGTCCAGTAAAGCCTGCTTGCTTGTACTTCTGGTTTAAATGAACATTTTATAAATAGTTTTTTATATTCTGTGAAATGCTTTGTTTGCCTACAAATCTCTGTTCTTTCTTTGTCTAACTGCAGTATCGGTGAAACATGTTTTGAAAAATAAAAATTAATCATTTTAAACATATTCTGCATTAGGTGTGTTTATCTGTTGACAATCCTCAGAAGGTCTTGCTCATGGGAGATGCAGTGGATTTGGGAACCTGTAAGGCCCGGAAAAAAAATGGAGATCCATGTACACAAATGGTCAACCTGGTAAGTGTCTTAGAGTAAGAATTTTCTTGGAAACAATTATAACAATTGTTTATTAGCCAAGGAGAAGAGGTCCAAACGGCAAAAATAATTTTCTCAAATATACCATCTTAAATTATAGAATGTAATTAAAGTTGAACTGGAAGTCACTTTCTTAGAAAACCTCTAGACTTTGAGCTTTACTTATCTCTTGCTACCATAAGATCTAAATCTAGAAAAGTGAGCATTTTGCATACAGCTTGTTTGCAATTAATACTAATAGATCAAATGACCCATTCAAATGAATCGTAAGGGATCCATAGTGCGTATTTACATATTGAAGACATAGTTTTGTAAAACTATAGGAATCCTAACACTTCCTTATACGAACCAAAATGTGACTTTTTGGTACTATTTTACTAAACTTCGGATGTTTTCAGTCATAAATATAGAATTTATTTTTTAGGGATAGTGTCCCACTTACCAGTTGTGTGTTAGTAAGTAAATGTGCAGTCTTTTCACTTTTACAGTTCATTCAGAACATGCTAATAAATTTGTGACTCATTCTCCAGAATGACTGCGAGTATTGCCAGTATCACGTCCAAGCACAGTATAAGAAAGTGAGTTCTAAGCGAGCGGACCTTCAGTCAAGCTACTCTGGTCATGTTCCTAAAAAGATGGCACGTGGTGCAAATGGTCTGAGAGAGCGCCTGTGTCAAGGTGGTTTTCATTATGGAGGTGTTTCTTCTATGGCATATGCTGCAACACTGTGAGTAAAAATGTAAAGTCTATAATTGGAATACATCAGAACAAAAGTTATTGCTTTAAATGAAAGTCTATGTATATATATAGAAATCAAGCTGTTTAATGTACATTTTTATAGAGGATCCACTACTGCTCCCAAGAAAACTGTCCAGTCAACTCTTTCTAACATGGTTGTCCGTGGAGCAGAAGCAATAGCACTTGAAGCAAGGCAGAAGATTGGTAAATATTTGTTATCTTTGCTAATTGCATTTCTACAGTGCGTTTGTGGTTACTTTGTGCTGTCAACTATCCTACTACATAAATGACGCTCTAGTTGTCCGATAGCAGCTTCTTGGAGTGGAAACGACACTGGCACTGAATAAGCAAGATGCAAATTTTCAGTTTTATTATTTTCTTGTAGTTCCTATTCCCTTTCCTTCATTATGCCTCACCACCATCAAGTGTATGTGAATTCTTATGGTATTCATTTTAAATAGCTGCAGCAAAAAATGTGGTACAAACTGATGAATTCAAAGAGCTGATGACTTTGCCAACACCAGGAGCGCTGAACTTGAAGAAGCATTTGTCTGGTGTGTCTCCTCAAGGTAGACCTTTTTTCATTTTGCAGATTATTCTCATATGACCACCACAGAGCAAAGCGATAACTGCTCAATACTTGCACTGTTTAGCTTTCTTTCATTCTGTCCTAATTTTTTCTTTTTAGCAAATTGTGGAAAAGAAGGCCAGCCTATTCAATCCATATCTGCATCAACTCTTTTAAAGCAGCAGAAGCAGCAGATGCTGAATGCAAGAAAGAAAAGAGCAGAGGAGAGTCAAAAGAGGTGATGGTCATTTTTTTTTCCTGTGTGCCATTGTCTTTAATTTGCCACCTTGTATAAATTATCACCACAATATATTACTTTCTCAACTATTTCTTATTGGAATATGGCCAACATAATTATATGTACCAAAGCTTTAAGGGAATTATTCAAAGGTAGAAGATTAGAGCATTTATGGTCAGCCGGTCTAGAAAACGGATGCATCCTAAGTAAGGCCTCTGACAAATGCATCATGATGTGATTGTAAATGCTTGAGCAAAGAATCGCTGTAGTCAAAATCCCTAAATGCTTGTGTCTTACATTAATAATGAAAGGCATCTAAACTGAGCTTATGCTATAAGCAGAGCATTTATGTATAGAAGAAGAACTAGGTAATATCGGGCATTTATACTGTTATGGCTCTACTACAGACCAATGCAACCGTTAAAATGCCCAATGTGCCATAGACCTAAACCTGCATTTAATAGGCTGGGGGAGCAGTAGGAGAATGGGAATCTATTCACCTGCTGATGTTTACATTAGATAATTGAAAAAAAGAAAACCCTTTCAATGAAGAAGCTTAACTGAGAGGTACTGTATGTAATTGTGAGCAGAGAAGGCAGTCTGTAAAATGAACCATAAGCCACACGCTGCAGCTTGCCTATGGGTCTGAATTTTGTCCGGTAGTAAGGGTAAAAAAAACAACTGAAACAAAAATAAGGTGGCTAGTTGCAGGCAATCATGCAAACTCTTTGCTGATGTGATGGGGAAAAACTGGGACTCCTGGCTGTATTGCAGCTTTGCAGTCAACAGGATGTACAGTCGATCCAGGCCTCACCTTTTTGGCTGAGCACAGCATGGGCAGCACCCTCCCTGCTGCACGTCGATCAATAACACCAAATATTATGGTATTCTTAAAATTTACACCCCACTCCATATACCTTGTTTTCCATGTCAGTCACTTGTACAAGTGCCTAACTCTGAAACACCATAGTGAATAGAGGAAAAAATAGAGAGAAGCAATACAAAGAAATTACAAGGTAAAGAGGAAAAAAAGAGAAACTGTTGCTGATCTATTCACACTATCACCTTAAAGTGTGATCATCAACAGTATCACAATTTTTTCTTTTTTCCCTCTTTACCTTTTTATTTCCTTTGTATTTCTGATTCTCTTTTGTTTCTCTCAAATTTAAAAAAAATAATTTTTTTTAACGTTTTCCCTGCTACATGTATGTCTTTCTTTAGCTGAGTGATGCCACTGGTACAGATAACTAAGACACAGCACACAGCAGGCTATAAGAATTTTTGATCCCCAACCTAATGTCAATTTAAACTGAAATTCATATTTATTTTTGCACATACATACATACATACATACATACATACATACATACATACATACATAAATTGATACTGCACCTTTAAAATACAGATCGTTGTTATGTATTGTAAAATATTAAGTCACATGACCAATAATACCCATGGGTTATTTTCTTGACTAAGGTTTCTTGAAAGCACTGAGAAATCCGAGAAATCAAGTACTTTGACATCTTCTGCGTGCTCGGTGTTTCAGTCCCCAAAACAAGGTGCAGAATTTCCAAATGCACAGAAGATGGCAACACCCAAATTAGGCCGTGGCTTTGCTGAAGGAGATGATGTTCTCTTTTTTGATATTTCTCCTCCTCCGGCTCCCAAATTAAGTACTTCTGCTGAAGCGAAAAAGGTATGAATATACAAAACTTATAACGTTTAATGTTTTACTATTTTTTTTTTACTTAATTTTTTATATATTTGCAAAGTTTATAACTTGCATTGGTCCAAGTGGTACAATATTAAATGCTAAAATGTGTTCTCGTATTAACTGATCCTGCTTGAGACACTAGTCCTGATCCTTAAAGGGATACTGTCATGGGGGAAAAAATGTTTTTTTCAAACCGCATCCGTTCATAGTGCTGCTCCTGCAGAATTCTGCACTGAAATCCGTTTCTCAAAAGAGCAAACAGATTTTTTTTTTTATATTTCATTTTGAAATTTGACATGGGGCTAGACATATTGTCAGTTTCCCAGTTGCCCCCAGTCATGGGACTTGTGTTCTGATAAACTTCAGACACTTTTTTTACTGTTGTACTGCAAGTTTTTAGTGATGTCATCCCCCCCCCCAGCAGCCTAACAATAGAACAGTGGGAAGGCAACCAGATAACAGCTCCCTGGTAAATCTAAGACCACTCAATAGAAAAATCCAGTTTCCACTGCGACTCGTTACATTAAGTAGGAGAAACAATAGCCTGCCGGAAAGAAGTTCCATCATAAAGTGTTGTCTCTTTCTGAAAGCACATGTCCTAAGATGGCTGCCTACACACCAATATTACAACTAAAAAAAAAAAAAAAATACACTTGCTGGTTCAGAAATTAAATTTTATTTTGTAGAGTGAATTATTTGCATTATAAACAATGTAATTTAGAAATAAAAACTACACCATTAAAATCATGACAGAATCCCTTTAAAGGACATGTAAACCCCCTCCACAAAAATTTAATCAGTGAACAGCCTCTTTGAAATGTTTACATAAGTGCCACTCTGGTTGTTAAAAGGCTAACAGTAAGACTGCATCATCCCCCTTAATCACTTAGAAATCCTTCTCCTCCTTTAACCAACTCTGCCCCCTCCCTCAGGAATATGCTTTGGCTGTTGACTTATGAGCATTCTCAGTTCTTCTCAGGTCAGATTACTAAACACACCCTCCAGTCTAACAGCCAATGAAGAGAGCATTGCTGGTTCCCATAGAAAACACTAGCTGTCTAATCCTATTTCTTTCTCTTAACCACCTCTCCTGAGCTCAGCTTAACCATTACAGTGCTCAACCCCAGCACAATCTTTTATCAAAGTATGTTGTGCCTGTGTAAATCTGCATTGCATGAACTTTAAGGCATACGTCTCCTGTTTGCAGATGTCTGTTACTGATGATGTGTCTAAAGGGAAAATGGCTGCTGGCTGAAAGCTATTTGTTTTAAGAAAATGTAATGGCGCTGCCAAATGGAGGGGGTATATGCAGTACAAATGATGTGGCTTGGGTGGGGAAGATATGCCTAACTTATATATATTATAGGAAAATGTAGGCTTTACATGTCCTTTAAAGGAGAAACAAACCCCTTATTAAAAAATCCCTACCCCCACCACACACAGACCCTCTCCCCGAGCCTAGCTGCTACCCCGGGCAAATGCCCCTAACTTTTTACTTGCCCCTCTGTGCAGATTTATGTATCGGAGTTCAGGGCAGCCATCTTCTGGGTCTTCGGTAATCTGAGAATGAGACTGGTGTCCTAAATGGACAAAAATTGCCAAAGCGCCGGAAGAAGATACGGAAGATGGCTGCCGTTAATTCCGATCACTGAATCTGCACCGAGGGGTAAGTAAAAAGTTAGGGGCATTTTCCCAGGGGTAGCTGCTTGGCTGGGGGGGAGGAGGGTGGAGAGTGTGTTAGGTGGGGTGGGGGATAGGATTTTTCTTTAATAAGGGTTTTTTTTCTCCTTTTAAGCTGGCCATACAGTGGACTGTATTGCCTGTAGACCTGATCACTTCGGACCAAGTTTGCAGGTTATTTATGGGGCCAAAATAATGGTGAACCCAACTGATCTATGGACAGGGCTCTTCCAGATGTATATCTTGTTGGTGACCTTTAATGCAATCATCGCCCAGTGGATCACCTCTGTGTCATCCAATCTTTGGACTGGGAGCTAAAGATCTTTTCAGAAGGAAAATATTTTTCCACATTCTACACCAACTAACACAATGTATTTGTTTTGATCAAGTAAAAAGTATAACTGTGCTAGTTATTTCTCATACCTGTCAAACTTTATGAAATCTCAAGTTTTTTAAATATTAGCTTGATTTATCTTATTTGCATATTTAGAAAATTTCAGCTGTAGTCTACACAGGATTTTCGACCAGTTCTCTAATCTCGAGGTGAAGCACCTCTGTCAAAATACCCTTCGTAGCCTGTTTATTAAAAGCAATTAGAAAGTCAATGGCAGTGACAGATCATAAGTTCAAGTGCACTTCTAGTGCATAAACTACGCGATTGTTACATGCATGTGTCCACAGCCAATCCACTGTAAACTGCTTTTTATCAGAGGCAATTTTTAGCTTTTGTCTGTCACGTTTCCAAAAAAAGTCAACAAATGATGTTTTTTTTGTGCCATTGCCCTTTTCTCACTGGTATATGCGTGAACAAAACTGATACAAAATGTTACTTGTATTTTTTGCTTTGGACTTCTGGGTAAAACAACAGGTATTTGAAGTTCTGGTGTTTTGGTTTTTTTTTTAAGTTCTCTCCTCTTTAGTATTCCCTTGTACTAATAATGTATTGCCCTTGACTGCACTATCATAATATTTTGTGTGTGTTTCAGTAGATTTTAGTTATGGCATTCAAAATTAAGTGAAATCCCAGCATCCCTTGCATTCTCCATACCTGTAATATTCAGATATAACTATGCTGACATTTGATAGCTGTTAAAAGTATGATGTGTTCTGCATTGCAACACTTATTTTTGTTTTTTCTAGCTATTGGCTATTCAGAAGCTACAAGCCAAAGGACAAACCCTTGCCAAAACAGATCCAAACAGCATTAAACGCAAGCGAGGTAGTTCATCAGAAGAGCTGGTTGCTCAGAGAGTGGCGTCACATGCATCAACATCCCCCAAATGTAAGTCTTTTGTCAAAATTTTTTAATATTGGTTAAATGTGTGAAATAGTCCTTCAGAGGTGTAAATTCTGGTGCCTGGGTCCCCACTTCACAAAATTATGGGCTAGCCAGCATCTCCTCCAATTCTACTGTCATACAGCTGTAACCTTATTGCAACATTCTCGTCTATGTTTCTGCAGTAACGTACGGAATTCTTTGTGAACCTAGAATGTTCCTTTATGTGAGTGTACTACTGCAAATATAGAGGGAGAGTATGTTTGAATGCCTAAAGTAAAGAGTACCATCCTGTTTTGTTTTTTGTGTTAAGGAAAAAATAAAGGGCAAACTCTAACTTGTAGTGATTGCCACAAAAAAGTAAATGAAATTATACGGTTAAAATGTTCCCTTTTTTTCCCTGTGTAGCTCCTGATGAGAATGAGCCCGCCATTAAAAAGCACAGAGATCAGTTGGCCTATCTAGAGTCAGAAGAGTTTCAGAAGATTTTGAATGCCAAATCCAAACACACTGGTATCCTCAAGGAGGTATATAGTAGTGTTTAGTATGATGATGAAATTTGTCTTGTCTGCATCCTACATTAAACTTGCTTAGACCAATATGAAAGGCTGAATTCTGAGAGAGGTAGGGCTTAACATAGTTTTATTTATCCCACCAATGCTAATGAGTTGACTCACTCTGTGGGAAAGTAAAATGCTTCTAAACCTTAAAAGCATACCGTATATACTAGACGAGCGTATAAGCCGACCCGAGTATAAGCCGAGGTACCTAATTTTACCTACGAAAACTGGGAAAACTTATTGACTCGAGTATAAGCCTAGACACAACTACAGCCCTGTCTCCCAGCAGCGCATATTCCGCCAAAGTGAACCCCCCAGCGATCAACCGGACTTCTTTGCAAAGTTGATGGTGACAGAGAATTGCCAAACGGATTACTGTTTGCATTGTTCTAGTGTCCCACTACCATGTGCAGAGGGTGCTGTTTGATATTGCCATTACTGTTAATCTTTCGTATAACCAACAGAGGGCGCTGTGTGATATTGCCATCACTGTTAATCCTTCATGTAACCAACAGAGGGCGCTGTGTGATATTGCCGTCACTGTTATTCTTTCATATAACCAACAGAGGGCGCTGTGTGATATTATTATATACGAACTGTTGGTATAGGAATGATTAAAAGTGACTGCAATCTCAGCTACTGCCCACTGACTCGAGTATAAGCCGAGGTAGACTTTTTCAGCACATTTTGGATGCTGAAAAACTCGTCTTATACTCGAGTATATACGGGTAAGCATTCTTAAGTGATGAAATTGACACAAAGGCATCTGAGAGATTGTGGTGGTTTACTCCTGTAGGAAGGCACATTTACTGATAGCAAGGAGTGCCAAGAACATAGCAGGTTAAATGCTTGGCAGACGATTCTTACTTGACATTGTACACCACAGCGATTTTGCCCTCTCTAAAAAAACGTTTGAGTGCTATTGTCCTTCAAACTTGTTAGGGGAAAAAGGGTACAGTAATTGCATGGTGCAACATTAACACTCAATTTCCTTAATTTACATAGTGTCAAAATCTGTTTTACATGCTTAAAGGGCCAATAACACAATGTTTTTTTAGAATTGTATTTAACCCTTTCCTAAACAAAGAAGGCAAAACCTGCAAATGCTTCCAATTGTAAAGGAAAAACTTGGTAAATAGGCTGTGCAAAATAAAAAAAATGTTTCTAATATAGTTAGCCAAAAATATACTAATTATATTAGAAATATTTTTTTATTTTGCACAACCTCTTATTTACCCGGTTTATATTTTTATACTGGACTTTTCCTTTAAGGTTGCACTATATCTCTATATCGTGTGTAATTATTTAAATAAAAAAGTTTGTAAGTAAACTTTTTTTTTTAACCTTATTTGTGTGAGATCCTGACCCTTTAATGTAGCAAGGTAGCTGAAATAATCATAGATAGAACTAAGATAAACTAGCTATTTTTATTGCAATCACATTTCAAATCTATTTCTCAGGCTGAAGTAGAGATCCAAGAACGTTATTTTGATCCCCTTGTTAAAAAAGAGCAACTAGAAGAGAAAATGCAAAGCATCAGGGAGCAATCGTGTCGTGTAGTTACATGTAAAACGGTAAGTGCAGTGTAATAGGAATCCAATTCTTACCAGAATACACAAATCATGAAGCCATGTGTTACCTATAACAGCCTTTTACTTATATGGGGGGGTTTGTGGATGCACACCTAAGGCCAATTTCAAAAAGTATAATTTCAAAAAGTATAAAGCCCTGTCTAAGTAATTCAAGTAAATATGCCAGTGCATTTAATTTTGAAACAGGGTTTTTTTGTTACAAGGTTATGATCATAATATTGATAAGCCACCATACCACGTCAAGGTAAAACCCCACATGGTGGTCCCTAACTTATTTATCTTTAGTCATAGTAAACAAGGTACATTACCTCTCTGTAGTAGCAATTCTTTGTATAAACATCTCCTGTGCCTTGGTTTCAACTCTGTGCTAGATCCTCCCCCGCCAACTTGCTGAGCGGCTTTTAAGAGGGAGAGACTGCCTTAACCAACGCCCATTTTAGAAAAGTAGAAATCAGGTGTTGTAATTAAAATCAAGGTAGAGTGATATGTGCAGTTGCACAATAGTGTGTATACATGTGTAAGTGAAAAGTGAAAGTATGTATGGTAGTGGTAAGGGAAAGTGTATGTGTATTTGGGAGTATATGTGTAAGAAAGCATAGAATAAAAGAATGTAAAGAAGAAATAAATGAGAGACATAATAAGTGTATGTGTACATAGAGTAGTGTCTAATGGGACGTTGGTTTTATTACGGCTAGACCCTCATGTGGTTATTGCACCCTCATACCCCCCCTTTATACTTTTGGTGGTCCCCCTCACTTGTTGTGCCTTGGTTTGTGCAATCGCTCTCTCTTAAAAGCCATAAGTGCTGGCGGCATGGGAGGGTCTAGCCGTGAAAAAACCAACGTCCCATTAGACACTACTCTATGTACACATACACTTATTATGTCTCTCATTTATTTCTTCTTTACATTCTTTTATTCTATGCTTTCTTACACATATACTCCCAAATACACATACACTTTCCCTTACCACTACCATACATACTTTCACTTTTCACTTACACATGTATACACACTATTGTGCAACTGCACATATCACTCTACCTTGATTTTAATTACAACACCTGATTTCTACTTTTCTAAAATGGGCGTTGGTTAAGGCAGTCTCTCCCTCTTAAAAGCCGCTCAGCAAGTTGGCGGGGGAGGATCTAGCACAGAGTTGAAACCAAGGCACAGGAGATGTTTATACAAAGAATTGTTACTACAGAGAGGTAATGTACCTTGTTTACTATGACTAAAGATAAATAAGTTAGGGACCACCATGTGGGGTTTTACCTTGACGTGGTATGGTGGCTTATCAATATTATGATCATAACTTTGTAACAAAAAAACCCTGTTTCAAAATTAAATGCACTGGCATATTTACTTGAATTACTTAGACAGGGCTTTATACTTTTTGAAATTATACTTTTTGAAATTGGCCTTAGGTGTGCATCCACAAACCCCCCCATATTGGAGCCTTTTACTTATGTCACTAAGGCGTGTGTAAATATTTAGTCACTATCTTTTTAGTTTGTACCCTGTAGCATGGTTGTTTGCAATGTATTTCCAGGGTGAGGTCATTGCACACAGGGAAGGGTTTTCCTGCTTTATGGCTTGCGGAGCCCAATGACTTTGCCCATCAAACCACTTTATTTATTTTTTTTCCTCTGTGTTGATGAACTCTGTTTCAGCTTTTCTGACTTGTTTACTTATTTCCCAGGCTTCTTGCCCCTTATTAAATAATGCAGACACTGATGTAACTTCATTTTAGTGTTTAACATTTTTCTCAAGGACCCAAATTAAGTTGCAAAATTGGCTACATGACCCAAAACATTTCTTAGAACCATTTATGTCTTAATTACTATTGTCTATTAAGATGAAGCTTCACCCTTTTAAGGGCAGAGACACACAGGCAGATTTGGGGAGATTAGTCGCCCGGCAACAAATCTCCTCTTCTTAGCGACTACTAATCTCCCCAAACTGCCTTCCGGCCGGCTAGAATGAAAATTGCGGGTGGGGTGGCACTCTGAGTACTTAGTTTTCAGAAGTTTCCTTGTGAAGCAGCTTCGGGTGACTTCGGAATATTCAATCTGAGTGCTAACCCGCTGGCGATTTTCATTCTAGCCAGTGGGAAGACGGCTTCCGTTGCACAAATAATTTATTTTTTCACTGAACCGGATTGCTGCTGGAATATATTTTGGACCCCACGAAGAAGAGGAGACGTGTCGCCGGGTGACTAATCTCCCGTGTGTGTCTGCGCTAAAGGGGATCACGGAGCCCCACCCCAAAACTGCATTGGAGAACCAGTTCTGCATCCCAACCATAGGTTTAGAGCCTTCATATAGGGTTGATTTTACAACTAACTTTTTGACATTTAGCTCCGAGGGATATTATTTGCAAAACTGCAAGTTTACAAGATATTTTTACAAAGAGAAGAACTTACTCTAGCGATACAAATCAGTTTATGAAATACTCTACCACTATATACTTTTTCAATATGTACAAAACTCTGATTTTGTTTTTCTTTTCTGCACAGTGCAAGTACACTCACTTCAAACCTAAAGAGACCTGTGTTAGTGAGAACCACGATTTCCATTGGCACAATGGTGTGAAAAGGTTCTTTAAATGTCCCTGTGGTAACAGAACTATATCCTTGGATAGACTGCCCAAGAAGCATTGCAGGTATAATACTCGTGTAGCATTCCTGACTTTATTCTACCAGAATATAGAGGCATCTTTCATGCAGTAGTTGGGAGGATGAGCTAATGATGACTGACCCCTTTATCCTGCTGTGAGAATATCCGTAAACATGTATCAATTCTTCAAATTTATAAATTAGCTGACAAATGTTTGGTTAAAAGTTAGAAAAGCTACTAGATGTCATGTGTATAAGAAACTGTAGCCTTGAAGGAGGTTGTTGAAGAAAGAAGAAACTTTACACCTTGTACCCTGCATTTGTCTTGAGAGCAGGATCCTGCATTAATACAGGTTGGCATTGGCACCATTCTGGTTAATTATTTTGGATTTGATTCACAATTTGCCCCCTGTACTATGTACATAGTATTGTGGAAGGGGGTCAGGCTGCAGATAAAGGGTACAATTTCAGGAAAGGTGCAATTTGACACATAAGCTTGGGCCTTCGCTATTACCATAGGTTGTCACACTTCATAAAATTTAGTTTTAACAGTTAAAATGTCCAAATTTTTGGATGGGAAATATTTCACCAAATGTAAATGAGCCTCCATAAAAAAATCCATAATTCCAAAACAAATGATTCTACACATGAAGTAATCTCTGGTCTATGCTATGTTCTTCTAGCCTATTCATTTATATATTTTTTTTCTATTCTACAGCACTTGTGGCCTCTTTAAGTGGGAAAGAGTTGGTATGCTTAAGGTAAGTGTCTGTACACAGGCAGATGACTTGAACCTTGCTTTGTTTCTTTGTTGCTTTTTTTATATGGGTGTAAATGTAATGTATGATCTGCAGAATACCTCCCCACGTTTACCCAATTTTAACCATTAACGAGTTTGTTCCTGATCAGCAAACTGTCTACTGGCATTCATCTTTGCTTGCAAAAATGATTCTAATTATCTTGGTTCCATTCACAACACAACCCTTAGCATGTCAGTCCATGTCTCTTATGGCTTAATGGTTTTCAAGTCATGTTTTTAATATGTTTCGGTTAAGCCACTGCAATTGCAGTCGAAAACCAAGATGGCATACCATTAAAGAAACACATGCCATAGGCATATTTGTATGAGTAGTCGAATCAAGACTGTCAATCATATTTCCAAATACCATTTGGCAGTGTTCATATTACACAGGAGCGATATTAAATGGACTTTGTGTTTAGCTTGAACCTTGGATGTGCACATTATACCTGGTAACATTGTGCAGCTACAGGTAAATAAGTGTGTTTGGGATTTTACCTTTTTATACATGAATTTCTTTATCACCTGTACTCTGGTACAAATACCAAAGTAATGCAGAGCATAATAGGTAAATTCATGTTTTCTGTTTTCTTTTTATAGGAAAAAACTGGCCCAAAATTAGGAGGAGAAACACTTTTGCCAAGAGGAGAGGAACATGGCAAATTTCTGAATAGCCTTAAATAACGATGAATGCGTGGCTGGAACACACAGTACAATCTATCTTTGTAGCCTTCTTGCAAGATTTTCCCCCTATACAATGCACTCCTTTGGCCTGATCCTATAGATCGCTTTATTATATTATTAACTTTTAAAAAGCAAGGCCAGTTCTGAATAGGACTATGAAAATGAAGGAGCCATGTGTAATCACTGCTACTGCTCCTGAGATCAGTATAAAGGAAACCTCTTTGTATGGCAAAATCATTTGTACAAAGTTTGCTCTCCATGTGTGGCTATATGTTGGTTTCCATAACACTGCCTCAGTTTGATCAAGTGACAACAGCATTGCAGAATCATGGGATGGGAATACAAGAACAAATATTGCTGCTGCTGTTCTGTAGGGTTGCCTGTACTGGACAACTTTTAACCTCTGGATTTTTCCCAGTATGCTAGCTAGGAAAATTTCTTTTGCGTTTACATCTTATCTTTCAACCTCTTCTTGATGAAAAACTAAATATTTTGAATTGGGCTGTGTGTTTGTAATGTTTTTTTATGCAAGGTATGTTTTTTGTGAATATGTATATGTTGTCACTATTTTTTAAAGGATATTTTTATTGTTAAATTTATTTAGAGCAAGTGTAGTAAGCGGGATCGATTGTTTCTAGACTTTATCAGAGAGGTACATGTTTATAAAGCTGCTAACAATAAATCTTTTGAAATAATTGTGTGCTGTTTTAATATAATTGGTCATTAAAAAAAAGACAAATTAATTTGCATGGTTTTCATTTTGGGGTCTTCACTTGTGATGGGCGAATTTGTTTCACTTTTCCGCAACTTGCGGAAAAATTTGCAAAACATAGATTTTGTCACCGGCAATTTTTCGTCGCCAGTGAATTTTCGTCAAATTCTCTAATTTATTCGCCGGCAGCGAAATGTGCAAATTCGCTGTGAATTCACGCCTGGAGAATAAATGAGTCCATCACTAGTCTCCACATGTCCATGTGTATTGGACAATAAACTGTTTAGAAGAACCCTGGCAATCACATTTATGACAAACCTCTAATGTCAAGAAGGCTACAAACATCGCCAAATTGATCCCTGGACTTCTCCCATTGAATTGCACAGTAATTCAGCAAGTTTTAGGTGGCGAATAGTCCAATTCAAATTCTTAAAGGGTCAAAGTATAAATCTCAAATCAAATTAGAATTTTTTTTAAAAAAAACTTGAATGAATGACAGTTTTGACCATTAAAAAAAATCCATAGTTTCAATTTGACCCTTAATAAATCTTCCCCTAAGTGTCTCTTAATTACCTTGCTGCTGGATGAATCCAATAAATCCGAATTTGAACCTAACCTTGCCGATATTGCAGGGCAGACGCACAAGATGTTGAATTTACGCACTGCTCCATACAGATTTATCATAAATTAACTGCATATTTGAGACAAAGTAAGAGTTAAATGATTTTTGATTTTTTTCCTTAAGGGAACCAGATAATTGCAAAATAATCCTATTTACTAACCACTTATTTGGGAAGATGAAGAGAGAACAAGTATGTATGTATGTATGTATGTATGTATGTATGTAGTTGAACAGGCCAGTGCTCATATGACAAATGCTTTTGGATTTGACGACATCCAAACACTGAATACCAACACTCAGATTTACATGGCAAAATAGGGGACATACATATTCAGTCATAAATTTACACATACAGTGCAAAATTTAATATGACAAGAAAAACAATTTACCTGTTAAGAAAGACAATAACAAATGAATGTGATATTTCAGAGAAACCAGCAATAGTCAAGAGAGTGCTGGATATTTCTAAATAAAGATTTTATACTCTACTGCAAAAGCAAATATTATTTAAAGGAAAAAAAAGACCATTTTTCTAACATAATCATAAAATCATGTTCTTTATCATTTACTGACCCTGAATGAAATACAGTAAAGCATAAGAACTTGTTAACTATAATAGAACACGGAGCCATCCATGGTCCACTTGGTATCCGGTGATTGTTGGATGACAGATTTTGGCAGGATTAAAAAAAAATGTTAAAAAATGTTTTAGTTGGATGGAAGTTAAATGTTCTGTCTCTGATAGAGGTAAGAAGGAGAAAGGCCGTCGTAATGCCACTGGCGCCACTGCTCGATCTGCTCGCGGCTCCGCTCTTCTTGCTCTGTCCACAAACATTTATTACAGACCAGTTATTTCAGATCACTTATTACAGATCAGCTAGAGCATATCATGAAATTGCTAACCCCTGTAAAAATGAGTTGAAGGTACATCAATATTTGCAGTGAGTCTATGGTTTGATCTGAATCCTATCATAAAGGCAGCAGTCCAGTGTCCATATATAAAGAACACAGAATTCCTCAGTCTTTCATAGTTTAATTGGGGTATATAATCCTTTATAATCTACTGTGTTGTCTTCTATATTTGTACCCTATAAACTTCCTTTTCTGGGCAGAACCAGAGGGCACCCCTTCTCATTCTTGCCAGAGACTCATAAATTGGGGTGTCATACAAGGCAGGATGTTCCTGTTTGGGGGTCCAGGCACAAAGAGATTACTAAGAGTGTCCGTAAATGAGCACTAGCACAGAGACAGCTATTTTTATGTGTGCTGAGTACTTTATTAGAATTTCATATATCTTGTGTAGTCCCTGTTCTCACTTCGTGCAAGTGCCAGCACAGAGCTTTGGGGGGAGCCTGTTTGCTTATTACTGTACATGTTGGAAGCTCAACTGCCTTCTCCTGCATTAGCTCTGGCATTCCATGTGCTGGTAGCTGCATGTTGGCCTCTGTCAGCTTGGCTATGAGCACTGCTCTGACCGCAGAATTTATAGTAAAGTTGTGTGCTTCCTGCCAGAGTCCATTTTCACAGCTGTCCGTTTTACTATTGCGTCCTCTGACTCTAAAACCCATTGTAAATCTATGTGTATACCACTTTTTTTCCTGACAAAGATTTCCATAGAGGGTAATTCTAAGTAAATTTACCTTGGCACAAAAAATAGGAAGCAGTAAATAAATAAAAACAAATTATATTGAATTTTAGTACCTTTGTCCCCTGAAAAACTGATATCATTGGTAAATACTGCTATTTTATGTTACTGTGAATGCAGGGTCACACATTAGCGAGGAGATTTGGTGAACGTCTTAGAAGTTACTGAGTCATCTTATGTGGGAACTTAAGGAATCGTGCTACTAAAATGCA
Source organism: Xenopus laevis (assembly GCF_017654675.1). Classification (NCBI taxonomy): domain Eukaryota; kingdom Metazoa; phylum Chordata; class Amphibia; order Anura; family Pipidae; genus Xenopus; species Xenopus laevis. The sequence goes on along the minus strand of NC_054375.1, from coordinate 87,734,035 downwards.
GGGACCTTATAAATGTTCCTATTTTTTATCTAAGCAAGCTGTTCAATAAGCTTATGAATGAAAACCAAGCTTGTCTATAAAGCTCTCAGCAATGTAGATGTATGAACTGAAGTACACCTGACAAAATACAATTTTGCTATTTTTAGTTACATTCTCTATACAATGGAATTCTAGCCTTGTCTAACTGTGCCTAAAGTGCTCCTTAGGAATTTACCGAGATTTATTTCAGAAAGCTGTAAAGCTTACCATCTTGCTCTTCCTCTACATAGTTCTCAAATTCATTTCTTTGCTCTTCGTAGTACTCTCTTCTACGCTCATCTGCTGACAGTCTTTGACGATTCTCAGCTAAAATAGGAATTATAGAAGGAAAAAGATATACTGTAGTGAATATTTACCCTAGATAAAAACCTCAGTGAGACTCAATGGGGAGCAAATATATCACCCAGCAACTGCATAATGGGAGTATTAGAAACCTTTATGGGATCTTTATCAATGTGCATTTTCAACATTTGTACAGAAAACATTGACTTCCTGAAGGTTTAATGGGTAGGAGCCATAAAAGATGAAGTTGTTATCTTTATAAGGTTGTTAGTGAGATTGCTTGTGCAGAGTTAGTTAGTGAGGCCCTTACTGTCATTTTGTTAGGAGTGTTGCATGTATTAGCATCCCCTTTAATGATAGCTAAAGAGTTATTATTGTTCCTAGTGGGGCCACCTGTCGTAGGTGCATTCCCGAATCCCATTATGTAGCAGGTAAGCAGTCTCTCCCAATACCACTGCATAGTGGCTCAGGTTTGTCCTATGCCATCAGGTAAGCACCATAAGTGGATTGTAGCATTGTCAGAAGGGGTGCCAATAGGGTAACAGATATATGGCTCTGAATTATTAGGTTCTATCTGTGATATTAAACCAGTGGTTTTGGATGCAAAATTGGCCACAGGGATGTTAAGGTGTTATTTGCATCTCTGCCTATAATACATTCATTTAGGGTTGGAGCCTTTCATTTTTGGTTTTAAGCAAATGCTATTGTGTGTAGCTTTAAAAAAAAAAAGTACCTTGAGTCCCCCTTGAGGGAGAAAGAGAGCATAGACTAGGGGTAGGCAGAGGAGGTACCTGCCCAACGCCCCCACATCGTTACACCCTAGGCAGGTGCCTCTTCTGCCTACCCCTAGTTCCACCCCTGTTTTGTAGTATCTATCGTAGGAAATATTTATATTATAGAGAAAGCATGTGAGACAGCACCACATTTCATGTGTATTTTCCCTGGAGCACAGTAAAGTTCATCATAAAGAGGTAAAAAATGCCCACACACTGCAAAGTAAAGTCTATGTTCAGTGTGTACAACAAACCATGTACAATAAAATATACATACAGTACAGTACATACAATTAAATATTTAGTAAGGTCAATCACTCTGAAATGCACATAACACAGTACAGTTGAAAGTGTACTTTCTGTCATCAAATCAAACTCCTGCCGTGGGGAACTTTGATTTCTTTTTCACTCCACTTGTCATGCTCATTGCAAAATGACTAGAGTTTTGCTTCTATGTAATTAAATATGAGCTTACAGTTGGAAAGGTATGCCAAGTCCAAGACATTTATTTTTCACCAATATGGTGCCCCATACAAAGTATAATTAGTGGCTTAGAAATGTAGAGGTTGTGGCTGGTTAAAACCACTTGCTCTTAACCACTAAGCTTCTGTCTACCACTAGTTTATTTAGAATCAATGAAGCAGAGTTCCTGTCAACCATAACATTTTGTTTTGGAAGTTAGGGGTAAAATTATTAGAAAGACGCAAGGGCAGCTTATAACCAAAATAAGAATACTATATATGAAATATATGTTAATTAACCTGAACCTTACAAATATATGGCTATAATTTGATATTATTCCTAATATTATAATTGCATATGCAACGGGTAGGGATTGTTTTTTTCCAGATTTTCCAAATTTTTCAGGTACTCCAAGATTGGCCTTGGTCAGAAAGTCAGGATAATGTATTATTTGGCCTAAAATGTGGATGACACAAATCTTCTTAATTGGACTATCAGATTAAAAGGAGGGAAGAGCTGCCCTGGTCAGCATCAAGTTGGCTCATGCTACCCCCATATCCTTTGCCATTGAGAGGATTTTCTTCTAAAATAAACTATGATCCAATGGAATTGCAGAGGGGTCAGTAATAATTGTTTGATGGCCTGAAGAGAGGGATGGTCTTTCTTTACATGGAGTGGTGGTGGTGGATAATTTATGACCTGTGAGTAATAAATTATTAAGATGAAGTGACCGTGCAGTACAGAAAAGAAAGCAAGTTGCCTTGCACAAGGAAAGGATTCTGACCCAAAATAAGCCATAAACATGGGGAAATGTAATAAAAGTTGCCAAGTTTGCTAGTGAACTACTAAATCAAAGCAAGCACCATTTACTCGTGCCCTGTTTGAAAACAAACATCTGATTGGTCAGAGGGTACAAATGGTTAAAGGGGAACTAGCGCTGCAAAATATGTTGGCGCTATATAAGTAAATGTTAATAATAATAATAACTATTGCGAAAATGAAAAATTAATATAAGCGTCATCATACTAAAATAAGTCGTTTTATAAATATAATCAATTAAAAATTCTGAACTGTTTATGAAATAATTCAGAACCGTTTATGAAATAATCAAGTTCATCTTCACTATCCCACTCTCTTCATTCTCCCTTCATGCAGGAGTTGGGAGTCTGATTTTGACAGTTGAATCCAATATATCTTTTGGGGGGGTTGTACTTATTTTGTTAGATTTTTTTTTTGATTGAATCACTATTTTGAGTTAGATCTTATGTATCTGCTAGGAAAGGGAGCCCCCCTATAAGATATATTGGATCTGTCAATGAAAATCTGACATTCCTGCATGAAGACAAATTATAGAGAAACAGATTCCAAGAGGGGGTTAGTGAAAATAAACTTGATTAGTTTAGAAATTGTCCAGAATTTTCAATTGATTGTATTTAGCAAGTTTCGTATTTCATTATGATGCAGCTTATATTGCTGCACAATATGTTGGTGCTATAAAAATATGTTATTAAAATATTACATTTTCATTTTCTTGATTGTTCCCCTTGGATGCACCGAATCCTTAAATCTTCAGTGTATTATTCACTTTTCATTTGAATCCCAAATTTGACTGAATACCAAACTCAATCCCAATGTTAATTTGCATACCTCCCAACTGTTGTTGGGACAGTCCCAATTTTGACAGCACAGCCCGCTGTCCCGGATTCTTATTGAAAGGTCCCACATTGCTCCTTGATCGCTTACACTGAACAGCCAGGAAACAGAGTTTCAAACTAAATGAGATTAAGGAATTTTGGCAGAGAGCCCAGAATACCCAACACCTGCACGTAGATACATTTGTAACTAATTAAGTTAAAGGGGAACTATTGCGAAAATGCACGCAGCACGGCGGATCATTTTGTCCCTCTTTAAAATTTTCAAATGTCAGGACTCAGGAGGTATGCATTTTGCATTTGTGCTGTCAAGAGACTTAAAGGGACATGTCTTCCAGGCATAAAGAGCTGTACAGGTATGGGACCTGTTATCCAGAATGCTTGGGACCTTGGATTTTCAAGATAACAGATCTGTCTGTAATTTGGATCTGCATATCTTGTCTACTAGAAAATCATTTGAACATTAAATAAACCCAGTAGGTTGATTTTGCTTCTAATAAGGATTAATTCATTTGGATCAAGTATAAGGTACTGTTTTATTATAACAGAGAAAAGGGAAGTAATTTTTTATTCGATAAAAATGGAGTCTTATGGGAGACAGCCATCCCATAATTTGGAGCTTTCTGGATAATGGGTTTTCGGATAATGGATCCCATACCTGTATAATAAAAACCATTTTCAAATTAAACATGAAACCTAAATTATCTGGCCACGCAATAACGTCATATACTGTATGATATAGCATGATAAAAAGAAGATTTGGTATAATTTCATAGGATCCCAAGTCCCCTTTAAATTCACACAACACGTAAGTGTTTCACTGAACCAAATTAAAATCCTGCAAAATATGAGATTCTGTGTATTCCTAGTTTTTATTTAGTTTTTTGAACAGAACATATTTTCAAAATAAATTGTATTCTTTAATCTCTTATGTATGTTGGTCCCTAGAGTTGCACCAAAACATGTACTACCTATCTACTGCCTCATATGTTCATAAAAGTTTAAATACCCTATTCCATACAGAAAAGTGATACGAATGGCAATAAATGTACCAAATTTCTTTTTAGAGGGTGTTTGCTAACATGGTCATTATAAAGGCATTTCTCCTGTATGCAGCTTTTATTTATACCCTCCATATCTTATTATTTTACGTGGTTATAAATGTCACAAAGAAAAATACTTACCATCACTTAATCAAATGTGTCACTTTGTAATTTTTTAAATCCATTTTTAAGATATGATACATCACAGGATTGATATTACACAGCAAAACAAGTAAAAAATAGAGGGAAAGAGATTGTACAAGAAAGCTACAGCAGATTATAAAATAACAGGATTTAATATGAAATATACATTTGTAGATAACCCCAGAAGAGAAAAGTATAAAAATGTGAAAGATGCACAAAAAAAGTAACTTGTAGCTCAGTACAGACCAGGTGAAGGACAAGAGCGCTTTGGGATTTTCACCATGATACCCTGTACCTCCTTCAGAGGACTGATAATGTCCTGCACATACCAGAGACTCAGAGCTGCTCTGTGAGCACACACAAGCTCACGCTGCCTTTCCAAAGAGACCACTGTGTTATAGAAGCTAACGTAAACATCCCTGAAGTCAGTTTTGAAGTATAAAGGTGCATTCTGTGGTGGAGCAGCAATTCCAGCTATGGAAGGGAGAGCTTCATAATGTTTATTAAGTTAATGTGAACAGTCAAAATGCAGTCAGCAGATTGAAGATTAAACTAAATTCAGCAAACACAGTAAGCTTAGTAAATTAAGTGTAGAGGAATATTGTATTTTGATATATTTGACATTTTCCCAAGAGGTTGAAATGAAAACAAATTCTGATCTTCCTTACATTACCTGCAAAGCATGTTGAGAACTATGCTTGCTAACAGTACTTCAGCCTTGACTAAGAAATGCCTTAAAAGTATTAAAACTCTAAACATTTCTTGCTAAGTAATAAATGCAATTGGGCTGCACATAAAATAGGGGCAACCATCATAAAATAGCTTATTTCAGGACTCCAGCACCCAGAATACCCACTTTTCTTAAGGGTTTAAATGATCCAAATGTCAAGGTCAGTTTTTGGATAGGGTACAAAGGACATTAGCCTTGGACTTCATGCAGCAGAAAGGTGTGACTAAAAGTAGTAAGTGTTATTGTTACATACTGTATATGTTGTATAAAACTCCCAGCATTCCACAGACAGGAATGCTGGGAGTTTTGCTGTAGGGTTGTAGTTTGGATTTCAGTAATTTACATTATTACAACTGAGACCCAGACTTCGTGCATAGTCTTCTCTATCTGCTGTCCTGCTCGCTGTGCTGGAACTACTGATCTGGGATGGTAGCCCTGCAAAAGATAACTGGTTCTTCTGAGCCCACCAAATTATTGGCAATTCCCTTGTGCAACCTATCATGTAAGGACATATAATAAAGGTCTCTCTGTTTATTCAGCAGAGAAGAGCCAAGAAAATGTAGATATGATGCTTTGGGTAGAAGGAAAGAAAAATATATGAGGTAGCACAGATTACTCATTGCAGTGTAACAAGACAAGCCTGAAGGAACCATACAAATTCTGTAATTCAGTAATACATGTTAACAGTGGGGAATCCTGGAAACTGCGGGATGGGAAGAAAAACAACTTTCCATGAAGCAAACAGACTTACCATTTATTTCATCTTGAGACTTGGTTGATCTCTTGCCACGCTTCTTGAAAAAATTGGAAGCCTCCGATCCTTGCATAAAAATCTTACTTTTCAAACCTAAGGTGGCAAAAATGAATATTTCATCGCTTGTGACCAGCTCCACAAGTGGATGTTAGTATATGTAGAATATATTCATGTATGGTTTCTATTTAGGTTTCTTTACTAGCTGAATCTGGGTACATATATGATACAGCCATAAGTTTTGCAAAAGTGATGCAGACAGTCTAACAGAGAGATAATAAATAGATAAGTAGATTCATCTTCAAGAGGCTGCTGATGTTGAACCTTATACCTTAACACCATATTACAACATTGACTTACTTTCTTTCTGGTCTGGAGCAGGATCATCTTTGCTTCTAACTGCAGCACTTTCACCTTCATGTAAAACTAAAAGCAAGACAGTGGAAAGCAATGGTCGGTGTGATTGTAAATAGATCATTCTATTCATTTCTATTGCCACTTATCACAAGAAAATAAAGTCTACTTGTATATACCATATGATGGCTTTATGTCAAAATGTGTATTTTCCATAGAAATAATGTAAAATAACTTAAAACAGTCCATTGACCTTCTGTTGTTGCTGTACTATAACTTCCAGAATCTAATGAAGCTTGCAATAGCTTTTGAATTGTGTTTGCAAATCGGCATCTGTAAAATGTAGCTAAGCAATTAGTTTAAAAAAAATTCAAGCTGTAGTCAGTTTATTTGCATCACACTTTGCTGCAGATGTTGTTGACCTACAAATCAAATTACCACCTATCAACCATAAGTTGTCAGGGATGCTGGGAGTTGTACTTTTGAGAGAACCATGCAATGAGCAAATAAGTCATTCTCTAAATAGGATGAAAATAAAAAAAAATAAAAATCACCAAAACACATTTTAGCACTTGCTTATACTTGCATCTGTGAGATAATGCAAAGCTTTTCATTACAGTCACTAAGTATACAGAGTTTCCATTCCTATCATTGGACAAACTAGCCCTAGGGAACAATTATACTGCTGAATGTCTGCATTTATGTATGTACTAAAGTAAGGAGCAGCTCAAACACAACTTAGTAGGACTTCAGTGCTGGCAATGTTGTACACAGTTATGTCACTATACTTACACATTAGTAAAACAAGCCCATCCTATTTTCACAGTTAAAAATTACACCATGGTGTAAATGATATGTGCATAGCAGAATAACACGAGTTGTGAGCAAACACAAATACCACTACTTGTTTCCTATCTAATGAACAGTTTTAAATGCCCATGCAATTGGCAAGTGCTACAAGGAGCAATACATTTAAATTCTACCAATAAAACATATGTCTTACAATAAAACAAGTGCAAATGTTGCACAGGCTAAAACTATTTCTATTTACCATTTACATTTCAATGCAGACATTGATATTTGTAACGTGTTTAGAAACATTATAGCAAGTTTGTACTTACCTGCCAGTAACACAACTGCTGCAGCACAGCTAAGAAATAGGACTTGTTTCCCGTTCATCCTTTCTGGTTTTAACTTGTCCTGTAAAATTCTGCAAGGGACTGAGGGAGAGTCCCAGATTTCTCATGTGTCAGATAGGAAGGTGAGGCGGGCAGCAGGAATGTTGCTGGAGGAGGAGGGGTCTCGCCACTGAATTCTTCTAGTCCCATAGGATTTTAAACTCCATTCAACCTTTCAAGTCACAAAGAGGCATACTGCACCAAAACAATATCCAACATTTAGCCGTGGCTTTGAATTTCCAGTTTGCCATCTTTTTGTAAAACACCATTGCAATGTTTTATCTCAATTGGGCCTCTATTTGCAGCCAGTGACCCTACAACGATGCACTCCTTACTTTATCTTAACTTGTTAGCCCAGCAAGGCCTAGAGTCTTAATATATATTATATAATAATCTGTTTAAATTATAAAAAAGACTGAAAATAACAGGTCTATTGCTGATCCCTAGGATACCGCATACCGATAAGTTTAGAGCAGTTGTTATATTTAATTATAGCCTGACTCTGGCCCAGGTTGGAACCAGGACCGGTATTCAAAATAGGCCCTGGCATTTTAAGCCCACAGAGTACCAAACAGCCCCCACAGGCCTAAGGTATCTTACAGCAGCCCCTCTGGCATCTGCTGTGTCCTTTTAATAGCTATTGCACTCTATCCCATCAATGAATTAACCTTTGCAACTCTCCCACACATTTGCATCTCTCTCCCACAAGAGAGCACTGACTCTCTTTTTGCCAGCTTCTTTATCCAAGTACTTCAGCCTCAGCATCTCTGCCAACCAAATTCATTAGATTCTCCAATCTCTCCCTGGGGACAGGGAGTCCTCTAAAACCGCACTAGATTAAAAATGGCCTCAGACTGTAGCAAATATTCTATTTCCTAGTTTTCTAATAGGAGTAAAATCAGAGAAGATCATAGAGAAGTCCAAATGGCCAAGACTGTAGTATATGTCACAGAGCTGTTATTGTGTCACTTAGTAAGGTCAGAGAATGCTGTCATGGAATATAAACAAATTCCTCATCCATTCATTACAGTGAATGATTGGTGTGTTCTGGAGATATTGGCAAGGAATTCTACACGTTAACCGAGACTGAGGAGTCATTGATCCTTCTGAAAAGAACTGTTTTTTTTTTTTTAAAAGTTAATATATTATTTAGCTGCTATTTTCTATTTCAAACAAATTCCACAATGACTTCTACTTAAGAAAATACTATTTACATGGGCCACTATACTTAACTGGAAAAGTGTGCTTAATACAGAAGAAGTGAGAAAGAAGAATAAGGACCGCACTAGCTCACCGTTTTCCCCACGATTCAGGTGCTCAGTCTCACAGTGTCCCCACTGTGGAAGTAGCAAAGATGCGAAGAAGCAGACGGTAGACGGCACTTCTGAAAATGGGGTTTATTGGAGTAACTGCTGATCAGCAGTTACTCCAATAAACCCCATTTTCAGAAGTGCCGTCTACCGTCTGCTTCTTCGCATCTTTAATACAGAAGAATACCTATTATGATATATTTAGTGATTGGTCTTTGAAATTAATCAGGCCCGTGAAATGAATACAAGTATACTTAAAGATTTGCTCCTGCTATGCAATTCCATTACCAGCCATTGTCAGGTAGCAACGACCCAACATAATGTTCTAAACTGGTTTTGGTTCCCACTAAATATCTGCCTGGTCGAAGTCAGTTTTGGCTGACAAATTGTTTGGCCAACTATTTAAATTGCCATCTTCTAGACATCCCAGCTGAGTTTATGACGTCAATAAAGTCAATACCCGGGCAGAAATCTATGGGTTACACCATGCATTAATAAATGCATTCCAAACATTCTAGGTATGATATTCTCCAGGAGTTACAAACAAGGATGTTTCTTGCATGTTGTCTCTGTTTCAGTGAATTCCTCCCTACTAAATCCTTTATGGGAACAGGTAGACAAAGTTGTAAACTTCTTCTTCTTATACTTCTTAAACAAGTTGACTAAAGTGACATTCTCTCCAAATATTTGCCACCTACACTTGTGTCCAGATGGCATAATTCTTATGCTGTTCTGCAATGCAAACTGTCAGACTACGGTGTCTGCTCTCTGAAATGTCCCAGGCTTCCCAGGGTCCTCTATGATAAACTTGCTTCTAGTGTCATATTTATATGTACAATGGCAACATACATCATTTTAATGAAAATCCTTAGAATGATAATAGCATGCATTGCTTGCACGTACCTGACCAAAGGACTCCTCTTTTTACATCTGGATGCACTCGTGTCAGATTCTTATTAAGTCATAATTACTTTTTCCCCTGCTATGAATACAAATAATGACTTGAGACTGCTCTTGAAAGCTCTGGACATGGTTTAGTGCAATGCTAACTCTAGACTAAAAGAAAAATTTAGAACCCAGTACATCAGTATTGGGATACACTGGGTCTAATACAGACCTTTTTCCCTTTGTTTTTTTCTAGATGCTAAATAAGTTTGGCAGATTATTGTATTCTGTGCATATTGTTAAATGCAATGATAATACATTTTTACATGTTAAAGTTTTATTTGAAACCCATTTACAATTTTAAATTTTGTTTAATAAGATTTTCTTCTAGGATGCAAAAAAACATTTCTAGTCTCCAAAATCACTGAGTTACGCAATATTTTCAGATTCTGTATTTGTGACGATTTGCTGCTGCAGTTGTAGTTTTCAGTTACACACTACTGATACAATAAAAATGTTGCTTCCAGTGTGTTCTGCTTCAATGGTTAATAAAACTACAGAAGATTTACAGTCAGGCATCTACAGCTAAGGAAGTACAAATGTTGAAAAGCTAATGGTAATAACATTGTTGATTTTATTTTACTTCTTTCAAGTCATCAAATTAGATTTCATATAAAGAAGGTTAACTATCGTAAATGCATTTTTACATATACATTTATACATGTATTTATAGAGGTTTTTTAAGTAAAATTTATTTAAAATGTGGAATCTCCAAAGATGTTATATTTCAGCAGCCACCTGCCTTTATATTCCAAAACACAATACTGTTAGTTGGTTGCTGTTGGTTCTGCATTTTAGAATCAGCTTCCAAAGGTGTAAACCATACAGCCTGGAGACATGTGGAATGAATTCTCATATGTGTCTGAATCAAATGCTATGAAATGTAGAAAACATGGCAGATTACAATGTTAGCCCTAAATGTTAAAGCTCCTCTTTAATCTTCCTCTCCTTAATTGATTTACCAACAAATCTTAAAGACAATCAAATAAAAGTACCCCAATGTATCATTTAAGGCTATTGTGGCAACACGGCAACAATTACAATTTCCATTGTAACAAGTTTGCTAAATTATCTGAACAGCAGTTACATAGGACATTAGGACCAATTTCTTTTATTCACTGCCAAATGTAGAACTATTACAGATTTGTTCTTTCTCCATTTATAAGCCGGGCCTTAATCATCCAAGTATCCTACAAAAAAAAAAATGTAGTCTGGCTGTTAAATATGCAAAGAATCAGAACATTTTATCACACCTGAGCCAGAAATATGAAAGTGAAATTGTCAGCATACAGGTAATGGGTCTGAAAACTCATTTTCCAGAAAGCTCAGAAATATTGGTATGTGAAATGCCTTCCCATCACTGTCAGACTGGGACACCAGGGGCCCACCCAAAAGCCTTTGACCAGGGGCCCACTAATTAATCTTAGACCAGGGGTCCACTCTCAGAATTATTATTCTTCCTCTCCTCACTCAACCTCTATTTTCCTAGTATCTTTTCTTTACATGCTATACTCTATTATTCCATTTATTTAGCCTCTTTGTTCTCATAGAAATAGGGAATGGCCATGAAATAGGTCAAAAGTTAAGCAGCATGAGGCCCACTGACACCTGGGCCCACCGGGACTTTTCCTGGTATCTCTGTGGACCAGTCCGACACTGCTTCCCATACAGTCCTATTTAAACAAACAGTTTTTTTTACTGATTATCTTTTTCTCAGTACTGTACCTGTACCTTGTACTTGATGATAACTAAGCTAGCATATATACAAAATGGATAAACAATGTTTGTTTTTATTTTTATTTTGGATATATTTTTTAAGTTTTTTTTAATGAAATAGCATTAGGGTACAGTGCTCCATATTTACAGCTAAATCAGCAACAGTCCTTTCTAATTAGCAGCGCAGTAAATAGTAAATATCCTTTTGGTAAACAATAATTTTGCTATGATTTGTGATACACTAGTACTGTACTAAGTACTAAAAAAATAAAAATACATCTGCTTGTGTAAATAAAGTGGCCATAACTATAACACTGTCCTACAAACAATTCTTCATTTTCAAGCAGACTTGCTTTTCATCTGTAATTAAAATAATGCAGCTTCTTCTTGAGGTTATCTACGAATTGATAGCATACATTCATAATCATGGCATAGAATATGTTTGAAACATTGCAGTAAATATCTTTTTCCAAAAAAAAAACAGGTCTCCAAGCATTCAGGATAATAAATTCCATACCTGTATTACATATTGTTTTCAGGACAACAGTTTTTGTTTTGATAGTAATATTCCCTGTATTGTGATAAATAACAATTTACCACAATGAAAAGAACAAACCAATCAGGTCTTGAAAAAAAACGAAACGTTGAGAGAGGTTTACTTTTTTTTTAAGTTGGATACAGGTCTGGGAATTCAAGCATTAAATGCTTACCTTTAGAGTGAGACCAGATAACCCATGGCGCTTACATGCAAGTTCCACCACCTCCTTCTCAATGTTCTCTTGGGTGGTGCCCTTTACATCAATATAGTGGCAGTCTGCACTGGCATAATGGCAAGATATTGCCTAAAGGGAAAAGAGGATACAAATAAAAAATGGCAGACGTATTGCAAACTTTCCAACTGGATGTGAGCAGGTAAAAACACACTATACTCGAAGTGAGCAAGCAAATTATTATTGCTTTACCTTATATGCCTAAGTCAGTCCAGAAGTCTAGACAATAACAATTATTCTCTCTACAGCATTTTTTTCATTCACAGAAGTTCAATACACTGCTTAGTTTAGGGATCCTATAGATATCCGATAAATAAAACAGATTATCTGAGGCAGTGAATGGAGAAATGCATGGCATATTTTTCTCTAGTTAAAGTAACTCTTCTAATTCCATGTTTTAGAAGGAAATCAGTAAAGGTAAAAAAAACACAGGTGTATAATGCTTTAGTTCAGGACACTATCCAGCACTTTAGATATGATGAGTAATTTTTCCTGTTGTTATTTCCCCTGGTCTTTATAAGCAGGGTAGAATGGTAAAATTGAAAGTACTTTTCTAAGAGGTGCCGAGAGATTCTGGCATTCTCTAGCCTCCCGGCGCATCTCTTCAAAGAAGTCTGTGCGCAGGCGCGCACTTCCATATTTGCGGCCACTTTAATGCAGAACGTCATGATGCTATACACACACACACACATATATATATATATACACACATAAATATATAAATATATTGATAATGGGTTGAGTGCTGAGGACTCTTGTAATTGTCTATATGTATTTTGTGGTCACCGCCTCATTGCACCCCCGCCTAATGGTTTTAAAAACTAGTGGTGAGCACAACTTTCCCTTGTTTGTTATATATATACACACACATATATATATATATATATATATATATATATATATATATATATATATAATTTTTTTTAATTAATTAATTTTTTATTAATATATATATATATATATATATAAGTTGAATTTATGTCTCATAAAAAATGGCATCCATACAAATACCTCCCCCTGAATCACTGGTATTTAGGGGGGTTATTTATTAAAGTCGAGGGTTTTTTTTACTATGAAATCCAAATTTATAGTGGGGAAAAAAACTCAAATTTTTCGGGATTTAATAAACCCTGAGGCTGCAAAAAGTCCAAATCCGAAAATCCGGCATCTCAGACCTGGTGAGGTTGTATATAAGTCAATGGGAGAGGTCCTTATCCTATTTTCAAGTTTCTGTGGTCCGCGCATCAGTTTTTTTATGGTTTTTCCCTGAACCGATTAGGCTGGATGTCACACAAACAGTATGTAATAGGCTACTGGGCATTCATCTGGGGACACCCCTGCTTTAAACAACTGGGAAGAAAATATAGTTATTTTAACTCATTTACCCTTCAATGTGTGAATGCTTATCATATAGTACCTTCCTAAATCCCGCTGTTCTGTTCATTCCAGAGCCATGGATGAGCAAGGGGTGAAAGAATACAGTATCACCCTTCTCCATGACAAGATGGACCCTGGGAATGGTGAGATCAAAGTCACGAACACCATGGTACATCTTATTCACTCCACCCTTTAAAAAGAAAGAGAAAGAAACAAATCGAAAATAAATACAAGCACGAATTGTTCATGTTGTGAAGCTCATTTACCATATTTTAATGATGTGGGAGTGGCTTGTTCCCCTTTTATTCTTTCTGATGTATATGAAAAAGCTCTCATTGGACTTATATAAATAAAGCAAAAATAACTGTCCACCGTGTTGGTTCTGCTCTGGAAGCAATTAGATATCCTGATGCGTTAGGGAGAAACGGAACTGCGCTGCACTATACTCATATTCTTATGAATAAATGGTATTATGTTAGGACACACTCCTCTTTGCGTAGCTGTGCCAAATGTGGGATCCAGTGACCCTGCTTACATAAGTGGTATTATTATGACATCCACAGGTCGGGCTCGTTCCTATCTACTGTTTTATCTATCCCTCCTGTCTGGTCAACCTACAGTACTCACTATGCTTAGTAGATTTGGATGATGCTTGTTTGTACAGACACACAATAACACCACTAGGGTTAACCACATCTGCACACTGATGTATAGGACGAAGAACATCAGTCCTAGGATTTAAAGAATTGCCAAACATAAGATATAGATGCAAAAAAGAAAGGTTTTTTAAAGGAAAACTATACCCCCAAAATGAATACTTAAGCTACAGATAGTTTATATCAAATTGAATGACATATTAAAGAATCTTACCAACTGGAATATATATTTACATAAATATTGCCCTTTTACATCTCTTGCCTTGAACCACCATTTCGTGACTCTATCTGTGCTGCCTCAGAGATCACCTGACCAGAAATACTACAACACTAACTGTAACAGGAAGAAGTGAGGAAGCAAAAGGCAGAACTCTGTCTGTTAATTGGCTCATGTGACCTTACATGTGGTTTGTATGTGTGCACAGTGAATCTTACGATCTCAGGGGGTGGCCCTTATTTTTTAAAATGGCAATTTTCTATTTATGATTACCCAATGGCACATGCTACTAAAAAGTATATTATTATGATAATGGTTCATTTACATGAAGCAGGGTTTTACACATGAGCTGTTTTACTCAGTATCTTTTAATAGAGACCTACATTGTTTGGGGGGTATAGTTTTCCTTTAACATTTTGGTCTCACACTGAAACCTACATCTAGAATGAAAAATCTGATGTATGTAGAATTTTCTGTAACTTCCAAATTGGATAAAAATTCAGTTTACTATGTATTGCACTTATTAATGGTGTAATTTGTAATATGTTGTATACACAATCACTTGGGGTATTTATGGGTGAGGGTGGTCTGGAGTGTTGTAGGTCTCCTTTGTTTAATCCATTTACTGATTTGTGTGTGACATTTTCTACGACTAGCAATTCTTTTGTCTTTTAAAGAGGAAGTATGTCCCCTTTCTCAACATTAGTTTAATAGGGCTTTTGCTGAACATTACTTTTTGATTATTACTTTAATAAGGGAATAAGTATGTTTTTTTGTTATTACTTGCAATAAACAGGGTAATGTCTAAAATTAAAAATAATGTCAGAAGCTAATTCCTGTTCATACATGCACAATCAAAACAAATCCCCATTCTATGGAGAAACCCTCTGTATAAACAAACCCCTCCTCTTTATACCTCCCATTCTGGATAGTCATGCTGCTTCAGTGTTCCTTTGTGTGTCCCTGGAATTACAACCAGGCAACCATTGCTGCGGTCAATCCTTTCCATGGCTGTCCAAGCACAAACAATGTGATCTGATGGTCTGAAGGGGAAGTAGTGCAAGTCTTGATGCATAGGATGGCGAGAACTTTTTTTGCCTGTGAAAAGGGTAAAAATTCATGAGTAGCTAAAGATAACAGGATTTATGGAATATGTAAAAAAAAGAGAGAGTGGCTAGTAGTATAAATAATCTCAATGTAGCATGTTATTAAGTCTCAAGGATACGAAGCTATATTTAAGAGAAATATCTACACAACCCCTGTTACTATGACTGATAATTATTTTCTTTTATATTCTGTGATTCTGCTTTGGTATGGTTGCAAGGGATTTGGAAGCAAATGTAATTCCTATTTCATAAGGGTATACCCTTTAACATTTGAATTATATGGTGGAGAATATCTTCCTTTATTAATCCTGACGTGAATGATCATGTAGCTCTATGAAAGTCACCTTTTTGAGTTTTGTAGGAGACTTATATAAAGCTGGGTCTAAGCCTCATCTGTTGAACCCCTTTTCTCTCTGGTTTCAGTCAGTCTGCTAAAAAATTAATTTTAGAAATGTGACCTGCCCCCTTTCCATCTAGATGCACAAGGGTTTTAAAATGAGAAGGACTAAGAGTAATATTATAGTGAAAATAAATAGCTTTTGCTTTCCTGACTGATATAAATTTCTATTTTTTTCTGTACTTATACTTCAACCACTACTAACTGTGGGCCACCTACTGTATATAAGCACCATTAGAAAATGTACCTGAAATGTGTGAAGGGATATGTTTAGATACAAGAACAATTCTGCCCTACACTGGGCAGATTTCATAACATTTTTCTTTCATTGATCAGGCATTACCTACTAATGCTGTATAACTAGTATACTTTCTAATGCTAACTAGTGGAGAAGTCAAACCATTTTGCTCACTAACTATTATTGCCCTTATAGCCAAGCCCCTAGCCAATGTGCCAAGCCCCCCAGCCAACATGTAGACTGAACATAGACGACATGATTTCCCGAAATCCAAATAAAAAAAAAAAAATACTGAAGTTTTGAACCAAAATTATGTGTCTGAAAGCTCAAAATGCTTTAGTTATATAAGGAGAATTCTCCAAAAAATATAACTTATTTGAATCTGACCCATTTTGCTTTGCTGAAAATGGCAAAATTTCAAAAAATATATATAGAATCTATTGGTGATTTTTTTGTGGCAAACCATTTAGCTCATCCCTACAGACAACCTTGTTCAGACTATTTTTAAGCTTGCTATAGTATATGTCTATGCTATCTGAGATTAAATGAGTATATGCTTGTACTATGACCTACCTGCATCAGGTGGCTTGTTAATAAGCATGGTATGCATAGCCATGATATTTGGTCCCGTAAAGCACTCAACATACTTTACAATCTAGATTACAGAACATATCTCCAGTTAAACACAGAAATAAACAGATATAAATATAGAACAGATCACTAGTCGTCACTATAAGTGCTATGGCACACTGTATGTTTTAAGGGCATCCCAGGGTGGACTGTAGCACGTTAATCTCTCTCTGCAGCTGATTTCCATTCATATGAATGTGGAAGAAAGTGCTTCTGAGCAACACCCAGGTGATGCTAGGAATGAGTGTCTAAAAAGCAAATCTAAATGGAAACTGAAGTTTATTTAATTCTACTTCTGACAATGCCACACTTTGGTGCAAATAGCTGGTTGGTCAGTATGGCTAAAATCAGACCAAATCTTGTTTGCTTGTTAATTATAGGATACCTTTAGGGCAATAGTAGGTTTGCAAGATGACTCGCATTGATCACTGACTCCTATTGATCTCAGTGGGGAATTACCTACTTTATTTAGTAAGCATTTTGATCACTGCAACAATTAGCAGTGATCAAAACGTCATGTATGCCACAGCAATAACAACCTAAACATGCGTTTCCTGTTTTAGCTTAACCTAAAGGATTTCCAGCAGGTCTATAAGTGCCATATTTATTGACACTTTCTTGACTGTCAAATTTTTTTTAGAGATTTTTTTAAACATTTATTAAAGCTGATATCCATATCTATACATCAGAAAGTGTGTGACAACTTTGAACTATTCTGAGTGGGTGGATAGAGAGAAAACAAATGCCACAACACGTGAGCAGATAATCACTCACATGATCTCATGGCTTATGTTTGCCCAACTGCTCACATGCCCAATAAACTTTACAAACAATGATGTGGATATATTGGTATAACTTGGTTTCTACAACTAAAGACTTATACTAAAGACTTAAAAACACTTATAGCTGTGATTAACTGTCATGGGAAAGATTTGTGCTTTTTAATGGAATACTATTATCAATTTCCTTTTTGTAGTTAAGCAAATGGGCACCCAGTACTTTAGTAACCCATAAAAGCCAAACATATCACCCCAATGTTGTCCAGAAAGAGTTTCCTGGAAACATACCACTGTTTCCAAGGTTACTATTGTATGACAGGCAGTAATATAAGCAGTTATCAGATGACTTACATCCAGTTCTGGAGGGGGGGTTCAGGTGCACTTTTTAACTAAATAAACACTACATTTAAAAAAGTATATGCTGCTTCCCTCTTTAGTTTAGCAGGCTAAATGCTTCAATTGTGATGGACTGTGTAATTAAAAACAAGTTTTACTTCCCATATTACCTGAGGCAGAGAGCAGTATCTGAATAGCTCAGGATCTTCATGGAAGTTCTGAACCTTTGTGATAGCCTTTTGGTCTGGCACATATTCAGACTTAGCAATTGCTACATCTCTCATAATCAGTAGCCCAGGCACTGTGATTTCTTTCTTGCACAGTCTCTCAAACTCTTCCCTGCAGAAAAGAATTAAAAAAAAGCAAACTTTTGAATGTTATCAAAGTTAACCAAGGTTCAGTAATTACCTAATAAAAACAAGTAGAGGGAATGCAATACATTAGCATATCAAACTAAACATACTTACAACAAAATGAAGCTCAGGACAGAGAGCAAGTAGTATTTATTTTTGGAAGGTGCTCTATTTCCAAAATATCTGCAGATACTGGACTGCAGTGTGGACACAGCACCAAGCCCAACAGGCTTAGAATAGCAGGATTGCTAATCAGTTCAATTTGAAATTCCCTCCCAGTCTATTATACAGCCATTCTCCCTCCTTTATTCTTTCACTAAGAGACATTTGCCTGTACACTGCACCAGTGGAAGCTGTGTTGATACTTACTATACATAAACCCTGCTAGGTTTATGAACATTGGTTACAGATACTGTAACGAACCAAACAATTATAGCATCATCCTTATAAATCTGCCAATTTTGCCCAGTGTTTTTGGAAGATATAAAACTTTTACAGAAATTCTTTGAAAACCATATATTGGTTCTATTATCTGGAATCTGGGAAATTCCTTAGAGGTTTTTCTGTTATTTGGATCACCATACCTCAAGTCTATGCTGATGACCAAAATGAGATATCTTTCTGTTCCAGATATGTCTGGTTATGAACATTATGGAAAATACAAAAGAATAAGATAAATAAAAGTTTACCGGAAGCGTTCAATGTCCACAGCTGAAACCAAGTTCTTTATAACCAAAAATCCATTTTCTTCGTAGAATTGTCTCTGTTCTGTGGTCAGAAGGTTGTTATCCAAAGTGTAGCTTAAAATGGGAAAACATGATTTATATTAAATCCCCATAAATATATTTAATACCTAGAAAAGTACAATATTTAACCTTTGATATGTTTGCTTTCCCATTCAACTTCTTTGTTGTATTATAACTTTTTTATTGACATATTTGAAGTTGAAACATTTAGGGGTGCTCCAGGGACTGCTGTTACCCACCCTTACTTACCTATATTTATGCTGTCATATATATTATGCCGTTAGGGACCAGGAGCAGTGATGGAAGGGTTGACATAATAACATAGGTTGAAAAACGACACACATGAATTGAGTTCAACCTTTTATGTCTATATAAAACATGTTAGTTTATCCGGATGAAGGCAAAATAAATTCTTCTAAAGCCACTATAATTTGCATAGACATTTACAGGACGTCCCTTGCACTCAACTCATTATCAACCCATTATCAAAATGTTAAGGACATTGAGACATTTTGTGCCTTATGCTACTAAAAAATGCATTCCCCTTTTAACGAAACAGGCATTGTTTGTTCATATATTGCAATATTTTTAAACTGGCCAACTACATCAAAGTCATCCCTTGTCTGGCCAGTCCTACGCTCAATTTTCATCTGATTCATTAAGGATTCCCCTGCTAGAGAAATTATTATATGATCCCCTTATATATTTATATATAGTTATCATATCAACTCTACTCCAAGTAGAGAATGTACCATTGACAACCAACCTCTGCATGATCTGACAGGAGCTATCCTTCATAAAGCCATGCTGATTACTGCTCATAATGCCATTTTACAGAACATAGTTTTGTATGTGATTCCATTGCAAATTTTCAATTAAAACGTACTGGTTTATAATTGGCAGACTAGGATCGTAATCCCTTTTCAACTATTGGAATTACATCAGCTTTCCTACAGTCCATAGGTACCATACCAGATGAAAGCGAGTCTGGCTAAATCTGAACTAAGCTCTTTAAGTATCCAGTGGTGTATTCCATCTGGCCTCGGTGCCTTGCTGACATTTTAAGTAAAATTACCATACCCTGCATCAACCACTGACTAGATTTAGCTGAGCCATCAGTGCAGCTATCAGGTGGGTCTTGGATCTCTGACTGCTCCGTTGTATACACTGAAGAAGTAAACTGATTATGTACATTTACCTTTTCTCCAATATCCACAATGTTTCCATTATTTAATAGAGCCACACTCCCAACCTGCACCTTTTTACTATTAATATTCTTAAAATTTTCTTTAAATTGCTAATGTAAAGTACTGAACTTTTGGGAAATTGGCCTATCTGCTGTATATTTATATAAGAAATCTGTGCCATCAGAACAGAACTAGATTAGCTAGGGACGTCACATGTAGGCACTAAACACCTTTGTTCTAACTTGTGCCACAGAGAAAAAATCACTTGATAAAAAGATATCTAACAGTGCTTACCAGAAGTTAGTTGGATAAACTGTAGATGTAAGTTGTCCTGATAACGGAACCGCACTCTGGGGCATTATGTAAGGTAAAATGCATGAATCAAATGTATAAACTAAACCTTTTACATGTAGATTTGTGTACTCCCTTAGAACCGTACGGCCTACCCACAATCCTTGTATTGATATCTTTAAGTAAATGTATATTTCTATTCTACCTATAATTTATCAGGCAAAACAATTAAACCTATATCTGCCCCAAACATTATTCTGTATGTCACCTGCTAGCAATGAAGAGATCGCTATAAATTACTTTACATGTAACTCTTGGACAAAATACATTGGATAAAACCACTTACTTTCCACTAAATGTAAATATACTACATATAACTTAAAAAGGATAGTAGTAGAGATCCTTGGCTTATAGACATAACATTTTGATAACCATGTTTAATTAAAGATACCACATTTAGAAAGAAAATAAACTAATAAATATGTAGACGATAACATATCAAGCAGTATAAAGCAGAAGGGTTCAAACTTTTACTTGTTATTTCATGTGATTTATTCCATGTGTTATCAAGTAAATAAATCAAGTACCAAGTTCAATGTAAAACTGCTAACAACACTGTATAAAGGGCATGTATAGGTCTTGCCTCCCAAAGTTCATATCCCGGGTCTATTAACCTATAGAAACTATTCAACAAGTAGGCTGTACAATCATGTGAGAACAAATGTTGAGATAATAATAACAACTGAGTATAAAATGAACCTTACAACGTATTAGAGGGTATATCTTTCAGCTTATATGGGAAAAGAAGAGGGGACACTACCCATGCAAAAGCAAAAGAAAAATCTGTTGTGCTTTATTTATAATTGCAAAATATATATTTTTTAAAGAATTGTCAGAACACATTTTCAACAGAAATTCTATAGGTATTTATTTTGCATGTGTATAAGGTGTATACTGCACATCTAACCAGGGAAGTACTGCTTTTAAGTGCAATTACATTTACAAATAACTCTAAAACCACTAAAAATGAATGCGCTGTTTACTGTAAAAAGTGTGGGGTAGCTGGGAAACAATTTACAGGGAAGTTGTAAATTCCAAGTCATACAAATTGCTATTACAGTGCTACTTAGTAGCAGACTACTGCCATATTCTGTTATTATGTACTGATCTTTAAGGGATACTGACAGTTTTTTTTAAAAAAATGCTGCTATATCATCCCCAACATCTGATATTCCCCTTATTTTCAAAAACAGAGTTGGAACATTTTTTGGGACTCTGTCAATATCCCTTATGTTGGGAGATTGGTCTACATTACATATTCTCAGCGCCAATTCTGTGGATGCTGCCTCCTGAGGCATCAGCCCGATACTGCTTGCCCGCTTACCTTTGTGCTACTGCGGTCTCTGCACTAGAATAGCCAAATATCCATTTCAAAAACAAGAAATATTACCAAAGGTGGCTTTTTGCCACCCCTGGTAACTGGCTGCTTACTGCCATCTGAGGCAAGGTTCTCATCTGCTTTGTGGCAGGAGCAGCCCTACATTTTCTGTCACCATTTCTACAATGCTGCAGCACTCCAGGCTAAATAAAACTGCCTTTATTTTTATTATGGCATCAACTCAGCAATGTTTCAGACCAGATTGGTCCTTTATCAAGCTAGTAAATCAATTTCTGTCCCATTTTGGCAGGCAGGAACTCACATTAAGGTTCCCATCTCTCCAGGGCTGGGACAGAAAGTAAAAGGGTAAAATAAGAGCACAAGGTAATTCAGAGAAGAAAACTAAATAGGAAGTAGAGGGTAAATTTAAAAAAAGCATAAAACAGATGTGAACAGGTGAGGAATGAAGCGATAGGGGCAAATTTACTTACCTTTGAAGTTGCATCAGCATTGGCTTTGACGCACTTCGCTGTACTTCGCCAGGCGAAGTTTCGCCAGGTCGCCGCTAATTCACTAAAATCCGAAGTTGCGCTCAGGGAGGCGAAAAGGTAGCAAAGTTGCAAGTTACGCTAGCGATGCCTAATTTGCATACGGCACCAAGTTAAAGTACAATGGACGTATGTAGCAGCAAGTACATTACACTATACAAGCCTGGGAAAGCTTCATAAAATAAAATAGAGTTGTTATTTTGCCCTATACATGTGCCCACTGTATAGTTTAGGTGCCATATGTTAGGAAATGTAGGGGGGAAGGAGGGTACCCCCAAAAAAATTTACGATCTTTTTCAGCCTATCACCCTTAAAAAAAGTAAAGTAAACTTTTTTTGAAGCAAACCCTACTCTACTCTATTGCACTTCGTCTGGTCTGAGGTGGCGAAGGCAAATCTGGCGCAAGAGGTAGCGTTCAGTAAAATCCGCAAGTTAGTGAATTAGTTACGTCCCTTCGCCATAGCGCAACTTCGTCTGGTGTAAGGGTGTGAATTAGCGATAGAGTAGGTCCACTTTGCTAGCGAATTTATTCCAGCACCCTTTAGTAAATCGGCAAAGTAACGAAATGACATCACTCTGGCAAATTTTCACTAGTGTTAGCCACATCGCCCTTTAGTAAATTTGCCCCATAGTGTTATAGAGAAAGGGAAAATAAAAGTAAAAAGGTGAAGGAAAGAGAGCAGAGCAAGGAAAGGAAAGGTGGAGATAACAGGAAGAGGTAAAAGTATGGCTAAATATGGAAAAAAAAATAGAAAGTTATAAAATGTGGATAAAAGAAGCAAAATATCAGAGACACTGGGTTAATGAGAAAACAAATACAAATTGATATTGAAGGAAGGAAGTAAAAGACAAAAGAAAATCAAAGCAATGGAAGCATGAATTGGAACAAAGGATAAGATTAGTAATTCATTTTGCATTTTATTTATATCTTCAGAGTTGTTGGCCTGGGCCTGTTTTTCCACTGACAGTAACCCTACCTTGTGTTTGTGATATTACACTTGGGATTAGCACTTGTTGTCCTAACTTGTTTTCTGTTGCAATATTATATACAATTAGTATGACTTTTATCCCACTAAATGAACTGGGGCAATAATAATCAAACTAGCCAAGTCTATATATATGGCATTCATACTAACTGATATTCCACTGCCTCTCACGGTATATAATGTGGCTGGGGTGTCAGTAACCATTGCACCCCTGGATATTATATACATGTGTATTGTGTGTATTGTGCCAATACACTAAATAATTTGCTAAAGATGCTAATTATAATTTCTATTACTTTGTTATGTGGTGGAGAAGCTATCCCAATGTGATGTTGCCACAGATAATTTCTTATTTTGTCTGAGAATGATGGGAGCTGCAGTTAAGAAAAGCTAGTGGGCTGCTGCTCATGATCACCAAGGGTTTAGATGGAAAATGGGATGTGGTCTATTGGGGCATAAAAGTGGACCTTACCAAGTAATGGCTAGCACACTGTGCTTTTTACAAGTGGTATCAAATTATGGTGGAAGTGCATAAAAGAAAACATTAAAAAAATGAATTAAATGGGACTTTAACAGTTAACCTAACATGAATTTGTTTCTGGGTTTGTGCATTATATTTTGTTCACTGTGAACTTAAGAATTGTAACTGCATCACATGATGAAAAATTACAGCTTTTTCAGAGACTTTTAGAGAGACTGCGCTCTGGAATAAACAATAAATGCACAAGCCTTTTGTCCTGGCAGATAAGAGGCTACAGCTTAGCACACATGAAACAGGTACTGAGTATTTGTTTATCCCTTTCTGGTCTCCAGTTTTGACTCTTGACACAATGTAGCAGCTCAGGTCTCTTCCAGGCAGGTATGTTAGCCAACTGGCTTCTGCTACATTGTTTCATGAGTCAGAACCAGGAACTCAGAGAATATAAACAACCAGATATATGCTGCTTTCAACATCCAGGGCTGGACCTAGGGTTAGGAAGAAGAGGCACCTGGCTAGGGTGGTAATGATAGGGGGTAGGTACCTATTAAAGTGTCTTCTGCTTACACCTAGTCTGTGTTTGTTCCCCTCTGCCGCTCTCCCTCTCCTCCCTTCTGGTGCTCTGCTTCTCTTCCCCTCTTCCTCTCCTCCTCTCTGTTGTTATCCTCTCCAATACTGCTGCCCCCTCCCAAGGGGGGGGGGTGCGCGAGGTGGCCGTTCAGGTTGCCTAGGGCACCCTGTTGGCTTGTCCCGGCCCTGTCAACAGCTATTACATCTCAATTTCAAAACATTGACTTTTCAATTCATAGTTGAATGTTGGTTAGAATTACATTTTCTTTAATTTTGCATAACAGAATTGTATGTCTGTTAGATAACCACGCCAACAGAAATGCCCCAATGCATCAAGTATTAAATTATAGTCGACTTACATATTGGACACTTGACATTATTTCGATTACAAAACATGGTGCACTACCTACATGCCCTCCATAGCCCCCTGACCCTTTATGATAGTGTCAGCTAGTAGGCACTGTTGCACACATTTGCCTGTTTCTGACTGCTCTTCATAACAAAGGATACAAGGTGGCGCTGTAGAACTGCAAGGCGGCCGCTACCTCCTGGGGTGAAAGTGCGCCTGTAAGCCATCATCTTTCTGGAAACAAGTGGTTCAGATCTTTCCTCGTTGGAACCCTTTGAGTCACTAGGCTTGTCGGTCCTGGGCTGGTTACATGTAACACATTTGTCTTCCCTAAGCTCCTCCTATTCAGGTCACTTAATGTTCCACCCTGGGCAGAGTCCTCACAACAGTGCTGTGGAAGATAGGTACCAGTTTTGACTTGAGGCCTATTTGAATTTAAGGTTTTCCCCCAGACCTTAGCCTTGTGGTGCATCTGTTTAATCTTCCCTTGTTGACCAGTTTAATATCATGTTTGCACCATTCTCCTCGACAGTTTAAAAACTGGCAGCTCGGCTTCAGTATTATGTATATCAGCATGAACAATCACACACTGAACTTCTGACACTCTCCAGTCATTCGCCATCAGACAGACTCAATGAAGTACTTGATAAGATGTTTCTGATGTTCTTTAATCATTTGCAAGTCTCAGCAGCTTAATGACTGACCTGACAGCCTGTCAAGACTGCAACAAACCAAGGACGAGAGTCTTAGAAGCATTCCAGTGTGTGTGACTGTGCACATCAGTATAAACTGCACTTGAGCAGAGCGACCAGCTTTCAATTTGTTTAGGGGGAAGGGGTAATGATTAAATAACTTGGTAGTTCAGTCAATGTCCACTATGTCAGCAGCCTCAGCTGAGCACAAGAGTGTAGTGAATCCTCTCTAACCCGCCCCACACTTCACTCAGAAAGAACAGACCAGCTGCTTAATACACAGTGAATCTATTGGTCTGGCACTGTGCCACCAGCCCTATGGAATGCTGGTCAGTGTAGTTCCAGGGGCCTTGTTTGTAAAGAGCCATGTTAAATTACACGAGGACGTAACTGAACTCCTATATTGCACAAGCTATTTGATATGTGCTTCCCTTACACCTTCATAAATAAGCCTATACACTGCTAAATATTGTGCGGATATGTTGTATATAATTGTTATCCCATTGCTTTCACAATTTGTTGTGTTCTGTGTTCTACCCAGCCATTCTCCTTCAGCAGTATGAGTAGAGGGTGAATTTTGTGTTTGGGGAGGCTATTTAACTCCTTACTTGCCAGGACTTTTTGGTCTTGCATGTCCAGCAAACACAAGGCATGCCATAAACCAAAGAGTAACTACTGTGCTGGTAGTCAGGTCCCTAATAGCTATCGTTGTAGAATTTAATATTTGTGTTAGGTGAGTAAACAATGTTCTAGTTTTTATGAAGACCCTTTGTTAGTACCCCAGTAATAAATTGTAGGGACTCATAGGTTTATTATGTCCCTATGACTTTAAATCTGTACACTATCTAGTTACTTCACTTACATATTTCATTTATTGGCCTACTGGCATTTGACCACTTCCTAACACATTTTAACATAGGATCATAGGATTTTTCTCTTTCACCTTCAGTTGCTGTCCCAGCTGCATGTGCTTCAGGGAGCCTGTGATCAACACGGCCCAGCAAAGCTGTTCTGCCAGTGACAGTTTATTTCTTTCATAGCACTCTCTAGGAGAGTGAGATAGAGAGGTTAATTAGAACGAGCAGCCTGTGCTCCAACAAGGATTTGTTGAAGAAATTTATTCTCCCTGATCATACGTCAGTATGGGATACAGTCCACGACAGGGCATTCCATCCTAGAGGTGTACCTTAATGTGATATTGACACTAAAAAACTACTTTTTAAAATATGAATGTACATTAAAAGTTACCTATAGGTCATGTTGATCGTTTTTTTTTCTGAGAGGTCTGTTAGTTAAAGTTTGTCAACCTGACTGTCCCATCTCAACCTGTCAGTTTAATTTTCTAATGCTAACAGACTCCTGCAGCACAAATATGGCAGCCCACTCATAGATCAACACAGGGAGTAAGACAGGTAATGGAAAAGCATTATGCCAATACTTTATAGCAAAATTATAAGTAATATGCAAAGCCAATATAATGATTATGTTGTGTAAATCAGATGCAGATTAGAGAACTTAAATAACAGATTCCATCAGAACAGAGTGGCGCGCGAGCTACCGGGGGCCCTGAGGGGGTGCACCCCCTGCTCCCCCAGTAGTTACGCCGCTGTGTTTATGTATGTATGTTTATGGTAACACTTCACTGCACCCCCAGCTAATGGTTTAAAATGGTTTAGTGGTGAGCACAAACATCCCCTTTTTTTTTTTTTTGCTATAGTTCATACAGCAGTAGAGACCAGCTCCATATTGCTCCCATTATTTCCAGCTAGTCAGTTGATCCCAGTTGTGCCCAATCAAAAGACAACATTTTTAACTTCGGAAAGCAAGTTGCAAGTAAAACATAGTTCCTGTGAAAAAATGTATAATGATGTAGTAGAATTCTTAGACCGATTCAGCAGCTTCTCTGCCAGTGTATGGGAGCTTTCAATAGCTGGCCAGAATATTGATAGGGGAAGTTTGATTTTTCTGGCGATCGAGGACCGCATTGGCTAGTTGATCCGGTCCTATGTCGGCGCCCATTCTCTTCATTGTAATCCGATCATTCAGCCGTTCCATTGGTGAGCATATCGGGGCCACCTTAAAGATGGCCATAGATGTAATGATCTTTATCGTGAGACCACGATTCTCTCGAAACGAACTTTTAAGTGTATGATGTGTCCATCAACTAAATATCAATAACCCCCTGACATCACACCTGTACTTCTCACTCAACTGAGTGATTACTCAGATTCTCTTAAAGTAGGACTAAACCCAAAAATTAAAGGGGCTAAAAATGGCATATTTTATAGTCTACACTTATTGCACCAGCCTAAAGTTTAAGCTTCTTAATAGCAGTAAATATCCAGGACGTCAAATGTGTCACAGGGGGTCACCATCTTGGAAAGTGTCTGCGACACTCACATGCTCTGTGTGCTTTGAGCAGCTGTTGAGAAGCTAAGGTTAGGGGTTGTCTTAAATTATCAAGCAGAAAATGAGGTTGGCCTGTAATACAAGCGGATGCTACAGGGCAGATTATTAAATTCTCATGCTACTTGCACCAGTTTCTGTACTGCCATGTAGTAATTATATGTATTAATTACTAATCAGCGGTATATTGTGACATTTGAATTCTATGTGTACTGTATATTTTGAGGTGGTCTCTAAGCTCAGTGACTGACAGCAGAACAGAACATGTGCAGTGAATCAGCAGAAAAGAAGAGGAGGAGCTACTGGGGCATCTTGAAAGGCACAGATCTTTATTGCTAAAGGGCTTTGGTTGCCTTGGGCTGGCACAGAAGCCCAAAACATAATTTACATTTCTAGTCTACTTCTTTAGTTAAGCTTTAGCTCTGCTTTAAACCAGCTGATTCACTACCAAACATTGGCAATTAAATTAATAGCCATATAGTCTTCTAACACAGCTTCCTTTGGCTCTTCTATCTAGTTGGTCTGCAAGGCATCCTTTGACTCTGCTGTTCTAAAAGTGTCATTGTACTACGTGATCTAAAACCAGCTGTGCCTTTAGAAAGCCCAATGCTGATAATTAAATGTGTTCTTATACACCCAAATTAGGTTTAAGGAAAAGAATCATGGCTACACAGTAATGGCTAACACAGCTGCAAACAGTTGAAATGAACGTGTGGTCACACACAGATGCATCCATTTTAGTGCATGATGGCAGTGTTCAGCTCACCAGCGTGCAGTCATCACAACAAACAATGGTATGTGTGACAGATCAATATCTGTACAAGCCAATTCCCTCATACAAAAAGTTTTTGTTGGAATAATGGAAGGCCAAAAACATGATTCTGTAAGCAATTCTCAGATCCATACAAAGTTCAATTTGTACACAGTAAAGTATTTTGCCAGACACAAGAAAGGGGACTGAACCAGCTTGTACAAGAGCAATAAAAAAAATTAAATATTTATTTGAATACCAAGTTTGGAGTTTAAGCTGTAATGTTGGCAATTTCAATTTTTGTTTTAATAGATCACAAATTCATGCACCAAAGTAGGAAAGGAAAATGGCTACCAACTACTTAACAGTTGCTGATTTATAAAGAAAACATATAAAGGCATGTAATCACTATACAAAATATAAAAATGTATGAAACACTATTAACCACAGAACAGAAAAGTTATTGATTATACTTAAAAAGTGTTTTGTGTTAAAGTATACACATTTAGAATTATTGAATTTATGTGACATAGGCAATCTTAGTTTTTGCATGTGATCTGCAATTATGTCCTGTAACACATTTAATCACATTGCAAAGGAGTTTCTTATGTGCTACCGATAAGGAAACAATTGTTAAGGTAAATACGGGAGGGAAAATATCTTTCTAAACAGAAGTGCTTTTTAAGCAAAGATAGCACTCTTACAACTCATCTATGCAGAGGTAACAATATATCCAGCAGTGACAAGTGAAAGGAGTGCAATACTAAGCAATGTAAGGTAGTGGAAGAGTAAAGGCTACGGCAGCCCAAGCAAAAATAAACTAGTCAAATTTAAAAAGGAATCATGCACCCTTCTATGCCAGAACCCACAACTGGTTTATTGCCTCTCCATATGAACTTCCAAAGGCATCCAACATTGTCCGACGAATAATGATAAATACACATATATAAATGAAGACACTAACTGCTTATTTGACACTACTAATGGCAATGTCTGTGCTGAGTGAAAGCACCTTTAAAAAAGAGCCTACGCGGCAAGAGATAAGTGTCTATAGATTCAAAATGAATCAATGCTTTTCAGATAACAATATCATTTTTCAACTCAGAAGCTGCCTTAAGATTAGGTGCATCTTCAGTTTATGTAACAGAAAGGAAAAAAAAAAAATAAAAAGCAAACTAATTTTTACTAATTAAATCATACCCACTCATAAAACTGACCCAAAGTCTCGAAATGGGCAGACACATCATCAATATATTTTTATATATATATATTTTTCTTTACAATTATTTAAATTGTATGATGGTAAGGAATAGGGTCTATTTAAAAACAAAACAAACATTAACAAAAAAAAAAAAGTTAGGTAAACCTAGATTAAGAGGTGGCACCAGGTGTGGGATTTACATTTTGAGTTGCAATTTGAGGGGCAACCTCAATGATTCGAGGCTTGTCTATGATTCTGGCGGTGCGGTTGCCCTTTTCTACGATACCGATAATCCATGCTTGGTGGCCCTCTCCATACTTAGGGGATTTAATTTCGGCACAGAAACGTGCTGCCTGTTCACGTGGCAAACATATAAGCAGACCTCCTGTTAAGGAATAGTGAGAAAAAGAGGTTAAAAAAAAAAAATGTAAAAAAATTATTTCACCAGACAATTCCCATTAACCTTTAAATTATTTCAAACAAGAGAAGGGGTCTTCTAAACAGATGAATACAAAAGCTAAAATAGATAGTATACACATAAAAACACCATTGTTAAAACACAGCAATGGATAGAACTTGTGTTGAAATTGTGTTGAAGTTACATTCTGCCTATTCTAAACAGCAAATAGCACTAGGGAGCAACCTGTTAATAGGATCCAAATGTGCTGCACATATGAAGTTGCCCCGGTTAGCATCCAACCAAATGTTTGTGTGTGTGGAACGGAGCACCACTTGGAGTCAGACGTTTCAAATTTTATATTTATTTCATCCATTAAAATCAGTGTCCAAAATATACAAGCAGAGTACTGTCTGTAATGCTCGCATCCATTATGCTTAACGCGTTTCGTAGCCCTCCGGCCACTTTCTCAAAAGCATGAGGGCTACGAAACGCGTTAAGGGTAATCCTTGCGAGCATTATAGACAATACTTTGCTTATATATTTTGGACAATGATTTTAATGGATGAAATAAATATTACATTTTAAACATCTGACTCCAAGTGGTGCTCCGTTCCACACACAGAAACATTTGGCACGCGGACTCACCAGATGTCTCAGGACACGATCCATGCATAAGACCAAACATATTTCCACAAGCCTTGCTGACAGCAGCCATCTTGGCCAACACAGGCAGGTTATGGATGACAAAAGAAACCTCATTCCTCTGTTGTTTAGCTAAATTCTGTGCATGGCCTAGAATTCCAAACCCTGTTATATCTGTTGCAGCATGTGCATTAAATGTGTGCATGAGGCCAGCAGCTGAAAAAAAAGAGAAAATAAAATTACATTTCGATTACAGATATCGTTCAGAAAAAGTAAACTGGCTAATATACACCTTTTACTGAGAAAAAAACAACATCATAAGAGTTCTTCTGGCTTTTTAGAAAGAATTGGTCTGCAATTTATGGGAACTTTTGTTCCAAGGTTATTGCACTGTAAACACGATTTTGCCTCCCATAAATCATAGCTATTGATGCATTTCAGGCCATGGAAAAAGAAAGGTAATGCAATGGACACATCTATATCTCTGCACTCTATGACAACCATCTATTTGAAACGTCAAGCCTTTTGTAATCACCTGTATCAGAGTGCACATCTGTATGTGTTTGCAACGATACAGACAAGTTTTAACTACAATCTTCAACTGTCCTTATAAGATGGACTTTTTAATGAAATCAGAAACAAGCAAACAATTTTTGTTATATAAATTATAATTTGGAACTATATATCCAACTACATGCTGGAGTATGCTTCATCTGACACTGCTTACCTGTTCGGTTTAGTCGTGCCATATTCATCATTGCTTCCTGGTATGCCAATTCAACATCCTCTTGGGTGACCACCAATTTGATTTTATTCCATTTTTCTGGCTATAGGTTGGAAGAAACATTGACATTTTTTATAAGAAACATTAAAATTGATGTAGCGTGACAGCAAGTACATACACCTAGTTCTATGTCATATACTGACCCTTGGCTCAATTATGCCTATAAAAAAGACTACAGCCAATAAAACAAACTTTATAAATGAGGCAGTATTTAATTTTTCTTACCTTTAAATTAACTTTTAGTATGTTATAGACATGCCTATTCTAAGCATCTTTAAATTGTTCTTTATTTTGGTTTTTGACTTATCCCTTATTCCTTTTATTCCTACTTCTAGGCTGCAAATTAAACGATTATCTGGTTGTCACTGTCCCAAAAAAACGTCAACAGGTGTGTGACATAGCTGACATAATTTCTATCAAAGTGACTCAGCCTGCAAAGTTTAGCTTCGTCTTCGCTGCCTTTATTAAGCTGGCCTAAAGCTTTATTTTCACCTGCCATTATCATCCCATTGCCAAAGTGTCTTGTAGCTGGATAAAATTCAGGCGACAAAACACATTGTGCGACATTGCCCTTAAGATGGCCATAGACGCACAGATTGGATTATACGAAACCTCGATTCGTACGATTTTTTGATCATGTGTGGTGTCCCGACATTTATCTTGCCATGCTGATCGGTCGTTCAGTCAATCGGACAGGTTAGAAAATTTTTGTCGGCTGCCGATGATATCTCTGCATGTATTGCCGATCAGACGATTTTCAGTGGGAGACTGTCACCAGCTTGTTAAACTTTCTTACGATTGCTGTAGGGTGGGAACATCGGCTGATCTGTTCTTTTACAGTTTTATTTGGTCTGAATGGTTAATGGCAGGTCGGGAGATGAGGACGTACGATCGTTCGTCCGATATTGAGGTAAAATCTTTGCGTCTATGGCTAGCTTTAGAGTAATGTTACCTACAACAATTTCAATTTCAGGTGACTTAAAACAGGCCTGCTACAGGGCGACAAGCACATTAATTCAATTAGTTCACATAAAAGTCACATAAAAGTCAATGAGGTGACTGGGCATTAAAAAAAAAGGGATGCATGGAATCCTTTTTGGGATTCGTCTGAATCCCCAACTGAATCCGAACCCTTTCTTGGGGCCAGAATTGACGTATTGCAACTTTTTTTGCATTTAGTAAGGTTCTAATTTGATTTGGCCAAGCACTTGGATTCAGCTAAATTCTGTTGAATGCTCAGATTTTATAGGGATTCAGTGCATCCCTAGTAAAGAGCATGTGAAATCACACAGCGTACAAATTTACCATTTTACTTACAAAAGCTAGCAGTGATAGTGCCACACCAATTCCCCCTGGGCATGGGTTAACTCCTTATTTAGATTAATTATACTCAGTCTTCTGTTTGCATGCTTCATGCTATATGCATGCTTGCCAGTTTTCCCCCAGAAAATCAGCTTCAAGCAGCTGGCTGCAGACAGAAGCAGCAGAGTTGAGCATTCTGCCAAACTGCAGTGATTACATATTTAATGACAAGGAAAGGTGGATTTCGCCAGGCTGGTGTTCCTTCTTAGCTTTTTCCCTGGGTCAGTGCATTTTTTTTTTTCAAAGCACTGCTTCTCCATTTTACCGGTTCACCTTTAAGTTAACTTTTAGTATGTTATAGAATGGCTAATTCTGGGTAACTTTTCAATTCACCTTCCTTTCCAGCTGTCAAATGAGAGTCACTGACCCCATCTAAAAACAAATGCTATGTAAAGCTACAACTGTACTGTTAGGGCTATTTGTTATCGCTCATCATTCTGTCGAGCCCCCTCTCCAATTCAGATCCCAGCCTCTCATTCAAATCAATGCAGGATTGCTACAGTATTTTGAACCCTATTAACTAGCTTGCTGAAATAGCAAAGCGGAGAGTCGCTGAATAAACGGCAAAACAACTAAAAAAAACCCAAAATACAATTAATAAAAAATTAAAACCAACTGCAAATTGTCTCAGAATATCACTCTCTACATTATATCAAATGTTACTGTACAGGTGGAAAACCCCTTTACAAAAGTTCTGTATGCATCAGCTACAAAAATCCGTCATGTTCACAATATAGACAATAAAAACGTGCATAGCAGACATTGGAATGAAAATACTTACAATATCTAACCACTGATGAACAGCTACTGCCACCTGGGTTCCCAAAGGTTTGGTTAGCACAAGGACATCACCTGGTACAGCATTGTCTGGCCTGCACAAAAAAGGCAGAGCAACACAAAGTAATCACTTTACAACCTAAAATGAAGAAAATAATGGTCTATGGAACAATTACTAGTAAGCTATAACAGGGTAGTTGAACTGCCAACCTATGGGGCAGGTTCGGCCATTTTACATTGCCTGTGTATATGCTCCAGTAAGACCAGTGTCCTAATGGCCCAAAGGGATACCAGGAAAGCTCCAGGTGGGCCCAACTCAACTATTTGCCTTTGCTTAAACCATGGCCATTCCACATTTCTATATGAGAATAATGAAGAGAAATAAAGTAAATAATAGGAGAAATGAATGAATGAAATGATAGAAGACAGAATGTAAGAAGCAGTTAATCAGAATATAAAGGAGCTGTGCAAAGACTGGAGAGCAATAAAAGATACAAACTGTCAAATGTTGTCAATTTACTGTATGTGCAACTACTTTTTTGAAGTGGGATCATAGTGAAAAAGTAGTAAGGAGCCAAAGTGATCAGTTACATTTTTAGTACGGTAGTATGAATCCTTTGCCGCTTGTCTAATCATGAATGTCTACCTTGTCTTCAAGTATGCTTGTTGTTTTAGCTCACATACCTGCAAACAACAGAACCTCATATGGATTGGACAAGGGGATGAAATAGCTGTAAACAACATGTCTCCCTGCATTTTTTTTTGTTTGCAAGTATGTGAGTGTCCCACTACCAGACAAGAAATTACATGAGAAGTACAAACAGAGCATATGTGGGAAGTTAAAGAAAAAGGCTGTAAGAAGGATATCAAGCAGAAAGTAAAAAGGGAAATCCAAATGTAGGGAGAACAAGGAGAAAATAGGTCTCCAAAATGAAAGCAGACAGCAAAACATGTCTAAGAAAGAGTAGGGGATTTAGAAGCTAAAAATAAAGACTGTAAAAAATGTTTAAGATAGACTAAGAGAAAAAGAGAGCAGAAGTAAAAGAAGAAGAGCAAATTGGTGAAGAGAGGAGAAATGAAAAGGTGGGGAACTTATGGGCCTAATATTCAGCTAATTGCTTAAGCAGGAGTCTGTGAAAATGGTATGCCTGTATTTCAGAGCTTTTTGCATGGCAGGGTTATTTGGGGGCAATAGATCCCATAACTGTTTTCAACAGAAATTCAGCACCCTGTACTTTGCAGAGTTGCCAAGGAGAGTGTGCTTCATTTCATCTAACCAACATTGACTGGCAACATGGCCAGTTATGTTTTACCCCACAAAGGACAGCTTCAGGCTGTTGGTGATATCCTTAACAACACCAATAGAGTGATGTATAAACAACTGTAATTGACAACTTTGACATTTATCAAGGAATATAAACTAGAAATAATCATAAAAAGGTAAACCCTGACAAGCTATATTTTCTTGTGAACTTAATAAGAATTCACAGAAATGATTAACATTAGTTTGACCAAGTCATGAAATACTTGCTAGAATAAGCAAGTGTGAGCAGACCCTTTACACTCTTGATAACCTGTATTGGCATCATCGCTACCAGTTCTCTTTTGAATAATATTAACTACCTAGTAAGAGGTGAACTACATTTTTTATTTTACACTTTCCGTAAATAGTCATTTACTTAAAAATGTACCTATAGATCTGATGTGCTTTTAAATGCTGTAAAAAAAGGTTTAATATTTTATTATCTCTTTAATGTGTTTGCAGTACATTATGTTGATTGGCTGCATGGCACAACAATTGATATTGTGCTTCCATGCAAGTCTGAGCCCATAGGGACTGGCAGTCCCATAGGGACTGGCAGTAAATGCAAAAAAAATAAAAAATCTTTGCTGTGGGTATAAAGTCAGAGGGAAAGATATGCTGTTGGGTATAAAGTCAGAGGGAAAGATATGATCATCTCCGGTGATGATGCACTCAGAACTACACTACAGGGCAAAAGCATATTTCATCAGAGAAACTAAATAAAACTAAACAGAGGGAGAAATGTATGTTATTCTGATCATTTATTTCAATAAGAGAGTGGAATATGAATAGGAGAGGGCCTTAACAGAAAGAAGAGCAATAGCAATATAAATATTGAAAAACTAAAAAAATTATGAAGACCCATTGAAAAATTCACTTAAAGGTGAACCGTGTCTTTAAAGGAATTATTGCTTCGGATGTTGTTTTCTCCAAAGGTTTTGTTTGCTAAACACAAAGCCCCCCCCCCATGGTGAGGTCACCAGACTGTCAGTCCTCTTTTAGGTCATATCCACTATTATTTTAGCAGATAGAAAAGATAAAAGGTTTAATCAAACCCCCAGCAGACTGTGTCCCCTAGAGCCCACCAGAGAAGCCTTTGGTACATCAGTTAACTAACAGTAAATTTATAATGCACTGTAGCAGAAATATGCCCTGATAATTTTAAGAGGTTTTACACAAATCCTCTGCTAATATAAACATGTGAATCTGAGAAGAAACCTGACAAATGTAAGAACTATTTAAACTTACATAATGAATTCATTAGGCTGACAGACTGTTGTTGCAACTCCTCCTAGAACAACCCATGGGTTTAGCACAGTTTGGCCCCCTGTAACCGATGTGCCTGCTTCTTCTGCAGCATCCTTAAATCCTTGGATAATGAGAGGCATTACTTTGTCTCTTTCCTGCAATGCAATAACAGAATAACAATTCTGAAGTTTCTACATTTTTATTTGAAGCAATTTCTTCAACACACAACAAAAACAACTTTTCTCATTTAAACCTTAATACTTCATGCATGATACATAAAAAAATGACACTATTGAATGCACTGTGGTACACTACTTTTAAAGGAGAACTAAACTCTATGCATCCTCAGACTCTCCTTCAACCCCCCCACCCCCAAGCTACCTCACTGCAAATGCTATTCTGCTCAGAAGTTTCCCTGTAAATCTGCAGAATTGCGCAGTGGAGTTCAAAGGCATCATCTTCTGATCCTCTTCTGTCAGTTGCCGGTACAGATCTTGCGGGAGCATACACAGTAGAAGCTGATTTAGGCCATAGGTTGGACTGTGAATGCTCCTTCAAGATCTGCATCGCGCTCTAACAGAAGATCAGAAGACAGGGAAGATGGCACCTTTGAAAGCCGCTGCTCAGCAGACTGCTGAAAAGAATAAAGGCTGCGGGGAGGGAGCTCGGAGGGGGGCAGTGGAGGGGGAGGGAGGAAGGTGTATGGTTTAGTTCTCCTTTAAAACAAATAAATTATTTATTTTTAGTAAGCCATCTGTATGTGTTATTTTTTTATCATGGGGTGGGGACTGCCATGATTCCATTTGCCTCTTTTTATGATTGCCACTGGTCTGGTCTGCACAACTCTTACTCCACACATGACAGTACAGTCGGCCCTCTTGAATTCAAGCAAAGAGGAAAGGTCGTTAGTGAATAGCTAAAAATAGAAGCAGGCCCGGCAGATGGATAGGTCAGCAGTGGCAGGCATAGGGATATTAGTTTCAGCATGTTTCACTGGAAAATTACCATATTTCAAATTATACAGTGAATTATGTACCCCCTATTGTAAAATATAAGGATATTATAATCAACAATGAGTTTTATGGACACAACGGCCTTGTGCTTTTATTCAGGTCATGGAATTCCAACGTTACTTCTAAAACCCTCATATTTTACACAAGTTTCAGTGAGTCATTATATTATTACACACAGATTAGAACGGATGTCATCACTAAGCACTGTTTAGAAGGACAATTTACAGGATATTAATGGCTCTAGTATATTATAAGAAAATAAAGCACATGACTACAGTAAATTATGTACAGTTATGTTTACTTATCTCCCCAATGAGCAAAGTAATTATTGCAGATTTTCTGCTATTCCCAGGAAACCTGTGGGTCAGAAACCAAGCATAGGTCTCCATGCTATTTAAAGTTGGTCCCAATGATCACCTTTAATGATAAGATTTTCTGAATTTTCATAATTAACATGAGTTGCTTAACTAATGCGAAACCAAAGACATGAAAGCTGATTCAATTACCCTAAGGAATTAGGTTAAGAAATACTGCTATACATGCTATATGTTTTTAAAAAATATCAGATCTTTTGTCAGTGCTAACCTAAATACCATTATACATTGTTTTGACATGTAAATAACATGCCTTTTAGAGCATAGTATCCCTTTATGTTTTTTTGGTTTTAGAGAAAGATAAAAGTTTCTAATAATCATTATGTAAAAGGTATCCTATGATCATCGCCTCAAAATCCTACACTCAGGATTTTCTTTACCGTGGCTGAACAATAAAAACACCTACCCGATCAGTGAGTTTATTACTGACACCAAGGAGCATCAGCATGTTGTCACATTCGGTAACACCCATGGCGTACAGGTCACTTAAAACATTTGCACATGCTATCCGGCCCTAGAAAAGAAATAATTAAGCATGTCACAATCAAACATGTTTTAGTATTAATGATAAGCTTTATGGTCTCTAAAGGGGAAGAACTCAATAGCTGGATAAGTGCATTTTGTACACTAATAGTACAGTAACAAGTGATCATTACCCAATGATCCATTTTTGTGAAATATTGTAATGCAAAATTATACAGGCATATCACAGGGTCAGACTGGCCCATTGTGATTCTGAAAAAAAAAAAAAAAAAAAAATTCACAGTTGGTCCTACCAACCTGTTGCCACTGAAGTGGAACAGATTGGAGAGACTAGCAGGATTTATGCAGAAGATTTTCAATAAATCAAGCCCGAAACAATACTCTTTAAAGCATGTTTCGTCTGTATTAAAAATAGTATAAATGCACTGGCACATTCTTCTTTAATCTATACATTGTCCAATGATCTTACTACCACATCTGGGGTTAATGTGCTCATAAGCCACTCTCCTCAGTCATCTTACTAGTATGTCTGGGGTTAATGGAGCACTTATTGTCCATTTCTGCATTGAGCTTACTGGCATATTTCCATTATCTGCAGTGGTCATACAATCATGACTGGAGTTGGAGTGCTCATAATTAATTTCTGCAGTCATTGTACTGCCATGTCAGGGGTTAATGGAGTGTTCAATGTCTATTTTTGGTAGCAGTCATACTGGCATATCTGTAATTATGGCTGAAGGGAGTGTCAAAAGGGGAGTAGCTGAAAATTGGCATTTTTGGAGCCTCAAGCTGCAGATCCTACAGCTCAGTATTAAACAGAAACAACAAGCACATAATTTAACCAATAATTTTTTAGCAGAACACAAATATTGTATAGTTCTTGCATCCACAAAAAGCCCAGAGTGTCAGTTAGGGTATAAATGTTAATCACCGGAGTCCCCTCTGGGAGGATTTAAATGGCCCCCAACATCTCAGGAGCAACTAATCATACTAATCTACTAATCATTGTTCACATACGGTGTGCCTCTTAAGCAGGGATCCCCAACCTTTAGAACCCGTGAGCAACATTCAGAAGTAAAAGGCGTTGGGGAGCAACACAAGCATGAAAAATATTCCTGGGGTGCCAAATAAGGGCTGTGATTGGCCATTAAGTAGCCCATATGTGTATTGTCAACCTACATTAAGACTCTGTTTGGCAGTACACCTGGTTGTTATGCAGCAAAATCTTGCCTCCAAGCCTGGAATTAAAAAATAAGCACCTGCTTTGAGGCCACTGAGAGCAACATCCAAGTTGTTGGAGAGCAACATGTTGCTCACGAGCTACTGGTTGGGGATCCCTGCTCTTAAGCATAAATTCTACATCCCTCGCTACAAAAAAAAAAAAAAAAAAAGTTTAGTGTACAAATTTATTAAATGCACTATTCAGTGCTTTGCCCTCATAACATACATACATACATACATACATACATATACATTCATTTACTTTGAGCAGACTGGGTTTAGCACATGTGCTAATTGTTGTTTTCAGGCCAGCACACACACATCATTTAGAAATTTTTTCCCTCAGTAATGACATGATTGGTCATGTGGAAACCACAATGTCAATGTCCCTGTAATACCAGCCCTCTCAAGTTGCTCACCTGATAGGAACAAAGGTGTTTTAGTTTCCAAGGAGATGCAAGGATTATTTTGAACAGATATCTGCTCTGTTGCTACTTCTTGATGTTGCAATGGACGCATTTACACAGCTCATAGAGCAGGGCAAGCAAGCAATGAAATAGGAAAAAAAGGTTGCAACTACAGAGCACAACTTTGAATGCCTGGTAATATAAAGAAAGCAGATTGGAGCTAAAAAAATTATAGCAGTTCAAAAGGGGCATACAAACTGCTATAATTTTTCACTTTTTATTTTGTTTCCCATTTTGTAATTATTTATCCATTGCCATGGCTGTTGGTTCAGGACAGAGCACCTGGACCCCACTTGTACACAGACCCCATGTCTTAAATGCTTGCTTAATTATATTCAAGTCATCTGTTTAGGGAAGTACTATATCATACATGTATTTAGGAGGTGGCAGGGAGACAAACACGTAGATATTTGGCCTGGGCCCACTAGCACATGAAATCATCTCTAATTCACATTAGTCCCTGCCCCTGTGGAGCTTACAGTCCAAGGCCTGCCTGTATGCTGTGTGGAAGAAAAATGGAGTAAAAACCACACAGACATGGGGAAAACATACAAACTCTTTGCAGAGTGTCCAGGTCAGATTTGAAATCAGGGTTCCAGCTCTGCAAGGCAGCAGTGCTACCTACTGAGCCACCATACTGCCTAATTACTAATGATTATCCATGTATATGGCCAAACATACCACACTACTTATGGACCAACCAATTGCACAGTGTAGGGATATTTTCATGCATCTGAGCCAGGACAATTTACTATTAGGGAAGGAACCAAATCAGTTAGTAATCTGAAATGCAACTGGGTCTTTTAGCAAGACAACACAAAATACATGACTCCAGTTTAAATGGCAGATCTAAAATGTGTAAAATAAGCAACAACTTACAGAATCTTTAGGGTATAAATACAATTTTACAGGACTAAATATCTGACATATTATCCAAAAACAAACACGGACCTTATTTGCTCAAACTTACATAAAAAAAAACAAGAGTATGTGCATTTAATAAAAAGTAATGATCTTAAGGAATGTAGGTTTTCTTTGCACCCCCTTTTATTATATACATTGCAAAGTTTCTTTCAAACTACTGAAAAAAAATAAAATAAATTACTTACCATCATGTAAGGATCATCTACTATAGGATAAATGTAGTCTGTTGTCTGAACCAGAGAAAGGCCACCATGTCTTAGTGGAATCACACATGTATCCATGCCAATTCCTATACAAAAAAAAGTTAATAAATGTTAACAGTTAAAAGCTAAAAATATATATAGATAAATGTACCAGGAATTTTCAGTACTGTATTAATAAAACTACAAATGTAAACCAATAGTTCAGAAGATGCTGTCAGACCTGCTTCTTGTGGCAAGATTCCCCTTCAATACTGTGAGGATAATTTTAAGTTTTAAAATGAAAATTAAATTCTAGATAAAAATAATAAAACATGGGGCCAGGGTATGAGCACGGGTTCCTTTTTGTAATCTGGTCGGTTCAGTCCCATTAAATATTGTCCCTATCCCTGGATCTCAACCCTTAAAATGTTCTAGATAAACTGTACCTAGTACATGTGAATACTTATACTAGACATAGTTCATTAGTTCTTTTAGTTCCAAAATTCACTGAAGACTGCTTGTTCTAAATGCTTCTATGCAGCAATATTTGCCTTTGATCAGACAAATATTTTCTTTGTATAATTGAATTTTTAAATAATCTTGCACTTATACATATGGTATGTTAATGAGCACCCAGCTATGTGGAAACCATTGTGCAGTACTGCTATAAATGATTCAAAGTACAACTCTCCACATTCTTCAACTAGTTTAATTAATGGTGGGTTGTGGGAGCTATAGCACTGTTTGTGTGCATATCCCTGTCTGAAATCATTGTGGCTAGGTCATTTACAAGCAACACATGGGGAAACA
The DNA here is from genome assembly GCF_017654675.1 of Xenopus laevis. Classification (NCBI taxonomy): domain Eukaryota; kingdom Metazoa; phylum Chordata; class Amphibia; order Anura; family Pipidae; genus Xenopus; species Xenopus laevis. The sequence continues at coordinate 87,692,224 of NC_054375.1, read as the reverse complement.
GGTTATATAATCCTTTAGAGTACATTAACTACTTGGAAGAAGGCCAGACATATTGCGTTCCTTTGTAAGATCAATTCTAAAAGTAATCTTTACTTTGCATTGCTGTACAAACACCTGAGAGAACAGAGGTCTGGCTAACACAATATCCCTTCAGTGCAGCTGGCACAGCAATTTGCTTCCACCTGAGCACTTCCAAAATGGATGTTCTAGTTAAATTGTCATTAATTCTATCTAATCAAGCAGCCTGCAATGCCCATTACATATACTACAGAGGAGGTGGTCTAGAATGTGCTACTAGACTAGACGAATTACAGGCAGAATAGCAAGTGGCTAAAAGAATAATTAAAAAAACAATACTTTATTGATTGGAAGGTACTAATGGATGGTTTTTTAACCCTAGGTCTAAATGTACAACAAGGAGTTCATTATACAAAAAGTGGGATTGAACTATACATTTTCCAGGCTTACCATAAAAAAAAAAAAGAAAAATATGTTTACTTGCTTACAATGATTTACTAGATAATATAACGGTAAAAAATTGGGACTGGATTAAGAACTGATTTTGTTGGCTTTTAATGAATCAGTTACCCTTCCATACTAAAACTTTTGGCCATGGGCCACTCCCATTATCCCATGTTATTTGGACAGGTAAGTAAAAGTGAAACCAATTCTGTTCCTACACCTGTATCTCAAGCTAAGAAAATGTTCTAGATAAAATTTACCTAATACTTGTGAAAGAAATACTACAAAAAACGAAGAAACTTGATAAATATTATATATTATAAATTCTGTAATAATTAAAAGAGTTTTTCACCTTCCAACAATTTTTTTTCCAGTTCAGTTGGTTTTCAGATAGTTCACCAGAAATAAAGACTTTAACCAGTCTGCACCCAAATTACTGAGCTGCCAGACCAGAAACAGGGACATTAAATTAGAGTTTGGAAAAAATGCATAAAATAGAAAATGGAATATGACTGAAAAAGGTTTATTTCTGGTGAACAATCTGTTCTCTGAATAAGTACAGTGGCCTTGTCCCAATCTAGAACCAGTCTGTTTTCTCCATTTCTTGTCTTGACAGTGGATTCTTGCGTTAAATGATAAAATTCATCTATGGCATCTTTAAAATATATTATTTAAGAGTTTTAAAAAGAAATATCACCAATGAAAAGCATTTAAGGCGTTCCAAGCTGTGAGGTCTGCTCTTCTTTTTGGAGAAGATTAATGCACAATTGTGTAACAACATATGCTGCAAAGACCAAATAGCATCACACAGATGTGCCTGTAGTACATAGCCCAATAAAATGCAATCTTAACCAGGAAAACATTATTTTGTGAAAATAATGATGCTCCTTTCTTACTCACCAAGCCTTGGCATGACGGCACCCAGAAACTGTTCATCTTCCTGGAAGTGATTCTCCTGCAAAGATTCCAGTAGCTTTTGCAAAACATCTTGAGGAACTTTGCAACCAGTGCCTTTCAGCTCTGCAAAACGAGTCAAGCGGAAGCTCTTATCAAGCTCATAGCTCTCTGGATTGAAAGACTCCCGAACAGACATGGCTTTTGACCCGATTACTTATTCCCCCCTTGTGCTTATCGAATGAATATGGCCTCTTCAACAAACCTAGCCAATTAAAATAAACACAAATTAGGCTGATCTGTTAAAAACATTACATGAAATAGTTACCAAAAATGTTAAAAGTGACCAGTTTCTGCTCATTTTTGTCTGAAAATCAGACATTTAAAAAAAAGTTGATGTGTAACATTAGGGCCACTCTGAATAAACTAGTTGCCCTGCCTTGAAGCAGTCACACTACAGTTGCATGACTAAAGCTCTAACACAGTACAAGGATAAAGAATTATTTGTCTGTGGCTATATATTTGAGCTTTGAAAACTGGCTAAACAATACATTGTCAAGAACAAATACTAACTGCACCACTTTTAAATAGTTGCCTTTGAAGGGCACCTACTGGCCCAATCAAAATGCCCCTACAAAAGCTATCGACTAATACAATGCTCCATTATGTATGGTTAGTTGGCACTTGAGGGAGGGGAAACTGGCTCTCACTAGCTCCTTACTTGGAGACACTTAGGCCCAGGGCACATCGATTGTTGGGCCCGCAGCGTTGCTCTTAGCCTGCAGCCTTTTTCTGCAGGCTGAGAAAGGTCGGATCTGCTCCCTTCTGCAACTCCCTGAAGCTGTACCGACAATCACAGCTTCCACCTGCTTGTAGCTACATGGAAGGGAGATTGTCCAAAAAATGCCAGCTTTAGTGTTTTCAGGCTAATCTCTGCTTCCATTGAGTGTAGCTACAAGGTGGCAGAAGCTACGATTGTCAGGACAGCTACAGGGATATGCAGAAAACATACAGGCACTCTGTGTTCCCAGAGCCTAACAGATGATGTCTACAGCCATAGTTGCTCTCCTGCATGAAAAGGATTGCATGGCACATTTCAAGATCAGGCAAGCTTTAAACAGGCAATAGGATAGACAGCAGAATATATAGGCTGGAAACAGCTACAAGCAGAAAACATGTAAACTGAAGTTTTTGCATACTAACCTCTAACCTTGTTTGCGGATATTGGAGATCAGGACTTTAAAGGGTAAGTAAATCCCCAAAAAAAATCTGGCTAATAAAATAAAACATAATTCTAAGCAAATTTCCAATATACACTAATTAAAAATTGTTCAGTGCTTTTAAAGGTATTTGTGTATCGTTGAAAGCAGCATTTGCTTAACTCCTTTTTACACAATATTGCAAAAGTCTTTGGTTTCCCAGCAAAGACAGAAGTGATGTGCTGGTCGGGTTTTACCCGACCTGCACCCCCTCCACCCACGCCGGCCCGACTTCCTTTTATCGACCCGGACCCGTCTGCCCCCCGCAAATGGGGGTGCGAGGTCGGCCCAAACCGACCCACCCGCAGGTATCGGCCCGGTCAGCACATCACTAAAAGACAGGTCTGTTGTTAATCAGCTGGCTTGTCTTACATTGTTTTAACAGTCTTAGCCAGTGATCCCCAACCAGTAGCTCGTGAGCAACATGTTGCTCTCCAACCCCTTGGAGGATGTTGCTCTCAGGGTCCTCAAAGCACATGATTATTTTTGAATTTCAAGCTTGAAAGCAAGTTTTAATTGCATAAAAACTAAGTATAGTGCCAAGTAAAGCCTCTTGTAGGCTGCCACTCCACATAGGGGCTACCAAATAGCCCATCACATCCATTATTTGGCACCCCAAGGGACTTTTTCATGCTTGTGTTGCTCCCCAACTCTTTTTATATTTGAATGTGGCTCACGGTTTAAAAAGGTTGGGGACCCCTGGTCTTAGCCATCAGGGCAGAGAAAAGAAAGGGACAGACAAGCACTGCTTTTAAATACATTTAACATTTGTAATGTATATTGCAAACTTGTCTACAATTAGGTTTCTTTTTATTATGCACATTTTTATTTTGGTGTTGACTTGCCCTTTAAGGACAGTTGACTAGCCCAATATGCATATTTTAGGTTGGCATTGAACAGGAACTATTAAAGGGGTTTTTCACCTTTAAATAAAATTTTAGTATGATGTAGAGCTTGATTTACAATTAACTTTTTTTTTTTTAATTTGTGTTTTTTAGCTTTTTATTCAGCAGCTCTCCAGTTTGCAGTTTCAGCAGTCTGGTTGATATGAATTGGGTAGGGCTTTACAGAGCTTTTGTTTTTAGACTGGGTCAGTGACCCCCATTTGAAAGCTGGAAATTCAAAAACTATAAAAAAAAATGTCAATTAAAAAGTTGCTTAGAATTAGACATTTTATAAAATACTAAAAGTGAACTGAAGGTGAAACACCCTTTTTTAAAATCCATACAGGAAACCTCAATTATGACTGGAATTAGAGAGTTGCTAAATGTAAATTAGGTTCAGCAGAAGCATATTTATGTTATTTATGTTTTTTAACAGTCTCATCCAATAGAGCCACAAAATATAAGGGATAATAGCTTTTCTAGAACACAACATGTAGCTGAAGTATTTTGCAGCCAATGTTTGGCCAGGGCAGTTCTAGTATTTTAAGATAATTAACACCTTGAGAATACAGGGGTGGTTTGTGCACATATTAATTCCTTGTTGTCACTACACTCCGAATCATGAAAATGTGAGCAACATAAAAATGAAAAAGTTAGGCTAATATCTGCTGATACAGATATGGGATCTCTTACCAGGAAATCAGATACCCTGAAAGCTACAATAGAGTCAATTTTAACCCAATGTTTCTTTTTTTATTTCCTTATTCACTTTAAAAATAAAACTGTACTTTGCACTTAATCCTAACTAAACTGCATTAATCCAAGTTGCCAAAATATTCCTTTTGCACCAAATTCAAATTATGAATAAACTGCAAGCATTCCAGAAAATAGATGCCATAATGTGATGTGTATATTCTGTTCATCTAAATTTTGAAGTGCAGTAATCAACTGCAGGTTTGTCTACATTGGCACTTATAATAATTACTAGTAAATCATAGGGCAAAAAAACCTCTGGGGAGAAGTGAAGTTGCACAATTTAGAGGATTTATTCAACTGTGTGCAAGTTTTGTCATACAACACAGTGAAGAAAGGAAGTAGTCTTACAAAATTTATCAGGAAATAAAAGCGCTCAACCAACAACGAAGAGAAAAAAAAAAGCATATACATACATACACAGCTTTCTACAGAGGGCTTGCAGAAAATGGCAAGCTGATACACATGCACTTAGTATTAAATGGCCAGTATACAGTTTTTAAAAATTCGTTTTATGAATAAGGCTTATGTTAAACATATCTTTTGTCTGAAATTGAAAACAAAGCCAAATTCTACTTTGTTTCTTATGAGCACATTCTCCATTATGAAGACCTCTTAATAAACAAGAGTTTAGAAGCCATGCAGCGATTTAACCACTAATCTGCCACATATCATATAAAACAATGCAGCAAAGTTAGCAGAAAGAGAAATAAAAACTTGTATTTTTATATATTGTAATAGCTCACTGTATACTGAGGGAATGTACAAATGATACAAACACTACAAGACTTTGTTTGAATCTAAATTAGCAAAATAAGAAATGGATTAATATCTCATAGAATTGTCCTTATTGCCACAGTGAATGGCACTACAGTTGAAAGATAAAGGTATGTTAAAAAATGAAGTCCCAGTCTTACCTTGGCAACAGAAAATTAAGGTAGTGTTAAATGTAAAACATTCAACCTCATCTTACTGTAGTTACAACATTTAAGGCAGCAAATAAGCATTCACTAATTCTCAGCCTTCAGCTGGCCATGAACACAAGTATAAAGGTGTACAAATCTTTGTTTTGTATGTGTGTGAATTGTCCCGACATCTTACGTTTCACATCAATCAGTCGATTGGACAGGGGAAAAGTTTTCTGTTGGATAATGATAATATCTCTGCATGTCACCATCAATATCAATGGGTCACTACTATTTGTCGGGCATAACTTTTCTTAAGATTGCGGTCTTTGAATTAATGGCCAGAACATTGTCTGATTTGTTCTTTATTTAATCTGAATGGTTAGTGGTAGGTCGGGAGATTGCAACGAACGATCGTGCGTCAGACATAAGGATATATCTGCTCGTCTATGACCATTTTAAGAGGGCTTGTTCCTACAACATCTAAAAGAGCAAATAAGTCTTAATACTGGTCATCATGCTCCGTATTTGGAACTTTCAAACATGCCATCAAACACACAGGTTTTTCTGACACTCTAGCATTCAAGCACTTTTTTCCATCCAAAATGTTATCAGCCTTCAACTTATGAAATGACATGCTATAGGCCTTGGAATATTATGACAACATAATCTACCCCTAAATCTTGACCACTCTGCTGAACCCCCCACCGTTAAGTACTGCTTTGGGCCCCAATGGAGGCAGGAGCCACAGGTTGGGATCTTCTATGTTACAGGATTTAGGCTTGCTCTTGTACCAGTACATCATAACCAGTATGCACAGATGTTCCCATGACATTAGCCAACTTTAGTTAGTTTAGTTGAAGTAGTTTTGAGAAAATGAAAAAGTAAATATAAGCTTCGTGTCATATTGTCTAAATATAACAAAATTAAAAATTCTGTACCATTTAGAAAATAATCAAGCCATTCTTCTGTATTATCTTCTCAGCAATCTTTCTCCCAAACAGGAGTCAGATTGTAAAAGTTTCTTGTGTCCATCAGATGAAAAAATATTTCTTTTGCGATAATTCCCCTTTAACAAATGTAACATCACCAATGGAAATAACAAAATAGAAAAAAAAAAAAATCTCGATTTTG